>NC_092754.1:13664005-14399005 GCF_047496795.1 Chiloscyllium punctatum
ACACTGACCTGTCACACACTCCCACCTATCTCGCTCTCTCTCTTCTTTCTCTCTCTCCGTTTCCCCCCCGCCACCCATTTCCTTCCTACCTCCCAGCCCCCCCATGCAAGGCCTTTCTGAATCTCCCCTCTGTGTTCTAGGCCTTCCCCCTCATCTCCACCTCACGATGGCTACAGAAAAGTGGGGAGCTGACTGTCTTTGTGGAAGAATCTGGAATCTTGCGCAAAGTGTTTGGGAAGCAAAGTTGTTTCCTCTTCCTTTTCAATGATGTGTTGATCGTTACCCGGAAACGAAGGTATCTGTCCTCTGCAGGGGGTGGGGTACCCTGGAAACCTGGTGTTTGAGCAGTGACTGTCGACAAGTGTTGGTAATGAGGCAAGATAGGCTGAGGGAGGATGGTTAGGGAGTTGCTGCAAGGGATCACAACCAAACGCCATGTCCCGACTCGATCACTATCCTCTACTGTCACTGGATAGTGACCTTGTGATCTCTGTTGTCGACCAGCCAGAGGGAGCCATCTGCCGTACCTGGTCATCTGTATCTCTCGGTTAATTGTGAAGCCTCAATCGCTGGTTAATAGTCAGGGGTCACCCACTTAAAATAGAAGTTAGACAGTTTGTTTCTCCCAATGAAGGCCATGACTCTCTCACAGTCATTGAATATTTTTAAGACAGAAGTAGAAACATAGAAAATAAGAGTCTTCGAGTTTGTTTTGCCATTCCATACAATTTTGGTTGATCATCCACCTCAGTCCCCTGTTCCTGCTTTCTCCCCATACCCTTAGATTCCTTTAGCCCTAAGAACTAGGTAGGCTGATTCTTCCCCAGAAAAGGGTTGAAGGCTTTTCAAGGGTGGGTAGAAACATGCACTCCGCCAGGATCTTATGGAGTGTTGAAGGCTTGAGGGGCTGAATGGCCTACTCCTATTCCTAATTTGTACATTTGTGTGCCTCCATACACTCATTTGCCCAGATGACCATATGGGAGTAAAGCAAAGCTTGGGACCATTGATAACCAGATGCTCAACCCTGTGTGAACATGTGACTGTCTCTTCCCTTCCCCAATGTTCTTCATCTATCAACATGACCAAGGGTATGTTGTGACGTCGTGGACTGGGAACGGATGGATTTGTGTGAGATATCGTTGACTCGCCCATTGGAGAATTCCACATCTTAAACATTCCTAAGGTTTTGGGGATCAAAGGTCAGGTGTTGAGTCTGTCTCATTGTGACCAGGGACTGAAGCTTGTTGTCCTTTCTTGGCAGTGAGGAGAGTTACACAGTACAGGACTACGCCATGTTGGACCAGGTGGAGGTGGAAGCACTGGAGAGCAACGAGTCTCCCCACTCTCCCCCAGGCAAGGCCGTGAGTGGTGGAACCCTCCCTCGCACCAACTCCAATGCTAGCCTCTTCAAAATAAACATGAAGAAGAACAGCGCTGGTGAAATGGAGGAAATTGTGTTAGCTACAGACTCCGAGTAAGTGCCATCGACCAACCATCTGTGTCTCAGTGTTTGTGCTTCCTCTAGTGAACTGGAATTTCCATAGTGACCTTCCCACTATTTTCCACCTTTTCCCTCTGTTTTCCTCTTCTCTTCCCCTTTTTCTCCAATGTTTTCTCCTCTTTGGCCCTTGCTGTAACAGAGAGAGCCCTCCATGGGACTTCCAACTCGACAAATACTTCTGACCCGAAGCAGCGATGTGTTGAGATGCTCATTCAGTTGTGTTGAGCACCAGAGCTGAGGTCAGCACTAATCCTCACGCTCTATTTGTCTCCAGGTTAACTTTGTCAGGGAGGTCATTGCAAAATACTCAGGCCCTGGAATCTCTGTGTATTTCCCTCCCCATAGGAAGGCCCATGGTCAGTGGTGGTGCCGCAGACACATCAGCTGACAGCCATGGCCTCAGGCCTGACCTTAAACCAGGCCGAACCGTGCAACTCAGTAATGGGACAGTTCTGCCTAATGATACAGAGGGGCAATGGAGATCATTCTTTAGCTTGATCTCCCACCTGGAGTAGGTTGAAGTGCAGCTGATCCCAGATCCAACCTGATATTATCACCACGGGGACCAGGAGTAGTACGTTTTTCTCTTGAGCTGCCACCCCCTTATCCCAAGGGCATCACTCCTTAGTAAAAGCGCCAATGCGATGAAGCCCTTCAGTCACAGCAATCACGCTATTTCCCTCGTGTGTCCACCTTGTCCAGCACTTATTCTAGACGTTGATCAACCTCTGTCTGATCTACTAACATATCATTAATCAATTTATTTATTCTGGGGCATGTCTTTTCCCGAGGCCATTGGATCAACCACATGCTGTGACTGACTGAAATCTTCAGGTAGACCAATTGAACTCTGGGAATAACCAGATGCTGTTTTTGAAGCCAGTTTTTTGTCCTGATGTGAACCTGATTTTTGGTCCCAATTTGTTTTGCCTGGAGCCACCCCACACTCGACTCTTTAAAAATGAAAATCAAACTTGCAGCCTGCAATGGTGAGACTTGAATCTTCGATCTCCACTGATCAGGCCATCAACATTTTCTACTACATCTTGGTGACCATCGATTTTCGCAAACAGAAAATGACCGGAAGTGGGGAGAATAGTCCGTGAAATGTCACTCCAATTAAATGATCTGAATATATTTGGTATTCCCAGCGGAGATCCCAGCTCAAAGGGATTATGGAGTCAGGCTGAGAGGAAGGCGTGACTGTTCCTGTCAACCTGTCCCCTCTTTAATACCCAGTTTAGAAACATTCAGAATCCTTGTTTATCTTGTGACTGCAGTATTGGAGAAGAGGCAAATGTTTGTAAAACTAATGGCCCTCTTAGTATAATACAGCTTAGATATGATTATTTTTAATGGAAGTTTTGCTTGTGGGTGGTTTGAGAGAGGTTGGTCAGACACCGCCATCTGCTGGTTGTTCAGAATTATGCATGGAAGTTCTTGGTTGGTTAAAAGATGGTTCTGGTGAGGTCCCAAGATCCTCTGGGCAAGCAGCAGTGGTCTGCAAGAGAGGGTGGCTGAATCTCAACGTGTCGGTAATGGAGGGGGTGGAGGGGGGGAGGAGTGTGTTGCAGTGTCCTGGGCTCCCTCAAGGCCACAGTGTAATGTGAGTACTGCTGCTGTTTCTTTCGTGACAGGGAGCGACCGAGCTCGCTGGATCCACGCCCTCCAGGAGAACCATGACGACCTCGTCAATAAAGAAGGTACGGTCAGCACTGCATCTTGTCCAACAGAAACCGAAACCACAGCTAAATACCTCAGCCACAAGCCTCAGAAGGCAAAACTATGCTGTTCTCCAAAAGCTGTCTGATTCCTGCCCCCCCCCACTTTACCTTCCAGTTTGGTTTGCAAGTTGAATCTGGTTGTCATGGTAATGCCTTTGGAATTGGTAGGGAAAGGTTTGAGTAGTGGTTGCAAAACAAACTGTCACCAGTGACCTTCACTTTGGTTATCAAGGTAAGGAGGACTTTGCTGTTGCCATGTTGCATTGTCACACCTCTCTCTTGTATGAGGCCTTATGTAAACAAAGATGATCCTGCTCACAGGAACTTGACTGTTAATAGGAAACAAATCTTTGGGCAGAACCTATTGAAACAAACAAGGTTCTTCGACATCATCGAGAGCCAACGTTTCGAGCATAAGCTCTTCATCCTCTCCTGCTCCTCGGATGCTGCCTGACCTGCTGTGCCTTTCCAGCCCCACACGTTTCGACTCTGATCTCCAGCATCTGCAGTCCTCACTTTCTCTAAGATTCTTAGACAGTAAATAAAAACTACAAGAACTGCAGATGCTGGAAATCGAAAACAAAAGCAGAAATTGCTGGAAAAGCTTAACAGGTCTGGCAGCATCTGGGGTGAGAAATCAGAGTTAACATTTCAGGTCCGGTGACCCTTCCTCAGAATTCTTAGACAGGATAGATGCAGCAAGGCTGTTTCACCTCATGGGCAAGTCCATGACTAGAGCATAATATCTGAATAAGGGGGTGAACATTTAGGACAGAGATGAAGAGGAAGTTTTTTTTTTCTCTGAAAACTGTGAATCTGTGGAATTCTTTAACTCAGAGGGCTATCGAGGCTGGGTCATTAAGTAGATTCTAGGCTGAGACAGATATTTAATCAGTAAGGGAACTGAGGGTTACAAGGAAAATGCAGGAAAACAGAGTTGGGATTATCAAATTGGTCATAATCTCATTGGATGGTGGAGTAGACTTGATGGGCCGAATGGCCGACATTTGTCCTACATCATATGGTCTAATTGTTGCTGTTAATTCTGTGACAAATGTTGGCCAGGACATGAGCGCTACGTCCTCGGGCAACCGTCTGTGTGGAGTTTGCATGTTCTCCCCGTGTCCGCATGGGTGTCCTCTGGGTGCTCCAGTTTCCTCCCACAATCCAAAGGTGTGCATAGTTGGATTGGCCATGCTAAATTGCCCATAATGTGCACGGGTGTGTAGTCTAGGTGGATTGGCCATGGGAAACGTGGGATTACAGGGATAGGTTAGGGGATTGGGTCTGGATGGGATGCTCTTCTGAGGGTCAGTGTGGACCCAATGGAACAAATGGCCTGCTTCCACACTGTATGGATTCTGTGATTTCTCTCTGACAGAGCAGTCCTTACTTGATCCTGGCCTCAATATGACCTGGAGTCAGCGTCAGCACGTGGTCAAGGAAGCAACTTGACTTGAAATTATCGAAGGTACCCTCCTCCCAGTCATTGGCTGAGCAGCAACTGTGAATGCTGGAGCCTATGGTGTGGTTTCACTTTCAGGGTGGGACATGGGTAGGAAAGGTTTCAGCTGAGAAACTGATCCCTCGGGGTTATTCTGCAGAGTCCCCGAACCTTGGGCTGTGGCAAGAGAGAAGGCTAGTTTCCTGTGTTTGTGCTGAACAGGATCAACAGCTGAGACTATCACACCCACTCAGTGGGTGCAGAGGCAGCATCAGAGGATTAGAATGTGCACAAACCCTGTTTCTAAAACAAAACCAGAGCACTTTTATTGTCAGGGTGACCCTATGTTGCAGATTCAGGAGTGAACTGCAGTCTTCCCCCAGCCATACACTGTCTTACAGGTTCATGCTAAACTGACATTGGCTCCTGCTCCACCAACACCTCTTCTGAAAATTTCAGTCTTTTATTCCTTTATAACTTCACTGCTCTCTAACTCCGCAACCTCCTCAATTCCACGCCCCCCCCCCCCCCCCCCCCCCCCGGAATTCTGACCTCTTCCTCCTCCTATCCTGACCCCCCCCCACACCCCCGGTCCTGTCCCTTCTCCTCTGGAAACTCTGACCACCTCCTCCTGTCCTGCCCACCTTCTCTAAGAGCTGTGCCCTCCCTCCATCATTGGGGACTGGGCATTTTCTCACAGGCTCATTGAGTTGCAACATTCCCTGTTTAAATTCTTCTGCCCCTCTCCCTCTTTCACTGAGGTTGTGTTTGCCTGTGGCCAGTGTCAATGATGGTTGCTCCTCCAAAGTGCCTTGGCATTTTACCTCCAGGGCCGAAGAGGTGCTGTTGGAATGCAAAGTTGTTGTTGTTGTTGTTGTTGTTGTAGGGGATGACTGGCTTTCCCCTTCCTTTCTCCTAGGCCTCCCACAGGTGGAGATTACAAAGGCCTATCTGGCCAAACAGCCAGATGAGCTGACACTCCAGCAGGCTGATGTGATCGTGGTCCTCCAGAAGGTTGATGGTAAGTCTGGGGAAGGAACCCTGTGTGGCGATAGATTTCCCAAACTGTGTGGCTTTCCAGTGCATGAAGGCAGTGGAAGTGTCACCGTTATAATTGGGCTTCAGCCTCCCAGGATGGGACAAGGTCTCTGATCTGGGTACTACTGGCTTGAGACACACTACTGTGTAGGGTTGGTTCAACCATTCCCCCTCCTTAGGTGCCATCTGGATTCACTCAGTGGTGATGGCCACTGAGACCTACTCCCCTTCCAGAGCTTTCAGCTGAGGATGGGTAAGTACGGCTGGAACCAAACAGTGCAGGAGAAAATCATTCATCCCACTGTGGTTGGGCTCGTTCCTTGAAGGAACTGTCAGATTTTTTTCTATCCTCTCACCTTTTTTTAAATGTTCTATTTTTGAAATGTTTACATGTTACTGCAGGTTCTGCGCCTGTTTCACACCATGTTTTTGTTTCACAAATTCCCTGCTGCTCCTTGCACTTGGGGTGGTCTTATTCCCTGTGGAACCAGCCAGTGGATTAAGTGCGGTTCAATAAACCGAGCGATTCTCCACAGTGTGGCATCAGCAGGAGGGGCGTCCTGTACTTCTCATTTGCCCAGGTCTGCGAACCTACTTCTGAAATTGTGGCGAAGCGCCCTAATTTTAAATCATGGTTATATTTCCAGCAAAACACAGTGAGGGAAGAGTTATTACATATAAATTGTGTCTAAGATCAATCCCAGTCACTTCGGGCAGTGTGGTCTCCCACTGTGAATCAGTAATTACCCTGTCAGTCATGCCCATTCTGGCTAGGACTTATGAGGTCATTCTACGTGATGATATATTTTCCTAACAAATGCTTTTCTCAAGCAACTTCCTCTCTGTAAAGTGTTCACCCTTGGTGAGGGGGGAGGGGCAGCTCCACTGATTGGTAAGTCGCTGTCCACTGGTGCCTTGGTTAAGGCTCTAGCCTTCAGATTTAGTGTTGTCACAACATTTGAGACTGTGATATGCGTCACAACTCTGGTTCCCCCTTCACCTCTCCCCCTCAGGTGGCTCCAACTCTGCACTCCGGATCTTTGGAGTGAGGCAACTGGTTGAATCATTCTAGGACTAAGCAAGTGTCTGGAGGCTGAGTCCTACTGTCAGGCAAGAGATCGATTGTTCAGTTTCTGTGATGCCCCCTTGCAGGTTAAATAGCCTGTGTGTCATTGAGTTTGCTCAGAAGGGGTATCTGGGATTTTCTGTATTTGAATATCCTGTTCCCAAAGTGTCCATTCCTTGCACCCTTGACCACACAGAGTGCCCCCCTCCACTTGCCATCTTGTTAGGGCTTTGCTCGATCTCACTCCTGCTTTCTCTCTGATACTCTAACGGCATCCTCCCCCTTTCTCTGAATAGGCTGGTACCGGGGAGAGAGGATACGTGACTGGGAGATGGGCTGGTTTCCTGAGTCCTGCGCAAAGGAAATAACCAATCGCATCGCGGTGCGACGAAACGTCCAGCGAATGGAGAGATTGCGGATTGAAACTGACGTCTAGTTCTGGCGTCAGAGCCAAAGCTCCATTTTGTTCTGACTTGACGGAGCCTGGATTTTAACAAAACTGCCAAGGCTGTTGTGACAAACTTGGCAACCAACTTTTCCCATTAGTCATTGCCATCAGACTGTGTAATTGTAGCATTGGGGCTGAATGACCCATCAAAAATGATCAATGGATTAAATATGTTAGTCAGGGGTGGTTAAGGAATATATTTTCAAAAGGAGTTTGACTCTGATCGCAAATGATTGGTAACCCAGTCACCAGCCTCTTTGATTATGCCCTGTGTGTGCAGCAAGGCACTTTTTAAAGCAGAATTTGAAATGCTATATATTTTTAAACTCAGGACCCATGTGACTATGGACACAGAGATTGGGGGGCGCGGGGGGGGGGGGGGGGGGGGGGTGTGGAGTGATAGGGGAGGGTGATTGTAGTTAAAAACCTACCATTCCTGATTTTTTTTCCCATGAGTTCAATACCTAATCCAGGAGTGAAATTCCAGCATTACCAAAGCAGATCCTATTTCAGCATCTGAAATGGAAGGTTTTAAGAACTTTTGTTTGCTTTGCTGCAGATTGGTGTCTATCAGTAACCGGTGCGAGGTATTGCAAGAGACCTGTTCCAGCAGACAAACCTATTGATCAGTTACTCCAGTTAAACAAAGCTCTTGTTCCATGTTGAACACCTTTAAAGTTAGCAACCAAAATAAAGCTGTTCCCTGCCCACACCTTCCACAATGAGAGGGAGGCTGTGTATGACCCGGAGCAACTCTGTAAAAGCGAGTGTAGTTCATTACCCTCAGCTTGTTCACTGAGGATGGTATTGACTGATCATATGGGCTCTGTCACCAAGATTCTTAATCAAATTTCTCTTGCGAATACCATGCATACAATTGGCCACAATTCCCTTCTCAGACTCCTTGTGTTCTATCCATCTTCTGTTAAGGATGGCTGGTTTGGGAAGGCTTAACTTCTGAAGCCACACAGTGAAACCTCAAATCCTAATGCTGATCATTGAAACCAGGCTGGTGTCCATGGACACTGGAGTGCTGCATGCACACACACACATACACCTCCAAGGAGGACAAGTGGGGTGTGGACAATGGAGACAAAGCAGGACGTGGATAAACACAGGAATACATTATCGAGTAGATGGCTTACTCTACTGGTTGCCAACACTAATTTGTTACATTCCTGCTCCTGACTGGCCCATCTCGACAGTCCTGGTGAGGAAGATGTCTTTAATTTGAACCTGCTTGATTTTAGGATATCTGTACAAGAGTGCCAAAAATAAACATTCGCCTTGCCCCCATCCTCGACAACCTTGAACTGCTTGCTTTACTTTGCAGTTTGGTGAGAAATGACTGCTTTATAAAATCCATCCCTGAGAGCCTTCCCCTACCATGTACTGACCTTGTGATGTGTTGCCTACAGTTCCCTGTGGGGCTCGACCTGGTGAGTGTCGTCCCTCCCCTATTCCAAGCATGGGCATTTTGTGGACTCTTTTTTTTGCCAAAGATTCTGGTGGTCAGGCTCAGGAAGGAAAACCATCCACAATTGCCCAATCCCCTGCCACCAATGTGTTCTGAGCTGAGGAGGAGACTTCCAGGCTCAATACCCATCCCAAGCTAAAACGTTCTTGGTTTGGTGGTGTACAATAATGTTGTAGAGACACAATCAATGATGCTTGTTTTGGAAGGGGGGAGATCTCTTCCCATCGCCAACACTCTGCTGACATTGTCTGCAGTGATTTAGTGCCACCCTCTGCCAATGCGAGCTCATTTTCCTTCCCCCTCGCCATCGATGGGAAACCTAACAGAACATGCATGTATTGGCGAGCTGATTTACTGTCTCCTGCTTCACATTGCTGCCAAGATACATTTTACTTAAGATCATAGGGAGAGGGGTTTCAAGTAAAGGAAGATTCCTTAATTTTGAGGACGATTTTAAATGTCACCCAGTAAATCTTAACAAAACTAACCAGCAAAGGGCAACAATGTAGAGGTGGGCTCAGGGTTAAAGAAACCACCATGATTTTGCTTTTGCTGCTGAACTCCCCTTTGTTGAGATGATCAACTCATTGATCATCTTCTGCCATTTGATAGTCACACTGGAACTTGCCAAATGTTTATTAATTAAATGATGCATATTCCTGAGATGGGCAGTTTTTATGAATGTACAAATAAATATTTCTTACAATTTATGTTGGCGAATTTCTGGACTTAAGTCTGAGGATTTCTTCTGCAGTGTTAGGAATGAATGGGTTGGAGAGAGCCCAGTGAAAGAACAATCTCTCCTCCAAGCAATTTGAAGGCAGTTTTCAGTGTGGCCGCTGTTATAGTGTTGCAGCCAATTTGGGAACAGTAAAGTGTCACAAACAGAAAGGTGATAAGGAGACACTAATTTAGGCTGAGATCTGACAGAAAGATCACATGCCCCTTGTTCTCATTGTAATGTGCCATGGGGTCTTTTGTATGAGACCGCAAACAGAATCCTTGGTTTAACGGCATTTGTGAAAGATGGTGCTGATGAAAGGTACAGCATTCCTTCAATTCTGCGCTGGGCTTGTTAGCTGAGATTTTGTTTGCTTTGCTGCCGTGAGACTTGAATCGGATACATAGTGCTCCACAGGGCTTGTAGTCTGGAGAGGAGTCCAATCAAGGAGTCCAGTTAGCTGAATGATCAGTCTTAATAGCTCTTGCGTGGATTTTGGCCTTGCCTTTACTAAAACAAAAGCTTCCTAGCAGGTTGAGATATTGTCTTTTTGCTGACCTTGTGCACACACTTTCATTATACTGAATTTATCCAAAACACTAAATCCTGTCCACCCACCATCCTTTTACTCACTGTTGTACTTTGGCTCATGGCTCATTAATGTCTCTGTTTCAAAGGTCTCATTCTTGTTTTCAGTTCATTCCATGGCTTTGCCCTGTCTCCAGTCCAAACATTACTCCAATCCCTGCAACTGTCCGACTCTAGCCTCTTGCACATCTCCAATTCTAATCATTCTACCAACGGTGACTACACCTTCAGCTGCCTGGAGTTCACTCCAAATTTCTATTTCTCTTCCACTTGGAGATACTGCATCATCTCTAAACTCTTTGCAGGGTCACCTGAACTAATGTTCTCCTTAGGATGTCCAGTGACCGGTTTTATCAATGCCCCTGTGAAGTATTCTACAATGTTTTAGCATGTTAAAACAGTATGTAAATATAAGCTATTGCCACATCTACAGGTTAAATAGCACCAATTAAGTATTGATGAATGTAATAGTTATTGTGTTAATAATCAAGCCCAGGAGAAACTAGAGCCTTTAACCAGTTAAAATTCAGTTGGACGTCTCTCTTGCTGTATTTAAAAACAACCCCTGGTGAGTTCAGAATTCTTTTATTATGGTGTAACAATGTACACAGGAATATAAACAGTTTCGCTAGAAAACCAAGCATATACAGCACCTCAATATGAATAAAACACAAATGCCCTGATAATTTATTCATATATTCTTAATAGCACCTTTTAATTTATTGTTAGACTAGATTGTTGCTGAATGTGAGATGTTTAGTCTCATTCTGTGAGAATCCTGCCCCTTCTCCCTGTAGTGCCCGTTGACTCGATAAGCAGCAGAGTCCCCTGATTCAGACCATTAAAACTGAGCTCTGATGTACATGCCCCACCAGCAACTTGGTAATCTGTTCACTATTAAATCATGGGGTATTGTCGGGAGGAGGAGCAGTCAGATCTTTGTGTGTTGGAGGTTTTTTTTACGACAATCAGTTGTGAGGTGTAAGCCAAGCTGGAACTCTCTATGAATACAGATCATGTCAAACACACAATTGGCATATTCTAACTGTTCCAGGTCTAGGCCAATTCTTCAGTTCAAGTGTTTGTTGCATAGTTCATGAAAATTCAGTGAAAACTTAAATAAAAGGAGAGGGTCAAATGTAACTTTTTTTTAATATAAAGCAGCCCTTTGGAATAGTTTCCTGCTGTAAGAGGGATTTCTGTTCAGCCCTCTGACTCCACCTTGCCCGATTTTCCCTGAATTACAAAGCGAGCTCCCAGGGAAATTCCTTCCTCCAGTGGGGAGACCAACACTGCAGTGTCTTAACAGCAGCTAAAGGAGCAGTACCACTTGAAGATGCTCAGTGGTCGTTCAGCAGCTTCTCAGCCTGAGATTGAAGGAGACCTGGAGTTCAGGAAAGGCACTTCTCTCAATCCAATGGATGAGTATCAGGGTGGCCTTTCACACTAAATAGCCCTGGGTGAACCACTCCATCTTGCCAGGCAATCACAGGAAACGGTAACTGGAGCAGATGGGAGCAGTGTGGGCCTGAGGGCAGGTGTACCTCCATTCCAGTCAGAACTTGC
Source organism: Chiloscyllium punctatum (assembly GCF_047496795.1). NCBI lineage: Eukaryota > Metazoa > Chordata > Chondrichthyes > Orectolobiformes > Hemiscylliidae > Chiloscyllium > Chiloscyllium punctatum. The sequence goes on from NC_092754.1 coordinate 13,675,582, forward strand.
ACGGTAAAAGATCCTGGTGGGAGGTGAGGGAATTTGTGGTAGGTCATTTTAGGCCAACGTTCACCACAATCCAAGTGGAATGAGGCAGGCGTTGGAATATCCAATCTAGCGTCTAGATTCTTTGCTCCAAACCTTCGTATATATCTCTTCAAAACATAGGCTCAAGTTTGAATTTGGGCTCTGACCAAATGCTGCCCTCTGAGTAGTGGAGATTTCCCAACCTTGGATCTCCTCCAAGCTCACCTTCAACTGTTCTCCAGACGTTGTCCTTTTCTCCTCGTCATTGTTTACAACAGTGGTGCCCCCTCTCTCGTTAATTTACACAAATGGCGGCCTGACAGTGTGAGATAATTAAAGCAAAAGGTCACACAGCTATCCCATGCTGACTTGGGGCCATCTTGAATACTGAGGTGGCAGGCAAGTAAAATTATTAGTGTTTAGAATTTAAAAATCTATTGGTTGCAGTTAAACAGAAGAAAGTCTATTTTCCAAAAAGCCTAAAACATGACCTAATACAGTTGTTGTCATGGTAACTAACTGGATTAATAAATAATAGTCAACTGCTTTTAAGCTGCTTTAAATACTGAACTGACCATAGCGTGTTATACTATAGCCTTAAAAATTGAAAGTCAAGAGATATCAAAGCAGGTTGTCATGGAGACAGTGGTGGTTTCCCAGTGCTGGACCATCCCCAATTTCTCACTCCATTTTATTTTCATTGTTCTGTTTATACAGGAGAGAAATACATGTCAGCATATTTACTCCCACCGGGTCACGGAGGCTTGGCTGTCCATTCTCTGACTCCGACTGTTTTCAGATTGTCTCTGTCATTCATCACTGTGTTAATGCCTCCTGAAAGGTAGATGGTGACTAATCCAAGGGATAGCCAGTTGCCTTTTTATGGAGTGATGCAAACATGAACGAAGAGAGTATGAGCCCATAAGGCAAGGTCTCCATGGCTGTAGGAGGGCCAACACTGTCTTGGACCTAAAGACTTTACAGATGTTTGACACAGTTACTGTGTCTTTTTAGTTTTGGGATGGGAGCAGGGCAGTGGTGAGTTTGATATGTGAGAAACAGATTAACAGATTCAGTTGAGCTTGAACATTGCAGAATTGAATGACTTAAACCAAGATGCAGTGCGGTAAGGTAGGTGGCAGCAGGTAAAAATCTTGAGTGCTTGGCAAATGAGGACCTTGCGTAATGTTGAGGACCTTGAAGGGGGTGCTCGAGGAGGTTACTTTAGTTTCGGCATAGAGGGTAGCACAGAGAGATTGAGATATGTTCAAAGGCCCAAGAAATATGGATATAAAACCTCCTTCTATTCTTCCTTTTTAAGAGCATAAGTAAAACAGCAGCTTACCTACCCCCCCCCCCCCCATCCCCCCCCACCCACCCTGCCCCACCTTCCCTGCGACTCTTGCCAATCCTTGACATCAATTCCCATATCCAAAAATGAATCAATTTTAAGTATCCTCTACCTGAAGGGGCTGCTTCATTGTTCAGAATGCCAAAGATTCACAATCTTCTAGGTGAAGAAATCTTCCTCATCTCAGTCTTAAAGCACTGATCTCTTTTCCTGACACTATGTCCAGTTATAGTGCTAAAGTCTCCAACCAGGGCAAATACACTCTCAGAACCTACTGTCTCAATAAACTCACCTTGTGTTCCTCTAACCTCAACATAGGTCAGTTCTCTTATCCTAGGAGTACTCCAATGAACCAAATTCCCTTGAATGCCAACATTTAAAAGTTTCTCACCATTTAACAAAAAAAATTCTGATGTTCTGTTCTCCCTACACCAATGAACAACCTTGCATTACACTTTATTGGCCATCTTAGCCCCTTTGTGTTCTCGCACCTTACCGTCTCACTTGGCTCTGTACCATCAACGACCTGGAGACCTTACTTGTGGTGCCTTTATCAAAGTCATTAATTCAGATTGTAAATAGCTGAGCTGCAAGGACACTACCACCCAGGCAGTAACATCCTGCTCGTTTGAAAACTCCCCAGTGATCCCATCTTTCTGATCCCTGTATGTTCACCAATCCTCTTATCATCCATATATTACCTCCACTGTCACAATGCTTTATCTCATGTAATAACCTTTTATGAGGCACTTTATCAAATGCTTTATTTGGAAATCCATACCAGATGCCATATAGCACAAGGTTTGATTTTTAACTACTTTGTAATGTAGTAAGTTTATTCTTTTGATAAGACTTTATTCAATGTGTCCTGTTGTGGTTCTGGCCAAGCTATGTAACCTCCAACTAGATGAACAGGACAATGATTAATGGTTAAGTCCCAGTTTTTCTGAATCCAGTTAAGTGAAGCCAGGATGGTTATCAGCTGAAATTGGCCAGTGATGTGGAGGCAACACAGACTGACTGATGCTTAAGATGGTCTAAGATTTGTTGAGATGGATGAAGCAGACTGTAATGGAAGTGTATACCTAGGACACATTCTCTCATCACTGTCCCATTCCATTCAGCTCACCAATGTCCATCCTGAGTGTCTCCATAATGGTTGGCACATATTGTTTACACTGTGGTGGGGCACACTGAGTTCCTTAATCTTTAGTATCTCCTCCTGAAGTCCTGCATCATGGGCACACTGTAGTAAAGGAGAAGCAACAAAGTCAGATTACAAATGCCCATTTTGTTTTGAAAGACACCGTGGCCAACACACCATGCCAGCTATGATGTGATAGGAGGTCTGATGGCTAACATCCATGGTCACTTCCTTTCCTGCTTTGGAACCAGGATTAATAGGCATCATCTCGCCAAACTCTGGGTTGTAATCTCTATTAACCTTGCCTTCCTGGGATTTGGTTTATAAAAATAAAATATGTATATACATATATATATATATAAAAAGTTCATGAAAAATGGTTTCGATACCCACAGAGTTGGGAGTTTGTTTACCGTTCAGGAATTCGGACCGGCATTTCCTGACGAGGGGAATGGTTTTGAATTTCTTGCTCATTTCTTAGTCTTTGAGCCCAACAGGAGGCTGGATCCTAAAATCCATCAGCCTTTCCCCTTCTTAATAAAATATCACTGGGCAGAATAATAGCATAGGCCTGTGGCCATTCCTCTGAATTTGAGATTTTATCATATAATGGTTTTGCTTTCAGCAGTCTTTCTGAAAGGTTTGACAGGCAGGTGTTGGGGGCGGGGGTGGGGGCGGGGGTGGGGGCGAGCGGGAGGTGAGGAAAGGTGTACTGTCCAAAAGCAGTCTCGTTGGCACTGGTCAGAATGATATCCGCCTCACTCAGATGACTATGATCTTGATGATTTGTCCGATGCCATGTTGCCGTGGGATTCAGGTTGCAGGTGATGTGGTGGCTTGGGAGGCCCTCCTGGAACCAGACAAAGATACAAAGTAAGGTATGACCAAGAGTTCACCCTGTGTCTGTGGACTCGCTCACCTGACATCTGCCCATGGTATCATTCTGAATGGGGCACAGTGCTGAACTATAGCAACCAGAAAGTCACAGGCTTAATCTTCAGCCTCTACTTAAGTAGAAAATAAGAACTTGCATTTACATCGCACCTCTCATTGACCTTGAGACATCCCAAAGTGTCTTATAACCAGTTAAGTAGTTTTGAAGTATTGTCATGGTTGCAACCAAACTAGAATAGCTAATTCGCACACAGGAAGCTCTTCAAACAGCAAAGGCAGAGATCTGTGATCAGATAGCCTGTTCTCATAGTGGTGATAATTTAAACTATTAAATAGTATCCACAACACTGGGAAGAGTTACCCTGTTTCTCTTCAAATGGTATTGAAGGATCTTTTGCAATCAGCTGAGAGAGTCAATGTCCCTTTGCTGCCAAGTTTAATGTTTTATCTGAAAGATGGCAACTTAGACAGTGCAGTAGTCCCTCGGTACAACACTGGAAGTGTTAGTGTGGATTTTGTAGCAAGTCTCTGGAGTGGGACTTGAATTCACAGTGTTTGGATCCAGAGGCAGGATTGAGGCTAGGAACCAGTTAGTTAGAGGCTAATGCCTAGTTAGTTTACAGTATGAGGAGCACACTGAACAGTTCTATTTTCAGTGAATGAGAATAGAGTTCCACACTTTGATCACAATAAAGAGATGCTGCCGGGCAGTGTGATGGCATTAGATAACTTGATGCTGCTCATTGATTAGGCTAAACAATGAAGAACAACAAGCTGGGGGAGATAGTGCTGGTACTCATACAGCTGTTTAGTCACAAAATAGATACATTGCAGAAAATAAAACCCTCTGATTACTCATCATGCTTGGAGTGATTCTGGGAAGTTAGTGAATCAATTATTTTCTCACCCCAAGAGAAAGTAGCGAAAGGATTGGGTGGGACACTGAGGTGAAATTCAGACGCATTCGAGGGACAATTGGAGCTAGAGTCAAAGTACTTATTCACAGAAAGGTCAGGAAGATTCCGAAACTCTCTTCCCACAAAAATCTATCACAGAGGTGGGTGAAAATTTCAAAACCATGGTTGATTGTTTTTTTGTGAGGCAAGGGAATGAAAGGCTATGGAACCAAGGGTGGTGGGCGGAGTTATCCAACACGATCTAATTAAACCCTGGCTGAAGGGGTTGAACAACCCATTCCTGTTCCTAGGATGGAGATGAATTCCTGTACCAGGCAGAGAGGCGGATTAAATCCAGCCCAGTCTGAAAGTGGTTCCTCCTCAGAAAAAATTAAAGATTCTGTCTGGTCCCAGATTAGTTCCTGCTTATTTGTCTCAGCCAGCAGACAAATAATGAAGGGAAGGACATAGCTTTAGAATGAGAGGAAACATTTTTACCTTCTTCACAGGTAGGCCCAGTCCAACCATACAAGCAGGTGCAGTGTCCATTCCGGGAGTCACAGCGAGCATTATTGGAACATCTGCAGTTCAAAGAGCAGCTGGGGCCATAACGATTAGTTTGACAATCTGAGGAGAACAAGAAATGAATTTCTCATTAACTACAATCTACGTTACGGTTGTCAATTGTGTTTGTCTGGAGGTTTCATTACACGACTTGCCTCACACATTCCAGTCATTAGTCAGCCAACCCAGCCTCCCATTGTGACTTAGTACCTTTGTACGCCAATCAGAAAACAAAACAAAATGTCATCACCCAACTGGATGAGGCTTGACTTAACCAAATAACTATTGTCTTATTTTCAATATTTTTATAAATAGTAAAGAAAAAACATTCAAGGAAAATGACAAAAAAAAACCTTTTCTGTGATTTTTCTCCAGGGTGCACACAGCAGTGTCCTCGAGATTGAGTTTCAAATTTCAGACAGCTGTCCAACCTTGAGTCTTTGCTTAAGGCTCAACCTCTTCAACCATTTTTCTCTCTCTCTCACGCACACACACTGTCTTACGCGCGAAGGTTACATAGTTGGGGATTTTACTCATTAGTGTTCAGGAGAATGAGAGGATTCTTAAGGGGCTTGACAGGGTTGGGAAGATGGTTTCCCTCGTGGGAGAGTCTAGGACCTGACAGCATAGTCTCTGAATAAAGGGGCACCAATTTGAAACTGAAATGAGAAGTAATGTCTTTTCTCAGAGAGTGAGGGTCTTTGGAACACCTTGTCACAGAGAGCTGTGGGAGAAGAGTCCTTGTTATATTTTAACGTTGTGATAGATTCTTGATTAATCAGGAAATCAACTGCTATGGGGAAAATGCAGGAAATGGATGTGAGGAATGTTGGATCAGCCATGATCCTATTGAATAGTGGGGAAGGCATGAGGGGCTGAATGACTGTTCCTATTTCTTCTTGTCTTACAGATCTGTCCAGTGTTAAGCGTTTTATTTTGTAAAGAATCCTGATTGTATGACACCTGCACTTACCTTTTCATGAGTCCTTACACATTGGTGAAGAAAGATTGCAGAAACTGCAGTTACATCTTCTGCAGAAGAGCTTGCTAAAGGGAGATTTAATGGAGATTTTTGCTTTGAATTCTGAAGAATTTTAACAGAGCAAAGACTATGTCCTCACAGCAGTCAGTGAGGACCTATTAAAAATGGTCAAGGGGATTAAAGAGTGATTATACAGAGTGCTGAGCCTGGAATGCTTTGACACAGAGTCCTACACAGTACTTACCAACATCACATCTCCTACCAGTTTTCCCTGGCGGACAGAGGCATTTTCCTGTAGTTGCTTCACAAGGTGCACCTCCCTCGCAGTCACACTTCTGCTGACATTGCTCCCCGTACTGCCCTTCCTCACATTCTACAGCAACCCAGGGAGAAAGAAAATAACAGTCCAATTCACTTCAGTGCTGGCAATGGTGTTCATGAATGGTCCCAGTCCCCCTACTGTTCCATAGCCCTTGTGGGCAGGAAACCACCTTGGCACAGGCAACATCAATCCAATTAAGGCGATCGATGTGAATCTTAGGCTTTACGTTTGCTTCTTGTGTGTCTCAGGTTGCTCAGACAGGCTGATCATGAAGGCTTGACTCATTGTCAATGAACTAATGGCATTAAGAGCAGCCCTTTGCAAAGCTCCAGGTCCACAAAAAAGTGGAGTGTTTAGGACAGTATTGCCCACGTAGTTTCTCAGGCCTGTTCACGAATGGTCATAGTGGATGCCGAACCAGAAGACACAGCTTAAAAATAAGGGGTAGGCATTTAGGACTGAGCTGAGGAGAAACTTCTTCACCCAGAGAGTGGTGGGTGTGTGGAATGCTCTGCCCCAGAAGGCAGTAGAGGCCCAGTCTCTGGATTAGTTTAAGAAATGGTTGGATAGAGCTCTCAAGGATAGTGGAATCAAGGGTTATGGGGATAAGACAGGAACAGGATACTGATTGAGGATGAACAACCATGATCATAATGAATGGTGGTGCAGGCTTGAAGGGCAGAATGGCCTACTCCTGCACCTATTGTCTATTGATGTCTGCAGGAGCTAAACAGCCAGCTCTCAGGCCTGGTAATTTGGAGGGCTAGCAGAGCAGGTGGGGGTGCAGACATTAGTGCTGCCATAAACTGTACAGAATGTTTTATTAGAATTATTACCTTTCTCACAGTAGTCTCCATGGTAACCAGCCGAACACAGGCATTGGCCAGTTACAGGGTGACAGGCTGCTTTGTTTCTGCAGTCACACAAATGCTGACAGTTTGGTCCATGAAATCCAAGGGGGCACGCTGTAAAAATAAACCAACAATCCAAACAGCTCCAAAAAGATAAAGCAAAATATTGCAAGCCAAACAAATGTTGTGCCTGTAGTGTGTCTCAACCACCACCTGTCTCTCAGAGTGCATTAGGCCACCAATCATAGACTTGATTTGGAGATGCCGGTGTTGGACTGGGGTGTACAAAGTTTAAAAAATCACACAGCACCAGGTTATAGTCCAACAGATTTAATTGGAAGCACTAGCTTTCGGAGCGTTGCTCCTTCATCAGATGGTTGTGGAGGACACAATTGTCAGGCACAGAATGTATAGCAAAAGTTTACAGTGTGACGTAACTGAAATTATATATTGAAAAATACCTTGATTGTCTGTTGAGTTTTTCATCTGTTCGAATGCCATGGTACCATGAAAGAAGTGAAACTATCATGGTATTCGAACCGATGAAAGACTCAACCGACAATCAAGGTATTTTTCAATGTATAATTTCAGTTACATCACACTGTAAACATTTGCTATAAATTCTGCGCCTTACAATTGTGTCCTCCACAACCACCTGATGAAGAAGCAGCACTCCGAAAGCTGGTGCTTCTAATTAAACCTGTTGAATCATAGACTTGCTTCGGAAAATAATGCAGGTGATTCATTTGGCAATCTTCTGGCGACAGAAGGCAAGGAAACGGTGATCTCGAGTGGGTCAGCCATGGTTCACAGTTCAGCCTCCACAACCTCGGTTCAAGTCCATTCCAGAGACTTGACACAAAATCCAGACTGATACAACATGTGCAGAACAAAGAACAAAGAACAAAGAACAAAGAAAATTTATAGCCCAGGAATAGGCCCTTCGGCCCTCCAAGCCTGAGCTGATCCAAATGTACTGTCTAAACCTTTCGGTCAATTCCTAAGCATCTGTATCCCTCTACTCCCCACTTACTCATGCATCTGTCCAGATGCATCTTAAATGAATCTACCGTGCCTGCCCCCACCACCTCTGCTGGCAACACGTTCCAAACGCCCACCACCCTCTGTGTGAAGTACTTACCGTGTGTAGCCCCCTTAAACTTTCCACCTCTCACCTTGAAAGCGTGACTTCTCGTTATTAAATCCTTCACCCTGGGAAAAACTTGTCTCTATTCACCCTGTCTATACCCTTCATGATTTTGTAAACCTCAATCAGGTCCCCCCTCAATCTCCTTTTTTCTAGTGAAAATAAACCTAACCTACTCAACCTCTCTTCATAGCTAGCACCTTCCATACCAGGCAACATCCTCATAAACCTTCTCTGCACCCTCTCCAAAGCGTCCACATCCTTTTGGTAATATGGCGCCCAGAACTGTACACAATACTCTAAATGTGGCCTAACCAATGTCTTGTACAATTTTAACATGACTTGCCAACTCTTATACTCAATACCCCGTCCGATGAAGGCAAGCATACTATATGCCTTCTTGACCACTCTATCCACCTGAGCAGCAACCTTCAGGGCACAGTGGACCTGCACTCCCAGATCTCTCTGCCCATCAGAACTGAAGGAGTACTGCAATGTTTTCAGGAAGAGACATTAAACTGAAGCTCTCTCACGTGGATGTAAAAGAACTATTATAAGAAGAATATGTGGAAGCCTTACTGGTATCCTGTTCGGTTTCTGCATCAGAAACTGTGTCATTCCTTACCATTATAGCTGTATTCCCAGCATCAGCATGGCATACAGATCTTAGTCCTCAAAATAAAAGTGCTTTAAAAATTCCTTAGTTCAATTTCTAGACATTTTGGTTCACACAAGAAATGCCAAATTTAAGTAACAAGTTGTCATCATTGAGCTGAAAGTTAATGAGTAAATCGTCCGCGAATGTAAAACCCAGCAGCAGGTGGCGATATTGTACAATGAATGTAATGTTACACCCTGACATGACAGAGGTTATCATAACTGAGGCCACTCAAACTGTCAGTCAGCAATGGTCAAGGCCACATTCAGGATCTAATATAACTCTTGTTCAACTTTTCCCGATTGCAAAACTTCTAAGCTCTTGCAGTATCAGGAATTATTCCAATCCCCCTTTAACATGGAGTTCCCGTTCTGCATGCTACCCATGCCACAGAATCATCCAGCACTGGAGGATATTCAACCCACTGTGCCAGTACTGGCTCATGACGTGTTTGAATACTTTATGAGCAGATCCTCAGACATGAGTCCCACCATGATATCCCTTCATTTGATAATCACCCTTCCACTGCTCAAATCCATTTCAAGCAAAATGAAACAAGGAACTGTGGATGTTAGCAATCTGAAAAAAACCCAGAAAATGCTGCAAAAGCATTTGGCAGTGGAGAAGGTAACAGAGTTAACACTTCGGGTCCAGGACCAGACCTTCTCCAGCAATTTCAGTACAAGTGTTAAATGATTTGATTTGGAGGTGCTGGTATTGAACTGGGGTATAAAAAGTTAACAGTCAAACAACACCAGGTTATAGTCCACAGATTTATTTGGAAGCACGAGCTTTCGAAGCAATGCTCCTCACAACCACTTGATGAAGTGGGTCATGTCTTTTTGTGGCTAGTTGATGCTCATGTGTCCTGGTGGCTAATTCTCTGCCTGTTTGTCCAATGTAGTGTTTGTTATGGTTCTTACAAGGTATTTTGTAAATGACATGATTTTTGCTTGTTGTCTGTATGGGGTCTTTCAAGTTCAGTAGCTGCTGTTTTAGTGTGTTGGTGGGTTTGTGCCAAAGGGTTTGAGTAATCTGGCAGTCATTTCCGAGATGTCTTTGATGTAGGGTAGAGTGGCTAGGGTTTCTTGATGTGTTTTATCTGCTTGTTTGGGTATTTTGTTGAGGAAATGGCGGACTGTGTTCATTGAGTACCTGTTCTTTTTGAATTCACTGTATAGGTGATTTTCCTCTGCTCTGTGTAGTTCCTCTGTGCTGCAGTGTGTGGTGGCTCATTGAAGTAATGTTCTGATGCAGCTTTGTTTATGGATGTTGGGGTGATTGCTTCTGTAGTTCAGTATTTGGTCTGTCTGTGTTGTTTTCCTGTAGTTTGAAGTTCCCCATTGGCTGTTCTCTCTACTGCGACATCTGGGAATGGCAGATTGTTGTTGTTTTCCTCCTCTTTAGTACAGTTTATGCCAGTCAGGGTATTATTGATGGTCTTGAAAGTTTTCCTCTAATTTGTTTCATTTAGTGATGACAATGGTATCATCCACATAGTGGACCCAAAGTTTGGGTTGGATAGTTGGCAGAGCTGTTTGTTCGAGTCTCTGTATTACTGCCTCTGCTATGAACCCTGATAACTGAGATCCCATGGATGTTCCGTTGGTTTGTCTGTGGTTTTGTTGTTGAAGGTGAAGTGGGTGGTAAGGCATAGGTCCACCAGCTTGACGATACTGTCCTTGCTGATGAAGTTGGTGTTGGTGTATGTGTCTTTGGGTCTTCTATTAGTGTAGTCAGTGTTTCCTTGGCCAGCTTGATATTGATTAATGTGAACAGGGCTGTTACATCAAAGGAGACCATTATTTCATCCTCTTCTATTTTGGTGTCTTTGATGGTGTAAAGGAATTCTTGGGTGGAGTGGATGGAGTGGTGTGAGTCTTCTTTTAAGTGTTTTAGTCTTTGCTGTAGCTCCTTGGCTAATCTGTAAGTTGGTGTTCCAGGTAGCGAGACTATGGGTCTGAGGGGGGGCTCCTGGTTTGTGAATTTTGGGTAATCTGTGGGAGCGTGGTGTGTTGGATCCATCTGGTTTCATTTTTTGGAAGTCGGTCTTATTTATTTCTTCAGATTTCTGAAGTTTTTTGAGTACAGATGTGATTCAGTTTTCTAGTTGTCGGGTCGGGTCGGTATAACCTGGTGTTGTGTGATTTTTAACTTAAATGATTTGCTTTCTGACCCGACCTTCCTTTTGTGGGCCCTATTCTTGAATCCTTAAAAGAGTTCACTAAATCCTTCTTACTATTCCCGCAGTCCACTTTCACTCCAATTGCATGCAGAACATTAAAACCTATAAATGCAAGTCTTTTCACAGAACATTCCTCAAGTTCCTGCTCAGCCTAACCGTATCATATTCATTCACCACTCTACTCCCAAACACACTCTACACCATGACCAATATTCATCTTCCTCTCTTCAACTTAGCATATGGAGTCCCTTAACACTCTTTCCCAACTTGCTTCCACTCTCAGGACTTTTCCAACTGGCCTTTTCTTCCAAGAGCCCTCCCCAAGCTCAAATTGAATTAGATACTCAAGTGGGAAAGTAGGTCCGATGGACTCGTTTAACAATTTTATACAGTTATGGATATAGTAATTATTTTAAAGAAACATTATTCGCAGAATGAGGGCATCACTGGCTAGACAGCATTTATTGCCCATCCCTAATTGCCTAGAGGGCAGTTAAGAGTCAACCATATTGCTGTGGGTCTGTAGCCAAGACCAGGTAAGGATAGCAGTTTCCTTCCCGAAAGGACATTAGTGAACCAGATGTTTTTTTCCACCAATCAACAATAGATTCGTGGTCATCATTAGCTTCTTAGTTTCAGATTTTTTTATTGAATTCAAATTCTACCATCTCCCATGGCAGGATTGTAACCCGGGTACCCAGAACATTATCTGGGTCTCTGGATTGACAGTCCAGTGACAATACCGTTAGGCCATCACCTCCTGGCCAATGGTGGTAATGTGCTGGTAAGGTTATTGATCTAGTACTGAAAATGTGTTGCTGGAAAAGCTCTGATCTCCAGCATCTGCAGTCCTCACTTTCTCCTATTGATCTAGTAATCTCTAACCAGGGTGGTTAAAGAATTTGAATTCTGCTCTTGTTTTAAATTCTGGAAATAAAAATGTTGGTGTCTATGAAATTGACTCAGAAGCTGTAAGATTATCGTAAACTGATTCATTCACATCCCTTCATGGAGGGAAACCTGTGGACTCGATTTAGTTTGTCCAATACATGTCATAGAATACACAATGATGTGGTCGATTATTAACTGACCTCAGAAATAGTCATGGAAAACTACTCAATTGTGACAAAGCATCGGCAGTGCTTAAGAAGGACTATGCAATTTTCTGTATTGGAGAGATGTTCAGTAAATGCTGGTCTAGCCGGGGATGCTCAGAAACCCAAGAAGAAATAATAAAAAGTAATTTCTGCCTTTAGGATCCCTACTACCCACAATGTCCAGTGTCCTCTTAAAAGGTGTTGGGCCACCTGGTTGAAGTTATACAGGACAATGTTGATGCCTCTCCTGGAGTACTGTATCCAGTTCTGGTCGCCCTGTTATAGGATAGATATGATTAAGCTGGAGAGGGTTCAGCAAAGATTTACCAGGATGTTGTCGGGAATGGACGATTTGAGCTTTAAGAAGAGGCTGGATAAGTTGGGACTTCTTTTTCACTGGAGGGTAGGAAGTTGAGGGGTGACGTTATAGAGGTTTATAAAATCACGAGGGGTATATAAAAGGTGAATGGCAGGCATCTCTTCCCTAGGTTGGGATTTAAAGCCGAGGAGGCATATTTTTAAGGTGAGAGCAGAAAGATTTTAAAAAGACATGAGGGACACAGAGAGTGCTTCGTGTGTGGAATGAACTTCCAGAGGAAGTGGTGGATGCGGGTACAGTTACAATGTTTAAAAGACATTTGAATAAGTCCATAAATAAGAAATGTTTGGAAGGATATGGGTTAAATGCAGGCAGGTGGGACTAGTTTAAATTGGGATTATAGCAGCATGGACTAGTTGGACCAAAGGATCTGTTTTCATGCTGCATGACTCTATGAGTCTATAAAAGATTCCTACTAACTCACCATGCTCACAGTTGTTCCCGTAATACCCTCTGGCACACTGGCAGTATCCGGTTACTCGATTACAGGTGCCATTATTTTGGCATGCACAGTCCAGCTGGCAGTTTGCACCAAATTTCCCAAGGGGACACTCTGGAAAAGATAAAACCAAAATGGGAATGCCGTTTCAGTGAACTCTGCCTCAATCAGAATCACCAACACGATTTACAATAACAGTGATCAAAATACTGCTGATACTAGAAATCTTCAATTAAAACGTAAAGTGCTGGAAAGTCTCATCTGTGCAGAGAAAAACAGACAACATTTCAGGTCAATAACCTGTAGTTAGAACTGGGAAGATTTAGAGATGTAACAACTTATAAGCATATGCAGAGAGTCAAAGCCATCTTTATTTTTTTGGATTGTAGACTTAGAAATGGGAACAAAATACTTCTTTTAAACCAAGGGACTGTGAAAGAAGATGTCGCAGGTTTTAAAAGAATGAGTTAGTGGAACTTACTGTGTGTTGTGTGCTCAATGTTGGCTTATACAAGCAGTGGGGGAGAATGCTGCACAGGTTCTGGAGCTGTGTGTCCAGGACCAGTTTTTGACCAGTCACTGATTTTGATTGGATTTTTAGCATGACCAGTTGTATGTGCAGGCAGGAGTACTTAGCACAGTAACAACTTCAGGATTGGCTCATGGGCAAGTGGTTTAGTGTTTGGAGAAAACAGCAGGAATATCCAGCCTGTGAATCGGAAAACACCTCTCTCTCATCCTTCCGTGAGTGGAGAAGTAAAATAAAGTCTTGAGCAACGAGCTAATCTCTCTCTCTCTCTGCAAATTCCTAAATTGAAAGTAAAAACGGAAGCTCACTTTCAGAAAATGCCCTTAGGATCCCTACTACCCACAATGTCCAATGTCCTCTAAAAAGGTGGTCATGTTGAAGTTTCACAGGACAATGTTGAGGCCTCTTCTGGAGTACTGTATCCAGTTCTGGTCACCCTGTTATAGGAAGGATATTATTAAGCTGGAGTGGATTCAGAAAAGATTTACCAGAATGTTGCTGGGAAAGGACGATTTGAGCTATAAGAAGAAGCTGGATAAGCTGGGGACTTAAAAATACAAATCTTCAAGTGGACAATAAAAGGTTGAGAATCATTATGTCCATAACCCTGTCGCCTCATCAAAAAGTCAAAAGCAAATGGAATTCAAGTAAAACACCTCATCAATGCCCACTGTCCAGACCTCAATATCACTGATATTTCTTTGTTTGTTCTCAACCCTTAATATGTGTTTTGTCTATTTTTGGGTGTCTGTTTCTAAGAGAATGGATTTTTTAAGGCCCTTTGTTTAAGTTATAGATAGGAAAATAGTAATCGGTCCTTCTTTTCAGTCATCGGTCAAAAGCATTTTGAATAAATAACTGCTAACTTGTAATGTACAGAATGGGATGAGTGTTTTCTGTTAATTGGAGTTCACCAGTCAGATACACTGGGGATTTTGGAGAGTTTGAATAAATCCTTTCACACTTGCATGACTCCAGCAGTAATGGGCCTTGATTTCCAGTGCACCATGCCAGAGAGTTGTGGCAGGAGACAGGCAATGGGCTCAAAAACAACGATGACAAGAAATGTCATAGGACAACAACTCATAATAGTTAAAATAATTGCACTACTTTACCTATGTTTGTCTTTCTGCTACATTTTTCATCCTGTTTTCTCTCTATCTTTCTCATTGTCTTTGCCTCTGTTTCTATCTACATAGGAACACAGGAACAGGTATAGGCCATTCAACCCATCGAGCCTGTTCTGCCATCCAATAAGATCATGGCTGAACTATGGCCTACCTCTGCATACCTGCCTTTGTCCTGTATTCCTTAATTCCTTTGCTTAACAAAAATGTATCTATCTCAGATTTAAAATTAACAACTAATCTAGCATCCACTGCCATTTGTGGAAGAGAGTTCCAAATATTTACTGCTCATTGTCTTTAGGTGCTTCTCAATATCCCTCCTGAACAGCGTAGCCCTAATACTCTGTTAGTGGCTCCCTCGCTCTCCCTTTGTCTTATCCATGTCTCAATGTTTTCTGCTTTGTTTTATTATAATTTATCAAGTTAAGATGTCAGCCTTGGCTAATTTGGTAACATTCTCACCTGAGTCAAAAGTTCGTCAGCTCAAGCGCTACTCAAGCAACTTAAGCAAACAATTTAGGTGGATGTTCCAATAGTGTACTGAGGGAGTGCTGCAGTGTCAGGAGTGCTGCAATGTCGGGAGTGCTGCAGTGTCAGAGATGCTGTGCTCTGCAGGAGAAAGTGAGGACTGCAGATGCTGGAAATCAGAGTGGAGAGTGTGTGGTGCTGGATGAAGGGCTCCTGCCCGAAATTTCGATTCTTCTGCTCCTCGGATGCAACTGCTGTGCTTTTCCAGCACTAGACACTCGTGTGCTGAGCTCTGCACCTCAGCCTCAAGGGATTGAATAGTCTACCTCTGTACCTGTCTTCCAATGCTTAAGTTGATCTTTCTAACATTTCTGCTCTTATTCTGTGAATTTTCTTGATCTTCTCCTACTCCGTATTAATTTATTGGAGGTAAAAGCCATTGCTTTATTAAAAGGGAAATCTCCTTATATGTAGCTTTAAAGGCATGTCTAAAGCCAATGAAAAACACAGATGTAGAAGATAAAGAATTGACAAAGAGATGTGAAACAGGTTTGCCAACTTGAGTCATGTTCTTAAAGGGTTCATCACAAGACCTCTAATATCTCTGACTAACCTTTACACCCAACCTCCAATTCTTTTTTTACAGCTAGTACCTGTTAAGTGTTTAAATAAAATTAAGAAGCACAGCATTTTAAACACCCTGTATGATTTTACTCCCATATTGCTTGCAGGAGATTAAGTTCCTGCAGACTCGAGGACAAATGTGAAAGGTTATCAACCCAAGGGAGTGTTTCTAGTGACAAGGAAACCCAGTCTTGAAGGTCTGTATTCTGAAAAAGATTATTTTCAATTTACATTTAATTTCTGATCAAATGTACCCACAAATTTCAAATGCAGGTTTTGCATACTGGAACCTTCAAGAATTGATCTCAAAATGACATTAAGTGCTTTCCTTGTGAATTTTAAGCTTCTGTTGAGTGTACGATGTGCTCACCTTGTCCACATAGGGCCCCAGTCCAGCCTAGACCACAGGAACACGAACCATCAACTGGGTTGCACAATCCTCCATTCTTGCACGTACAGACATATTGGCATCCCTGACCGAACCTGCCTTTAGGACACACTGAGTATACAAAATAGTGGTTACCTACCAAACACATTTCAATATCAATGTGCGACAAAGAGACTGAGATTAGAGCTAAGAACCCTAAGGTCTGGTGAGGTCAGACAAAGTGTGGATGTCACACTATATTTGTTCCACAGGTAATGTAGGCTGGTGATCATCTCCTACAATTCTTCCATCAGATCATTAGTCAAGAAATGCTGTTAGACCTTTCTCAGACCATTAATTATCTTTGCTTTGAATCACAGAATGAAAGAACTGTTATGGTGTAGATGAAAACCATTCAGCCCATCATGTCTGTACCAGTTCTATTACTGAGTGCCAATCTCCTGCATTTTTCCCTATTTCTATCCAACTAACCATCCAATGCCCTCTGTGGAATCTGTGAACCAATAGGACATCCTATTTCCATCAAAAACATATTACCAAGGAGGCCTCACAAATGACTGAAACCAGGGACAGAGATTCACACAAACGCATGCAGATTTCATGAGGAGTTTTGCTGATGTTGTAACACACATGCAAAACTTTACTTTAAACCTTGGGTTTGAAAACTTTGAAGTCCAGCCCCATCCAGCTCCGATACTAAACTAGATTGTTGTTTCACTGTTGAAATGACCTGCCCTCCTAAGACAGGTTGCCAGATATCATGTGAGCGAATAGCAAGGGCCCATCACTCAGACTCGGGACAATATGTTACTCACCATGTTGGCACTGGGAACCAATCCTGCCTGCTGGACAGATACATCTTCCAGTCACGTGGTCACACTTTGCACCTTCACCACAGGAACAGGCTGTAGAGCAATCCATCCCGTAGTATCGAGTGGGACAGGCTTGGGGTAAAAGGAGACGTAGTGTTAACCCAAGGTCACTAGTCTTCTCCAGAAACCAGAGCAGACAGAAGCAAACTCAGAGCATAGACAGAGACCATTCAACCACTGTCTTCATGCTCACTTTCTGCAACAGATATCTACATAATCCCATTCCTCTATTGCTTCTTCACATGATTTAAGATAATTACTTTTTCAAATATTTATCTCCAAGACATGATGTGGATTTTGTTTTCACCTGCAGGCACAGAGGATGGATTTTATTTTATTGATAATGTTTTAAAGTCTTCTGTCCCAATTCAGTTGAGGGTTGGAAATAATGCACTCAGCCCCAGCTCTCTAATGTAGATCCACACCCTTCAATAACTGAGTCCTCCTCATGTTGCTGTTCACTTACTCTGATTACAGTCAGCTCCGACATACCCAGGTGGACAGATACATGTCCCAGTCACTGTTTCGCACAGGCCTCTGTTCAAACATTGACACAGCTGGGCGCAGTTGGATCCATACCTCCCGTCTGGACATCCTTTTAGGGGATTAGAGAAGAAACAGAACATCACAAGATAATCAGAGACCTGTCCACCCTGCCAGAGAATCACCTATTCACCTTTCAAGGGCTTTTCTCCACAGCCCATTGTGGCTGTACTAGTTCTTAGAGCTTGATTCATTAGTTCCATTCCTTCCTGCCCATTCTTCATAACCCTCAATATTTTTCCTTTTCAAATATTTACCCAATTTCCTTATGAGGATTATTACTGAATCAGCTTCCATCACCCTTTTGCATCTTGTGGCACTTTGCTGTCAGCCAATTGGCTGCCACAGCCCTACATTAAAACAATGACTACATGTCAGGCAAAGTCCTTGATATGGCAGTCAAGTATTTAGGGGGATTCTGAGGATATGTAATGTGCTATAAGAATACAAGTTCTTTCCTTTTCATTGCTGCTCAGATCAACAGTTAGGGGATTGAATGTAAGGCCATGCAACTGAAGGATGCACAGCTATCTACTGAGCCACTCAAAGGATTCAGTCAGTCTTGCTTTACAGTTTATCTTGACTGTTGCCTAAGGTGCAGTGACCACCTGTGGATCATACAGGTCAATCAAGTTGAGCAAAACTCACTCAGGTTGCAGTTGTCTCCATGGTAACCAGGTGCACAGATGCATTCTCCACTCACTGGGTGGCACTGTTGGTTTTGAGCTGAACACTGGCACACCTGGTTACAGTTCTGTCCATAAGTACCCGGGAGGCAGGCTAATGAAAGAGACAACAGATAAAATGTGTGAAAGGTTAACTGCAAAGACAAGCAAAAAAAGAGAAAAAAATGATAGGTAAAAATCTGCAAGAAGACTGATAAAGCTATGTAGTCAATGCTATTTGACTCTAAATGAGCACTTGAAATATCATAACATTCAAGGATGTGGGATACATGCAAGAAATTGTAATTAGAATGCCTTTAATGGTAGTTATGTTAGTGAAGACTCAGTGAGCCAAAGGGCCTTTTCTGCACTGTATGCCTCTATGACTTCTTCTGGAGAGGCATAGTTGGTGAGTCAGCATCTGAGTCAGAAATTGCAGGTCAGCAATTTGGATTGGGCTTTCAATCAGCAATTTACAGCATCCATACACTTGTTGTTCCAGCATGTATGCTCCAACTGCCACTGTGTCACTCTGGCGCTATCATAACCCTTTCATCCCCAAGTCTTTATTGACCAAGCTTTTGGTCATTTCTCCTTATGGCTGGTTGTAAAATTTTGTCTAGGAGAAAGTGAAGGCTGCAAATGCTGGAGAGTCAGAGTCAAAAAGTGTGGCACTGGACAAGCACAGCAGGTCAGGCAGTATTCGCCCGCTCCTCGGATGCTGCCAGACCTGCTGTGCTTTTCCAGCGCCATACTTTTCGACTGTAAAATCTTGTCTAAGACTCCTGTGATGTTTTATAACGAATAAATGGAATATGCATGTTGAGTTTTTCCCGAATCAGAAGTTTGTGGGTTCAAGCCCTGCTCCAGGACCTAATGAGTATTGGTGTACTGTCGGGGAGATGCAGTGTTTCGGCTAAGTGTCTCTGCCTGCAGGAGCAGATACTCTGTGTACCACAACACCACTGGAAGATAAGCAGAGGGTTGCTGGTATTTTGTTTTACACTATTTCCTTAATGAACATCATCAAATGCAAATTAAGTGGTTATTCATCTCATCATTGCTTGTGGGATCTTGCTGTGTATATCTGCTTCTTACATAACAGTCATTGTACCTCTTGGTAATTTGAGGTAAACTGATTAAGGGCATCTTGAGAGACTTAATCAATACCAGCCTCTCGTTTACTCATAACGGAACCAATTATATTTTGATGTAGTGTCAAAGGAAGAATAATGCTTCAACTGATGCTTTTCTTCGAGACATGAATCAGTTTTAATTCAGGTTTTCCACAATTTTATTCCTGATGATTATTATGAGCGTGATGAAGACAAATGTCATGAAGTACTTACTCTGTTCACACCCATTGCCTGTAAATCCTGGAGGGCAGCCACATTCACCTGTCACATGGTTGCAGGGGGTGTTGGGGGAACAGTTACACCGCTGCGCACAATCGTCACCATAGTAGCCAGGCCAACAAGCTAGAGGAGAAGGCGAAATGAGGATTAACATCAGCTACAAGACTAATAGGAGGTTGTTGAGTTGAGTACATGGATAATGGACAAACTCAGTTATTTGGGCGAAAGACCAAGTCAAGATTAGGTTGGCAAATTATCTGGCAGCAAGTCTCATATAATTTCATATTAATTAGACAGTCCATTACGCCAAAATCACAGGGTATCCAGAACCAGGCACAGTAATAACAAATCATTAGCCTAATAGGCTTGGGCTTTTCTTAAAATACAAGGAAAGTAAGAGTGAGGGAACTTGAAAAAAATTACTATCTGCCTTTAAGTGATTTCAGTCAGTGACAGTAATGGAACTAAAGAATAGAACTATAATTCAACCTAGCTGTGTCCCTGGAGTAGCTTGGTGGACTAACCCTTAACTCTGTGGCCATCCAATAGTCATGGTTCACCTGATTCACAATGCGATTTCCCAGAGTGCAGTTTGGTCGCAATGAGGTTGTGATGGCAAGAACAGATGGACCATCACTGGAAAGATGTGAGGTGAGGCTCGTTTCCTGGACCATTAATACACGGTTCATTGTAAAGTGTGTTTGGTGTGGATCATGCTTCCAAGGTTTGCATTTGTCTCAATAAAGGACACCCTTGTAACTCAAGAATGAAATCCCATGATTTCCATTAACACATACGAACAGGGGAAAGATGTTCAAGTGTTTGTTTCCTTGTGAGTTCTTGTTGCAAACTATACCTTCAAGAATTTTCAGTGAAAAGTCTGTAAGAAGCATTGATCAGAAAAAGAATGTATCAACCACCTGTGAACTAATTTTACGTCTGGTACCACTTTCAGATTTTTCCTGGATAATGTCGCTTCTGGTTATTATTCCTCCTGCAAATAAATATTACTCAGTATCTTTAACCTGTCAACATCAATCAGACAGGAAGTTGATTTCCAAATTTTGGAGGTGACAGGGGATAGTGGAAGTCATTATGATGTACTCCAGAAAGCGTTTGACTCCAATTAGGGGAGAATTGTTAATTGGAGAATCCTAATTTGTGCACAGCTGTGAACAAGGCCAGAGGTTTGAGTTATTGGGGATTCAGTCTGATTTTGGAAGCTGCCATTTAAATGGGAGCATCACCTGAAGTGCCGGTGATGATGAAAGCTCTGCTGTTATAGTAAGGATTTCTATGGATATGAGGTCCTAGAAAAGCATCATAAGAGGAAGATGTAACAATGGCACATTCCTGATTATAATCTTCAAAGAACAAAGAAAGTTTACAGCCAGGAACAGGCCCTTCGGCCCTCCAAGCCTGAGCTGATTCAAATCTACTGTCTAAACCTGCCACCCAATTCCTAAGCATCTGTATCGCTCTGCTCCCCACTTACTCATGCATCTGTCCAGACACATCTTAAATGAATCTACTGTGCCTGCCTCTACCACCTCTGCTGGCAACGTGTTCCAGACACCCACCATCCTCTGTGTAAAGTACTTGCCATGTGTATCCCCCTTAAACTTTCCACCTCTCACCTTGAAAGTGTGACCTCTTGTTATTGAATCCTTCACCCTGGGAAAAAACTTGTCTCTATTCACTCTGTCTATAGCTTTCGTGATTTTGTAAACCTCAATCAGGTCCCCCCTCAATCTCCTTTTTTCAAATGAAAATAAACCTAATCTACTTAACCTCTCTTCATAGCTAGCACCTTCCATACCAGGCAACATCCTCGTAAACCTTCTCTGCACCCTCTCCAAAGCGTCCACATCGTTTTGGTAATGTGGAGATCAGAACTGTACACAGTATTCTAAATGTGGCCGAACCAATGTCTTGTACAATTTTAACATGACTTGCCAGCTCTTATACTCAATACCCCAACAACATGTGAAATTGGTGAACAGAAAACAGACATGGAAATTGAGAATCCTATCCAATGTTTGTCATACCCTCGACCAAACATCCCACGAAAAGACTATTAAATGGTCCACACTTTTACAATAAGCTCATCAGACCAGTCAAATCCAGGTCTACCCTATTCTCATGGTTGTAATTTTCCAAAATTCTCTAGATTCCCAGAAGGTCTTATCAGATTGGACAACATGAAAACTAACTCCACTATTCTTGAAAGGAGGAAAATAGTAAACTTCAAGCCAGTTAGTCTAATATTTAATACAGGCAAAATGATAAAATCAGTTTTAGAGAGATTATAACAGGGCACTTAGAAAACAATGCAATCGGCAGCATCAATGTGATTTTGTGAAAGAGAAACTATGTTTGATGAATTTATTAGAATTAAGGAAGTAATAAGCATTACAGACAAAGAGGAACCTGCAGGTGTAATATATTTAAATTTCCGAAGAACATTTGATAAGGTGCCATAATGGAGTTATGACACAGGAAAAGAACTCATGGTACGCAGAGTAACATAGTAGCATGGACAGAGGATTGGTTAGCTAATTGGTTACCTGGAAGCAGACAATAGACCTAATTAGACAAAAATGGGAACTGCAGATACTGGAGATTAGAGTCAAGATTGAAGTGGTGCTGGAAAAACGCAGCAGGTCAGGCAGCATCCGAGGAGCAAGAAAATCGACATTTCGGGCAAAAGCCCTTCATCAGGAAAGTAGGCCATTGTTTGAATTGGAAACGTGCAACAGAGATCAATGCTGGGATCTCAACTATTTACAACCTATGTCACTGACTTAGTTCAGAGGAGAGAATGTACAGTTGTTAAATTTACTCATGGCACGAAGACAGATAGGAGACTAAGTTGTGAAGAGGGCACAAGGTAATTGTAAAAGTACGTAAATAGGATAGGGTGGGATAAATTATTAGATACAGCAGTTTATAGGATTAAAAAGGGAGCCAAAGGTTATAGTAGGTCAAGGACTGGCCACAATCAAATCAGTCATAATCTCAAATGGTGGAGCTGGCTCGAGCAGCTGAATTGCTTACTCCTGTTTTCAGTTTGTACATTTGTACTATGACCTAAAATGGAGAAGGAATGTTAAAATTAAGGTTATGAGACTGAATTATGAAATTCTGGACATGATTTTTACATTGATCAATTCACTGACCTTTCTCGCATCGTCTCCCTCTCCATCCCCTGGTGCACTGGCAGTTTCCTGTCACATGGTGACATGATGCTCCATGCTCACAGTTGCAATATTCCTCACAGAACTCTCCATAGGTACCCTTTGGACAAGCTGTCATACAGGGAAACAGGTAGGGGCTAGTGTCAGACAGGAGTCCCAACAATAAACAGACAAACTGCAATTTGCAGGTCAAATTGAGTTGTGTGGTAATTTATTCACAGTCCCCACGACTGAGAAAGCTTGCCAGGTCACAAGCAAATCAGCTTAAGAGCAGACTAGAAAGCTTCTCATTCTATTGCAAACTTAAACAATAGAGTCCCACCTTGCCATAAGATGGCCTCTGTTGCCAGTAACTGGGTTAAAATCACACAATGCCAGATTTATTTGGAAGTACTAGCTTTCGGAGCGCTGCTCCTCCATCAAGTGGCATTCTGTATCTTATGATCCTGTTCCACAGCTACCTGATGAAGGAACAGCGCTCTGAAAGCTAGTACTTCCAAATAAACCTGTTGGACTATAACCTGGTGTTGTGTGATTTTTAACTTTGTCCATCTGAGTCCAACACTGGCTCCTCCACATCATAACCAGTAACTGGGGCAGTAGTGAGTTGAGATTCTTAAATAACTGCGCACTGACCGCTTAAAAGTGTTTATTGCTAGTAAGTCAAGAAAGTCTTTAATGGACTCTCCTACCCATCCTTCTTGATGAGGTGGCAAGGAGGTGAATATTTCTTCAATTCCAAAAGTAGGGAGGAGATACAGAGCACAAAACCGACAAGAGAGTAAGGTTTAGGAACATCTACAACTCATGCTAATTGAGAGATGAGCTTAATCGTAATTTTAACTTTTAGTTCTGATTTAACTTTTTAAAATGACACCAACATAGATTGAGGTATTTTTCAATAATTAATCATTCCAACTTAATCAAAAAAATGAGGAATTAAATTATATTCTTGTTGCCTGTGATTAGTTGCAAACACTTTCTGTGAGGGAACAATACTACATCGCCCCAGTCAAATGACAAGATTAGATTCCCTACAGTGTGGAAACAGGCCCTTTGGCCCATCAAGCCCACAATGACCCTCCGAAGAGCAACCCACCCAGACCCATTCCCCTACACTTACCCCTGCACCCAACACTATGGGCAATTTAGCATGGCCAATTCACCTGACCTGCACATCTTTAGACTGTGGGAGGAAACCGGAGCACCTGGAGGAAACCCACGTAGACATGGGGAGAATGTGCAAACTCCACACAGACAGTCATGATTTTATAATTCGTATGAAACTTAGGCTAACTCATGCTTTGAGGCAAAATCCTTTCACTCATATACATACCTATGTTTTAAAATTGTTTAGTTTTGTAACTGCCAGTCGGCAGCTTCTAAAATAAAATTGCCTGCTGACTAAAACAAAGTTGATTCCTTGTTTTTTTCTCTTTCTTTTTTCAACGTTCTCTGTGATTGGTTGACCAGCAGCAGTCCTCCTTTGATTGACCAATTTAACTCCCAATCAGCTATCAGTCCCTGAGCATAAAAAATCTTGGCGTCCAATCACCTACAGGTACTTAAAGCAGTAATTAGCCTACATTATCTTTCCAGGCCAGTGCCCAACAGCAGACATTAGTGTTCTGTTGACTCCTCTTTTTAAAAGAACGTTCCAGGTTCAAATCTCAACTGGCTCTCACAGTTCCAAGCCAAAAATGAGAAAAATAAAAGAGAATTGAGATAGCCTCAACCTAGTGAATTTAACAAATTCTGTAAACTTGTAAAAATACCTAACAATGTATAAGATTGCCCAGGTATGCCCTGTACTCAAAAAGCAGGACAAATCCAACTCAGCCAAGTACTACTACACCAGTCTACTCTCAATCATCAGTAAAGTGATGAAATCTGTCATTAAATGTGCTATCATGCAAGACTTGCTTAACAATAACATGGTCAGGGTTGGATTCTGCCAGGGTCAATCCCTGACCTCATTAGAGTCTTATTTCAAACTTGGACAAAAAATTGAATTCCAGAATGACTACCTTTGGCATCAAAGTCATATTTAATCAAGTGTGGCATTGAGGAGCCCGAGCAAAACTGTACTTAATGGGAATCATGGGGAAAACTCTATGCTACTTGGAGTCATACCTGTCACAAAGGAAAATGGTCATAACTGTTGGAGGTCAGTCATCTTAGCTTCAAGACATCTCTGCAGGAGTTCTGCAGAATAATGTCCTTACCCCAACCAACTTCAGCTGCTTGAGTAATGACCTGTTCTCCATCACCAAGTCAGAAGCGGAGATGTTCATTGATGATTAGGTCATTTCTTACATTGTTCATGATTCCTCAGTCATTGAATCCAAATGCAGCAAGGCCTGGACACATGCCTTCAGTGTCACTGAGTTAAAATTAAGGAACTTGTATCCTAACGTTGTAGATCTACTTAAATCAAATGGACTTCGGGTGGTTCAAAATACACTCACCATCCAACTTCTCAAGGTCATCTAGGGATGGGCAATAAATGCTGGCTCAACTAGTGATGCCCACACCCCATGAATTAATTTTAAAAATATGAGATTAAATCTCATCAAAGCAGTTTGAGAATTTGAACTCAAAAATGTGACTATGTTGTAAAAACCCTACATTTTCACAAATCTCTTTTACAGAAGGAAATCTGTTGTCTTTACCTAGTCTGGCTTACATGCAACTCCAGCCTCACATACCAATGCAATTGACACTTAACTGCTGTCCAAAGTGATCTAGTACGCCATTCAGTTATATAAAACTGTGATGAGAAATAAGGTAGCCCACTATCTTAGGGATGGTCAATAAATGGAAGCTTTGCCAGCAAGGCCCATACACCGAGAACGAAAGAATTGATTGGCTGCTAAAACTGCCTCCAAAACGCTCCCCCACTGGCTGACGTACTCAAATGTTACTCACGGGTTTGACATTTGTCACCTAACCACCCTGGCTGGCAGGTACAGTTCCCACTCTGACGATCACACAGCCCACCGTTCAGGCAGTCACACAGCAGTTGGCAGTCCAGACCATACTTTCCGGGAGTACATTCTGTTAAGATCAAGAGTAGGTTACCATACGTCGATAAGTTAGTTAGCCACTGAGGGCTAAATCATAAATCAGTTGATCCTCAAACCAGAAATTAATCACGTTATTTGTATCCGTCAAAGTCAAATTCAAGCTTCACGAGCGTAAAGGATCCAATATGGCAAGATTTGAAGAACAGCAAATAATAGTTCCTTGTATTAAGGGGGGGTAGATATAGGACTGATGTTAGGGGTAGGTTCTTCACTCAGCGAGTCGTAAGTTCATGGAATGCCCTGCCAGTAGCAGTGGTGGACTCTCCCTCTTTATTGGTATTTAAGCGGGCATTGGATAGGTATATGGAGGATAGTGGGTTAGTGTAGGTTAGGTGGGCTTTGATCGGCGCAACATCGAGGGCCGAAGGGCCTGTACTGCGCTGTATTCTTCTATGTTCTATGTTCTATGTATTCTCACCAAACAACATATCTATAAACAGGCTATCTTATTGTCAACTCATTGTAAATTGCCACTAACAACGAAAGTGTTTGTCTTGCTGATAAAAGACCCATTTTGTTGAAGCTTTTCATTTTGCACTCATCTTGCAAGAAACACCAATGTAAAGGGAAAACCTTTTTTCAACTGTATGAGAAAATAATGCTGATTCGTTAGCAAGTGGATTCTGATTGGTAGAGACGTTACCATGGAGAATGCAGCAGTTAGATGACAAATCCTCCAAGATGAACCAGAGAATGATGATCATATTTTGTTCTGAGGAAGGGTCTCTCAACCCAAAACATTCACTCTGATTTCTCTTCACAGATACTGTCTGACCTACTGAGCTTTTCCAGCAATTTCTGTTTTTGATTCTGATTTACACTGTCTGCAGTTCTTTTGGTTTTTATCACTTTTTTTGTTGAGTTGAAACAGGTGCAATACATGCACATGCTATTTCTTTCTTCCTGATATATGTATATTCTAGTACACACAAATGCACCACACTGCAAGTCTGATTGACAGGTTTACACTGGTTGTCATCGTAATTCTTAGCTTACTGAAAATTATTTAGCAATCATTATCCAATCAGAGGATCTCATCTAATATTAGACACTGTGTTTGGGTTTTCCAAACACATGCTGGTTGGCTACAGCTAGTACCCTGCTCGTTGCAAATAGCCAAAGGGACATGCCGTTTAATATAAACTACAAGTCCTTGGAATATACAGCCAGCATCATACTGGCAATGAAATTCATAAACCACATTACTCATCTGTGTGACAGACAGAACATCCTAAAAAAAGCCTCGACAAAATGAGTCCTTTTCCAGCAATATTCAAGTTCTGTACTCCTGAACAAGCACTTATAAAATTGCTTATAGTAACATTATAATACTATCTATATATCAGAGTATTATATCGGCTATGAATTACGTTAGGACAGTTTAATACATAACAGCATTTTTTTGTCTTTTTAAACATACCACAGAACCATCTATAACCCAAACAGTAAAGATAAGCAAAGCAAGAACAGTGTTTGTTCATTTTCACTACTTACCCAGCTCACACGCTACTCCCGTCCATCCTAATGGGCATGTACAGTGACCAGTCACATGATCACATGTTCCACCATTACGACAGATGCACCTTTGCAAGCAATTGGCACCATAGAAACCGGCTGAACATGCTGGGAAAGGTTTTAAAAACGGTCTTTAGATAAGGATGTTATATTTATCTCAAAGATGCTGTGCATCAGACTAAATTTTAGTGAGCTCTCAAATCAGTCCAAAAACACCACTGGGTCAAGATAGTCTTCAGTACATTAAAAAAACCAGGAAATAGATTTCCTGCAAAAGGTATATCACAATTGATGTATATGTAAACTCTGAAGTTCTCCAACACACACAGACAATAATTGAGGTCTCTGAACATTGCAATGTCATCTATTTGGTTACACAAAACCAATGGGGTTTGAGTGAAGGCTTTCTAACTTTAGTAGATGCTTCCCTGGAGGTTTGTCACACCTACGCTAACAGTGCGAGTGAGGAGGCAAAGAGAATGAGGTTGGGACAGAGGGGGAGGGGACGGTGAGAAACAGAGAAGGAAGAAAAGAGGAGGCTGATGAAGAGAAGTAGGGAGGGGTAGATCTGCAGGTCTCTGGGAAGCTGTGGAACTTTATAGCATGCCTATGTTTATTGTCATCTGTTTCAAAGGGAGGTGGCTGTATGGTTGTAGTGTGAAGCAGAATGTACCTCTCTGACATGTGGTTCCCGTCCAGCCAGGAAGACAGCTGCACTGACCGGTCACATGATCACAGCTGGCACCATTTAGACAATGACAAGACTGGCTGCAGTTCTCCCCAAATGAATGTTCTGGGCATGCTGCAGAAACAAAGAAAGAACATCAAGGACAAAGGATGAAAATGTACTATCGAGCACCCAAAACTTTAGCTCAGCTTAATACCAACCAGCATGTACATAGCATTGTTAACATAGTAAGTAGATCCCCAAAAATTTGCCAGGATTGAATAGTTTCACTGTGAGTCACAAACACTTATGTTTGTCCAAGAAGGTTCAAGAAAGCACCTCACCACCACCCTCTCAAGGGCAACTAGAGTTGTGCAATAAATTCTGGCCCAGTCAGCGAGACCCACGCCCCACGAGAGAATTTTTAAAAATGAAATATTATGGCAAGTGAACAAAGGCTTTGTCAAAGGGGTAGGCTTTAAGGATGTGCATAGTTAACGGGAAGGAATTCCAGTTCCTAATGTCTGAGCACCTCAAAGAAGGGTCACCAATGTTTGAATGATTCAAGTTGGTTTAAGCCTCATAGAATTATACAGAGGAATGGGAGTATAATGGTAATGTTACTGGGCTATTAAAAGGTAAAGTTGTCATACTCCTACTGGGCCACAGGGCTGCTATCTCAATAGAGAGAGATGTCTGGTGTTGGTTTAACCTGAGGGTCACCACGCCTCAGGTGAGGGTAGTGGTTGAGAAGGAGAACCTCAGTCATCAAACCTGTTCTGTTGACCGTACTCTGCATCGTAAACCAGTTGTCCAGCCAATTGAACTAACTGACCTCTGTTTGCTGGGCAATTAGTAATCCAGGGAATGAGAGAAGGAATGCCATAAGGCAGCTTGAGAATTTGAGTTAGAAGAACAGAAATATAATAGTGGTGTCAGTAAAAGTAACTTTTCAAATTGTTATAAAACCCAAGTACCTAATTTGTGAAGAAAACCTGTTATTCCTACCATGGATCTGGCTCTAATCATGACTGAATCCCATCCTTGCTGATTACTAATTGCCCTCTGAAGTTCCCTAGTGCTGCTTCACCTTTCCAGGGCAATTGAGGTGTCTTTTAGATAGGAATTGGAAAAGGTTCAGGTACGAACATCAAGTGAAATCAGGATTCAACTTGTCAGCGATGCCTTCGCATTGAAATAGCCTGTTAACAACTCACTGTTTCAGATCACTTCTGTAGAATAATAGTGATGTCAATGAAAATCAATTTGAGAGGAGAAAACTGGAAGACATTAACCTAGGACTAGTTAGATAATCCAATTTCTGATTAGTTCCTGACTGCCAACCAAAATAACGCTGTTAGAGTCAAAACAGACTTTAGTACTGTTGGCAAACGGAGGACGTGGTTGGAGCGACTAATATAATAATCAAAAACTGTGACAGGAAAGCAATACGTAGAACAAATATATTTTGTATGTATAAATTTGATCTAACGTCTACAATGTCAGTAGACGATAACAAGTCTTTGGCAACAAAATCAGGAGTAACAGAACCTAGTGGCCAAAGCTATTGAGATTGTGGCATTTATGGGGAGGTGATGGCATTGTGGTCATATCACTAATTGGATAATGGTCTGGGGATCCAGCATCAAATCCCACCAGAGGTGGTGAAATTTGAATTCATTAAAAATTTTGACTTAAAAGTTTATTGATGATCACAAATCCATTGTCGATTGACATAATAATCCATTTGGGTGGGCTCTAGAGGTAGTGTCACTGTTGGAAGGAGTTGAATCTCATGGCATCAGACCAAACATGAGAAAATAAATTTCCTGCTGATTGCTCTGTTCCACCTCTATTTGGCTGATGAATCAGCAATCCTCTATCTTGAACAACTTGGAGGAAGCATTGAGGTTGACTCTGTGGGAGGGGGGAGCCACTTCAGATCAAGCTGATTGGAACTAAAAGGACACAGCTACTAGATAAGATCTGTAGCAGGTAATAAGGAAACCATCAAGAAAGAAAAATATATTTGTCTTCATCCTTATTAAGCTGCCTGCTGCAGGTGCATCTGTCCGTGACGTTTTTGGCAAAAGTGATCACCATATAGTCTGAAGTCTGGCCTTTTCATTGAGAATACCTACATCATATTGTGTGGCACTTTCAAAGTGCTAAATGGAACTGACTTTGAAAAGATCTAGCAGCTCAAGACTGGACATCCATGAGGCATTGTGGGTCATTAACAGCAGCAGAATTGTACTCCAACACAATCTTCAACATCATAGCCTAGCATTTCCCCCATTCTACCATCACCAGCAAACCAGGGGATCAAGAGCTGATCCTGATGAAGGGCTTTTGCCCGGAGCATTGATTCTGCTGCTCCTCGGATGTTGCCTGACCTGCTGTGCTTTTCCAGCACCACTCTCTTGAGCCAGGGAATCAACCCTAGTTCAATGGAGAGTGCAGGACAGCAGATCAGGAACAGACATACCTGAAAATGATGTATCAACCTGATAAAGCTGCATGATAAGATTACCCATGTGCCTACAGCATAAGCAGCTAGTGACAGAAAAAGAGCTAAGCCAATCCACAACCAGCAAGCCTGTCACATCCAGTTGGCAATAGCAGACAATTAAACAATTCATTGAAGGAAGTGGATCCATAAATACCCCCATCCTCAATGGTGGAAAAGTCCAACACATCAGTGTAGAAGATACGGGTGAATTATTCACAACAATCTACAGTGGGAAGCATTCATAATATGTGCCAAGTGGATGATCCATCTTCACCACTCCAGAGTTCCCAGCCTTACAGATACCAGTCTTCAGCCAATTAGATGCATTCCCTGTGATATCAAGAAATAGCTGAAGGCACTGGATACTGCAAAGGCTGTGGCCCCAACAACAATCCAGCAATAGTACTGAAGACTCCAAAGTTAGCTGTACCCCCAGACAAGTTATTTCAGTACAGCTTCAACACTGGCATCTATTGATTATCGAAAAATTGCTCAGATATGTCTTGGATCCAAAAGACAGAAGAAATCCAACCAGGGCCAATAACCACCCCATCAGTCTGTTCTTGATCATCAGTAAACTGATGCAAGGTGAAGTGCTAATGAGCAGCACTTGCTGATCAAAACCTGCTCACTGAGGCCCAGTTTGGGTTCCATTCACTTCTTGACCTCATTACAGCTGGTTCAAACATGGAGGAAAAAAAGCTGAATTTCCAGAGATGTGTTGAGAGTGACTGCATTTGATCAACTGTGGCATCAAAGAGCTCTAGCAATAATTAAGTAAATGGAAATAGGGTCAAACTCTCCATTGGCTGGATCTTACTTGGCACAAAGGAAGGGAGTTGTGGTTGTTGGAGGTCAGTCATCTCAGCTCCAGGACATCTCTGCAGGAGTTCCTCAGGACAGTATCCTTGGCCCAACCATTCACAGCTGCCTCATCAATGACCTTCCTTCACCATGACGATTGCACAATGTTCAGCACCATTCATGGCTTCTCTGACACTGATGTCAAAAAGCAGAAAGATCTAGACAATATTAAGGCTTGTGCTGATATGGCAAGTAATCTTCATGCCAGACAAGTGCCAGACAATGACCGTCTCCAACAAAAGAGAATATGACCAACACCACCTGATGTGGCATTACCATTGCTGAATCCCCCACTATCAACATCCTGGGCATTACTGTTGATCAGAAAACGAACTAGATGAGTCAAATAAATACAGAAACAGGTCAGGAGTTTAAATCTATCTGGGACAAAGCAGCCTACTTGATTGTCACCAAACTCACAAACATTCACTCCCTCCGCCATCTACACACATATACAGCAGTGTGATACCATCGACAAGTTAGACTACAGAAATCCACCAATTCTGATACAGCACCTTCCAAACCTAAAACCTCTGCCATCTTGAAGAACACGAGCAGCAGATATATGGGAACCCCACCATCTGCAAGCTTCCCTTTAAGCTGCTTGCTCCCCTGCCTTGGAAATACATCACCATTCCTTCACCGTTGCTGGGTCAAGATCCTCAGACTCTTTCCCTAACAGCAATGTGGGTCAACCTACAGCACATGGATTGCAGCTGTTCAAGAAGCCAGCTCACCACCACCTTTTAAAGTGCAACTAGAAATAAGCAATAATTGCTGGCCCAGCCAGTGACGCCCACATCCCATGAGTAAATATTAATAAGTCAGCAGCGCACAATTAAATGGGAAATGTTGATATATAATTTTCTAATTGTAGATGATAATGAAAAAGTGGATGGAAAGATCATGCTAACACAAAGCAAAGCTGTGTATTTCCCTAAAAATATTCTGAATAATATAATAATGCAGAAAACTCAGTCTTGTAAACTCACACTGATTGCAGTTCAATCCAATCCAGCCAGGAAGACATGAGCAGGTCCCCGTTACATGGTTACAATGTGCACCATTGAGGCAATCACACATCTGACGACACTCCATGCCGTAAAACCCATGTGGACAAGCTGGGAAAAAAGCATTTACAGATCAGTACACTCACTCAGTCCATTTATATTGTACCAATGTCCATCGAAACAAAAGGAACATTTCTAACTGGTTCATTGGGTTGAGAGACAACGGGTTATAATTCTAATATTCCATTCACAAAATGTATCAAGAGACACAATAGGTCCTTTTTTCCATTTAATTGCATTCATACAATATTTCAGTTTTTACATGCAAATACAGCACCAGAAAAAAATCTATCATCATTGCTACCTACCTCGTTCACAGAACATTCCAAGCCAGCCCGCTGTACAGTTACAGGCTCCACTCACATGGTCACAAGCACCTTCATTCTCACACTGACACCTGTATCGACAGCCTGGTCCATAACTCCCTTCAGGGCACTCTGAGCAAAGAAAGGAAAATAAGGTTAGAGATCCTCTAAGTGAATCAGGGGCAATGCTCCCTTTAAAAATTTCCTGTGCATGTACTTTTTTCTCTCATTGGATATCACGGCACATGTAGTTAAAAATCACATAAAACCAGATTACAGTCCAATAGGTTTATTTGGAAGCACTAGCTTTCGGAGTGCTGCTCCTTCAGCAGGTGGTTGTAGAATATAAGGTCATAAGACACAGAATTTATAGCAAAAGTTTACAGTGTGATGTAAGGGAATCACGGCACATGTATTAAATCTCACAGAATAAGGCATGTAACGTATGTTTTCAAAGTGCTTGATGGCCATGCATCTGCACAGTTTAATGGAAACCTTGATTAGAATGGGGCCTGAGGTACTATAAGTGGGTCATGCTAAGGTTTGAGACAATGCAACTAGATTAACACTATAGAACAGAGCCTCTGTAGTTGGGTTTGGCCTGGGTCTGAGGTGGGATATTTGGGGTTACTCTGTGAGATATTCTATTATAACAGAATGGGCACATATTTGAAACTGTGGGGATCTCAAACTGACTTTCTATTTTCAGAGTCATTACAATTTTGAGGTATTTGTAATCTTCATCATACAAGTTCCCTGGATAGCATGTGCAAGATGACTGTGGAAGGAACTGAGAGCCTCATACAGTGTTACAGCTAAAGGTGTTTTTAAGAATAAAAAAACACTTAAGCCCACTGCGTGGACATTTTGCTCGATGTTGCTGTTGATCACTAAAGTAAAGACGTTAGATGATGCATTTTTGCTGTTTGAATATAATTGTAATGTTCCTGCCCATGAACTTTGGAAACTTGGTGTAGGATCCCAGCCCTGTAGCAAAAATGGGCTGGACTGGGCTCTGTAACCTCTTCCTTCTTGTGCAATCTTGGTCCAAATGTGGACTCAAGCCCCATTCCAGAGTGTTTAACACATAGTCCAAGCAGACACAATACTCCAGATGAACATTTTGTAGTGGAAAGTGCTACCTTACAGATGAAATGTGAAACCTCATCTCCTTTCACTATTCAAAGGAATTAACATAACGCTATGAAGCAAGGAGACATTTCTTCAAATTTCCTGGCCAACATTTATCCCTCATTAAATACCAGCAAAATAATTAGTTATCCACCTCATGTGATGTTGGTGAAAGCTTGCCATGTTTAAAGTGACTATTAAATTTCCCATCAAAACAAAAAGTTGTTTCACTGACTGTAAACCACTTTGGGATGTCTTGAGGGCATTGTAGGAGCCATAAAGAAGGAAGTTGTTTTACTTCATTTTGCCAAACTCCTGTAGAATGGGCCTCAGTTTTCAACAACGTTTGTTTGTAACCTGCAGTAGGACCTCATGTATTAAAAACAAGAAATGCTGGAAACACTCAGCAGATCTGGCAGCACCTGTGAGGAGAGAGACAAAGTTAATTGGTGGAATCTGCCCTCTTTCGTGGTGTGCCAGGAGGTTGAAAGGGCATTTATTGAGACAGAAAGGGTATTTAATGAAGAGGGATGGTAGCATTATTTTAAACCTCCTCCTTCCTGCCTGTGTCAGAATTAAGTTAGGACAGGAAGATTCAACATCCTGCACTACCATCAACTGAGACCCTCATTAATGACCACTTAAGGGTCTATTCCCACTACCACTGGTATTAATCCAGCAGTAGGTAAACCTGTCACCATATGACATGCAAAATGGGTAAAACTGTGCAGCCAACTTATTGCTCTCCATCCAGTAAATCAGTAAGGTGGCTCAACAAGATTCCACTCAAAATTTCATGTCAGTGACCTTCCATCAGAACTTAGTTAGCTCTGAACTCAGAGCTTAGTTCTCTCAGTGCCGTTAAGACGTGCTGATTGTTTCCAACATTTTATCTTTCCATTTCAGACTGCCAGTATCCGCAGTATTTTGTTCTTATACTAGTATCCCGTATGTTGCTTGCAAATGAAAGCTGCTAAACCTAGACTAAACCATAACTGAATGCATGTCATTCATCAATCTAATTGCTAGTTGCACAGGAGTCTACAGCGGCATCTCAATTTCCTATTATAACCCCAAGGTCATCACTTATAACTAAAAATAAGAACAATTATGCGATGTAGGCAACGTTATTTCACTTCGAGACTGACCTAGAGTCTCCTTCGCTGCACATACAAGGTCCCCATATACCAATATTAATTATTATTTATAGCATTCATCATTGAAATCCAGTTTTGCAGATGTTTGAAGATATTTATCAGCACTTTGAAAGCTGCAGAGGAAGTTCAATATTTAAAGTGTTACAGTTGCAAGGATATTCATTACTCTTCCTCTCTCAACACTGACTTGCTTGCTGTTGAATTTGGCTTCAAATGGTGCACCTTTAAGTGCCACAGTGCTGGGCCAAACAAGCTCACAGGGACCAATTGCACATTAAATCACTTCCAGATGTGAACAATGTTATAACTGAAATATGACTGATAAGAAAAACAGCCTAACGTAACAAATAGACTGAGATTAGCATGACTGCACAGATGCAACAGGGATTTTATGTACATCACAGTTACAGTGTTGACCAGGCGAGACTTATTTTCTCTAGAAATGAGAAAATTGGGAAGGAAGGGGTCATAAATATGAAACGGCTGATAAGGAATTCAGAGGAAACTCAGATAATAGTTAGAATATGAATTTACGACCACAGAGAGTTGTTACTGTAGTAATATAGGGATACACAATTTATTACTGTAGTTACTGTTGTAATGTAGGAATACCCAATTTATTACTGTAGTTATTACTGTAAAGTAGGAATACCATTTGTTACTGTTGTAATGTAGGAATACCCAATTTATTACTGTAGTTACTGTTGTAATGTAGGAATACCCAATTTATTACTGTAGTTACTGTTGTAATGTAGGGATACCCAATTTATTACTGTAGTTACTGTTGTAATATAGGAATACCCGATTCATTATTATAGTTACTGTTGTAATGTAGGAATACCCAATTTATTACTGTAGTTATTATTGTAATGTAGGAATACCCAATTTATTACTGTAGTTACTGTTGTAATGTAGGAGTACCCAATTTATTACTGTAGTTACTGTTGTAATCAAGGGATATCCAATTTATTACTGTAGTTACTGTTGTAATGTAGGAATACCCAATTTATTACTGTAGTTATTATTGTAATGTAGGAACGCCCAATTTATTACTGTAGTTACCGTTGTAATGTAGGAACACCCAATTTATTACTGTAGTTACTGTTGTAATGTAGGGATATCCAATTTATTACTGTAGTTACTGTTGTAAAGTAGGAATACCTAATTTGTTACTGTAGTTACTGTTGTAATGTAGGGATATCTGATTTGCACACTGCAAGGTCCAAGGAAGAGTAATGCAATAGGTAATTATTTTAGTTGAAGCTGATTTAATGACACTGGTGAGGGAAAAATTGTTCCTGTAAAGTTTCTGCACATTACATGTTAGTGCATTATCAAGGTCACTTTGTGAATAAACAAACCTGGTGCAGAGTTTACCCATTTGGTAGATTCGCCGAATTAAACTCCATCTGTTTAAACCAAAAACCATGGGGAGTCACCCAGATTCTGGAAATTTCCTTTAGCAATGTAATACTCATCCCTGGGAGAGCAACTGTGTTAAGTGATTGTCAACCTCATACTTCTAAAAGGTACTTACTCTGATCACAGCGCTGACCAGTAAAACCTGCCTCACAGATGCACTGTCCTGTGATACTGTTGCAGCTCCCATCACTGTTCCTGCAGTCACAGGTGTTCACACAATTTGGACCCCACCGTCCGGCATCACAGGCTTAAAAGAAACAAAATGAGGATTAAAGGCCTGGCCAACATGCTGAGGAGATTCTTGGTTAGAGACAAAAAAAAACTGCAAATGCTGGAATCAAGATAGACAAACAGGAAGGATTACATGCAAACCATTGACGTCTTCACCTCCTGACGCTGCCTGGCTTGCTGTGTTCTCCCAGTCTCCTGCTTGTCTACTGAGGAGACTCTTGGCAGGACTTCACAGTTACTTGCTAACTGTGCAAGTCCCCTACCATCAGCATTTGAACTATAACCTGGTCAACCACTGCAACATAGTAGCACAATATAGTGCAGTAGCCGAGTACTCCTCGATACTCTGATTCTTAGAATCAAGCGTTTAATGAAATGTTCACCATTCATCTGGACAACGACATCTGTATCAATGGTCATGAAGTTCAACACTATCCAAGAAAGAGCAAATGTCCGGATCAATCACACTGTTTCAGGAATCAATACCCATGCATTTGGTGCACTGTGTATGATCTACATTAACTCATCATGTCTACTTCTACATTACTCCCAAATCCCATATTCAAGAGAACAACAACTGAAGTCAGGTAAATAACACCAACCTGAGTTCTTCTCATCACCATTCATTGGACATCTATTGTCATTCTTTCACAACATTCAGTCAAAATCCTTTAATGTCATACTTCAAAATATTTATTGACCACCACCACCACAGAGAGTGTAGTAGTTCAAGGAGAAGGACAAGTAGGTAGGACAATATATATTCACATTTTCTCTCTTCATTATAGACATTAACTTTTCACCTCAGTTTCCAAGTAATGATGAATTATACACGAATGTGATGTTTGAGTATTCCTTGGTGGATCTCACATACCTTTTGCCTGTCAATTAACCAGATTAACTTGGAGCCAGCCCTCATATACTTTTTAAAGTTCAAGTAATCACATCTTTCTACCGACATTGAAAGGGAGAAAGTCTTTCCTTTGGTGGGAGGGGGGATCAAAGACAAATGAAACATAACAGGTAGGTATAACAGCAAAATGGACTCTTATATGAACAGTAGAAAAATTGCAGCATGCTGCTGTGTGGGGTGACCTGGGTGTCTTTATGCACAAATCACAAAACATTGGTTTGCATGTGCAGCAGGTGATTAAGAAAGCAAATGGAGTATTGTCCTTCATTGCTAAAGGATAGAGTTTAAAAATAGGGAGGTTATGCTGCACTGGGTGCTGGTGAGGCCACAAAATGTGTACAGTTTTGGTCCCCTGACTTGAGAAAGGATTTACTAGCACTAGGGGGAGTGCAAAGGAGGTTCACTACATTGATTCCACAATTGAGAGACGTTGACGTATGAACACAGATTGAGTAGAATGGGATTATACTCACTGAAATTCAGAAGAATGAGGGGGGATCTTATAGAAACAAATAAAATTATGAAGGAAATGGATAAGATAGAAGCAGGGAGGTTGTGTCCACTGGCAAGTGAAACTAGAACTAGGAGGGAAA
Source organism: Chiloscyllium punctatum (assembly GCF_047496795.1). Taxonomy (NCBI): domain Eukaryota; kingdom Metazoa; phylum Chordata; class Chondrichthyes; order Orectolobiformes; family Hemiscylliidae; genus Chiloscyllium; species Chiloscyllium punctatum. Next base: position 13,713,743 of record NC_092754.1, read on the forward strand.
GCCTCAAAATAAGTGAGAAGCAGATTTAAGACTGAGTTGAGGAGGAACTTTTTCTCCCAAACAGTTGTGAATCTGTGCAATTCCCTGCCCAGTGAAGTAATTAAGGCTGCCTCATTGAATGTTTTTAAGTCAAAAATAAAGGAATTAGGTGTTATGGTGAGTGGCCACGTAAGTGGAGCTAAGTCCATGAAAAGCTCAGCCATGATCTTATTGAATGGTGGAGCAGGCTTGATAGGCCAGATGGCCTACTCCTGCTCCTGGTTCTCATGTTCATACAATCTTAAACTTAGAGCGATGTCAAAATGGCGCAAAATCAGTAAAAATATTTTCACTACAGGATAATGGAAGTTTTCAAGGCTGACACAGATTTATTTTTATTACACAAGGACAGAAAAGGATGTGGATTTGAGGTACATATCAGCCATGATCTGTCTGAATAGCATAGCAACTCCAGAGACTGACTGGCCTGTTGCTTTTTCGAACACAGGTATTCCCTGCCATCAGCATACAGATGTATATTACATGATATTTTGGTTGGTTTTGTGAATAGACCAGCCTTTCTACTACAATGGTAACAAATTATATATAAAGTATAATGTAAATTACAATACAACATGGCAAAATGTCCTAAGGCACTTCAAAGAATTATAATCGGGCAAAAACTGACTGCGAACTAAATGGCCAGAAAAGGTGGGTTTTAAGAAAGTTATTAGTGATAGCGGGAGGAGAAAAGAGATTTGAGACAGCATATTTGGACTTGGTGGTTAAATACACGTGGTTCTTACCTCTCCTGCAGTTATGGCCAGTCCATCCTAGAGAACAGGTGCAATGCCCTGTCACTGGATGGCATTGACCCTGGTTCTCACATGCACATCGCATCTGACAGCCCAGGCCATATTGGCCTGCAGGACATGCTGAAAGAGAAAAATACACTCACGTGTGGTACTTGTTCAGGGCTCCTGAAGAAGGACACAAGGAAAATGTTACATTCATCCTAACGATGCATATCATTATATCAAATTCAATTGTCATTCTGCACCTGAATTGACGTGTTTACCTTTCTAGGCCTTGGTTGACACTCACATTCTTACTTCCTTGAATTAAGAAATCTGGTAATGTTTTGGAGAGGAAGAGAAAAATGTCGAAGGAGAAGCCAAGTATCAGCGGATAACAAAACAGTGTGGAACGGCACCTGTTTCTTATTTAGTCAAGCAGTAACAGTTGATGGAGGAGACACAGTCAGATCTCTTGGAACTGGGGATGGAACTACTTTGTCAGTCAATGGAAAATAAGTATGTGTGTGTGTGTCTGTGTGTGTGTCTCTCTCTCTCGCAGTGGAATGAACTTGGTAAGTGCCACAGTGTAAAGATCACTTTAATATTTTAACTGTGGACTAAAAGTGGGACAAGTTACTAGTTTAAGGAAACCATGGGAAAATTGTTGTTTGCAGTTTTCTGGAACACATTGTGAGTTGTACCCACACTGTTGTCTTAGTCGAGCACTGGGGGAGAATCCTAGACACACCCAGCACTATGTATGCGCGTGCATGTGTTCAGGCCAGTTCTGCGCAGAAACAGTTATTTGATTGGTTTTAAGCTGACCGATTATGTGGTTTCAGGAGACATCAGCATAATAACAATTTCCTGATTGGTTCCTGGCATAGCCTTGCATGTAGGCAATACAGTAGGAAGTACCTAGCCTACAAAGAGAAAACATCCACCTCTCTCTCTCTCTCTCTCTCCCCTCTCGCCCCTCCACTTCTGAATATTGTGTGTGTGTGTGAAAAGTAAAAAGTAATCCAGGCAACCAGTTACTCTCTCTCTCTCACATTTCTCTTCGAATCTCCTGTTGAAGGTAAAAGATACTGAAAGGGTGAAATTTCAACAGGTGAATAAAAGACTGAGAATTAGTGTCACCACAACTTGGTGTCATTGGTAAAGAATCAGAAGGACTAAAGAGAAAACTAAGAAAATTACTTATTAATGTTTGAGATTCAGACTGGTGCCAGAAGTGTGCTGCTTCAATTCTTTGTCTCTTCTTCAACTATAATATTTGTGCTTTGCCTCTTTGTGTATTTAGTTATATGTGTGTGGGAATTTTAAAAGGGGGTAGAGTTTAAGCTATGGAGTTCTAAGCTAGCAATTCATGTTCTTTTCTTGCTATTGGTTACAAAGTTTGATTATAATATGTAGGTTACTTTTCTGTTACTGAAAAACCTAGTGTATATATTTGTTTAACCTGAATTAGATGGTTAGATAAAATTGGTGGTTAAATCACATTTTCACATTTATGACAATTCTAGGAATCGTGCATGATTTTCAGTGCACCATCCCTGTGAAATGTGACAACAGAAATGTGGTTGTCAAGTATTTATAGGTACATTCCCCATATTCTAAAGCAATTATCACAGAACATCATAAAGTATGAAAACATAAGAAAAAAATCTGACGAATGCCAGAGAACAAAATATACACACAAAATATTGGCAATACACAGCAAGAAATTCAAAATCTGCATTGGAAAGATAGTTTACCAGAACCAAGTCAAACAGTCATAGAGTCACAGAGATGTACAGCATGGAAACAGACCCTTCAGTCTAGTCGCCCATGCCGACCAGATATCCCAACCCTATCTAGTCCCATTTGCCAGTATTTGGCCTATATCCCTCTTAATCCCTTCCTATTCATATACCCATCCAGATGTCTTTTAAATGCTATAATTGTATCCACCTCCACCACTTCCTTGGTAGCTCATTCCTTACACACACCACCCTCTGCATGAAAAAAGTTGCCCCTTAGGTCGCTTTTAGATCTTTCCACTCTAACCCTAAACCTATGCCCTTTAATTCTGGCTTACCCCAGGGAAAAGACCTTGTCTATTTGCTCTTCTGGCTCTAAGTTCCTTTTCTTCTCGTGACTCCCAAAAATCTTGTTGAGGTACAGACACCCACACCCCAGTTCCTGGAGGTCATGTTGAGAGATACAATTCCATGGTTACCTCACCTAAGTGTCCAATTTTCAATGTGAGCTAAGGTGCTCACTCCATTGGGTAGTCAACTGGGCAGTGCAGCGAAGAAACTCCAAGAAATTTACAGCAATTAATTCCTAGAGATCCTAAGATTTTAGAGTTGATTTGTTGGATTTACCCAATAAAGGGGGAACAGTACTAAGATCCAAATCAGAACAAATATGGGCCATAGATTCAGATGAACAAAATTTAAAACTCCCTCAAAATTCCGCTAAGACTGGAAGTCAATTATAGAGTCGTACAGATGTACAACATGGAAACAGACCCTTCAGACCAACTAATCCATGCCAACCAGATATTCTTACATTAATCTAGTCCCATTTTCTAGCATTTGGCCCATATTCCTCTAAACCCTTTCTATTCATATACCCATCCAGTTGCTGTTTAAATGTTGTAACTAGAGCAGCCTCCACTACCTCCTCTAGTGGCTCATTCCATTCAAGTATCACCCTTTGTGTGAGAAAGTTGTCCCTTAGGTTCCTTTTAAATCTTTCCCCTCCCACCTTAAACCTATGCCCTCTAGTTTTGGACTCCTCTAACCTGGGGAAAAGCCCTTCACTCTTCACCCTATCCATGACCCTCATGATTTTATAAACTTCTACAAGGTTACCCCTCATCCTCCAATGCTCCAGGGAAAATAGCCCCAGTCTATTGAGCCCTTTCCTATACCTCAAACCCTCCAACTTCCTTGTAAATTCTTTCTGAACCCTTTCAAGTTTCACAACATTGTTCCTACAGCATTGACAATTTCAAGCTGAAATTGATAGATATTGATAGTCAAAGGGTTAGGGTTAGGATAACAGAGCCAAAGTGATTGAGTTAAGATACAGAGCAGCCATATAGTAACTGTATGATGGAACAGGCTCAGGGAACTGATTAATCTCTCCCTATTCCTGGGGCAAGAAAGAGATATACACAAAACTAATAACTAACTTCCAATATATTGGGCTGTCGGGGCAAATGGGTCCTATTTGAATCAGGGGTTTTAGGGGAGCATGTAATTCAGAAGTTGTAATGAAGACAGGCATATCTAAACTTCCCTAAATTAAGCTACGTCAGGTAGGATACTTACAGGTCTGACATAGTTTCCCTGTGAATCCTGGTGGGCAGGTACACTGCCCAGTCTTCTTATTGCAGGTTCCATTGTTCTCACAGATGGGGCAAATCCCCTTGCAGGCCAGCCCCCAGTGACCCGCTTGGCACTCTGCGGAGAAAACAGAGGGATAGAAATTGGTAGAAAATAATGCGAAACAGCTGATCAAAGTTAATGTCACTTAGCTCTCAACACATGCAAAAAGAATGCCCATGCAATAAAAAATCTAATTTATATTTTTGAAATATGGATTTCTAAGCCCTACATTGCTGGTAACCTGGACAGAATGTGTACCACTCTTCAGGATTGTCTACTCTAACCAGCTAATGGATGGTGAGCATGGATTATGAGCTTGGGTCCTGTTGCACGGCTCACTCAGCCTACTTAAATGCCAAGGCAAAAACTACTATCAAAAGTACAAGACACTCATCAAAGCTTATAGCAGCCTCACTGGTGTTAACTTCTGAGGATAGCTAAATCAAAAAGATTAAGTAAGCAACATTTTTTAAAAATAAGAAATCTCCATTTAATCATAGAGATGTACATCATGGAAAAGGCCCTTTGGCCCAACTTGTCCATGCTGTCCAGTTTCCAGAATTAAACTAGTCTCATTTGCCTGCATTTGGTCCATATCCCTCCATTCCTGTCTCATCCATGTACCTGTCCAAATATTTCTTAAATGATGAAATTGAACTCGCCTCCACCCCCAACCCTGGCAGCCCATTCCAGACACTCCCCAACCTGCGTGTGACAAAAGTGCCCCTCCGGATCTTTTTGTATCTCTCCCCACTCACCTTAACCCTGTGCCCTCTGGTGTTAGACTCCACTAACATGGGGGAAAAGCTGTTGACTATCTACCTTACCCATGCCTCTCAGAATTTTATGGACCTGTATAAAGTCACCAGTCAGTCTCCTATGCACCAGAGGAAAATAGTCCCAATCTTTGCAGTGTCTCCTTATAACTCAAACTCAAAGGTTATTGCACTAAAACCACGTGAGGCCACTTGAAACTGCTTGAAGACAAGACTGGCGAAAACTAGCAGGGCCCTTTAAACTAGGAACTAAGTCTAAGTACTTGCAGAAGAGCCAAAATAGACAATGTACTTACTACATTAAAAGTGATGTGGAGGAGCAGATGTTGGACTGGGGTGGACAAAGTTAAAAATCACACAACACCAGGTTATAGTCCAACAAGATTCTTTGGAAGCACTAGCTTTCAAAGCGCTGCTTCTTCATCAGGTGTTGTGTGATTTTTAACTGCACTAAAAGTGGTGGCTCTGCAGTTACCTCCTATAGTGACGATACATGGTTAATGCCATTTGCTCAACATCAGTGTCTGCCCATTCTAAGTGTGGATTGTGGGAGTAGTGGGGATGGTATATGTGACATTCCCTGAAGCAATCAAAAAGGGAGACAGTTTTATATATTGGTAGTGCTATCTATGGTTATATGAGTGCAAAAAGCATCATTTCTATTATTTTGAACTGTTGCAAATGTTTTTAATTATAATTCTGCTCAGTCTATGCTAGCACAGATTAACACAGGAACAAAATATTGCTCTTGACGTTTGTCCTCTGACCTTTCTTACAGCCGGGGCCCGTTTTTCCAGGTGGGCAGCTGCATTTCCCAGTCACACTGTCACATGGGGCTCCTCCACAGTCACAGGTCTGCAGACAATTCACTCCAAACTTGTTACTGGCACATTCTGCAATCAGGAGAGGCAGGTAGAATCAATTCTCTCATATAATAACTCCTATGTCTACTCGAGATTTCTGTCACTGCATTTTTCAGCCTAGGCTGCTTCCAGGGAACAGTCTAGAACCTGATCATGGCTATTACATTGAAACACTGTTGTCTAATATGTCATCCACTAGCCATATGTGACTAAGTGGGATAATCGATGTGGCTAAAGTGACTAAACTTTTAATTTGCAAATAATACTAAGTAATAGGAACTGTTGTTGTACATAATATTATGTAATATGTTGCATGTAAATATTAATTTCTGGAACAACTGCTGCCAAAATAATCAGAGCAAAAGCAGTGTTTTGTTTATTAAGTTATGTGTGCTTTATTTCTTAATATCTGCTTATTGATTACTAGTTCACTAGTGCCCTTTGGGAAGGAAACTACCATCCTTACTTGGCCTGGCCTACATATGACTCCAGGCCCACAGCAATGTGGTTGACTTTTAACTGCACTCTGGACAAATGGGGTTGGGCAATAAACTCTGGCTGGGCCAGCAATGCCCTTGTCCCGTGAATGAATAAAAAAGCAAAAACATCCAAAGGACTATTTATCACAGATGTAAAGCTCTGACTTCATATTCCTCGCGATGGCAAGTATGCCCACCAATGTTGAGTGGATGAATTGGGCTAGGATCAGACGAGTTCACTGTTATAAGGGCATGGAACCTAGTTAATGAGATGCATTTGGGTTGATAGCATGAGCAATCGTGTAAGGCTTCATGGAAAGAAACACTCCATGCCACTTAATGAAAATTACACTTGGCTGATTTTGGTGGGATTCAGCTCCTTGTCCATAGACCAAAGACACAAGATTTATGTACAGAAGGGACCCGGGTCTAATTCCTGCGCAGGTTAACTGGCTGAACATTCCATCTGATTCCTGTTTGGGAATAAAGATCCCATACAGAGTTGCACTCAAATCAGTTTTCAAATGTGCATGGTCCCTGACAGCATAAAACTGCCCCTAATATGTCAACCTCAGAGAATGAGAGGTATGGTGGTTCTTGAGGGTAATGTGGAGGTACAAAATAGAAGAGGTTTCTACTCTGGTCTGACCACACTGTAGCTTGGGAGTGCTTGACCCTAACACAGGGCCCCTGGATGGAAAGGTTCCATTCCCCAACTTGACATATGAGCATCCTAGCACACAGAGAAAGGAAGGACAGGAAAAGAAATAGGTGCACTACTGGGCTTTCAAAGTCTGGTCCAAACCACAAAGAAACTTCAAAGGTAACTTGGCTGCATTGACGTAAATGAATTCACAGGTGTGTGCTTGTAGTTTAATGAGTGCTTCAGGAGATTTCATGTGCTTCAATCATTTCAAGGTTACCAGTCCAAACAAAACCTGCTGGGAAACTCATTGTAACCATAAGGAGACAAAGGAAAACACAAACATGAGCCAACTGAGGCAGTTGAAGACCTTACAGGGCATGGTCTTTGATCTTCATGGACTCCTGCTCGGAGCTTGGTTTTTTTTAAAAATCATTTAATATTTAAAAAGCTCTTAACTTTATATAGCATCTTCCATAACCTCAGAAAATTGCAAGGCACTTTATAACTAATTAATAATGTTTTCTGCTTTGTAATGTAAAGGTTAGTGAGGGTACTAGGACAGAAAGTTCAGCAGCAAACCTCTCTCAGTTTGCAAGTGGAGAAGGCTGACAAGGAAGAATGACCTTGTGAAAGCATCTTTTTCATTCAGACATACACCTTTGAAATAAGTCACCTCGCCTGCATGTTGCCCTATTATTATCATCATGTCAAAACTGCTATACAGTTGGTAAGGTCAAAGACCAATCTTGATCGTTTCCAGAAACCAAATGTGCTTTTTTTTCAGCAAATGATTTTGGAGGATGGAAAAAAACCCATAAATTTGCACCAAGTGTGAATGAATTTAACCTTTAGGATAATATTATTATGGTGTTAAAGACTCATTCAATGTGTGAGAGAAGTCTGTTAAATAGCAGTGTCCTCTCCCATGTCCAGCAATCGTTCAAAACCAGCTTCACTGGGCAGGACCTGTTGTTCGTATGCCTGACACCAGACACCACCTCCCACCACTGAAGCTGCTGCCTGGTTATGGCAGGAGCCTCTCAGGAAGACAGCAGAAATACTTTAGGGATATTCAGAAAGCATCCTTGAAAAGATCAAACATCTCTAACGACTCATAGAAGTACTTGGCTTGTGACTGACTAAAACGGTGTGAGCTTACTTGGGAAGGCACTGACCATCAAGGCATTGGAGAAAGCACACAAACTTCCAAATAGCTCAGCCACCTAGCCCTTTAAGTAGCACCTACTGCACATGTAGAAGAGTCTGCAGACTGCACATTGAACTTGTCAACTTTCTCAAACCCATTGAAATGGAGGAGAAGCAAATCATCCTCAACTGCAAAGGACTACCTGAAAATGTGTACACCTCCATTCCATAAACAATTCACTCCATTGGGTTAATACCTGGGTTGAGCCTTGCAGGTTGTCACATCTCTCACCAGTGTGGTTTTTGAAGTTAGAAGATTGCAGCTGGTCAATTCCCTCTACTTCACTCACCTAAATACTCAGCTGTTCAGATGGACTAACATCCTCCATATTATTGGATTGGTGAACCAGTCCAGCAGGAATCTAATCCAAATTGAATTATGATCTAGTGTTTATGTGAATCTGTTCCCCTGGACAATTGAGAAAGATCTTCTTAATTAAACGTATATCATGGATCTCTATATTTGTTAATATACATTGTGGATCAGGGAATCAGAATTACATTTTGAGATTATTATCATCTGATATATCGACCAGTGATTTATAGTGATTACGAGGATGAAATACTGGCTAAAGTTATCACTATAACAGGATCCCAGAGTACAGGACATTCAAGAGGTTTAAGCCCTAAGTCTGAATCAGTACTATTACCACAGTCAAATTAATTTTGAGTGATAGAAAATCTCTTGAAGAAGCGTTATATCCAAAATGTGGACTTCTCCATTTCCTGATGCTGCCTGGCTTGCTGTGTGCTTCCCAGCCTCCCGTTTGTCTATTTTGGATTCCAGCATTTGCCCAGGTTATTCTGCCTGTTGCAGAGATGTTACAAAGCCACACAGTCAATGATGCTATGAAGACACACATTCGTACCTCTTCCAGCATCACCAAACACCACAAGTCACAGAGTCAAAGAGATGTACAGCATGGAAACAGACCCTTCTGTCCAACCTGTCCATGCCAACTAGATATCCTGTGACTCTACTATGAATGGACAATGAACCTGCACTCCAAGGCCTCTTTGTTCAGCAACACTCCCCAGGACCTTACCATTAAGTGTATTAGTCCTGCCTTGATTTGCTTTTCCAAAATGCAGCCCCTCACATTTATCTAAGTTAAACTTCATTTGCCACTCCTCAACCCATTGGCCCACCTGATCAAGGTCCCGTTGTACTCTGAGGTAACCTTCTTCGTTATACAATAACTCCAATTTTGGGGTCATCTGCAAATGCACTAACTATACCTCCTATGTTCACATCCAAATCATTTATATAAATTACAAAAACTCATTGATGTAATGCAGAACAACTGATTCTAAACAGGCTCCATTTCTGACACCTTCTTCCACTTTAATCAGGGAAAGCTCATGATCCAAAGCTTGAAAAGAGCATGATCAGAAGATTAGGCTGTGCAGTTTGCTGGATTTATCTGATGATGTTACATCTCACAGCCTAACAAAATCTGGGGGCATTGATAAGCAAAAATGCCATGGTGGAGTTCAATTCTGCAGCTAGATATTCTGGGCCAGGAAATTAAAAGCTGTATATGCCAAGTCAGGTGTTTGGGTATTATGAAGAATTGTGCTGAATGGTTTCTATTTTCCCAGCCATTTTTTTGTAACAGCATCAACATTTCTGAAACTTTGATGAATAGCAGAGCTGCCAATAATTGAGCAAATCTGATGTATTCAATTTTCAGTCATGAACTTCAGGTGGTACAGTGACTCCGTGGTTAGCGTTGCTGCCTCACAGTGCCAGGGACCCAGGCTCAATGTCACCTTGGGCAACTCCAGTTTTGGAGTTGGAGTTTGCACATTCTCTAAATGTCTATGTGGATTTCCTCCCATGGTACACAGATGTGCAGATTAGGTGGGTTGAGCATGTTAGATTGCCCACAGTGCCCAGGGATGCGCAGGCCAGATAGATTAGCCATGGGAAATGCAGCAATAGGGTGGATCTGGCTGGCATGCTCTTTGGAGGGTCAAATGGACGGAGAGGCCTGCTTCCACACTATAGGAATTCTGTGAAAACTTTATAAGGAACTGGGTCACACAAAACATAAAGACAGATAAAGGTTAAAATGCTTAAAATGAGAACATATCACTTTCCTTGAATTTCCTTCATTTCACTTTCCTTCTTCTCACTCCACATTGCCCAGATAGATTTAGATTAATTACACCATTTGTCATGCAAACAATGCTGTTGCAACACCCATAGCAGCAGTGAAAGCCTTATATTAAAACTATACACCTTAAAGCCTTGAACAAGAAGTGCCGCTACTACAATCCTTATATGCTTTCATGAACTATCTGGTCATTATCACATTGTTTTTAGTGGCAGCTTGCTGTGTGCAAATTGGCTGCCATGTTTCCCATGTAAGAACAGTAACTACACTTCTAAAAATACTGAGTTGGCTGATAAGTGCTTTAGGACATTCTGAGGTTGTGAAGCATGATATATGCTTGCCTTTGCTTCCCTCACCAACAACCTCACCAATACAATGTTTTAATTACTTACACATTCTTGAGAACCACATAAACATATGTACAGAACAGGGCAGGAGAAACAATTAAGATCTCATCGATGAATTGCCCATCTAATGCGATAGGCTTGTGAATAGATGCAGATAACTGTCAAAATGTGGGCAAAAATGGTGAAAAGGAGAGGATCTGTTGAATCAATCAATATGTCAAGTCCACACTTGATATCTGTTTATTCCTGTTCAATCACATTTTGAAGCTCTTAGCCCAAAATGCCACTCTGTACAAAAAATTAACTATGAATTATTTCCACAATCACAGCTTTCATGGTATTGCCCATAGTTGTAAACATAGTACATAGAACATTACAGCATGGTACAGTCCTTCAGCACTTGATGTTGCGCCAATCTGTGGAACCAATCTGAAGCCCACCTATCCTACACTATTCCATTTTCATTCATATGTTTATCCAATGACCATTTAAATGCTCTTAAAGTTGGTGAGTCTACTACAGTTACAGGCAGTGAGTTTCACACCCCTATTACTCTCTGAGTAAAGAAACTACCTCTGACATCTGTCCTATATCTATCACCCCTCAATTTAAGCTATGTCCCCTTGTGCTAGCCATCACTATCTGAGGAAAAAGGCTCTTAATGTCCACCCTATCTAACCCTCTAATTATCTTATATGTCTTAATTAAGTCACCTCTCAACCTTCTTCTCTCTGACAAAAACAGCCTCAAGTCCCTCAGCCTTTGCTCATAAGACCTTCCCCCCATACTAGGCAACGTCCTAGTAAACCTCCCTGAACCCCTTCCAAAGCTTTCACATCCTTTCTATAATGTAGTAACCAGAACTGTTTGGAACATAATTGTGACACCTTTTTTTGTTTAATGAAACAAATTCCTTCAAAACTAAGCATTGTGTGCAGGAAAGCTGGATGAATTGGCAAATCCAGGTAATTGTAGCTAATTGTAAGTTCAGGGGTCAATCAGACATTAGTGGAAATTTCAGGCTCGAGGTGACTGTCTGGACTGTGGTATCTACATACTGGTGGATTTTGAGATTGATAACAAAGGACTGCATGTTACTAATTGAAGTATTTGGATTAATTTATAAGAGATTGACTCTGTTCTTTGCTTGCTTTCTGGCAAGTCTATAGTATTTCCTTATGTACTGAGAGCACAAATAAATACATTTATTGACTTTGTACAAAGCACTTATGTAAGGAAATCAATTTCTCATTGTTTCTCGTGGAACTGAAAATCAGTGTCACAACCTACTACCAACTAAGTAAGATCACCCATGTTTTACTCTAATCTTGCTAGTCATGCCCATCGCAACAGTCTGTACTCCCTCTTTAGTAGAAATCTTCAGAAATCTCAGAGAAATAGCATAAATAACCAACAGCACATTTATTCAGAGAATCTTCGGTTGAAGTTATAGAGTCATAGAATCATGGAGATGTACATCATGGAAACAGACCCTTCAGTCCAACTCATCCACACCAAACAGGTACCCTCCAATTAATCTAGTCCCATTTGCCAGCATTTGGCCCCCACCCCTCTAAACCCTTCCTATTCATATACCCATCCAGATGCCTTTCAACTGTTGTAATTGGACCCACCTCCACCACTTCCTCTGGCAGCATGTTCCAGATATACACCACCCTCTGCACAAAAAAAGTTGCCCTTTTAAATCTTTCTCCTCTCACCTCAAACCTATGCCCTCTAGTTTTGGACTCCTCTACTCTGGGAAAAAAGATTTTGGCAATTCACCCTATCCTTGTCCCTCATGATTTTATAAGGTCATACAGTTATGGCAGGAGATCAGGGAATCCTTAGGCTAGACATCCTCTCTTTCCCTCACATCTCTGTGATGCAGCCTAGCATGTTTGCCCAAATTAAGGGTGCCATATAAATATGTTGTTGAACTGCTGGTGTATTGCTGGTCACAATATGCCATGTGTTTTAGTTGTGGGTATTTTAATAGCTGAGTGAAAGAAATGTAGTCCCTCAAATTCTAATTACAGTGAACACTGAATCCCAATTGAATTTGCTATCTTAATCCTAAATTTCTTATGCCAGTTTCATGTGCATTAGGGTCCCATAATCTTTATCACTAATGTTGCTTTCTTCTCCAAATCTCATATTTCATAACAGTTATCCCATATTGTGTATCTTAATCTTATTTTCCTACCCTACATGTTTTGCAGTGGTATGATATTTGTTAACCTCCAAATGCTATAGTTAGATGCATATCATACATTTAATTTCAGATGTCTAATGCTAATCATATTCCCAAATTCATTATATTGGTATCATATCTGTTCTGTTCCAAAATTCTTTGCTGTTGAATAATTTCATATTCATTGCGTTACTTCCATACCTCTGAGCTTAATCACCTCTGCTGCTTCTCTGGTCTGGTGGCACAGTCCTTCTGCTACTCCTAACTCTTACATCTTTGCCCCATGTTTCTGACACAGGGCAGTCGTGCTTCACAACTCAGTTTGAGGTCACATTTTCTTTCAGCACTTTTACATAGTTTCTTTCCTATACTCTCCTCCTCCCTAATTGATGACAGATGTCTATCTTTGCTTGTTTAACAAGGTTCTAAACATTGCCAGACCTCTCGATGGCCCACAAACCAAATGTTTCAACAAAATATTCCTGTTATTTCCTGTTCCTCAGTCAGAACAAAAAGATCACAGTGTGTTGGAAACAAATTCTCAGATTAAATATTTCCAATTTTGTTGATGGAAAAGTGTATTAATACCAACACAACTCAAGTGTGTGAAATTGAAAGGTTTGGAAAACTACAATCCCCATTCTTGTCTATCCCTTGATTCTTTTGACCCCCTAGAACACTTAAGCACACACTTGAATCACAAATTTATTTCTTCTGTATGTGTTAAAGTTAGGGATGACAGTTCAGGGAAGATGATATCCACATTTAATGCCATGTCATGGTGAAGCCCATTTGAAAGTTAAGTTTGATTCTTGTTAAATTAACGACAAAGCCCTTTCAATCTTACATCTCATGGATCAGAGTAAATAATGATTAATGCATTCTCTGGGCTGAAGCATATATCAGGTATAGACAGGATAGATCGAGTGAATCCTGAGAAGAGTATAAAGGCAGTAGGAGTATACTTAAGAGGGAAATCAGGAGGGCAAAAAGGGGACATGAGATAGCTTTGGCAAATAGAATTAAGGAGAATCCAAAGGGTTTTTACAAATACATTAAGGATAAAAGGGTAATTAGGGAGAGAATAGGGCCCCTCAAAGATCAGCGAGGCGGCCTTTGTGTGAAGCAGCAGAAAATGGGGGAGATACTAAGGAGTATTTTGCATCAGTATTTACTATGGAAAAGGGCATGGAAGATAATAGAATGCAGGGAAATAGATGGTGACATCTTGAAAAATGTCCATATTATAGAGGAGGAAGTGCTGGATGTCTTGAAACGCATAAAGGTGGATAAATCCCCAGGACCTGATCAGGTGTACCCTAGAACTCTGTGGGAAGCTTAGAAAGTGATTGCTGGGCCTTTTGCTGAGATATTTGTATCATCGATAGCCACAGGTGAGGCGCTGGAAGACTGGAGGTTGGCTAATGTGGTGCCACTGTTTAAGAAGGGCGGTAAGGACAAGCCAGGGAACTAAAGACCATCGAGCCTGATGTTGGTGGTGGGCAAATTGTTGGAGGGAATCCTGAGGGACAGGATGTACATGTACTTGGAAAGGCAAGGACTGATTAGGGATAGTCAACATGGCTTTGTGCGTGGGAAATCATGTCTCACAAACTTGATTGAGTTTTTTGAAGAAGTAACAAAGAGGATTGATGAGGGCAGAGTGGTAGATGTGATCTATATGGACTTCAGTTCAATAATATTCCCCATGGGAGACCGGTTAGCAAGGTTAGATCTTATGGAGTACAGGGAGAACTAGCCAATTGGATACAGAACTGGCTCAAACGTAGAAGACAGAGGTTGGTGGTGGAGGGTTGTTTTTCAGACTGGAGGCCTGTGACCAACGAAGTGCCACAAGGATCGGTGCTGGGTCCTCTACTTTTTGTCAATTATATAAATGATTTAGATGTGAGCATAAGAGGTATGGTTGGTAAGTTTGCAGATGACACCAAAATTGGAGGCGTAGTAGACAGCGAAGAAGGTTACCTCAGATTACAACAGGATCTTGATCAGATGGACCAGTGGGCTGAGAAGTGGCAGATGGAATTTAATTCAGATAAATGCAAGGTGCTGCATTTTGAGAAAGCAAATCTTGGCAGGACTTATACACTTAATGGTAAGGTCCTAGGGAGTGCTTCTGAACAAAGAGACCTTGGAGTGCTTCTGAACAAAGAGACCTTGGAGTGCAGGTTCATAGCTCCTTGAAAGTGAAGTCGCAGGTAGATAGGATAGTGAAGAAGGCGCTTGGTATGCTTTATTGGTCAGACTATTGAGTACAGGAATTGGGAGGTCATGTTGCGGCTGTACAGGACATTAGTTAGGCCACCGTTGGAATATTGCATGCAATTCTGGTCTCCTTCCTATCGGAAAGATGTTGCGAAGCTTGAAAGGGTTCAGAAAAGATTTACAAGGATGTTGCCAGGGTTGGAGGATTTGAGCTATCAGAAGAGGCTGAACAGGCTGGGGCTGTTTTCCCTGGAGCGTCGGAGGCTGAGGGGTGACCTTATAGAGGTTTACAAAATTACGAGGGGCATGGATAGGATAAATAGACAAAGTCTTTTCCCTGGGGTCGGGGAGTCCAGAACTCGAGGGCATAGGTTTAGGGTGAGAGAGGAGAGATATAAAAGGGAGCTAAGGGGCAACATTTTCACACAGAGGGTGGTGCATATATGGAATGAGCTGCCAGAGGAAGTGGTGGAGGCTGGTACAATTGCAACATTTAAGAGGCATTTGGATGGGTATATGAATAGGAAGGGTTTGGTGGGATATGGGCCGGGTGCTGGCAGGTGGGACTAGATTGGGTTGGGAAATCTGGTTAGCATGGACGGGTTGGACCGAAGGGTCTGTTTCCATGTTGTACATCTCTATGACTTTATGTTCGATCAAGAAGCCATTCAGCTCACTTATTCTCAAGGTCTCAAAAACCAGAACTAACTGTTCGCCTCAATTTCACATTTTTCGTAAAACCTACTTATTTTTAAAACCAAATATATCACTTAACTACCACTTTTTGGTTATTCATCGAGGTTTTTCAATGCAAAAGGGGAGAGCTCCAGTCCACAGATCCCAGTACAATGACCCATTGAACACAATCTGGTTAGTGACAGCATGGATCCATAATGAGACAAAATACTGTTCCTAAAAGTATTGAGGTACAGCAAATATGAGTAAAGTGGTCTCTACATTTCTGCTTCAAAACTTGGAGTTTGGTACAATAGGGATTGTATTCTCTACTTGTGCTAACCAACATTTTTCCCTCAAACAACATCACTAAAACAGATTTGGTCGCTATTGTCCCATTGCTGCTTGTGGGAACCTCTAGTGAGAAAATCAGCAGCTGTTTTTCGAATGTTACAGTAGAGACTTTATTTCAAAACTACCTCATTGGCTGTGAAAAATTTGGGACATCTTGAGGTTGTGAAAAGTGCTATATAAATGCAAGTTTGTTCTTATTGAGAAGTAACAATGTGAGCGATTCCTTAACCAATCAAGTAATTCTAGGTTAGGGATTTAAACTAAACTGAAAAAAAATTCATCTGGTAATAATTAATTGGTAAGGATTTCAATGGAGATTAATTGAGAGGATTATATTGGGACATGGCTTGTAAATTCTACTCACTTAAATGAAGCAGGTACTTTGACAAACAGAACAACTTTGTGCTCAATCAATTAAAGAACATCCATTGGGGAATGAAGCACTGCCAGTGGCTTCAGGGTCAGGTAAAGACAGAAAAAAACTTTAATTCTTTAAACTTTCACAACCTCAGGACATCACAAGGCAGTTTGTAACCCATGAATTACTTTTGAAATCGAAACACTGCTGTTGCGTGGGCAAACACAACAGACAGACTGTGTAAGCAAGGCCACCCAGGATTTCCAGCAATCAGCTAAACTGCTCAGTGCTATTGGAGGAGGGCTCAATGTTGGGCCGGGACACCAAATGATGAAAAACGACTCATTCAATAAGGAGGCCAGTACACTGGAAGGTGAGGACAAAGAGAACTCTATCATGACTCTGGCAAGGAGAAGAGCTGAGATCAGAAATGTTGAAAATGTGCCAGACATGAGATCAAGACAGAGGAACAGGGAGAATGTAATAGAGTCCTTACAGGGTGTAGGGTGTGAGGAAGCATCGTTGTGATAGTTATGGGAGTCAATGCACTTATACTGAATATTCATTGATAGCATATTTGCAAGAAATGGAGACAGAGAACTCAAGAAATGGAAGGGAGGAGTTACAGCTGGACAATATTAAATTGAGAAAAAGGTGGAAATTGGGAAATAAGTTGACCTTTGATTGGAAAACCTTATTAACTCTGTTACCACAACCCACGATTTCCCCACCATTCCACTTTCAACATTCCAAAGACACTATTTCCTCCATGATAGCCTGATTCACTCATCAATCACCCCCAATGCTCTGTCCCTCTCCCACAGTATCTTTCGTACAAATGCAGGAGATGTAATGTGGGCGGCACGGTGGCACAGTGGTTAGCACTACTGCCTCACAGCGTCAGAGACCCGGGTTCAATTCCCACCTCAGGCGACTGACTGTGTGGAGTTTGCACGTTCTCCCCGTGTCTGCGTGGGTTTCCTCCCACAGTCCAAAGATGTGCAGGTCAGGTGAATTGGCCATGCTAAATTGCCCGTAGTGTTAGGAAAGGGGTAGATGTAGATGTAGGGATATGGGTGGGTTACGCTTCGGCGGGGCGGTGTGGACTTGTTGGGCCGAATGGCCTGTTTCCACACTGTAAGTAATCTAATCTAATTGAAATTGAAGTAATACCTACCCTTTTACCTCGTCTCTCTCACTGTCCAAAACCTCCAACACTCCTTCCAGGTGAAGCATGTTTTATGTGTCTTTCTTTCAATCTATTATACTATATTCGCAATCCACTATGTGACATCCACACATTGGGGCAACCAAATGCAGATAGGGTGACCATTCTGTCCACAAGCATGACCTGACCTTTGGATGGCCTGTTGTGTTAATTCTTCAGCTTGCTCTCATGTTAGCATCTCTTCTCTGGACCTGCTGGACCATTCCAGTGAAGCTTACTTTAAGCTTAAGTTTGAGGCATACCACTTCATCTTTCATTTTGACACTTTATATCTTTCTGGCCTCAACCTGGAGTTCAACATTTCAAAATCTAAGTCCTGCATGCTCCATGACCATTTTGTTCATTGTTCTTTGCATGTTTTGGGACATATTTCTCTCACTTCTGCTTTCAGGCAACAGCACAGCCTGCTCTAGGCACATCTGTCATTTACCTTTCTTTTCTCACAACACCACCATTCCCATTGTCCCTGTAATACTAACTCTTCTGTCATTCAATCCCTCTAGTCTATTATCATATTACAGATGGCCTTTTCTTACTGGCTCATCCAACACTTGTTTAAAACCTTTTATAACCATTTCTGATGAAACATTAACTCTGTTTCTCCGCAAGTAAAACCTGATCTGCTGTTTTGAGTGTTGCCTGTTTTTGTTTAAAACAGAACTACAGAACTGGTCAGTTTTTTCTATTAACCTGAATCCATCAGACAGGTAAACTGGGTATCTTGATTAAATCATTAACTTTGATGGTGACCCCAGGAATAGAATGGCTTGACAATCAATGCAAGTTCCCAAGTGGGTTATCATGTAATGGTGTACTGAAGTTAAATTAAACAGTGGATTATTGGAACATGATTCTGTAGATTTGAATCTGTTGTAAAATCTCTGGCCGAAAGATGATCAGACAAAAAAAAATAAATGATTGACTTGTTTTCCTTTTTTAAAAACCATTTGGACAGTTTAAAACATGGTGACTATGCATTACATATAAGAGACAAATGCATAAGTCTGGTGTGTACAGTACATTATGTGTACAGATGGTTCACTTTTTAAATGAACTCTCGACTTGTAGGCATCACTTCGAGATTGTATTTATTGCATCTCCCTAGGTGTTCCAGTTAGAATTGAGGGGCTTGCATTTCAGAGCTTGGTTATAGTCACCAATGTAGCTAGGAGGCTGGAGTCACATATAGATACTTATCAAATGATGGAGCAGGTTCAAAGAAAGAAGACCCTATTCCTGCTCCTGATTCGTATAAGCCAGACTGGATAAGAATGACAGGAACCAGTGAACTTCTTTACAACAGTTTAAGAGCTTCAGTCCAACTTGCATTGGTTTATTTATTTTCAATTATTTTGTGTGAAAGATTGAATTAAAATTCTTAATCTGCAATGGTGCAGTTGGAACACTTGGATTATTAGACCAGTACCTATGATACAGCATTGGTCATATAAGCACTTAGATACAAGATGACAAAAATGGTGCTGCTGTAAAATCATAGTTTGATAACACATATATCTATCCCTATTGTCGCTTATGCAAATGCTTCACCAAAGCTCCTAATACCAGTGCAGTTAGTTGTTCAATCTTTTCCCTCCAGCTTTCCTGTCTTCTGCTATGGTGCAAGCCTGGCCTCAGTGGATAGCAAACTTAACTCGGAGTCACAAAGTTATGGAGTCAAGGCTCATTCCAGAATTGAAGATATTTCCTAGACTGACGCTCCAGTTAGCACTGACCAAGAGCTACACTGTCAAAGGTGCTATCTTTCAATTGAAATATTGAACCAAAGCCAATGTGCTCTCTCAGATTCCATGGCACAATTCAAAGGACAGAATAGGTAGTTTCCCCTGCTTTCCTGTCCAATACTTGTCCCTCAAACAATACTACAACAAATAATCTAATCATTATCTCACTGTTGTCTATGAGTTCTTTACTATGTGCAAATTAGTTACCAGGTTTCCTATATTGCAACAATGACTCCACTTCCAAAAGTGCTTCATTCACTCAAAGTACTTTGAAACATGCAGTGGTTGTGAAAGATGCAATATAAATGGAAATTTGTTCTTTCTTTCATACATTTAATCATCAGGGTGAAGATATTGAGCAGAATTTCCCTTCTCCTTATAAAAAACACAACAAAGCAGTCTTTCAGAGAATTGAAGTCAGACCATTTGAATCTAACCATATTTCTCTCTTCAAGTCAAAGGATGACGTGCTGTAATTTCTTATGTATCTGACAATGGTGTCATGGTGTTGAAAACACTGAATTCCATTGTCCTCTCCACTGCTGTCTGCAAAAGAATGATTGAAGGAAGGTAATGCCTGTTTGACTTACTCTGTCAATTTTTAACTTGTGATATTGCCTCTCTGTGCTGTCAGTATACTGACATGCAAAATGGCAAATGATTCCAATCTGTACATGGTGCAGCCCAGGGGAACTAACAAATCTATAGCTCAAATTTACTTTCAGTCTTACTATTAGCATCTCCATCTTATTACTAACTGCACACTGCTGAGGATTGATGCAAAGGTTCCAAGACTTTAAAGTCATTTGGGAAATCAACACCCACTGTCAGCATCAATCTCAATGGCAAAAACAGGTACATAGTCTGGATTATTGCAGACCATAGCTCCCCGCCAATGAAGTAAGAACTCCCCTCAGCATGACAGGGGTGAATCGGTGATTCACAATTCTCCAGTGGGAGCTACAGTGTTGAAGTTTTGATTCTGTGGCTCATGCATCAAGCAAACAGTGATCTGTTGGGAACTGTACAGCTATGGATCACCTCTGAGTCAGAAAGTCACAGTCTTAAGACTCACTCCAAAGTCTACAACATGCACTCTAGGTTGATAATTCAGTGCAGTGCTGATGGAGTGCTGCACTGCCAAAGGTGCCTTTCAGGTGAGCCACCAAACCAAGCTCTCTCAGGTGGATGTGAAAGATCTCAAAATTGGAGAATTCTCCCAATATTTTGGGCCAATATTCATCCAATTGCCATACCCAAAGGAGATTATTTGGTCATTATCTCATCGCTGTGAGATTGCTGAATACAAAATGACAGCTGTGATTACAACATTACAACAGTAACAATTACCCTTTAAAAGGACTTTTCTTAGTTGTGACATCCTGAGGTGGTGAGCAGCGATATATACTCATGCAAGCTCTTTATTTTTTCAACACAGCATCACTCCTGTGCATTGACATGTAAATATATTTCGGTACATTTGTTATTTGAGATGAAAGCGTGAATATGTACAGAGTGACCAGTCCCGTTATCATATGACAGTATCCTTTTCCTCCATCAGCCTCTTCAGGACAGATCAGATTCAATGCTGTTTTATGGATTTGCTTTATTCCTGACAGTTATTCATATGCGAGTTTATGAGAGTTTTCAAACTGTTTTCACAGCACTCTTTTCTGCCTCTTGCAATTTCATTAATATACAAATAATCATAATTCCTTTGAACTATCCTTTGTCCCCTAAACTGCAAATTCCTCTACCCTCTGTGCTCTTTTCATCTTTGTTCTAGGAATCAAGGCTTGTTGCATCATCTCTCCAACTTTAATTCAACTCATTTCAGCTTCTCAAAAAAATCTTTTGTGCTTGCATCTGCAAGCTTTCAGAACCCAAACATAGTTTCACCCAGTCACTACTTCCTGCATCTCATGTTATCTTCCACTGCTGAGGGAAATAGAGAGGAAAAGAAGAAGCAATTTCTTTAAGCATGGACAATTAAAATCTGGAATGCCCTGTCTGAAAGGATGGTGGGAGCATGTTCAGAAGTAACTTTTACAAAGGGAATTGGATATAGTCTTGGAAAGGAAAAGCTTACAAAACCAGGGGGAGAGGGAAAGGATGTGGGACTACTGGAATGCTGTTTCAAAGAGCCGGCGCAGTCACTTTGAGCCAAATGCCTCTTTCTGTGATGTTTGATTCCCATTAATCCTTTCAAGTTTGATGATGTTAAGAACCTTGACCTATATTTCTCATTTTTTTTAATTTTGAAAATGTGGAAAGTTAAATGTACCTTGACTGCAGTTCCTTCCACGATATCCCTTAGGACACAGAATCTCGCAATCGCCAGTCACATGGTCACAGGAAACACCGACTGAGCAGTTACATTTGGTGTTGCACCCAACTCCATAATAGCCATGATCACAGGCTTTTGGACAAGAGGAAAGGGAAAAAAAAATAAAGAGAGGGATAAATCTTTAATAGATTCAAGATATCAGATATTCACTTGATTACGTTTCCATGATTATCCAGGTAAACATCCAACCCTTTCTTAAATGTTCCCGCAAAAAAAAAGATGGTTACAGTATGTAAGGTTTTAATGCACAGTTGCTTTAATGAAATGCTTATTCATTATTCTTGTAAAATTAGAACAATAAAGAAGATACTAAGGTGAATTTATTGGCTGAAGTTTACTGAAGACACAAACTTGGCTTGTGTACACTTAAATTACATTGAGGGATGATCCAACTTGAAGTATTTAAAATGTTTAAGGGAATCATGAGAGTAGATATGAAGAAAAACCATGAGATGACATAACTTTAAAATAAGAACAAGGCCCATCAGAAATAAAATCAGAAAGAATGTCTTGGCAAAAGGAACTGCAGAACTCTAGCATTCAGCCTGACAAATGAAGCTGTCTAGACTGTGATGCACAGATTTTTATTGGGTAAAGATTAAAAGGGATATGTACAAAAGCAGTTAAATGGAGTTGAGGTAAAGAATAACCATTATCCAAATGAATTACAGAACAGCTCTGAAATTCTCAAAGGTTTCTTCCTGTTCATTTGAGCTCTGCCCGAAACATTTTCAAACAGCCATCTATTGTTCTTATGCAACCAATAATGCAATATAATTTCAGATTTTTAAATCGCTGCAAAACGGTTGTGCAGAGAAGAAAGGATGATTCCCAGGCTGTGGGGCCTAGGAAAGACAGTTCATAAATAAAAGGCAAGCCTTTTAGAACTGAGATGAGGAGGAACCTCTTCCCTCAGAATCTTTGGAATTCTCCATTCCAGAGGGTTGTGGAAGCTCAATCAATAACTATGTTCAAGCCTGAGGCCGAGAGATTTCTAGTGACTGATGATGTGAAAAGTTATGAGGACATTGTGGGAATAAGGCTTTAAGGTCGATGATTAGCCATGATTCAGAATAGTGGAGCAGGCTCAAGGGGCTGAATGGCCTACTCCTGCTCCTATATCACTATGCATTCCTTCCTTTTTATAAATATGTACTTTTTGAAACAGAGTAAATTGACAGAAAGCAAAAGGAATTTAAATTGACAATTACAATCATGCACATTTATACCCTAAAGGAGGCAATTTGTGGCATTGTGTCAGCTGCAGCTATTTGCTAGCATAATCAAACACAGATTCCACCGCCCCTTCTAGAAGAGCAATTCCAGAAATCTGGATTTGTGGAGAGATAGCTCAGTTTTGACAAATATTTCTTCTTCCTAGAAACCCAGAGGCCGTTGTGTTTCAGGGAATGTTTGCTAAACATTCAAACTCTCAATTAAACTTCTCCATGATTGGGCACTCACCTTTCTGGCAAGTATTACCATGATAACCAGGTTTGCAAATGCAGCTTCCGTCCTTGCGGCTACATTCCAGTGTGTTGCGTTGGTCACATCGACACACATTCGAACAGCCAGGCCCATAGGTCCATCTTGGACAAGCTGATACAGCAAAGTAGGAGAACAAAGAAACGGTTAGCAACTGTACATTACGATTAAAAGACACAGAGTTCTTCTTGAAGACCATAAGTAAAAATATTACAAACAACTTAAATTACAACAAGCTTAAATCCAAATCAGTAAAATAAGAGAGAAAAATGAGTGTTATTTGAGATTCCAGTGATGAACTTAATTTCAGTAAATCTCATATCAAAAAAACAGGAAAACTTCCAGATTACATGTTCTCTATTGCCCTTAGTGGAAGATGCCTACAATCTTTAAAGTATGACCTTCATAAGAGTCTAGTCCCTCATAATGTCATTGACGATGAATGCATTTTGAATAACTAAGGATCAGTAATAAATGTTAATGTGCTAATGTTGTGACAATGTGAGTTTCCTTCCAGAGTCTGAAGCACACCATTGTAATACTGAGGGAGTACTGCACTGTCAGAGGTGCCATCTTTCAGATGGGTAGTTAAACTGATGTCATCTCTGTCCTCACAGGTGACTGTAAAAGTTCCTACAGCATGTTTTCAAAAAAAGAACATGGGAGTTCTTCCTGATGTTCTGGCCAATATATGTCCTTCAAGCAACATCACTAAAACAGATTTTTTGATCATTATCACTTTGCAATTTGTGAGAACTTGCTCTGCATACATCGGTTATCACAATTCCTAAATTACAACAATGATAACATTTCTATATTCTCTGGAGTTTAGTAGAATGATAGGCAGTCTCATTCAAACATTCAAAGTTCTGAAGGGTCTTGATAGGTTGACACAGAGATTGTTCCTGCTGGCCAGAGAATTTAAAACACAGGGACACAATCTCAGGATAAGGGGCTGATCAGTGAGGGTGGCATAGCACCAGGGACTCGGGTTTGATTCCAGCCTCGACTGCGTGGGTTTCCACCGGTTGCTCCAGTTTCCTCCCACGGTCCAAAGATGTGCAGGTTAGGTGGATTGATCATGTTAAATTGCTCCATAGTGAGTAGGGATGTGTACACTCCATGGATTAGCCTCAATAAATGTGGGGTTAGGGAGATGGAAGGGATTGGTCTGAGCAGGAGGGTCAGTTAGACTCAGTTGGCTGAATGGTCCCTTTCAAAACTGTAGGAATGCTGTAAGTATGTATGTTAGCTCACTGAGCTTGAAGATTTGTTTTCGGACGTTTTGTCACCATACTAGGTAACATCATCAGTGACAGTTTCTGGTGAAGCGCTGGTGGTATGTCCCGCCTCTCTCTTTATAGGTCTTGGCTTCTTAAGGTGGGTGATGTCTTTTCCGGTTCATTTTTTCAAGGGAAGGCAGATAGGATATAAATTGATGTGTCTATTGATGGAGTTCTGATTAGAATGCCATGCCTCTAAGAATTTGCACGTGTTTCTTTGTTTCGCCTGTCCTAGGATGTGTGTGTTGTCCCAGTCAAAGTGGTGTCCTTCTTTGCCTGTTTGTATAGAAACTAGTGATAGTGGGTCATGTCTTTTAGTGGTCAATTGGTGTTCATGTATCCTGGTGGCAAGTTTCCTGCTAGTTCGTCTGATGTAGTTTTTTTTACAGTTCTTGCATAGTAAATAAATGACGTTAGTTTTGCTGGTAGTATCTAATGGATCCTTTAGATTCATTAATCACTGTTTAAGGTGTTTGTGGGTTTGTGGGCTATCATGATGCCAAGGGGTCTGAGTTCTATGATTGAGTTGAGGAGACATTTCTTCACTCAAAGGGTTATGAATCTGTGGTACACCCGACCCAGAGGTTTAGTGAAGTCTCCATCTTTGAATTTATGTAAGACTGGGACAGACATATGTTTGGCCTCTCAGAGAATCAAAGGATATGGCAAGTAAAGGTAGAGAAGTGGAGATGGCTCAGGGTCAGCCAAGATCATACTGAATTGTGAAAGAGACTGAAAAGACCACATGATCTAGTTCTGTGCCCAGTTCTTGTGTTCCCATGTTTCAAACGTATTCCACTTGTAACACCGGGAAGTCCTGAAGTCATGAAAAGCTCCACAGGAAAATAATATTTTTCTTTGCTTCTTGCAGTTTTGATGCTACAATAAACCTCAACATTTTATTTTAATATCATTTGTTTGTTGTCACTGTTCAAATGTAATTGCTTTATCACTGTCTGTACAAGAGGCCCCTTGTTGGTGTGGGATGCTCTGTACCATTGCCAAACCAGCTGGCAACCACATTCACCTCAGTAAAACAGCCTTCAGCAAAGTCCAATAAACATTACATTCTTTGATCTCCAGGCCCAGCCAACAAAGAACCAGTTTCAATCTCTCAACAGAACTGCCAACCTAAACCACACTTTACAAGGCTGGATACTTGCCAGGTGCCAAAGAAACTAGACACAACCAAAACTGATTTGCAATTTAGGCTCCAGGAGATTTGGCTGTTGCTGAGTAAGTGACAGTTTGGTCTGATGCTAAATGAAGTAATGAGGTGTGAGAAGTCAAAGTGATTGCTCCAGAACAAGGCTGAATTGGAAGCTCTACTAAGCATCTGAATCCAGGCCACAGCAGTGAAAGGGCATTGTTTTAGCTGACGTTACCACCTGACAGAGATAGCATATTTGCCAGCTGGACTTAAAGGTCTTAATTTAATTGAATTTGGACACCAGTGGTTGCAAGTCTACAGAACTGTGCATGTCAAAACTGAGTATCACATGCTGTTGCAAGCATGTTTGTACCACCAATGGTAAGTGGCTTACAAATGAGAAATTTCAAATGAGATAGAGCCAGTCTGTTATTTATTCAAATCGCGTTTACTTCTTATTACAACATGAGTATCTTTCTGTAGATTCCCCTGCATCCTGTGACCAACCCTGCTCCCTGGATATAATGGTCTCCACCTCAGCTAGACTACAGGTTTTCAGTAAGGGGTACCCAATACCTGCTCTGCATCTTTCACCAATAACACTGCCAGTTATATTGTATGTTGTTAGTATATTGTCTATTATTGAGCTTTGGCAGTGCCATCCTGCAAGGGCGTAGGCCACAAGATAGTTCCATTATTAATTGAGTGAGAACATAATTTTTATTTGTTGTTATCAGCAAAGCTGTCCCAACTTACGTAAGTGACAGAAGCGTCCATAGAGGCCAGGATCGCAGAGACAGGCTCCATAGATACGATGGCAACGCCCATTGTTGGCACAATTGCATTTCTTGTTGCAGGTTTTTCCATATAGTCCTTTGGGGCACCCTAAAGAAGAAAACAGTCACTCTTGGGAATCAACCCAAAATTTGGCAAACGTTTAACATAAGTATGATCAGCCACACATGGAAGGTATGGGAAATGAAGGCAAATGTACAAATCATCCAGATTGGAGGTGAGAATGGGAGTGCAGATGATCAGGATAGAATTACAAACATGCCTGGTTTTCTCTCTCTCTGTCTCAGTATCTCCACAGAATTTCCAGAATTATTTCACCCTCTCCGAGAGCTGAAAACTAATCTCCTTGGCACTGCCCCCAAGTGACCCAGGAGAAAAATCATAGAGGAACTAAATAGAAGAGGCATTTTAAAAATATATATTTCAGCAACTTTGTTTATTAAACACAAAATATTGAAAATAGGAAAAATGGCTAATCAATGGGCAGTTAAGAATAGTCCAACTGGATAATAAAGAGACTGTACACTTTTCAATTGGTTATGAGATGGGAGCATACCTAAAGACTGAGCCAATGACAGGATAGTAAAGTTGGGATTGTTTGACACAGGAGGTCTTGCGATAAAACCTCAAGAAATACACTCAACCTGAATTGGCAAGACGTTAAGGTTTCTGTTGAGGCCACAAGGAGATTAAACACCAGAGAAAGGCACTGCGGCACTTCATCACTGGTCTCATCATTTGTTTTGCTATTGAGGTGAATGTTTACCACAATAAAATATTTCATCAAATACAAGTTGGCGTACCATCCTCACACATCTCGCCACCCACTCCTGGAGGACAGCGGCATTTTCCAGTCAGTGGATCGCATGTTGCACCATTCTTACACTTACACAGGAAGCTGCAATTTTTGCCAAATGTTCCTTCTGGGCAGGCTGGAAAAAAAAGGAAGAGAAAGAGCAAATAATTGTTCACCAAGAACAATACGCACAATTGGGCAGAGAGAAACATAAAAACAAAGGACTGGAAACAATGCTTTATTCATTCACAGGATGTGGGCATCAATGGCAAGACCAACATTTTTATTGCCAATCAGTAACAATAATAAATGTGCCAACACCATATTAAAAAGCGCCTGTTACATCTGGTTGGCACTTTAAAACATTGACTCAGTTGACTTATTGGCTCAGTTGCTAGCCCTCTGGTCTGAATTGTAAGTATGTGGGTTCGGGTTCCAATTCAGGACTTGAGTACACAGTCTAGACTGCAACCACCAGTGGTGCACTGTTGCAATCTTATAGGAATTAAAGAAAAAAATATATGAAAAAGAAATAAATATTTGCAATTATAGAGCATCTTTCACACCTAAGAACATCTCAAAGTGTATCACAGGTACTGAAATAGTTCTGTGTAGTAATTTTGGAAACAGAAATGGTAATTATTCGATAATTTGTTTCAATGATACTCTCTGAGGGTTATATTAGACAAGACCTCAGGGAGAACTGCAGGCTTCTTTGAAATAATTGTCCTCAGGGACAAATCTTTATCTATCTGAGAGAGCTAAATAGACTTTTTTTTCCTCTTTATCTCATCCATATTCTTAACATAGCAATTTTTCCATTTTTCTATTATTCACATTCTCTTCCTCCTTCATGTTCTACTCCTTTCTAAGTAACATCAGAAAGTTGACAGACGGATGCCAGGTTTATGATTGGCCTTGTGACACATAGTCACCTGCACAGCGCAATCGCAGAAAATAACATCATGTTATTTGGGAAAAATGGATTGACAAGAGGTGTCCGCATCCTACTACATTTTAAAAAAGAGGCATTTGAACCTCCTCCAATCTTAAAAGTTCAGACTCATAACCCTAAACAAATGAGGAAGGAAAGATCAGAAGAGGAACATATAACTTTAATAAGGGAATTTCTACAGTAACAACCAATCAGCACCAATTTTATATCCAATTCTTACCATTTCACATTGCTGTGAACAAGACTTCTTCAAAGGCACACACTCAGTCTTGGATTCGTCATTTTGGGATTGCTATTAGTTACAATGACGTCCAGTCTTTACTTTTATTATTACCAAGTGCATGTAATATTCAGTGAGTTCATTTATTATCACTAGTTATAAGGAGAGTCTGAATATTACCGTTATTACTATCAGTTATCAATGCAATTTCAGTGAGTTAATATTAGCTAACAGAAGAATCAAAGTTCCACCCACCCAACTTTCCAGTGATTGGCTGATTGAATCAAACAATATATTCCATTCTAAAGTATTCTGAAGAAGGGTTACTGGACCCAAAAATTTGAACTGTGATTTCTCTCCACATATGCTGCAGACCTGCTTAGTTTTTACAGCAATTTCTGCTTCTGTAACATGTTCCTTTGGTAGTTTGTAATAGGCAGAGTACAGATCTGCTCAACCAGCTGACACTTGCACAATTCCGAACAAAATGCTGACTGTAAGATGTGATTCCATGTTGGGAAGTTCTTGGTGAATAATTCAGAGTGTGCTAATAGTTACACTAATAACCAATTTGAAGCAATCAGTTAAGGTTGTCATATGACTTGTTTACACTCACTAGAATTGATATACATTCATACGCAGGATCTCATTTTCTGAAAACATATTCGAGCCTTGCACTTCTTTGAATTTCTTGAGAGCTTAAGGGGCCAACAACTTTCCCTTGCTTTCAATGCCTCATCCGTTGACTCAATTTGCCAAACAATCATTATCCTATTTTCCTGTCCCCAATGACCTGACACTATTCCTATTTCTTATGTTTCTATTGAGTCCAATAAATATTGTAAACAATAAAGAGTTAAATTTTACAGAACCTTCCGGCCCAAATACAGGCTATTTAGCCCAAGTGGTCTATGCTAGTGTTCATGCGATTAAATGTCAAACGATCAGCCATAAGATGATTAGAATGTCATATGACAAAGCCATTGAGAATGCCTCAAACCAGAGCTGAAAACTTTCAATAAAATGACATTGGTTTATTTGAAATTAATTGGAACAATTGCATGACAACTCCATTATCATTATCATCATATCACTGGATCTTGGTTTCTTTATGTCTAATGGTTCTTATATTCCTGTGAAGAGTTGCAGGCTGGTAATTCCAGTCTCCACAAGTGATTCACGCATACCAGTGGTAGTGGTTGATACTTTTATTGTCTCAATGAAATAGCATCTACCATGCAGCGAATTACTTCTGGAATTCTAATTGCTGGAAACGTGCCTGTCGCGAGTCTGTGGTGAAGTAAATTCTCCCAAACATGCAACATCTCTACACCAAAGTGATTGCTTGCTGAGTTTCTTATAAACAGCATTCCTCGCCTTAACTGTTTGAATCAAGTTCATTTCTTCAGAGTAAGGCAGGCATTTCTTTTTGAAAATATATTTTAAAAAGAATTACCTTTCTGGATGGCACTGAGAATTTTGAGCCTTCCTGATCCGGTGCAATTTAATATTTGGAAGGGGGAACTTATTAATCATAATTTTATATTAGCTTTGTGGCCCATGAAGTAGAGATGGGGAGGAGGATAATGGACAGGAGTCCCCACTCTTAATTGTAATCCAGTGACATTTGCTGAAACTGTACTCTGTGGATGTCAGATAGAGACAGGTTTGGCTTGGCTTTAGTTGTGATGCAATGCACTGCACTGCACTGTTGAATATCCCGCAAATGCAAGGTTTCCACCACAAACAGGATACTGCAAGAAAGCTGAAACCCCAACAGGAGTTCCTACCTTCAAGAGGGGTCAACAGTGAGGATCGTGGAGAATCACTTTGGGAATACATTTATTTCCATTTCCTTTCATGGTTTGATCTCACCATGCTTTGGAGTACCAGTTCAAGGTCTCCATTGCTCCTACCAAAATGACCACCCACAAGTCCAGAAAGGGGATGGAGTTCACATAACGTTAGGTCTCTTGATGGAAAAACCAGGCAACAGACTCATCATCAACCTACCTCCAACAATCATGTCTCGCTACAAGTTGAGATTCCCAGGCACATTGACAATAGTTTGAGTCTAAATTTGTCCTGAGGTTGTTTTTTTTGATGGTGTCATAGAACAGAATAATTTGTTGTTCCGGTGTCTATGAACTAACAAGGTCTGCACATGGCTCAAAAACACACTTCAATACAAATGCTTGAGAGTTTACTTACTCTGGTTACACAAGATTCCAGTCCAACCCTCTGGGCAAATACATCCATCACGTGCCTCGTTGCAGGTGCCACCATTCCTACAGTCTTCACACAACAAGCTGCAGTCATGTCCAAAGCTCCCGTCCCAGCACACTGTGAACAATATCCAGATAGTTATACAAACAGCTCCAATATAGAACTCCAGAAGAATATTATAATATTGTATTTTTCCCTCCAGACCCAATACCAAATTCCATCAGGATACTGTGAAAACCTGCCACATCCAAATTACTGATTGGTCTAAAACAATTCCATGAATATCTGTCTACTCCACCTAAATCATTACCATCTTCCAATTCCTTCAGATTTACTCCAGAACTGTCTCTACCCTTACTCAACTATTGCATGATCTTCTTCCTCACCATGCAAATGAAATCCTCTCCCCATTCATTGAAATGCATCTGCCTACACTTCTCAACCCACTCTTTTCCATCTCTCAATCACTCCTAAACCACTTCATTATTATCAACTCCTGCTCTTTCTAACCTCATTTTAATTCTGTCTCCATATCTCTCCACAATCATTCCATTACCATGTCTCTCAGCTGAAATCAACTCCCCAAACATCCTCTGGCCTTTTACACTATCCCCAACCCATTCAAAGTTATTCAAAAGCCAAACTTATTCCCTTTTCCCTTCCTTAAATTCTAAAAGATAAGCCGTGCTTCAAGTGATCAAGAGAAATATATTTGTATTAACAGTATTGCATGTTAGTCCTCCTGAGGAGTTCACAGATTCGATTGCAGGTTCTTACATCCAAACTCCATTGCAGAATTTCACATTTCTATGGACACATTTCAGTTCCAAATTATTTTGGAGGGTTTCTCGCCATGAGGTATCTCTCGCCGTACGTTATTAAACCCACATCATTAACTATCTACCCCAACCCTATGCCGCCCGTCTTGACTGCTTCTAGCTCCATCTAACCAAGTATCTTTCCCAGAACACTTCATCACTGCTGGGATATCCTGGAATTGACTGGCATCCCTTGTGCTGCAGCAATTTTAAAAAGTGCTGTTAGTACAGAGGTGCTCTGCACAGTTTCTGACATTTGTCCTGGAGGTGAGAGACAATGAAAATCTGCCAACCCAGCAGAACATTGTCTTCCCCCAGGAAAAGCAGTGGAAGTGACAACATTAGACCAGGCCATCCTCGACCAAGGTTGCAACCCAGGCCAGTGCAGTCTCAGCTGTGGTGTGGTGAGCTGCCCACCATTTGGCTCCTCACCCTTTATGTGGAGTGGATCCTAATGCTGACCACTCCGAGTGGCTGACTGACCGTGTCTAAGCCTGGTTTCAGAAGCTACTCTTGATATACTGAGCAGGGATCCCTCAGCAAAGGCTATGTCCCTTGACTTGACTGAGCCGTGCTGGTAAGCATGACAAGCTTCCTGGCTTTGTGTCTGGACCTAAACAGCATGGCAATACAGCAGCACAGTGAACCTGTGGTTGACGGGGTCAAGTGCAAAATGTCAAGGCAAGTAAATGCAAGGCATGGGACTCATTCAGGTAGTGAACATAAGATTACAAAAACTAGGAGTAGGAATAGGCAATTCAGCCCCTTGAGCCTGCTCCATCTTTTGACATGATCATGGCTGATCTCATAGCGGGGGTGCTATGACAGTAAGTGAACAGGCCCGAGATGCAGCCTGGTACAGTTCATGAGCTGTCTCTGTGTCCCTGAGCATTCAGTGTCCTTGCTGCAGTATTACAATGATAGCACCCTGGGTGTAGCATTGAAATGTGAAAGCATCCTGTAAAGTGATTGAATATGTTCCATGAGGATTCTTAGAGGCTGGCACATCAATGGTCATGGTTGTGAAGTGCATGGGCCTGGTGCCATTAAGCGTTCCCTGAAATGCCACTGATGCCCAGTGTCCAATGTGGAGGCCCTTTGGGGCAAGCAGCAAGCGGAAGTAGCCAGGTACCAACTCTGACTCCCATGTCAAGAATCTCAACAACTAGTTTGCTTGACGTGAAGGTGCCGGTGTTGGACTGGGGTGGACAAGGTCATAAGTCACACAACACCGGGTTACAAAGGAGCAGTACTCCAAAAGTCTGTGATTTCAAATAAACCTGTTGAAATATAACCCGGTGTCGTGTGACTTCTAACTTGCTTGATGCATTTGGCAAAATAGAAAGCTACAAATGAGGTGAGATGTGCAATTAATAAGGTTGTTTACAAGAAATAGTCCCCCTTAACGGGCAATGTGCCACTCCGTTGTGAGAATCTCGCCTCGATACTCAGCAGTTCCATAAAATTTGCTGTTGAGATAAGCCTTGCTGGATTTCTTGTCAGACTCTGCTACAAACCTTACCCACATTGTTAAGATATAAGATTCTGCCAAACCAACAAATATACTCACAATGCTCAGGAGCTCATTCACAAACCTACTGTTGTGCTAAATCTTATTCAAAGTAAATCAAGGCAGACGTCCTACGCATTGGAAGTGTATGACAATCAAAGACATTAAGTACATATTCCCATATTTATTTAGGGATATAGTCATTAAAATAACAGTTAATAAAAAGTTCATGGATTGCAGAAACACACAAAAGATGTGCCGGATATGGAATGTTTGAGTTAAAAAGAAAGGGTGAATAAGCTGGGACTTTTTTCACTGGAGCATAGGCGGTTGAGAGGTGACCTGATCGAAGTTTGTGGAATAATGAGAGGTATAGATAAAAATTAATGGTGGATGTATTTTCCCTCGGATGGGGAGTTTCAAGACAATGGGGGCACATTTTTAAGGTGAGAGGAGAGAGATTTTGAGAGACATTTTTATTTTAGCACAGAGGGTGGCTGTGAGTACAATTACAATGTTTAAGAGACATTTGGATAGGTATATGAATTGAAAGGTTTCAAGAGATATGGGCCAGGAGCAGGCAGGTGGGACTAGTTTAGTTTGGGATTGTGTTTGGCATGGACTGATTGGACCGAAGGGTCTGTTTCTGTGCTGTATGTTTCTATGACTGTATTACACATAACTTTACAGTCTTCAAAATATTAACACACACATGAGCTATTGAACAAGCAATGGTACTTAAATGTTTCCTTCAAGAATTACTGCTTTAGTTAAAAAAAATACACTGATACCCATCCCTTGTAGAACTCAGATGTCAGAGGAGTTTACATAGAATTCACAGCACTGATGATGGGCTCACCAAAGCTCTGTGACAGGGTGAATTCTCCTCGTGCTTCCCCTTCCCCAGTTTCTTCATTGTCCTCATCAAACAACTCGGTAAATTCTTCTCCAAGGTAGAAGCTCACCTCAGGAAGGAGCCTTCCAAATTCAGGCCGGCCATTGAGTGCCTCCACTGGGTCATCTAGAGCTGAAAAAGAAGAATAAAATTCAAAATAGACAAAACAAATAGATACCTTTCAGAGACATCTTGACAATCACTCTCCCATCCATCCTCAGAGAATCTCAACTCACTATTGCTGTATCTATCCCACAAGGAACTTTCAATGAAAGATAAAAGTTGGGATGGATAAAATACAAAACAAATACTTGATGATTTATGCAAACAATTTTTAGTACTATACACAGTGGGTGCCATAGCAATGAATCTAAACCCCAAAGTTAAAAAGGAATCCAACACATCATTCTCATAACTGAATTACTTTCTGCATCAAATGTAAAAACAGCTTTCTCTTGAATGTGTCACCATTATTCTCTGGCACCACTCTCTTCCAAATATTAATCACCACTATATAAAGCAGTTCAATCTAAGCTGCCTGTTCACCTTGCCTCTGCTGAGTTTGAATGCAAGTCACCCCGTTCAGTCTGTGATTATGTTAAATATTAAATCCCATTCATCAAGATTCCTTTTCTCTGCAGTTCCATTTCCACTTGAAAGAACATAAGGAGATGATTCCCTCCTTGGAACAGATTTCTGGTGGGGGTTGATTCTTTCTGCACTAGCTCTGACCCCTATTATAATGTTGCAGCTCATTTCATCTGCTTTATCAAGGAGTTTAATCTGCAAAGGTGAGAAAGAAGAAGATGGCCAGAAGGTCTATGGAAGGCCCTTAAAGGTGTAGAAGCACCCTATAAACTATTGGAGATACTCCCTCAAACACTTTACCCAAGATCAGTGCTTTCAGTAGATTTTTGTCTGTGAGTGACTAAAGAGAAAGGAGGTCAGAACGTAGAAAGATAGCACCATGAATTACTTGATATATCGTGATCAAGGATATCTGCTTCATTCCTCAAATTCAATGTCTAGAGTACACAAAGAGGTATTATTAAGAAATAAAGCATTCCCACTGACCCTGACGGCAAAATTCTCCTTGCCCCCATGGAGATGGAATTAGGAGGCCACTGGTTATGGGAAAGCTGCCAGAAAAGTGCAATCATGCCTGGACTCATACCGAGAACAAATGGAATGGTTGTGGTTGTTGGAGGTCAGTAATCTCAGCTCCAGAACATCTCTGCAGGAGTTCCTCAGGGTCATATCTTCGACCCAACAATCTTTAGCTGCTTCATCAAGGACCTTCCTTCCTCCATGAGGTCAGAAGTGGGGATGTTTGCTGATGATTGCATAATGTTCAGCACCAGTTGCAGCTCCTCAGATTTTGATATGGTCCAGGTCCAAATGTAGGAAGTCTTGGATATTATTCAGCTTTGGACTGTCAAGTAGTATTCACACCACACAAGTGCCAGGCAACGACCATCTCCACTGGGAGAGAATCTAACCTTTACTCTTTAACATTCAATGGCATTACCATCACTGAATATCCCCCTCCCATCAACATCCTGGTGCTTACCATTGACTAGAAATGGAACTGGACTAGCCATTTAAACATAGTGGCATATCAGGGGCTGGGAATGCTACAGTAAGTAACACACTGCCTGACTCCCCAAAGCCTGTCTATCATCTACAAGGCACAAGTCAGATGTATGATGGAATAACCATCCCCACTCCCCACATGCCTGGATGAGTGTAGCTCCAACACTCAAGAAGTTTTACATGTTCCAGGAAATAGCAGCCCCCTTGATTGGCACTTCCATAAACATTCACTTCCTCCACCACTAATGCTCAGGAGCAACACCATGTACCATCAACAACATGCAGTGCAAAAATTCACCAATGCTCCTTAGACAGCATTTTCTAACCCAGGAACACTAAGACTACAAGGACAAGGGCAGATGTATGCGAACACCACCAGCTGCAAGTTCTCCTCTAAGCCATTCACCATCCTGACTTGGAAATACATCGCCACCCCTCCAGTGATGCTGAGTCAAAATCCTGGAATTCCTTCCCTAATTGCATTGTGCATCAACCTAAACAAAATGGTCAGCAGCAGTTCAAGAAGGCAGCTCACCACCACATTTTCAAGGGGAATTAAAAATGGGCAATAAATGCTGGCCCATCCTTGAATGTGTAGAAAACAAATAAGGTAGAGAGATGCCATATCAGGGTGCATTCTTGATGCATTCCCACTGCTGGGCAACTTTAGCAGGATCAGGCTGCCAATAGGATCGAGTGGCCGCTTCACTGAGGAATACAGCCAATTAGGATGGATAAGGCCTCGGTTAGGGGTGATTTGCATCATCACTGCAATCATTACACCTGTCGTGCTGCTCCCACTGCAAGCAGAGACCAGCAGCTCAATGGAGGCAGGCCCAATGGCAAGGACATGTGAATGAATGGCCACAATTCTGGCTGCGTCCAATCCTGCAGTGGGATTTCCTAATAGTCCTACCACTATCTGGAGTTTTCAGTGCAGCTTTCCCAGACTGGTTGGCAAGAGTGCTTCCATGTTGTCCACCTACATGCCTCAGTAGCACCCATCTCTCCAAATGGTGCTGCTGAGACTTCAGAACTGCCAGCCCTCTGCTGGAGTTTGTAATGTCTAAAGCTGCCTGCTGCCTCTGACAGCCTAGTCGAGGCAGAGTGTAGGACTTCATCTCTCACAAGTTTCAGTCACTGAATTCACTGCAAAGTCAGCAAGAAAAACCAGACACTAGCATTAACAAAACTTCAGTTCCACTAACTCTGAATAATAAAATTGGTCCAAGGTTCATGTAATTTTATCTAATCACAGCTAATTTTAAATAGGATTTCACTCTATATGAAAGTGCCTCCAGTAATGTTTTATTAAATTCTGCTTCTGTCCCTTAAGAGTTTTGGCTGTCACCCAGTGTTAATCCCTGGCAAATAAAAGTTTATGCAGAGCACGTGAATGGTGGTTATTTTTGGTCAATTTTGTGTGTTGGAAGGTTCAGAATGTATAAATGGAGACAGGCTCTCCAGAATGACAAACACATTTTCAAATAATTTTCCACACAATCCCCAGGAAATACGTTATTGTTATCCAATTCCTAGTTAAACATTTATTCCTCTTCCATTGTCTTGAAAAACGTGCCTTAAATATCTGAATCTTAATAGACTTCAGATTCCTACCCTCTTGGAGTTCTACAAAACATTTAATTGCAGAAAACTGCTGAGGGGTTGACAAGAGAAGCAGCTGAATCAAGTATTATTTCTGTACGTACTGCTTATTCGACAGTTTTTCTTTGGCAAGGATTTTACATGAAGTTGAGATGGGCCACTTCGGTCAAACCAATAACCTTTGATTTCACTAATATTAGACAGGTTCTGAAAGGACAAAACAGAGAGTAAGAAGTGAAACAGGCAAAGCCATGCTGGCAACAGCGTTGTGCTCTGCAGTCAAGAGCTCTGGCCAAAAATAACTCAAGTCAAGAGAGAGGTAAAAACAAAATACCCAATAGAACAGAGGTACAGGGCTAAAAACCGACCAGGACAAGGAGGTTAATAGAACTATGGGTAATAAGGAAGAGAAACCTTCCATAGGGAATACATATGGAAGTAATATTTTGTGTTCTTGTTTAATAAAAGTTACATGGAGGAAGAGATTGCTTCAAAAACAGATTTTGGTTGAAATGTGAGCTCCACTCATCAATATCGCTTGGAATGAATGTGTCTGAGCTGCATAGAACATAGAACATAGAACATTACAGCGCAGTACAGGCCCTTCTGCCCTCGATGTTGCACCGTCCTGTCATACTAATCTGAAGCCCATCCCACCTACACTATTCCATGTACGTCCATTTGCCTGTCCAATGACGACTTAAATGCACTTAAACTTGGCGAATCTACTACCGATGCAGGCAAAGCATTCCATACCCTTACTACTCTCTGAGTAAAGAAACTACCTCTGACATCTGTCTTATACCTATCTCCCCTCACTTTAAAGTTGTGTCCACTCGTGTTTGCCATCCCCATACTTGGAAAAAGGCTCTGCCTTTCCACCCTATCTAACCCTCTGATTATCTTGTATGTCTCCATTAGGTCACCTCTCAACCTTCTTCTCTCTAACAAGAATAGCCTCAAGGCCCTCAGCCTTTCCTCGTAAGACATTCCTTCCATACCAGGCAACATCCTAGGAAATCTCCTCTGCACCCTTTCCAAAGCTTCCACATCCTTCTTATAATGCGGTGACCAGAACTGTTCATAATACTCCAAGTGTGGCCATACCAGAGCTTTGTACAGCTGCAGCATAACCTCCTGGTTCCAGAACTCAATCCCTCTATTAATAAAGGCCAAAACACTGTATGCCTTCTTAACAACCCTGTCAATCTGGGTGGCAACTTTCAGGAATCTGTGTACATGGACAGCAAGATCTCTCTGCTCATCTGCACTCCCAAGAGTCCTACCATTAGCCCAGTACTTTGCATTCCGATTACTCCGACAAGTGTATCACCTCACACTTGTCCACATTAAACTCCATTTGCCATCTCTCAGCCCAGCTCT
Organism: Chiloscyllium punctatum; assembly: GCF_047496795.1. NCBI lineage: Eukaryota > Metazoa > Chordata > Chondrichthyes > Orectolobiformes > Hemiscylliidae > Chiloscyllium > Chiloscyllium punctatum. The sequence continues at coordinate 13,752,174 of NC_092754.1, forward strand.
GCATCCTATCTATGTCTCTCTGCAACCTACTACATCCTTCGTCACTATCCACAACTCCACCGACCTTAGTGTCATCCGCAAATTTACTAACCCACCCTTCTAAGCCCTCATCCAGGTCATTTATAAAAATGACGAACAGCAGTGGACCCAACACCGACCCTTGTGGTACGCCGCGAGTAACTGGACACCAAGATGAACATGTTCCATCAACTACAACCCTCTGTTTTCTTTCAGCAAGCCAATTACTGATCCAAACTGCTATGTCTCCCATAATCCCATTCCTCTGCATTTTTTATAATAGCCTACTGTGGGGAACCTTATCGAACGCCTTGCTGAAATCCATATATACCATATCAAGTGGTTTACTCTTATCTAGCTGTTTGGTCACTGTCAAAAAACTCAATAAGATTCGTTAGGCACAACCTACCCTTCACAAAACCATGCTGACTGTCCCTGATCAGATTATTCTTTTCTAGATAGTTATAAATCCTATCTCTTATAACCTTTTCCAACACTTTACCAGCAACTGAAGTGAGACTCACTGGTCTGTAATTACCAGGGTTGTCTCTACTAACCTTTTTGAACAAGGGAACTACATTTGCTATCCTCCAGTCCTCAGGTACTATTCCTGTAGACTTGGAGGTGATGGCAAAGTAGAACAAACTGGCATTTCAATATTGTTCTTATCCCCAAAGTATCTCAAAGTGTCGAGGGATTACTTTGCAAAACATAGTCACTGTTGTTATGTCAGAGAATGTAGTGGTCAGTTTGCATATTGCAAGATCACACAACTTCTCCACAGGAATTCCTGGAAAACAGGCTTTGGATGAGGCAAAACATTGATGTAAACATGGAAAAGTCCCCCGTTCTGCTTTAAATATCACCACAGAATCTTTTATTCCTACCCAAGAGGACAGGCAGGACCAAAGTTTAATGACTCACCCAAAAAGCTTAACCTTCAATTATGAGCATGGTGTATACAGTCTCCAGGGTGGAGTCTGAATCCGCAAACCAAGGGGTGAGAGTAACCATCACTGAAGCCAAGCCAATGCTGAGGTTAGTGTGGTTACAATCAAAAATAAAGTGCCTTCTCAGTTTACTACACAAACCAACACTGTTCAAAACATAAGGCATTGGCAAATGCAATTTAGGTAACAGTCCTGTTTTCCTGACAAGAGTTCATTAAGCCACCAGCATAGGACCAAGATAATCCTGTTGTCAATCTTACTAAACTGGATTTCCTCAGCACAATTTTAATGTTTTGGTTTCAAAGAACTCATACAATTCTTCAGAAGTCCATCGATATGCACCCTAAATGCTGCCTTGTCAGATTAACGAGCTGTCCTGGTCTGTATAGTTCAGTTACTTGATGCATAACCTTTACACATTAGGGAAGCCAATCATCCCAACACTGCGAGGATTTTCCTAACCTCCCACAATAATGTCAGAAAAAAAAACACTCCTCAGAAATGACGACAACTCTGGATACACTGTTTATCTTTCTTTTCTTTTCATCGACAGGATGTGGATATCACTGTCTATGTTAGGTCAATATTTGTTATCCATACCTAGTTGCTCTTGAGAAGATGGTAATCAGCTGTTTTCTTGAAATGCTGCAATTCACATGGTGTAGATTTATCCAATGCACTGTTATGGAGGGAGTTTTAGGATTTTGGACTAGCAACAGTAAAGATATGGTGATATAATTCTAAGTCAGGAAGGCATGTGGCTTGAAGGGCAACTCACAGATGGTGGCATTCCCATGTATCTGCTGCCCTTGTCCTTTGAGGTAGTAGAGGAAGATGTCCAAGTTGCTAAGGAGACTTGGTGCATTGTTGCAGTGTATCTTGTAGATGATACACACTGCTGCTACTTGGATCGGTGGAGGAGAAAGTGTGTGTTGTAGGTGTTACATGGGGTGCCAATCAAATGGGCTGCTTTGCTTCGGACAGCGTTGAGCTTCTTCAGTGTTGTTGAAGCTGCTCATCCAGGCAAGTGAACAGGATTTCATCATACTCCTGACTTCGTGCCTTGTAGTTGATGATAAAGCTTTGAGGAGTTAAGAGGTGAATTAGCTTCCACAGAATTCACAGTCTTTAATCTGCTATTGTAGCCATAGTATTTATATAGCTGGTCCAATTCAGTTTTTGCTTCGTGGTAACCCGCAGCAAGTTGGCAATGGTGGATTCAGTGATGGATGTCATGGCGATGGTTGAATTCTCTCTTACTGGGGATGGTCATTGCCTGGTGTTTGTGTGGCATGAATGCTCCTTGCCCAAACTCAAGCCTGAATGTTGCCCAGGCCTTGCTGCATTTGGACCCAGACTGCTTCAGCATCTGATGAGTCACGAATGGTAATGGTAATTGAGCAATCACCAATGAACATCCCCATCTCTGATTGTATGGTGAAGCAGCTCAAGATAGTCGGGTCTTAGACATTGCCCTTAAGAATTCCTGCAGTGATATCTTGTGGTAAGGGTGACTGACCTTGAACAGCCACAAACATTGTCCTTTTATTAGAAGTTCCTTTAACTAGTGGAGGGCTCTCCTCCAATTCCCATTGACTGCCTTGATGTTAAGTATAGGCACCTTCACTTCCCCTTGAGTTCAGCTGTTTTCTCAATGCTTAGACCAAGGTTGTAATGCGGTCAAGAGCTGAACATGGCAAAACCAAACTGAGCATCAGTGAGCAGGTTATTGCTGAGAAAATATCTCTTGAGAGCAGTGTCAACAAGATCTTCCATCACTTTGCTGATGATTGAGAGTAGGATCCCGATGTCACCCAATGGGGTCCACTGCCCACACTTACTGGCAGCGAGACAGGAGACAGAAGGTGCTTTCCAGGGTTCTGCTTCATCCAAATGGATAAAGCTACAGAATTTAATCAGTTACTGGCAGTTATGGGCCACAGCAACTTCACTGCTGAGGCACACTGGTAACCACAAGGTCACCTTGGAGATGAAAATCTAAATGAAAGGTTCTGAAAGCTAAATCTATATGGCCGCTCACAGAAGATAACACACTCCTTTAGAGGGGTTGTTTGGGTCATAGATGCCTTTCTGGCCTGGGGTCCTGGAGTTCAGGGGGTGGAGCCTCTGGCTTCTAAAAACCTCAGCTCCAGAGAGTCCATCACAATTGAACAAGCAGCCTCTGGACACAGAAGGGGTACCATCTTCTCCTGCCAAAATGCTGGCAGGCTATAAAATTGCCCCTTAACCATTATAATCGATTGCCCACCTCTATGGGGTAAGTATTCAATCCTATTTCCAAGGCGTCTTTAGAAAGGATTCCGAGAGGTATGAATGCTTTAAGGGGCAGTGCTGGTATGGTTCACTCTGACTGTTTGCCCAGCCGCAATCCCTCCAAACCTGTCATCTTGAGACCTAGAAAATTCAGCCCACTACTCCCCTGTCGTGTGGCTCAGAGCTTTAAGGAGAGGCGATGGCCTGAATTCTGAGGAAGGGTCATTGGACCCAAGACGTTAACTCTGATTTCTCTCCACAGGTGCTGCCAAACATGCTGAGCTTTTCCAGCAATTTCTGTATTTATTCTGATTTCCAGTATCCTCAGTTCTTTTGGATTCTATTTGGCCTAGTAACATCATGACTTAACTATTAATCCAGACAATTAATGTTCGGGGACTTGGTTTCAAATCTCAACACGGTAGACAATAGAATTTTAATTCAATTTTTTAAAAGTCTGGTTTTCAAGCATCTACTGATGGCCATGAAGCCATTGCCAAATGTTAGAAAAAGCCCATCTGACTAACTTATGTCCTTCAGGGAAGGATATCTGCTATCCTCACCGGGTCTGGCCTGCATGTGACTCCAGATTCACATCAATGTGGTTGACTCTTAACTACCCTCTGAAGTTGTCTATTCCATTCAAATGCAGCTAGGGACAGGCAATAAATACTGGCCAGACCGCGATACCCATGCCCCACAAGTGAATAACAATAAAAGTGTCAAAATGCTGTCTGATAATACTTCTGTAAAGCACCATGAAACGTTTCACTAGATTCACAGCACCAGGTCATTTGACATTATTGAAGACTTTGGAACAATAGCTCAACATCTGCTTGGGATCGTCACAAGGCGAGATTGGGCTTGGACTGAAGTTACTGATGCATTGAATAATCAGCATATATCCCCACTACACCTGCCTTTTTTTGAATAAATCCAATGACAAACAACCTAAACGCCTCTGCTTTACAGACTGGGATGTCAGCAGTTCTGTAAGTGTGAAGTCTTGTCGATGTAAGCATCAATGCATGACAGAAACATACGTGCACAGCTCTTTCGATCCTCCTCCAGTTTATACCCAATGTTGCAGAAACACTGGAAAGAGCCATCTGTGTTCTGGCAGGTGTGCTCGCAAATGTCATTCTCTGCGGTACATTCATCAACATCTGGAAATAAAGTGCAAAAAGATGTTGGTGTCGACGTCAGTAAAGTTTCCATTCATCATGCCAGCAATTTCAAAGCTATTCTTACTGAGATAAGAAAGAATTAGTTGTAATGAGAATGAGTAGTGATGCACTCAGTCACAGCAAAACTGTGTTAATTAGATCAAGTGCTCATGTTGGTATTTCCTGGTTCCTAAAATCTCCAGGCTCTTAAAATCTAAGCTTTGCATCATCAATCACCAGTTCTTGATTTAAACACAGAAGCATGAAAAATAGCACCATTATCCAACACAATCCCCTTTTCCTGTTTTTTTCTCCCCATAACCTTTGATTCCTTTAGCCCAAAGAACTATTTATCTTGCTCTCAAATCTTATTCTGTTTGAGTTTATGACATACTGCACAGTGGAACGTGGCTCAATGGATCTTCCCCTCAGATGAATCCATTGCTATGGAGCAAAAACTGCACTCAACAAAAACAAAAACCAAAGAAACTTCAGATACTGGAAATCCACTAAAATCATCATGAGCTTCCTGTTGCCACCTGCAAAATGACCCTGAGCTTCTGGTTGCCTGCCACTGGGTTCCCAGGTCAACATCTCTGTTTCAGGCTTGCTGCAGTGCTCCAACAAAGCTAAGCACAAGCTGGAAGAATAACATCTCATTTTCCACTTGGAAACCCTGCAGCCTTCACGACTCAGTATTGAGTTCAATAATTTTAGAATCTAAGCATCTGCTCCCACGTTCGCACTCCAACTGCTACACACCAGGCCTTGTCATCATATGAGTTGCTACCAAACAAACAACCCATTGACAACTATTAATAGTTCCCATTAGCAGCTATTGATTCTCCCTGACTGCCCTTTACCCATTCCTTTTGTCTGTCCAACTCCCTTCTCCAGCAGACAGACTAACATTTTCCTAGCTACAATCAGCTCAGAAGGGTTACTGGACTTGAAACATTAACTCTGCTTTCTCTTCACAGATGCTGGCAGACCTGCTGAGTTTTCCCAGCAATTTCTGTTGTTGTTTTTAAAAACTGCACTCATACTGGTGGGTCCCAAATTAGATTCCCCCCTTGTGAAGTAATTCCCCTGTCTTTTGTGCAATATACCACACTTGTCCATGAATGTTGGTAAACAATCCCAAGCGAGTAAATCAGCTGCTTGTTTTCCCATTGTAACAATGATGAGTGGGACTGAAAGACCCTTCAAGTTCATTACAAGACCAGAGAACGAGACCTAATGAGATTTTAATACCCACAAAGTGAGCTGGAAATATTCAGTAGTTCTTGCAGCATCTGTGAAGAGAGAAACAGCGTAAAGATTTCAGGTCAATGAACTTTCAATGAACAGTTTTTAAGATAATCACCGATAATGAAAAATTGGGCTGGAGGTTCATCCTCGAAATGAATGCAGGAATTGGGAAAATTCCCAGCTCAGGAATTACAGTCACACAGGCACAATCTTCATTGCTGAGGGATGCTTTATTTTCTCATTCGCAGAATAACGGCATCACTGGCTGGGCCAGCATTTATTGCACAGAGCCACCTCATTGCTGTGGGTCTGGAGTCACATGTAAGCCAAACCAGGTAAGGATGGCAGATTTCCTTCCCTCTAGGACATTAGTGAACAAGATGGGCTTTTCCAACAAGTGAAAATGGATTCATGGTCATCTTTAAACTCTCAATTTCAGATGTTTATCAAATTCAAATTCCATCATCTGCCATGGTGGGATTAATTTTAGGTCCCCAGAACACTCTAACACCACTCAGCCACTGCCTTCCCAGGATGCACATATAGTTGGCTGCCTAGAGTTGGGCCAGCTGACCCTGGAAAACATTGAGATACAACCGGAAGGGACTGCCAGCTCAAACAACCTGCCTTGGTGCAGTGACACTTCACTCCCACTTGACATACAAAACAGACAGGCCCCTGCAATCCCCACTAGCCACACCTATCACCCCCAGGCACTATCCAGGACATACCATCTTAATGGCAGGGGCGGGGTGGGGGGGGGGAAATCGAGAGGGGTTTTTATTTAAAAACAAGCTTTTCCAAAGGTTCCCTTAGCAGGCTGTGGTTCACATAAGCGTTGTGAACCATAACCATTTAAAAATCTAGCTGGATTCCATGAAAGTCACCAAGGAATAGAACATGTCTATCTCCACAGTGGACCTGGCCCAGTTGGGAGCTCCAGCTGCAGGCTCACAAACAAAAATCACCCCTCACCTTTAAAAGACACTGGTGGAAATCACGGAGACCCCAGAATAAGATCCCAGCTGCCCGTTTTAAAGAGCTCCAGAGTCAGTCTGTCAAAAGTCTAACACATTAAGTCTACTCTTCCCTCCACAGATTCTGGGTTGCCTGCTGAACACATTCCACCTTATTTCAGAGTCCCAGCGTTCTTAGTAGTTTGTTTTTTATGTTACATTACGTTCTAAGCAGGTTACAGATCCATTATCAAACCTCAAAAATGTGGCAACATTTTCAGGTCATTCCTGGGAAGGTGCCAATATTTGGCAAGAATTTTGAGGGGACATGTCTATATTCGGAGGCGTTTCTTGAGAAGCTGTCATTATTTTGAGGAAGTTCCTTGGAAGCTGCCAACAGATTTGCGAGGTGGTCCTGGAACCACACGAAAAAGGTTTGACAACTAGTTTTCTCATGTGATATACGCAAAGCAGTTACCCCCGGAACATCTGATTCACTAAAGGAAGGCTAGATTCATTGAAGCATAAGATATCTTGCAGCCAAGAACCAAATAGATATTCACTCTTGCCATCCCACTCATCCTCTGTTTTAAAGAAATAAAGGCAAATTTATTGTGAAGAATGCTCAGAAGAAAGTTAAAAATCTAAAATTATTACTGAAACCTTTAAAAGGTAAAGTTTGTCTCAAAACTGCCACAAATTAAAGCACACAACACTTTCATGTTATCCCAGGACTTAGAAAAATACGTGCATTGTTTCAAAGTAAATTTAGTGCAAAATTTCCGGTTACTGAGTCCAGGAACAAGGAAAGTCCCTTGTCTCTACAAGTCCCTCCATTTGGATCTGAATTCGATGCAGTTGGAAACTGCTGAAACACTAACATTTATATGAACATTTTCTCAAGTGCTGAAACATTCTTTTTCTTTTGTTTTGTTGCTTTGCAACCACCTGACCAACATCAACAATTCAATAGTCACAGGAGGTGGATCACGATAGTCAGCGTAAACCTAGTTTGCCAGCTCAAATAGGCAATATGGGTTAATGAATTCTCCTTGGAAGAAAATTTAATCCCAAATACATGACAAATGTAATGGGTAGAATTCCTTGTTTCAGTAAAATGTTATAAACAAAGGAATAAACATATATAAAGCACACACAAACCTGATATACAGTCAAGTCATTGCATACACAAAGCTATAACATGGGCACATCTAAATCAGAAGCAAACCTAAAGCACAGGCAAAAATTAAACACATGGAATTGTAAAGCACAAGCAAACCTATAACACAGGTAAACCTACAGTACACACTGTATAAAGTTCAAGCAAACCTACAAAGCGGGCAAATATAAATGTAGAGAAATACAAAGTAGAGGCAAACCTAAAATCAAAACTAGCTAAAAATATTACAATCACATTAATTTTATCACAATATTTGCAACAAATTTTTTATGCAACTGGAGCTCAGTTTGTACTAAAAGAGCATTTCAGGTTACATCTTATAAAGCCAAATCAAGTTATAATCGATAGATCACTTTTGAATTTTAGTCAGAGCCGTTACTGTTCACTGTTGTTACTTATGGAATTCTTCAAAGAGCTTGCACGTAATAAAGTACAAAAAAACAAGAAAATGAATGGTCAGATTGGCAGTGTTGGTTGAAATGGAAACATTGTTGAGGATATTCAAAGACATCCCTGCTGTGCTTCAAAGAAGGCTATGGGAATTTTCAATTTTTACCCAAGCCAAGTGATGACAAAGTTTAACACTCACCTGAAAAGTGACAGATCCAATAATATGGAATGCTATCCCCTCCTGCATTGACCAACCTACATTGTGCGGAGACTGAAACCACAATCTCCATAATCCCAAAGATGAGAGTTAGCTGAAGGAAGGATGCTGTGAAACTTGAAAGAGTTCAGAAAAGATTTACAAGGATGTTGCCAGAGTTGGAGGGTGAGCTCCAGGGAGAAGCTGAATAGACTAGGGCTATTTTCCCTGGAGCATCAGAGCTAAGGGGGGGTGACCATGGCTCAGTGGTTAGCACTGCTGCCTCACAGCTCCAGGGTCCCAGGTTCAATTCCAGCCTTGGGTGACTGTCTGTGTGGAGTTTGCACATTCTCCCTGTATCTGCATGGGTTTCCTCTAGGTGCTCCGGTTTCCTACCACAAGTCCAAAGATGTGCAGGCCAGGTGAATTGGCCATGCTAAATTGCCCACAGTGTTAGGTGCATTAGTCAGAGGGAAATGGGTCTGGGTGGGTTACTCTTCGGAGGGTTGGTGTGGACTGGTTAGGCCGAAAGGCCTGTTTCCATACTGTAGGGAATCTAATCTAATCTTAGAGTTTTATAAAACCATGGGGAGCTTGGATAGGGTAAATAGGCAAGGTCTTTTCCCGGGGGTTGGGGAGTCCAGAACTAGACGGCATAGGATTACGGGGAGAGGGGAAAGACTGAAAAGACTCTGGGGCAACTTTTTCACACAGAGGGTGGTGCTGCCAGAGGAAGTGGTGGATGCTGGTACGATTGCAACATTGAAAAGGCGGCTGGATGGGTGAATGAATAGGAAGGGTTGGAGGGATATGGGCCAGGTGCTGGCAGGTGGGACTCGATTTATATCTAGTATCTGGTCAGCATGGACGAGTTAGACCGAAGGGTCTGTTTCCGTGCTGTAGAGCTCAATGATTCTATGACCCTAATATTATTTCTCAGGGGTTTTTTTTAATGGCTAATACATCTCTGACAGTTCTTGCAAATTCACCTCACATTAAATGCAGAAGTGCCCCAGTCAGTTCAAGTTCAAAATAAATCATTAAAGGTTAGTACAGACCATTAAGGCACCGAGAAAGAATAAGTTTGAGTTGAAAATGGTGTAATGTGTGTTGATTTCCATATCATGAAGACGCAAGAAGATAGAGGGAGTAAGATGGAGCACTTAGAAACTACAGAGTATGTGGGATCACTGAAATGTTCCAAATCGATCTGATTGAATTCCTGACATCAGAAAGCTAGGGGAGGCATTGGGTTCACTAAACAGTGACACGAGCTGCCATGATCATCTGAAGTTTTCATCGAGTTTAAGGAATATTTAGAGTTAATTCCTAAATTGCTTAAACTGTTTTGCACTGACTCTTTTAACCCTCTTCCAGGGAATGCATTGGCTATTGTCATTGGAGAGGCATAAGTGACTCATATCTGTTGCAACATGTAAAGGACGGATCAGACTTTATGAATGAACAGGATGTTTCTCTCCATTCTCATATGGCCAGCAGAACAAGGATGAACAGTGGAAGGTGGCAAGTCAAAAGTAAGGGCTGCAGATGCTGGGGACCAGAGTCAAGATTAGAGTGGTGCTAGAAAAGCACAGCAAGTCAGGTAGCATCCGAGGAGCAGGGAAATTGACGTTTCGGGCAGGAGACCTTCATCAGGAAGGATGATGAAGGGTTCCTGCCCAAAGCGTTGATTTTCCTGCTCCTCGGATGCTGCCTGGCCTGCTGTGCTTTTCCAGCACCACTCTAATCTTGAGTCCAAGATGGCAACATTGGTTTTAATGAAAAAGTGAGAGAGGAAGACTGGTGAATAAAGCTATCAAAAATAATATTTTTCCTGATGCACTTGGCCACAAAAACTGTGCCTTCTCCAGTGGATGCTAAATTTGAATCCAGTCACCTTATCTATGGAAGCAAGATGACAATTCTCACCATCACATGTGCAGCCGTCCAGACTGAGCCGATAGCCTGCATGACAACCACACTCATATCCACCAGGTGTATTGAAGCAATCCTGTTGACAGCAGCCAGTACCAACATCACACTCATCTACATCTGTGTGAGAACAAGACAAACTCCAGTCAGCTCCTGCTTTATAATCATATCATTCCATACTTGACACTGTTGGTTATTAGTGTTAGTTGACAGTCAGAACCTAGGTTTAAATTCAATTCATGGCAGATCTATCTAGAATGATTCACGCCTCCAGCCTGAATGATTTATTCCTTGTTCTTGTACTTAAATTGACTGACACCCCATGCATTTGATTCATACTCAGCAGATCAATAGTTCATCAAACCAGAGTCCCAAACGCCTCCCTTCCCATATCAGATAAAAGATAGAGTTAAAAACTAACTCTTAGCAAATTCCAAAGCTTGATACTGTTGTTCCTCTGGCATTGTCTGCTTAAGGTTTGGAGAGATCTCAATCCCAATCAAAACATGGCTTTAAACAGATTAATTCTGTTAAGTTAATGTTGTTTAATTTAAACAATTTAAAGAATCAACTTGCATTTTATTCCTGATGAAGGGCTTTTGCCTGAAACGTCGATTTCTAAGCTACTTAGATGCTGCCTGAACTGCTGTGCTCTTCCAGCACCACTAATCCAAAATCTGGTTTCCAGCATCTGCAGTCATTGTTTTTACCTCTTTGCATTTCTGCAGTGTCTTACATTACATGAGGATATCCCAGAGCATTTTCACCCAATCAGCTACTGTCTTTGGAATGTGGTCTCTATTGTAATGTATTTACAATCAATGCATTGCTTCCATCATTGAATAAGGAATAACTTTAATACCAGCCAGGTGAGATAGCTTGATATAAAGTTGCAGCTTAAGTGCTACATAGGTGACAATAAATACAGTTCCTTGGTTTAAACATTCCTCAAAGTTGCTCCCATTGTGTGCTGACTCAGGAGGAGTGCAGAAGAGCAAGGTTTACATGAATTAACACTGTGAAAATGGAAGCAAATTCAAGCAACTTCCAGCCATGATTTTGACTGGAAATTGAGCTATCTGGCACCAAGCTTCTAATCCAGAACGACTTTCAGTTCATTGATCTTCGGCATATTTCACAATCTGAGCAACTACATGGAATACTTGACTTGGAACTTTTACTAAGCTTGATATCATTGGTATTTCACAATTCATTTTCACTTCATGCCAGGCACACTACAAACCACAGAAGTGTTCAAGGGCTGTGTATACACAGAGCTGTGTATCATTGGGGATTATAATTTGGGTGCCACATGCTATAATTAGTACTTGGTACAAACATTAATATTTGCAGAGGAACACATGTGAGTATTGGAATTAGTTATCTGCATGGATATGGAAATGGGTACTGCTAAATGTACAGTTTTGGTATCTGCATTGGTACAGGAATAGGTACTGGAATTGATACACCAAACTTCAATTCAAACGAAGTTACAATACAAAGGGAGAGGAAAATAGGAAAAACTGGAAATGGGTACAGTCTGGGGAAAGAATTAAATCTCACTGCTGTAGAATCATGGATCATTGGTGTGTGTCAATCTCACTTTTCTAATATACCATATTTTCCTTCCACCATAGCTGTGTTTTATTAATTTATATCTAGTGAACCTCAGTTTGCTTTATACAGAACTCTGAATAATTTCACAAACCTTTGTGCTGCAGAGCACTGGAAGTGCTCAGAAACACACATATAGATATGTTGAGTCTGGTTTGCAAATTCAGGCCGGGCACAAACATGTAACCTAATCACATTTGCAATGTTCCCCTCTGGGAACCGCCAGTCTCATAAGAGTGAATACAGCAATAACCTGCAAATAAGGTTATTAATCACTGTGCTAATAAAGCACAAGAAGAGACAACAAACAGCCATCTTAATGCTTGCTATCACGGAATTCTGTCCATTAAATAAGACCTCTTAGTTTTGCACTACCCTTCACATGTAAACCTTAAAAGTTTGCTACAGTCAACTACAGGACATTCGGTGTAAATTCGATATCGTATCTGAGCCCGACTTCTTTTTCCCTCAGCCAACTGGTATATTTTCTAGCATGGATCATTAGACAGTAATCAAAATTATGGTCATGGTTGTGTTACTGGCCTAGTCAAAAAGTGAGTTCAGGTCCCATTGTTTGAGAAAGTGAATTTATTTAGTTTTAGATCATAAATAAAAAAGTTTTACATCAAAGGTATTTGATTGTTACAAAAATGCATACACAAATTTAGGCAAGTTGCTGCCCTTTCCTTGTTTGCCCTACATGTGACCCCAGATTCCTGGCATTATGAAAACAAAACTTTTCTCAAAGGAATGAGAAGTAGGTGCTAAACGCCACCATTACCAGCAATACAATATCAGCCCTGCAATATGAGCAAGATCCTTTCTGAGATTTCCCTCCACAACCCAGTGGTAGACAATTTCTCAGACCCGTACAGTAATTAACTCAGCAAACAGCCTACAGTTAGGCTTTCTTGTTGTGTATGCTTTAGTCCTGTCTGCTTCCCGAGTTAGTTATCTTGGACGCTCCCAATGTGAAAATTCTAACGTGGTTTAATTATCATTTCTTTTTTCAATAGTTGATGCAAGTGACCAGTGTAGTGAGCAAGAACTGGGTTCATAAAAAGGAAATGTGATTTGTCAAAGAGATTACGGCTTTTGTTGACGTAGATTTTTGTAGTAAAAATATTCATTATGGAGAGAGACAGGCACACATTTCCATTTTGCATCAATTCAGAATCAACCATCTACACATCTGGTATGTAGGTGTTCTAATACAAACCATTTATTCTACAAGAATGCATATTAGCCCCAACTTCAGAATAGTGTACTTTATTGCAGCAAAATATCCCCACTTCAAGCATCCTGCAGTGTCTCTGAGATATGTATCATTGTAGTGCCAAGTGTCTCTTTAATTACGGGCAGGTTGATGCTGTGCACCAATGATCGATATTTGTTGCAATGAACTTATCCAAAATAGTTCCATACAGATGAGAAGAAGACCATCATCTTATTAGCCACGATTAAATTTGAAACCCAGGTACCGGAGGGAAAGATAAACATCTTGCTCTAGTTCTGGACAACCCTGATAATTACAGCAACGCGCATCCTCTGAAGAGCCCCCTTTGCACTGTTCCAGCAAACGCTCCCAGGGTAGATGCAGCTCAGGTTAGGCACAAGTTCCATAGTCCCAGCAGCAGCAAAAGGCTGAACTGGGACTACAACATGCCACAGATTCTAAGTCCTAGAGTCCACGGCCAAGTACTTGGGTCTTCTCAGCAATAAGGGAATGATATTCCCTGAGGAGGATGGGGTCTTGATGAAGAGACCTGGGACGGGGCAGAGTGACAGTACCTGTAGTGATCAATTATTGAGGATGAGCACCAGTTTTGGAAAGGGACCCCTTGAGGAAACCACCCCTGCTCCTTCAGCCTTGAGATTCTGGCAGGGTGACCTACCAATCATGCCCCACTGTTATACTTCTCTTGCCAGCCTCAAAATAACTGCCTACTCAAGGGTAAAACTATGACTGCAGATGCTGGAAACCAGATTCGGGATTAGAGTGGCACTGGAAAAGCACAGCAGTTCAGGCAGCATCCAAGGGGCAGGAAAATTGACGTTACGGGCAAAAGCCCTTCATCAGGAATACAGGAAGGGCCCCAGTTGGGGCAAGGGGAGTCCGACTGCCCCACGCTTCACATGCCCTGGTAAAACAGGAGACAGGTCAGGGCGGGTGGGAATTTTACAGGCTCCCCTGCCTACTAACCCACTGGTGGGAATTTGTAAAAATTTGCCTCGAGTGTAATATTGATAAACCACTCCAAGATGTCATTTCAACTTCAACAATCAATTCACTTGCTACGTATTTGAGATTTTAAGGTGCTAATTTATGATTAATTGAGAAAACCATTAGTGTTGATGTACATGAACATGACTCAGCAAGGATTGAGAGAAACCACTGATGGTCAGCCTTACCTACACAAGTCTTCTGATCAACATCCAGGTGAAAGCCTTGATTACAGCTGCATAGTGGACCATCCGTTGTGTGGCGACAGTGATGGGAACATCCACCATTATTTAATTCACAACTGTTGACGATCTCCATCTCAATCCCTGTTAAACGAAGTGTTCAAACACTTTTACTGCCCCTTTCACGCATCTTTCATACATTTTCTATTCTAGTGACTCCCATAGCAATGTCATAGATAAACCTGCAGAACTCCTCAAGAATGTTTGAACAAGCATCATATGAAAAGTGAACAGTATATACAAAATAACACAGCTTCTCCCCGGTGTCTGAATCAAATACTTACCGTTCAATCAACGTTATCAAAACTGACCATGTGGTCATTATGTCGTTACTGTTTGTGGGTCTTTGCTGTGCAAGATTTGGTTGCCATGTTTACCGACGGCAGTAATGAGGTAAGGTGTACACTCAGGAAGCAGGAAACAGAGGTTATGACTGTTTCCAGGTGCTTAAAGCTAAGGTCATTCAATATGATTTTCACAGAGGGTATCCCATAAATATAGCCTGGAGACAATCATGTTGCTTTCAAAGCTGAAAGGCCAAGGTAAGTGAGGGAAAGAATGCTTCAAACTGGAGGTGCTTTTTAAATCATAAATTAAAACCTCACCGTTTTCAGATGGGCCAGTGTTTCAGTGGAAGAGGCCCCTCCTCAGGCTGACCAATGGCTACTCCTATACTCCTGCCTGGTGTAGCAGATCCTGGTCAGCCACCAGCAGAAGTCCTCCACTAGAGGCCTAAACAGATCCCCAAACTCCACAAGAAACCAGAGGCCAAAAATCGCAGCTGGCCTCCTTAAATTGGCCTCAATAGGCTCTTAAAGAGCCAAGATGACCACCCAGGGTATGCAGGAGGGTAATCCTGTCAGCTCCCCTGTCCTCACCTCAGCAGAAATGGCCCTGAAATACAGGATGGTGCTGGGAAACAGCACGCTGGCTGGAAAGGCAATTTTTACTGTCCACCTGGCACCAACCCTGGCTCAGGTAGAGGTCGAAAATCTATCCCATATTTGCAAACACATTTTATTCAATGTGACCCACTTTTGGATAACCTGAGAAGCTGAACAATTCTAAATGAACACACATTAGTATTTCTTTTTCTATCTTTCCTTATAGCATCAGCAGTCAGCAGTTGCACGTTACCACACCTCCTACACAACTTATCGCTGAAAAACACCTAACTGCCAAGCCAAATTCCACACCTTCAGCATACTGCAGGTCAAGTGGTATAAAACTTCTATTCTGTAGGCTCTGTGTGAATATTTTTTGTTCATTTTAAAGCATCCTCTCCACTGTCGCCATCAAAATTTTCAGCACAAGAACTGCATTGATAGGATATAAAGCTACACTACCCCACAAACACTCCCAAGACAAATACAGCACAAGTTAGGTACATTCGAGTCGAAGAGTGTGGTGCTGGAAAAGCACAGCTGGGGGTCAAGCAGTGTCCAAGGAGCATGAAAAATGACATTTTGAGTCTAAGCTCCTCCCGATGAAGAACTTATGCTCGAAACGTCGACTCTCCTGCTCCTCAGACGGCCTGACCAACTGTGCTTTTCCAGCACCACACTCATCGACTCTGATCTCCAGCATCTGCAGTCTTCACTTTGTCTAAGTTAGGTACATTATAAAGCATCCAATACACTGTCCAATCAAATATTCTCAGGTTATGTGCAGAATATCTTTGATATGAAATAAGGCTTTCCCTGCACTGTCTCATTACATACTCTCACAGTAGATGCACCAGGGAGTAGATCCTGGGTACATTTCCCCCTAAACTGCCATACAATAGATTCCATGGCCAGGCATGGTAAAAGTTAGACTCAATGTACAGTTTCTCCTGTGCTGTCTCAGCTTTATTTTACACAGGTCCATTGCTGCCAACAAATAATGGAGATGTTAAGCTCTTTGGCTTGTGTTGGATTTCAATTCCATCCTCTCCAGATAAAATGGCACAGGCTTAAACTGCCCAGCTCTCAATAAAATATACTCATTGTGCCTTTAGAAATTCTCACAGCTGCTTTTATTGCACACTGCATCATTCCTTCGTGACTCCTAAATACTGAAGTGACGTTCTGCCCTCTCTTTATAAAATACCAACTTACAATGCATCCTTATATATACAGGAAACGTATTACTGTGAACACTTTATAATTTCTATCTTTCTGTACAAACTGTTCTTCTGTGAGATGTAACAGGGATTTGCATGATGGTATTTATTGCTTTACAGTAAATTCTACTCAGAGCCTGTTAGTTGGCTCTGTATGATGAACTTTATCCCAATATTTTTCTTACTGCTGCCTTCCCTCTACCAACGTAAAGGACTCAGTAGGTTAACTTACGGTAACACTGCTTCCCATCAGAACCCAGCTCATAGCCTGTGTTACAGACACAGGAAAATGTTCCACGTGTGTTGAGGCATCCATGCGAACAATCAGCTAATCCAATCATGCACTCGTCAATATCTAGGGAGACAGAAAGACACTGAGCAGCAAGCTAATAGTGTGTAATAATGGACATAAGCTTATTTGTCAAGCATGCACTCTCTAACCTGCATTACTTCCCAGAGCAGCGATTGCTCGATTCTAAAATTCTAATCCTAGTGTTCAGATACATGGTGGTCTCATCCCTCCCTATCTATGTAACCTTAACTAGACCTATAATCTTTTGAGGTCTCAGTGTTCCTTCAATTCCATACGTCTTCTGTTTCTTTCTCTCTACCAATGGCTGCTTCACCTACAGGTATCTGCACCCTAAGCTATGGAATTATTTACTGAAAGCTCTCTAATTCTTGACCACACTATTCCATTTTGAGACTCTCCTTTAAATGTCCCTTACATTAAACATAGAACATTACAGCAAAGTACTTGTTGACTGAACATTTAGTCACTTGTTCTGATGTGTCCTTATCTGCAAAATTGTCAATTTTTCTTTGCTAGAACTCCCGTGAGCCACAATGGGATGTTTTATTGTGTTAGAAAGATCAATATAAATGTAGGTAGGTTCAGTAACGATCTCCATAACACTGGATGTATTTATGTGGTCTACTGAGCACGGTGTCAGGCAACTGGAAGAGATGATGAGGTGAATGCATGAATGTGTTGTTTGGTATGTCCACGATTTCCCAACATGGGCAGGATGTGTTCCCAGCTGGTAAAATGTCGTCGGATACCACAGATCAACATTAGGGGCAACCAATTGAACATTTTCAAGGGGTTTGATCCAGGTTACTTGTTTAGAATGGGAAGGATTGAAAAATTTGGGGATACAATCGATTTCATAGTCCAAGCAACTGCATCCTTTAAAACCTTGTGAATTCCCCCAATTTTGGTCCTGAGAACAGTAACAGTAACATTCTCCCTTTGAGAATGTCAGTGAACCTTCTTCTTGAGGTGGTGACAGCTGTGTGGTGAGGGTACTCTCACAATGTTTTTCGATTAGGTCTTCTAGGATTTTGATTCAGTGGGCACACTGGTTAGCACTGCTGCCTCACAGCGCCAGAGACCCGGGTTCAATTCCCGCCTCAGGCGACTCTCTGTGTGGAGTTTGCACATTCTCCCCGTGTCTGTGTGGGTTTCCTCCGGGTGCTCCGGTTTCCTCCCACAATCCAAAAATGTGCAGGTTAGGTGAATTGGCCATGCTAAATTGCCCATAGTGTTAGGTGAAGGGGTAAATGTAGGAGAATGGGTCTGGGTGGGTTACGCTTCGGCGGATCGGTATGGACTTGTTGGGCCGAAGGGCCTGTTTCCACACTATAAGTAATCTAATCTAAAATAACAAAATCGTGGTGATATATGTTCAACTGGTTGGTGTGGTCTGGAGGCAGACTTGAATATGGTGGCGTTCTCATACCCCTACTGCCCCTGATATGGATGCTGCAGGTGGCACTCACTGGGAAGGTGATTCTCATCAGAACTTTCACTGCCACAAGACCTCCTCTGGAAAGATAGAAAAAATGGGACACAAACTACAGTGTGTAAAGTATGAAAGTAGCCAAGATTCATGGCACTCAATACCAAAACAGTTGGCAAGTTCCCATTCGTTCAGTGGATTTTCTGGGACATGGTAAACAGAGATTGCGTTTTATATGAGTGGCCTAATGCAGAGTGTTACCTCCCTCTCTGGTTCTGCTGTGAAGTTGATGCCTGTCTGTCACGTGGCTTACAGAGCAATCCCGATAATCATGCTAGATATATGAGTAATAACAGTTTTACCTTCGCATCCTTTGGCATCATGAGACAATTCGTATCCTGGGTGACACTCACACTTGGCGACTCCATTGTGGTTATGGCATTTGTGCATACAGTTACCATTCTTATCTGTACATGGATTCTTCACTGTGGAGACAAGAGAGTACACAAAGTAGGGCCAAAGTTTTACATCACCTATTGGTGCTCCTTTTGCACCTTCAAGATGGAAGAGGCTTCTTCTTATTAAGTTACAACTTTCTTGTCATCATAGCAACCTTGCCCCAGAAGCAAGTTTCTATGTGTGACCCTGTACTGGGATTGTCTATAGGCCAAAAGTGAACCAATGGTGTCCCACCAACCAGCCACACATGTACACTTCCAGCAGGTGGCCCTGGAGAGCTGTCAGCAGTGGGAATATTTGATATTTTTCCTCTATTTCCAGAAGAAAAGGGGATTCTGTAGAGCCTTGTCACTGTTCTGGCCCAAGGTTTGAACTGCCAGACCTCTTATTAAGATATTATTCCCTTATGTGGTAATCATTCATACCCTCAAAGGGGTAGATTTTCCACTGGGCCTGTACTGGAACGTAGTCTTGTCCGCCTGATCAGCCTGTGTTTGAAGTGAGAGGAGACAGGATCAATGGAAATGAGTCCTCAGGCTTCATCCACATCATGGTCAATATACATGAGCCAAGAGGTCAATATAGGCTGCCTGATTCACCAATAAATTACAGGAGTCATAGTGCAGGCTAGGCAACCTGCCTGGCTCCACTGGGACCACTCAAAGGAAAAAACACGAATTAACTATTCATAATTTTTGTTGGCAGATGCAGCACAGCCGAAATATTCTGAGAGTGATAAGCACGGGCTGCCTAAAGAAAGATCCTATAAATACATCAGTGAAATGTCTGGGTAGACATTACCCCATTTCAAGTTCTAACCAATAGGCAATTACAGAATAGAAGGAGGCCATTCATCTGATTGCCCCTTTACTATCTCTAAAAGAGCTTCTCACATGATCTCACTCCCTCGACTTTTCCCATAATCTTTTAAGTTTGTGAATATTTCTAACTTCTGTTTTAAACTGTGGTTCCACTGATAATCTTGGGTAAGTCTTTGAAGTGTAAAAATTGCTGCATACGGGTTTGAAAGGGTCTGAAAGAGTTAACTTTGAGGACCACCAGAAGCAGCACCCACAACTCTGATGGCATGTAGACATGTAGGCAGAACAGTTTTGCATCCCAAAGGAGTGAGGCCAAACACCAGTCTTCCTCAATGTTTCCTAACAACGCCCGCCATATCAATCGATCTTACATTCCACAACCACCTGATGAAGAAGTAGCACTCCGAAAGCTAGTGCTTCCAAATAAACCTGTTGGACTATAACCATAGTTCCCGCTTCAGGCGACTGACTGTGTGGAGTTTGCACATTCTCCCTTGTGTCTGCATGGGTTTCCTCCGGGTGCTCCGGTTTCCTCCCACAGTCCAAAAATGTGCAGGTTAGGTGAACTGGCCATGCTAAATTGCCCGCAGTGTTAGGTTAAGGGGTAAATGTAGGGGAATGGGTCTGGGTGGGTTGAGCTTCGGTGGGTCGGTGTGGACTTGTTGGGCCAAAGGGCCTGTTTCCACACTGTAAGTAATGTAAATGGTGTTGTGCGATTTTTACCTATAACTAGTTGCTAAGGATAGTTTAACAAGAGACAAAAGAACTGCAGATGCTGGAATCCAAAGTAAACAAGCAGGAAGCTGGAAGAACACAGCAAGCCAGGCAGCATCAGGAGGTGAAGAAGATTTATACCCAAAATGTCAACTTCCCCACCTCCTGGCTTGCTGTGTTCTTCCAGCTTCCTGCCTGTCAACTATAGTTTAACTACAATATACATTTGCCAATTAGATTAGGAAGTTGGTTTCCTCTACTAAAAAAGATCAAGCAGCTCCCATAGTTCCCTAGACTAAAACAGGATTGTGGTAATAACCTTTACCACAAGCAGCAGCTCATACTGAGCTGGCATGTCTATACAAGCGAGTGAGGAATCTTCAGACTCAGCTTGAAGCCACCTACTGGTACAATACAACCAGCAGGATTTAAGAACTCTAAAGAAGAGAAACCCTCTTGGCAATTCTCAACAAGGAAGAATACTCCTGATGATCAAAGAATTTCAGGCCCAGTAAGAGACATTCTTCAACATGAGAATTAACATATTTCTGAAGAAGAATACCAGCTTCAAACCAGATATAGGCTGCATCCCATGGGAGCAGTCCTCAGTTGCTGTTTAGTCGTGAGTGAAGAGACCATCGAAGGCTCGACTTAAGAGTCTGGTGGGCCAGGTGAAATTTGAAAACAAAGCCGTAACCTTGGCTGGAAAAATAAGAAGCTAAAAAAATTACTTCCTGATCAGATCAAACATCACCACCAGAGCAAGTAAGTGCAATGAAGTACAGAAACAGAAGTAAAGGGCCATAAAAGAGATGTAATCCAAGGTTGAAGGCCTGGGGACATCACAAAGCCAATGATTAAAATGATAACCTTGGGCAGATTAAAAGTCGAAAGAGATCTGGTCTGATAGGGTCAGAATGTTTGGAAAAAAATATTCATAGAGTTATACCACAAAGACAGAAGATCATTTATATGTGTTGTGATAACTTCTAGAATCAATAACTTAAAGAAGAAAGAATGGAAATCATTCAGTAAGCAGCAATTAAAGGGGGAATTGTTTAATTAAGTCACAAACAGTGGGATTCATAAGAGTGAAGCTGTGAAAAAGCCAGGAATCAAGAAGATATCCCTAGGGGAGCTGCTCTCAGAGATATGTGGCATTCACCAAGTACAGTGCCTGGTCAGCGGTGTGGTGGCCTGGGATATGGAGAATCACATTACAGATTGCAAAATCTCTGCCATCCACAGATCTGAGCAATGACACCCATTGATCCTCTCATTCCCCACCAGCTTCAGGGTACATGTGGGCACAGATCTGTCAGTTCTTGATGACACTGATTATCATCTCCCACTGAGTAGAGGTGAAGAATTTACATGCCACAACTACAGATGCAGTTTTCTGAGTTACATGAGATCTTTGCAATGCCTGGTATTTCTGATATGGTCTTCTGAGTCCAAGGGACTCCATTTGCTTACAGGTGCTTCAGCCAATACACAGTCAATTTAGGTCTTGTGAACATGTCACAAGCTCATCGAGATGCCCACAATTGAATGGAGAAGCCGAGCACAGGGGTCAGGACAGTTAAGTTGCGACTGAAGAAGACCAATTTCTCTCTGGCATTGTGAAAGTGTAGATCCACCCCACTCCAATGTGGACTAGTACTATCAGAGTTGTTGATGAGCAGTTTGCTGAAGGATTCAGCTCCCCATCCTATCAAAGAAGTTGCTTCCACCTTTATGCCTCCAGGACTATTAAGATGTGTATACCCTGTATAAGGAATAGTGCTATTTCATGCAACAGGCCACAGACTGCATTAGGTACTACCCTAGGAAAGACCAGCCATCTGGTTTCTTAACAGAAAAGGCACAATCATCAAAGCAGCTGGAGGCCAGCAGAGATTGTATATTGCTGGTACTGCTGAAGGGGTCGTTTAAGGGAACTGCAGGAACACAACAGAGAATTGCTAATACAAGGGACTTACAGACCTCAGACCATCAGGAAGACAATCACCAGTCTTCCGAAGAACAGACGTTGCTGGAGAGTAGCCAAACCTCCAGATAACCTGAATTTGTGAAGTCAGTGTCTTAGGAGGAAATGGGATAGTGATAAATGTACGAGGAGAAAGTGAGGACTGCAGATGCTGGAGATCAGAGCTGAAAATGTGTTGCTGGAAAAGCGCAGCAGGTCAGGCAGCATCTAAGGAACAGGAGAATCGACGTTTCAGGCATCAGCCCTTCTTCAGGAATGAGGAAAGTGTGTCCAGCAGGCTAAGATAAAAGGTAGGGAGGAGGGAATGGGGGAGGGGCGTTGGAAATGCGATAGGTGGAGGGAGGTCAAGGTGAGGGTGATAGGCCGGAGTGGGGTCGGGGCGGAGAGGTCTGGAAGAAGATTGCAGGTTAGGAAGGCGGTGCTGAGTTTGAGGGATTTGACTGAGACAAGGTGAGGGGAGGGGAAAGGAGGAAACTGGAGAAATCTGAGTTCATCCCTCGTGGTTGGAGGGTTCCCAGGCAGAAGATGAGGCGCTCTTCCTCCAACCGTCGTGTTGCCATGGTCTGGCGATGGAGGAGTCCAAGGACCTGCATGTCCTTGGTGGAGTGGGAGGGGGAGTTGAATTGTTGAGCCACGGGGTGGTTCGGTTGGTTGGTCCGGGTGTCCCAGAGGTGTTCTCTGAAACGTTACGCAAGTAGGCGGCCTGTCTCCCCAATATAGAGGAGGCCACATCGGGTGCAGCGGATGCAATAAATGATGTGTGTGGAGGCGCAGGTGCATTTGTGGCGGATATGGAAGTATCCCTTGGGGCCTTGGAGGGAAGTAAGGGGGGAGGTGTGGGCGCAAGTTTTGCATTTCTTGCGGTAGCAGGGGAAGGTGCCGGGAGTGGAGGTTGGGTTGGTGGGGGGTGTGGACCTGACGAGGGAGTCACGGAGGAAGTGGTCTTTTCGGAACGCTGATGGGGAGGGGAGGGAAATATATCCCTGGTGGTGGGGTCCGTTTGGAGGTGGCGGAAATGACGGCAGATGATACGCTGTATATGGAGGTTGGTGGGGTGGTAGGTGAGGACCAGTGGGGTTCTATCCTGGTGGTGGTTGGAGGGGCGGGGCTCAAGGGCGGCGGAGCGGGAAGTGGAGGAGATGCGGTGAAGGGCATCGTCGACCATGTCTGGGGGGGAATTGCGGTCTTTGAAGAAGGAGGCCATCTGGGTTGTACGGTTTTGGAACTGGTCCTCCTGGGAGCAGATGCGGCGGAGACGAAGGAATTGGGAATATGGGGTGGCGTTTTTACAGGGGGCAGGGTGGGAGGAGGTGTAGTCTAGGTAGCTGTGGGAGTCAGTCTGTTTATAGTAAGTGTCCATGTTGATTCGGTCACCCGAGATAGAAACAAAAAGGTCTAGGAAGGGGAGGGAGGAGTCTGAGACGGTCCAGGTGAATTTGAGGTCGTGGTGGAAGGTGTTGGTAAAGTGGATGAACTGTTCAACCTCCTCGTGGGAGCACGAGGTAGCGCCGATACAGTCATCGATGTAGCGGAGGAAAAGGTGTGGGGTGGTGCCAGTGTAGCTGCGGAAGATGGACTGTTCCACATATCCTACGAAGAGGCAGGCATAGCTGGGGCCCATGTGGGTGCCCATGGCTACTCCTTTGGTTTGGAGGAAGTGGGAGGATTGGAAAGAGAAGTTGTTCAGGGTGAGGACCAGTTCAGTCAGTCGAAAAAGGGTGTCAGTGGAAGGGTACTGGTTGGTACGGTGGGAAAGGAAGAAGCGGAGGGCTTTGAGTCCTTCGTGATGGGGGATGGAGGTGTACAGGGACTGGATGTCCATGGTGAAGATAAGCTGTCCTCATCTCTGCATATCTCAACACGGTCCTGTCCCCTTTAGTCCAAGAACTCCCCACCTACGTTCGGGACACCACCCAAGCCCTCCACCTCCTCCATGATTTTTGCTTCCCCGGTCCCCAACGCCTTATCTTCACCATGGACATCCAGTACCTGTACACCTTCATCCCCAATACCCAATACACTTCAACTCCCCCCCAACTCCACCAAGGTCATGCAGGTCCTTGGACTCCTCCATTGCCAGACCATAGCAACACGACAGTTGGAGGAAGAGCGCCTCATCTTCCGCCTAGGAACCCTCCAACCACAAGGGATGAACTCAGATTTCTCCAGTTTCCTCATTTCCCCTCCCCCCACCTTGTCTCAGTCAAATCCCTCGAACTCAGCACCGCCTTCCTAACCTGCAATCATCTTCCAGACCTCTCCGCCCCGACCCCACTCCGGCCTATCACCCTCACCTTGACCTCCTTCCACCTATCGCATTCCCAACGCCCCTCCCCCAAGTGCCTCTTTCCTACCTTTTATCTTAGCCTGCTGGACACACTTTCCTCATTCCTGAAGAAGGGCTTATGCCCAAAACGTCGATTCTCCTGCTCCTTGGATGCTGCCTGGCCTGCTGCGCTTTTCTAGTGATAAGTGTAACCATATAAACAATTTTATCTTATTACCTACAAGGGACACTTGTTGTTAGTCCAGGAAGTGATTTTCCTCTTCCACCCAAGATCAGGGAGGGCCTGTATTTTGTAACACCAAGAGAACGGTGGCAGTCACCTTCATCATGAGCTGCAGCTCATACGTTGTTGCATCAATATTTTTTCTAACCTCCTAGTCTGTTTTCTTGGTGATTATCCTAAATTTCCACGTTTAGATGAATTCCCTGGCATATGGAACAGGAGAAAAGTGTATTCTGTTGGAAACTAGACAGTTCTGGCAACACAGAGCAAATCTATCCCCTCCTCCATTCAATATTCCAATTTTTTTTTCTTTTTAAAAGTAATTTTCATAGCTACTAATACCATTTATTTATGGCATTAGCTTTGAATGACTAACAAATCAAACACCTGATCACTTGTATAGATATAAATAAATTTAGAAATAAACAATGAATATGAAAAATAGTTTATTTGTTCCTGCAGCTGCATATATCAATAGGACATTGGAATTTTACGGCACAGATGAGGGTAATATATTTTCTAGAACAATTCAAAAGTAATCCTGTGGTGCAGCACCCCACCCAAAGCCCTGTACTTTCCTCTGTTTCAAATGTTTGTCCACTTTCACCTCTAGTTGATGACTCATTGACCTATCAAAACTCAGGCCCAATAAGACTTCACAAAACCTCCATGTGGGGTTTTTATATTTTTTTCATTTCTCATGTTGGGCTAAGCACCAGAAGAGAGCTTAAGAACCAGCACTAAGAAGCAGTAATGTCCAGCTTCTACGGGTTTTGCATTGTGGCCTTGGGCCCACTTACTGTGCGTGTTCCTTTCTCCTACCTTGTAGCTCTGCGGTCAACTGCTCATGTACCTGTAGTGTTTCCTTTTGTCAAAAGCCATCAATGAAGTTACAAGCCACGAGTCTGATTCATGGATTGTTCTTATAAGAGCACTATATTGAATTACAAAATATACAACACAGAATCACCCATTTATCTCCACTGTCTGTACTTGTGTTTATACTCCATAAAAGTCCTCTCCTTCATCTCAGCTTTTCAGCATAGCTTTGAAATAATTTACTCTCATGTATTTGTCTAGTTTCCTTTGAAGGCATCCTAGCTGTTTACTTTCACTGGTCCCTGTGGGAAGTAGTTCCATATTTTAACCACTCTCAAACAAATTTTTCCCCTTATTTCCCTTTTGGTTTTGTCAGTAATTATCTTGGATTTATGTCAACATGCAGCCAAGGCAGCTAGGTGGCAGCACATTTGTGAGGAATCCTTCCTCTGTTAAGTTTGTGTTCTGCTGAATCCAGCTTTCTGTGAAAATGGTAAAATGGTAATATTCAGGTGTACAGGGAGTTTTAAGAGTGATAAGCTGGCAATATTCCATCCTGCCCTGCAGTGGAGATAGGGATTATTGCAGAGTTTTTGGTAACACCATCAAAAATAGGAGCAGGAGTAGGCCATTCAAGCCTTTCTTGCCATTCAACATGACAATGGCTGATCATCCAACTCAGCACCCTGTTCCTATTTTCTCCTCATACTATTTAGCCCTAAGAATTGTATCCAACACTAATTAGACCCAATAGACCTCTAAATAACATACCTAATTATACAGGTCACTCAGAATAGTTCAAGGGTCACTGAGAAGCAGTTCTGGGATCATAGGTAGTTAAAGACAGGACAATTAGGAAGGCTAATTTTTAGTTATCCGACAGGGAATGAGACAAGAACAGGGAAGTCTTATTGCAACGGTACAAAATGCTGATGAGACCACATCTGGAGAACTGTGAGCAGTTTTGCTCCCCTTAGTTAAAAAAAAGTCATTTCATTAGCGACAGGTCAGAGAATGTTAATGTGGATGATCATTGGTATGAGACGATTGTCTTATGAGCAAAACATAAAACAGATTGGACTCTTCTCACTAGAATTCAGAAGAGTGAAAGGTGATCTCATTGAAACATAGAGGATTCTTAAGAAGATTGACAGGGTCGAGAACCAGAGAATATAGTCTCAGAATAAAGGAGCTCCAGTTTCAGATGGAGATGAGGAGGAATTTCTTTTCTCAGAGGGTTGCACGTCTTTGGAACTTTTTGTCACAAGACAGCTGTGGGAGCAAAGTCCTTGTGTAAGCGACAAGACCAACTTCCCCTTGTATCCATACATATGGACAACGAGAACCATGTATTTGACTGGGACAACATAACTATAGTAGGACAGGCAAAACAAGGAACAGCAAGAGAATTCTTGGGAGCATGGCACTCATCCTCAGACTCCATCAACACCCCTAAACCTGATGTACAAACTACTGCAATGGAAAATCGGAATTGGCATCAACCAGAAACAGTTCAAATGGAACTACATTTCAATTCAGAGTGGAACAGTACAGCAACACTTCACAGGAGGCAACATAGCACTGATGATGTCACCTAGAAAGGAGACAAAACCTACCAGCTTGGCAAACAGACCAACAATGAATCCAACCAGCTCCTGAGCTACAGATATTCACAAAAGCTTTAAATATTTAATGCTGACATAGATAGTTTTGAAGTCAGTAAAGGAATTGAAGGTTATGGAGAAAGGACAGGAAAGTGAATGTGAGGAATGGTGGATCACATATGATCCAATTGAATGGTAGAGCAGGCTCGAGGGGCCAAATGGCCTATTCATGTGCCTGGTTGTGTGATCCAGAATCATATTAACACACACGTCAGCCATGCTCTCCCTGCATATTAGGAAAGGCCAGAGGGGCTGAATGGCCATCTCATATTCACCGGTCAAACAATAACATGACACGCACTAATTGTTTTTTTCTTCTTTTTTCACATTTCACTTGGCTGTAGAAATTGCAAGTGCTGTCTCTTGGTTTCTGGTTGGAGAGTAATTGCAAACAGAGACATAGAAATGGGACTAGCCATAGCAATATAAATAGCCCTCTATTAAAACTATGGGATGAATCTTGCATCCTCTTTGGCTATGTCAATTTTTTTGAGTGGATGGTTTCTCTCAGTGATGCCCAGTGAGTTTTCTCGATCTACATAACCAAAACTCAGTATTTTAATTACCTATCCTGTCGTAATGGCACTCCTCTCATCTGATTCTAGCCTGGTGCTCCCACTTACCATTTCTTCATATGACTGCGATAGAATATTGCAGAATGGATTGGCATCCCTGGCATGGGTGTCTTCTTTAAAAGGTAGGCATTGTCATTACAGAGCCGACTTGTACCATTCTTGACAAAGAAGGGAACATTGGCATGCCTCTTTGAGGGCAGGGTCATGGTGCTTACAGTGACACAGAGGAGGAATGTACTCTTCCCCCAGAACCAGCAGTGGTGGCCATGACTATGTCAGGCTGATCAGAGATTGCAACCTGGGTCAGTGAAGTCTCAGCCATAAGGAAGCTTGCACAGCAAGGCAGGCAGGAAGTTCAAAGAACTTCTCCACTCAGCCGCATTAAAGGCATTAATTTCCCTTTGATACTTCACGCTCACTCAATCTTTAATACTGTACCACCAACCACCAAGGCTCATGCTCTACCGCTCTCACTGTTGCCTGTGACATTTTCCCCACTGACTCTCACCCACTTAACGCCAGCCCCAGAATTCCTGATGAAGGGCTCTTACCCAAAACATTGCTTCTCCTGCTCCTTGGATGCTGCCTGACCTGCAACACATTCTCGACCCTATAAGATTCTGCCCAATAGGAGTGAAATTCACTGTTGGCATGTGGGCAACTACATCATTCAATAATATTTTTAATGAATTAATGCCACTGTTAGGTTTAGACAAGATGCCAATTTCCCCTTTCATTTTCCTGCCTCTATTTAAGATTAAAGCTAAGAACAACATATTCTCGATGGGGCAAGAGAGTAGCAGGAATAGGATGTAACGAAGGCCTGAATATTTATTGTAAACCTGAGTAACTACTCACTGTTAGTTCAGTAAAAACTACTATATCTATAGCACAAAATGGAAACAATTAAAGTAGAATCAGCCATTTGGCATTCTGTTTATATCTTAGCAATTTCTGGATAGTCTCTCAAACTGGGCGGTTCACTTGGACAAGGGACAGTTACCAATAATAATGAGGTTTCCTCACACCACGTGGGGTTGTGGTACAAGTCCATGTATACAAAGATATAGCAAATGGTCATCTCCATGTCACCACACCATTCCTAATGTTAACTCTGGGACTCACGTTCACAGTGCTTTCCATCTTTCTTCAGCTGATAGTTGTGCCGACACTTACACTGGTAGTGTGCTACCGACAGTTGAACACAGTCATGCTCACAACCTCCATTACCAATTGAGCATGAGTGGACACCTAGGAAATGAAAAGTACAATTAGATTTCATAATGTAGACACAGAACATCAAGTTAATCTTGTACACAATACGTCAGTGAATATAACCCTGAGTTACCCAACTTCGCTATCTGAACGGTACTTTGTCTCTTCTTGTCTGTTACTTTCTTGTTCCATGTTTACTTCACTTAGTTCTTCTTTTCCTTCGCCCTTCTCTATTTGTTTGTCTTTCATTTCCTGATTTCTTTCAGAAAGAATTTGGTTGAACACATTCTGCTATGCTGGAACAGGCAACACTTTGTGGATGCCCAGTTTGCTAGCAAATGGGATTAGATTCATTTAGCATGACTAGTTGGCATTGAAACATTGAACCGAGAGGTCTGTTTCTATGCTGTACGACTCACAAAGCTCCAAGATCTGGTATACCCATAGAATTCAGTGTTAAACTTTGACAGTCAATTGATGACCTGAATTACTTCTTTCCCAATACCAGCAAATAAAAAGAATCAGGAGAGAAATTAAACTGGCAGCCAACCGTCTGACACTCCTTTTATTATATTACACAAAGCAGCCATTTTATGCACAGCAGATTCCTAGGTTTTTGTTGCTATTGGTCAAGAGAATTGGCCATGCTAAATTGCCCATAGTGTTAGGTGCATTAGTCAGAGGGAAATGGGACTGAGTGGGTTACTCTTCGGAGGGTCAGTGTGGACTTGCTGGGCCGAACGGCTTGCTTCCACCCTGTAGGGAATCTAATCTAAAAAAACTATGCATCAGGGAGATGTCCTTATTCCTCTGTGCCACATTACTTAGATCTACCTCCACAATCAGATGAAGCTTTGGTTCAATGCCTTATAGCTCAGTTGAAAGACTGCAGCTGGCTTTGTACTGCACTGACATGTCAACAAAAACTGTGTGTAATGGAAAATTAACAAATTTTGCATTTACTGTGAAATTTGAAAGAGAATGCTTTTCTAAAATTTAATCCTGTGCTGAGCTTTGTAAACAATACTTTCATGAGGTTAGCAGCCAGCTTGTGTCTGTTTGAACTTCATAAACATTCAGTTTGACCTTGCGACAGTTGAATTCAGTGAAAGCTGAAGAACTGTTATGTCCAAGATCAGGGGATGAGAGAATAACAACTTGAGTTTTCCCAGTCTTTGCCCTTGAAAGCGTGATAAGAAACAGTATAAGATGAGTATCTGAATTATGCTCAGGTACCCTTTACATTGAGGCATCTGGCTGAATGTATTGGGTCAATTCTGCAGAATTTAAATAAAGCTCCTTTCTTTGCTCTTGCTAACAGTTGAATCAAGACGATATAATTTTCACAACAATAAATTCGGGGGCTCGTCCGGGATCCTGCAACGGGTGGGATTCTGAAGATTCCCAGGAGGTGCAGACACCAGCGCCATGAAGGTCTTTCACTTCATCTCGAGCACTGAATTGGCCCTTTTGTGTGAGAGAACTGGGAATCTGCGGATCGCCCTAGGGCTGGGGTTTGAATTGAATAGGGTCGGGGTAAGAGTTGTGGCTTAAGTATTCCTACATAGAAACTCAATCTAAGAGAATAAATGAATCAGGAAAAGGGTTCAGTAGACTATCGCACGGTATTTGAGCAAAATCAAGGGAAAGGATTGCCATCTCTGGAATGCTTAAGAGACAGCGAGTTGAAGGGTAGTTTTAGACTTGGAGCCACCACTAGCTGAGATGAACTTGCCAAAGACATACCGGGTATGTGGTTTCTTGGTTTACGAAAACCAAGGCATTGAGGCGGACACGCCCAATGCGAGAGGGGACCTCCGGAGGTAAGAAAGCCAGTCAAAGGGAAAGGATAACGGTACCGCACGAGAGAGAGAGAGCTGTACAGTTTTCCAGCTCCGGCAAGAGCAAACAACAGGAGAGTCCACACAGGACTTGGAATGGCCAATGAAAAATACAATACATGCTAAATAATTACAGCCAGAGTCTGTAAAGCAGTTAGAATTGTGGATCAAGGCAATGTAGTTTTCCAGAGGGAGCAAGTTTTAGGAGAAAACAATTGGAAACATTGAGGTCGAGGTTGGAGGAGAGAGAGAGGAGAAAAGGAAGGGAAAAGTAGAACCTGTGAATTGGAATGTTTATAACATGTGGAAGGCTGAGGCTGATATCAGGAAAGGAAATCTCAAGTAAAAGATAGATCAAATACATGTACAAACACCAGCGCACATGCAGACGTGTGCGGAAAACAACCTAATGAAGCTGTACAATGTCTTAAGTCATTTCAGATCCTGACCTTGATGACTTCCCTCCGAGACCTACAGCCCCCCTACGAGATCTGCCTGGTGAAGGTTTCACGTCAGCGGCCGTTGCCTCAGGGTCTGCTGAATCACTGATAGCACACCATACCCGCAACCAATTGAAGCAAGAAGCCCAAAAGAAGGTCCACCACTCCAAGATGGAAAGGAATCCAGGGCCTGTTCGCGATCACCCTCCCCCCACCCCCCCCCGATGGATGATGAGTCAGATGGTGAGGGTACAGTTGTACGATCGTCTAACCAGGTAGTTCTGCAAGCCCCAGTGGTTGAAGTTGCAGGTCCAGAAGGGTATTGGTCCACCAGCTATGGGCCATGAAGGATTTGGAAAGTGCCTATGGTCAGTTGCCTGACCCACGCAAGGTTGGAGGTAATAAGTTCGCCAAAGAAGTGACAAAGCTCTGTACTGAGTTCCGTCTCCTGGGACGAATACTAGGTGCCAATGCCAAAAAAAATAAATTTAACTGGCCAGCCGCAAACGTTCATGCGAGAGTAGCCAACCCGCAAGCGGAGCAGAACAGAGACTTGGATGCTTCTGTTGCAGCGTGGGCAACCAACTGTAGGGAGGCATTCCCAGTGTGAATAGACATGACCAAAATAGCAATGTGTGAACAACGGGAAGGTGAGACAGTGTCCCAGTACCTTACGTGCCTCACTGAAGTCCACAGTGCCCATAGTGGACTGACACCACCCAACGACATAACGGTGGCAGAAATCACAGTGTATGAAGCACACCCAAGGAACAGCTTCATCAATGGAATGAAGGACAAAATAGTGAAAAAGGTAAAAGACACATGTATTACCTGGGACATGGGGAAGCTGAATTTGCTAGAACAAGATGAGACACATGCTGAAAAATTGCTTACACAAGAGAAGGATAAGCGGAAACTAAAGATGGAACAGCAAGCACATAAAGCTCAGCTTACTATGTTGTAAATGGTCACCCAGCTGTTGGAGGGCGGTGCTGCAGGAAGAGAGCGAGGCAGAGGTGGAGGTCACGGAAGAGGCACGACAGAGGTAGATCTGGCAGGTGCTTTGTTTGCAGAGCAATGGACCACTGGGCGAGACAGTGCCCACACAGACAGCCTCAATCGGCCCTGGAGGCTGGACAGCAGGGTGACTGATGGGGGAAGGCTGAGGTGGAGGTGGACAGCTCACAAGGTACAGGTAAACCTCTTTCCTTTATGCTTGGCAACAAAGACTCGCTTATGCTAATCTCTTCTACTAACCTTACGGGCAGTGAGACATGTCCCACCTCTATGTTGAGCGCTGAGATTGCGAAGTGTGGACAATATCAATATCACAATGTTCAATATCACAATGATGTGTATCAGTCGATGCCTACCTCTAATGTTATATGTGGAAGGTATACCAATTACCTTTTTGGTAGATACAGGGGCAACATACTCAGTCCTTAAATTAAGCCAGTTTAGACAATTGACGCAAATAAAGATGAGTGAAAGGTTCCTGAGCACAATGGGTGCATCAGGAGTCGTGGTGCGGGAGAGATTTTCCGCACCCCTATTGTCCGAATCTAGTAACGGGAAAACATTCCAATTCTCCTTCTTGTTATCGGAATTTTGTACTTTAAATCTGATGGGTCGAGATCTCATAGGGAGACTGGAGTTGGGCTTGCTCAGTACTCCGACAGGCTTGCAGGTAATTCAAAGGGAAGATTCAAAGTGCAGGCTTTAAAATATGACCCACGACCCTGATGTATGTCTATGAGTGGCAATTAAACCAGAGAGCGATAAGTTCAGTGAGTGATTCGCTCACCCTGGAAGCAAGCAACCATGTTAATCCTAATAACACCGATTTTCTTGCTGGAGATATGCTGCACTGCACAGCACACATACACCGTAATGGCCCTGGCAAACCATATGAGAAGGACTGGTTCGGGAGATTGGTTAAAGCAGATCAATTGTTATTGTGTGAATTTTATTGGAGTGATCACAGATGTGCAGTCAGTGCGAACTTATCTAAGGTATCTGTAACAGCAAGCAGTCCCTATCTTTTTGATGTGGAAGGCTCCGCTCCACATGTGTCACTGGTGAAGGCGTCTAGTGACATGTGGCAGGATTTGGGACCATGGGTGCTAAAGGCACAAAGAACAAAAGATTGGGTCTTCAGGGACGATGTGGGTGTCTGGTTCAATGCAGATATGCGGACATATAAGAAGAAACTAAATTAGCTAACTCAGGCAGATAGGACAGTCCAGGAAACCCCCGCTAGCCCTGAAAAGCCTAGGAAGATAACCTGGCGTTTCCCTAAGATCAAAGTCTCGGAACCCAAGATTAAAAACGGTCCCTACTGAGTTGTGGGCAAAAGGCAATCATGATGTGGAGCTCATACGGGACTGTGAACCCAAAAGGATAACCCCAAAGTCTGAGTATCGTCCTTGCAGAGCACAATACCCGTTAAAACTCGAGGCCATAGAAGGGATTACACCAGTCTTTGAATCCCTCCTAAAGGCTGGAGTGATAATCCCCTGTGAAAACTCACCGGTGAGAACCCCTATTTTTCTGGTCAAAAGGCAAACATTCCCAGTGAACCAGAGGAATGGGGGTTTGTTCAAGACCTGAAGGCAGTCAATAACGCTGTTGTCCCGCACGCTCCAAATGTTCCCAACCCCTATACTATATTGGCTCAAATTCCACCGGACAGTAAATGGTTCTCTGTTGTGGATTTACCAAATGCCTTCTTTAGGGTACCGGTGCACCCAGATAGTCAATTCTGGTTCGCTTTTTCATTCAAAGGGAAATTGTATACCTTCACGTGACTTTGTCAAGGTTAATGTGAATCCCCCACCATATATAATGGGGCTCTGCACAGGTGTCTGGAGACTCTTGCTGTAACCTCAGGGTCAGTGCTTTGGCAGTATGTAGATGATTGCTTGATAGCGGCACCAACAAAGGAACAATGTGAGAAGGATACCCTTGTATTGCTCTGCTATCTAGCGACAGAATGGCACAAAGCCAGTCTCGCAAAGCTACAATTTATGCAACAACAGATGAAGTTCTTAGGTCACTTAATATCTGAACAAGGGAAGGCCACTGGTCAAGACAGAGTTCAAGCAATCCAACAAATTCCAAAGCCTCACACGAAGAAACAATTACTATCCTTTTTGGGCATGTGCTCCTACTGTAGAATGTTTATCTCACATTACACAACCCTTGAGGCACCCCTAAGTGACACAGCCCATGGCAAAGCGTTGCAGAACCAGAGCCCATTGCAGTGGACCCCAGAGGCCGAGAGTGCCTTTGTTGAATTAAAAAAGACGCTCCAAACTACACCTACATTGGGAATTCTGAATCCAAACAAGCCTTTTGTACAAACAGTAGATGAGAAGAGTGGCTGCATGACATCTGTGCTGTTGCAGGATAATGGGGGATGATTGAGGCCGGTAGCTTATTTCTTGGCTAAACTAGACCCCGTAGCGGCAGGATTGTCTAAATGCCTGTGAGCCATGGCTGCAGCTGAAAAGGCTGTTGTAGCATCCAGGGATATAGTCAGCTATGGTGAATTAACCCTTCTGGTCCCACATGCAGTATCCTTACTGCTTTCCGAACAAAAGACCGCACACATGTCGCCAGCATGTTGGCTCAGATACAATACTGTGCTATTGGAGATGCCTAACATTACAATAAAACGATGTAACCTCCTCAACCCTGCTAGCCTTCTCCCCACAGAAACAGACAGAGACCCGCATAATTGTGTCACTGTAACTAATGAAATGTGCAGCCCTAGACCAGATTTGCAGGGTTCACCACTTCAGAATCCAGACATGGAGTTTTTTGTGGATGGGTCAGCATTCAGGAGCAAGGAGACAGGCCAGAATTGTGTTGGGTATGCTGTAGTGACTTCCTACGATAGTCAAAGTGGGATCACTCCCTTCTCATCTGTCAGCGCAAGCAGTGGAGCTGATTGCCTTGACTGAGGTCTATAAATTCGCTGAGAGAAAGACAGTGAATATTTACACTGATAGCAGATACGCATTCGGGGTTGTACATGATTTTGGAAGCCTGTGGAAACACAGGGCTTCTTGACCTCCACTGGAAAGCCCATCACACACCATGGCCTGATTTCTGACCTCCTGGAAGCGGTCCTATTGCCTAAATCAATCGCTGTGTGTAAATGTGAAGCCAACACAAAAAATAATGATTTTATTTCCCAAGGCAATGTGAGGGCAGAGTCAGCAGCAAGAACAGTAGCCCAGCAGCCACCAAGTGAGTAGATTGACATATGTATGACAAAAGTTTGGACCCCAACAGCAGACATACGGGAGTTACAGTCACAGGCCACGCTGGAAGGAAAGCGGGAGTGGACGAAAGCAGGAGGCAGTGTGAGGGAAGGAGTATGGTGTGGTCCCAATGGTAAACCCTGTCTACCACAATCATTATTTCCATTCTATGCCAAGCTGACACACGGTAAGGACCATGTGTCAAAAGAGGGGATGTATGACAGTATTTCGGCACTCAGGGATTTACTCATTACTCCCAGAAATATTGTGAACATTGTGTTATCTGTGCCACTAATAATGTGGGGAGGGGAATACAGATGAGTCAGGCAGCACACCACCAAAATCCAAAAACCCTTTGAACGTTTACAAATGGATTTTATTGAACTAACACCCAGTAAAGGGAAAAGATATTGTCTGCTAACAGTTGATATGTTTTCCAAATGGGTGGAAGTGCTCCCCACATCTAAACTGGATG
Source organism: Chiloscyllium punctatum (assembly GCF_047496795.1). Lineage (NCBI taxonomy): Eukaryota > Metazoa > Chordata > Chondrichthyes > Orectolobiformes > Hemiscylliidae > Chiloscyllium > Chiloscyllium punctatum. Next base: position 13,788,204 of record NC_092754.1, read on the forward strand.
CCAGTGCAGTAGCCAAGGCTTTGCTAACTGAGATAATTCCGAGATGGGGCATCCCTGAAAGGCTTATAGTGACAATGGGACACCATTTGTCAATAATGCCTTACAGCAGATCAGTGATTATTTGGGAATAAACATGAGACAACACTGTACCTACCACCCAGCGAGCAGTGGGGCAGTGGAAAGACAAAATGCTACCATAAAAAATAAATTGACAAAATGTTGTGAGGAACTAGGGGTGACAAGGACAAAGGCACTTCCGATTGTGCTAGTGTATATGAGATCTAGGAGGAGAGGATGAGCTAATCTTAGCCCGTTTGAGATTTTGTTTGGTCGGCTGCCCAACACAGAAATTGGCCCAAGACCTAAGGTAAGACAGATAACAGGCCGCTGTGAGGATGAGATGTTGTGTTACTGTATAAAACTCTCTACACTTCTGTCTCAAATACAGAATCAAGTGAAAGCAGCACTACCCCAACCAGCAGGAGGAAAGCTGCATGATCTGGAACCTGGAGACTGGATAGTGGTGAAAGACTTCAGGAGGAAAAACTGTAAGGTGAAGAGGTGGCTGGGGCCATTCCAAGTGCTCCTTACAACACAGACAGCAGTTAAGATCACAGAAAGAGCCACGTGGATACACGCCAGCCATTGCAAGCGTGTAGCTGGGCCTGAGGAGATGTCGGACAGCACCGGAACCAATTAAGTGCAGGTAGTGATTAGAAGCCTCATACAAATATGGGGCTGCCCCAGCTCACACTTTTAGCAAGCGCCCTGGTAGGACTATTCGTAAGGGCAGGGGCATTTGGGATACAGCTGCAGACGATAATCTTAACTGAGGGTACTACAGGGACCTTCACATGCGACCCATGGCCGTTTAGAAACCAGGGTAAGTGGGATAATAAATATTTATGCAGGGATCCTTGTGGCGCCAGTGACTGGAACTTACTAGTAGCCACCACGGCCAAAGGGACACCTGACACGGGAAATAGATATTCAATGATCCAGATAGGAGGTGCCAGGGCACAGGTGGTAATATCCAAGACTCAGAAGAGCGATGAGGGAGTCTGATGGTGTGGAATAGATAGACCCTTCTCCGACATCTATAGACAGGTGAATATAGTGGTACAGTCATCCCCCCTTCCCCCCCCCACCCCCCCGAGATGCAGTGCAGAAGGTCTAACAGAAGATAGTAGTACCAGGGCATGTCAACCAACCAAACCAGATCATGGACCTAACCCCAAGCAGGGCAGTGGGCATAAATGTCATGCCCAAACCCGAAGGGAGTTGACTGGGGCTCGAAAGCGAGTCTAACTCGGTAATGGAATTGGCCCTTCAGGAGATAAATGGTGTAAATGCAATGCCAGTAGGTTGGGAGGTGCGAAGGGCCATTGCTAGATGTGAAGGGAACAGAGCATGTGCTTTGGCCCTAATACAACACCAGAGATTAGATGTTGGCTATCCTTGTTGGATATGTTTGCACACAGCCCAATGGTGGCCTGCCGAACCAATCACAGAGAGCCTGGTGAGAAATGCTAGCTGTCTGCTTCCACAGGCATCAATCACCCTGACCCTGATAGGGGGAGCAATTAGGGCAAATCTCACGCCACCGCCCAAACTCAAGGCTAACTGCAGTCCCAAGGCTGACACGCTCCCAATCACAGCCTTCCACATTGTTGACATGCCCTGGTGCTACTATCTTCTGTAGGACCTTCTGCACTGCATCTCGGGGTGGGGGGCGGGGGGGGGGGGGGGTGGTGCGACTGTACCACTATATTCACCTGTCTATAGATGTTGGAGAAGGGTCTATCTATTCCACATAGTGGAAGGCAGGGGAGAAACGTGTATTTGCACCAATCGGGGAGACTCCACTTGGGAATCTCCCAGTGCTCTACAATGCTGTACTTGAACAATGATTCTTGCTCAGCAACTTATGCAATGGCACAATCATAAACATTTCTTGTTCCTTTATCAATAATCAGACCATGATGGCGGGTATAATATGGGCCTGTGGAGAGAAAGGGTATCACCACTTTCCCCTGGGATGGAAGGGGTGCTGCTACCCCGCAATACTATCCACTGGCACAACAGTGTTCGTCCCAAGGGCTGGTAACAGAAAGGATGTCCCATGGCATTGGAATGGGTACACACTCGCAGACCCCCGGACTACATCAGGAGTGAACATTGGGTGGTCCATTCTCTTGAGAGCAAGGACAACAGTGGCAATAGACAAGATTAGTGGCCTCGCATATAGTGTATTACTGTTAGCAAATGAGACGGAGGAAGGCATAGCACTCATTAACACTGAGTTAACGGCAGTTAGGGAAGCAGCGATACAAAATCGATTAGTGCTAGACATATTGACGGCCGAGAGAGGGGGCATCTGCAAAATGCTAGGTACCTAATGCTGTTAATAATCCTGATGAGTCCCAAAATATCACTAGTGCAATAAATCATATGAAGGCAGCGATACGACTGCCTCCCTCAGCAGATGATTCTTGGTTCCAATGGCTCACCTCCCTTTGGGAAGGATTGGGGTATTGGATCCTACACATCCTACTAGTTGTAGGACTGGTCTTACTCATAGTGCTTTGTATGCCTGCCTATGCTGCTTGCTTATGAGGGCAGTAGGATACCAAATGGTAAAATTATCAGTGGCCCCACAGCAGGAAGATTCAATTGCGTGGACCCCACCCTACCATGACGTTGACGAGTGTGACGTGTGAACATGGGCTGTGTACAGGAACACCAGAGCAAGTGACAACACCGCCACAAAGCTGCGTTACAGGTAGGTGGTGTCTGAGGAAAGGTCTGGTGTTCCCTAAGCATTTTCTGATGTATAGCTGTTCTGGCTCTGTTTTTTTTGTTGTTGCTGTAGTTGTCTTTGTTGTCATAAAATGACAAAAAGGGGGAAAATGTAATGGAAAATTAACAAATTTTACATTTACTGTGAAATTTGAAACAGAATGCTTTTCTAAAATTTAATCCTGTGCTGAGCTTTGTAAACAATACATTCATGAGGTTAGCAGCCAACTTGTGTCTCAGAACTTCGTAAACAATCAGCTTGACCTTGCGACAGTCGGATTCAGCGAAAGCCGCAGAACTGTTATGTCCAAGACCAGGGGATGAGAGAATAACAACTTGAGTTTTCCCAGTCTTTGCCCTTGAGAGCGTGATAAGAAACAGTATAAGACGAGTATCTGAATTATGCTCAAGTAGCCCTTACATTGAGGCATCTGGCTGAATTTATTGGGTTAATTCTGCAGAATTTAAATAAAGCTGCTTTCTTTGCTCTTGCCAACAGTTGAGTCGAGTCGATTTAATTTCCACAACACTGTGCACTAAAGTTTAACCTTCACCAATGACATTTGAGGTGCCATCTGTCCTCTCATGTACACTCATGAAATAAGGCAATACAATACAGCACAGGAATGGGCCCTTCTACCCACCAAGCCTGTGCAGATTCCTAATCCTTATTTAGGCCCACTACTTATTGCCCATAAGCGGCTTCCATGCCACTGTTCACCTCCCCTTCATGTGCCTATCAAGGTACGTTTTAAATGTTGCCAATATGCCTGCTTCCACCACCTCCAATGGCAGTGCATTCCAGACACCTACCAACCTCTGTCTGAAATTGTTTCCCCACAATTCTCCCCTAAACTTTTCCTAAAGTTATACTGTTTTGAAAAAAGCCAGGGAGGTACTCCAGGTATCCTGGACAAATATCTGTATTAACAAGGACCTCCAAATGACTTGATTATTTATTTTATTGTTGTCTAGTGGCACCATACTGAGAATAAATGGCCACTGCATTTCCTAAACTATGGCAGTAACTCCAAGTCAAAAGTATTTGAGTGACTAAAATTATTTTGGGAAGCCCTTTGATCATAAGTTATACTATATAAATTTATGTTCTTTCTTCTTTCTAGGCAATGGTAGAGCACTGCATGTTGTGGTTCAACTCAATATATGCTCCCAGAAATCAAGAGACTTCATCAAAGGAGTGAAGCCTCAGAGAATCAAGACTCTGGTCTTTTACCTGACATTTGAATGTAGAGAAGTGACGGTGTCCCATAGGTAAGAAGCAAGAATGCTCACTCTCTTATAGCAAACACTGCATGGAGGTGAAGACGTTATAAGCATGTCAGCATTGCACACTGTACAATGAGCTGGGCTTTGGATTTTCCTTTGTGCTGTCTCACCACAGGTAATTCCAGTAACTCAGTAGCATTACAATCCCAACACAGTGGAGTCACACTGAGAATAGTGGAGGCAGACCTCAGAACCATGGATAAGATTCAAATCAGAAACTGTAATGCATTAAGCAATTATTGACCGACTCAGCTGCTGTAGCTTTGATTGGAGGTTAACCATATCAGTTTCAGATCTGGCCAAGCATCAGCCATTAGTGTCAGAAATCCATGTCAGTTACAGACAGAGCTGTCCCCTGTTGAATAAAGACAGATGGGAATCATTTTTATTTTAAATCTGTTCCCAGTTTTTTTTTCTCTCCATTCCTGAAGGCACTGATTTTCACTGGGGTACAGTAATTAAATATTGACAACCTCCCTGCAGTCTGTGGTTTCGTCATGGTGCTAGACAGTGTACTTAGCCAGTATGCTCCACAGCAACTTTAGAAAAGTGATACAGTGAACAGACCCAGTTGCGGGGGTCAGGAATTGTAAACAAATTCAGATCAGAGCCAGAACTGTCATTTGTGGTTCAGTCGTTAACACTCTTGTCTGTGAACCACAAGATCCCAAATCTAAGTGCTACTCCAGGACATGAGTGCAGAAAAATGAAGGCTGACACTCCGATGGAGTATTGCTGGAATACTACACTGTCTGAGGCGCCAGCTTTTGGATGAGATGTTCAACGGTCTGTATAGGTGGATGTAAAAGATTCCACAGCACCCTACTGAAGAAGAGCAGGGGAAGTTATCATTGGCTTACAGGTTAATATCTATCACTCAATCAACATCACAAAAAAAACCATCTAGTCACTATTACATTGTTAATCATATTTTTTTCAAAACTGGCCAAATACAGATTTTATTGCGTCAACACAACCAAAGCAGAACAATTATCTCTCCCATCTGTGCTCCTTTTGCGTTGGTCTCTCCACCAGAAAAACAACGTCAGGAGGTTTACTCTGATCTTTGATGGATTATCCATTGAGACGATAAGTTGATGCTAGCAAGTTAGAGGAATAGTCACTCTCAGTAATGTTATTGCATAAATATTTTATTTCTTATGTGCAAATCCCCTTTCCTTCCACTAGTTTAACCCAGTCATTTTAAGAATATGATTACTTCTGCTAAAATTTGCACAAAAAAAGAGAATTTGTATCTTGCATGTTCAGACATTGGTGACACTAATTTCTACCTTTTTCACTACTTGGGGGAGGGGTGGAGGGAGCAGAGATGTTGCATGAAGAAATTATTCTGTAAGTATTATATTAAAGTTTGTATCTACTCCACTAATCTGATTATGTCAGTCTTTGGATAGAAAACCAGGCAGGCGAAAGTGAGGACTGCAGATGCTGGAGATCAGAGTTTAGATCAGAGTGGTGCTGGAAAAGCACAGCAGGTCAGGCAGTATCCGAGGAGCAGGAAAAGCAACGGTTCAGGCAAAAGCCCTTCATCAGGAATGAGGCAGGGAGCCTCTGGGGTGGAGAGATAAATGGGAGTGGGTGGGGCTGGGGAAAAGGTAGCTGAGAGTGCAATAGGTGGATGGAGGTGGAGATGAAGGTGATAGGTCAGAGAGGAGGGTGGAGTGGATAGATGGGAAGGAATATTGGGAGGTAGGACAGGTCATGAGGATGGTGCTGAGCTGGCAGGTTGGAACTGGGGAGGGGAGGTCCTGATGGAGACAAATACTTCACCTCTGGCTCCTAATAGTGTAATTATGCCTAACCAGTTGATATTAATTGTACCTATTGCCACCATGAAATAAATCGTACCTTGTATATCAAACAAATTCCTCTGCTTGTTAAAACTCCCTGGTTTCTGCTCTCCCAGTGATAATGAGACAGAACCTTAAATTCAGCATTGAAAGGAAGATTAATGACACAAACCACAAATCATCGGTGGATGGTACACTTAGCCTAACCCAACACCATCTTCTTTTGCTAACTGGTCTACAGGCCCTAGTTGGTATAAAATGTTTGAAGAAAACCACTAGATAGTTTAATGGGAAGAGATTCGTGTCGTGTATAATTTATTGCAAGATAGCGATCAGGTACAAGTTACATTAGTATGACAAACATTGTTATTAAGTTCATGAGGAGACCCTTGGGAACAGTTTTGACTTTCCCACCCAGGTTCCTGTGACATCATCTGATTGGGTGGAACTTAATGCATTTTTTAGCATTAATCATTCAGAAAAATTTCTTTATACGAAAGTACATTCCAATTACAGGTCATTCTGCTATAACGCTTGTTTCATTAACACAAATTTGCTTTAACACGATTGACGAATTGGGGACACCATTTCTAAAGTGCAAAGTTTTAAAGTGTGTATTGGTTATAACGCAATTCCGGCCCCATTCATTTAAATGGTGCCATTGTTACGCAACTTTCTTATAACATGAGATTGCACAAGACTGTAGCTGCCATGTTATTGCAGAACTGACTGAAATCCATTCCCCTGTTCTTCTCCATGTCCCTTGCGCGGTAGTTTTTCCCCTTCTTCCAAAACCACTATTTCACTAGTCATTCTTAACTTTCAAAAAACAATTCAAAACCTATCAGGTTCTCTGTATTTTCAGTTTTTCCTCCCTTAAACTTCCACATCCCTTGCTCAATGTTCCTCATATTCCTGTAAAATATAGCCTTCCAAATAATATCAACCTAAGTTGCTGAGGGAGACTCTCTAGGACATTTCAGAATTCTGCATCATATAATAACAGGTTTCTACCTCATATTACTAGCAGAGTGGGAACTTTTTGGCCAATCTACACAGACAGTGCAAATACAACATGAGGCTATTAAATTTGTATTAATAATGTAATTCCACTAATCAAATGAAAGTTGAGATATCCTAGTTGCTCAGTTTCAATGGAGAGCAAGAAGAGGAAAGAGAAAGTATTGTTATTCAGGAGGCAATATCCTACAGTCGGGCTGATAATAAACAGCAGTCCAGAGACAAGTCAAATGGAGGTGTACAAACCACAGACCTCCTGAGCAGATTGAAGACTCTTACAGATATGTCCAGGAACCATCCCCAGAACTTCACAACTGACCATAAAACAAATCTTCAGAGGGCAGAAAGTAGCGGGGAGGTGCACCAAAAATGGTGCCTGGATTATGTCATCAATATCCTCTACCAGACAGGACTGGCCAAGTCAATTCAAGATGCACACGATTGAGAAACTCAAAGCAGTCAGCGTAAAAATCAGCATTTGCAGAGAACTCGGCTCATATTCAACCTCACAACCAGAAACCAATACATACTGCCCTGAATTCAATGTCTAAATAGGAATATGAGATTTACAGTAATTAGAAAACAATCTGGTCTTATCTACATATCACAATGAAGACTATAAAATTTAATCTGGAGACAGCAAGATATAGATCAGAGTGCAATTATATTGTTACTACTTTCGCCATGATGAAGTACTGTGTAAAGTAAGATATATTGACTATGGAAGGAATATAGCATAAATTCATGCGAAGATTACCAAGGCTTCAAGACTTAGATTATGAGGAGAGATTCCATCAAGTAGACTTGTATTTCCTACCGGAGAGAAGGTTATGTAATGATTTGACTGAGGCTTCTGAAATGAACTGAGAAAGTAATTAAAAAGAAACTTTTTCAACTAGAGGAGTCAAGGAGTAGGACTGGTATTGAAATAAAATCAGAACCAAGCTAGGAAATGCTTCTTCTGATAAAAAGATGATAAAAGTGTGTAGCTCTCTCATAAAAAGTAGTGGGTGCTAACTCAATTAATTACTCAATTAATTATTTTAAAACTAAAAGTATTGGATGTTTGGTAACTATGGGTGTAAAGAGAGCCAAGACAGGTGGATGGAGTTGGGATATAGATGAGCAGCAAGCTGACAAAATTTGGTTAGGCTCAAGGTTCTCAATGGTTTATTCATATTTCAATGTAAATCATTCCTTGGGTTGTGGCTTCTAGCTGGATAGGGAATCAAACGAACTAATTAATAATCATAATAAAGCTGTGAAGGGAATTTCCTTCATAGTCCTTTTCATTTCTAGGCATAAACTTCTGAGATTTATTCATTGGCACCTGCTCAACACATTTGTTAAATCAGGGAATCAAGGAACCAATTTTTTATATTAAAACCTTTGCTCTGACTTTCCCTTCATTAGATGTTTTGCATGTAATGCACAGTTCCTACATATGTTCCACTTAGTCATATTCTCCCTAACACAGTGGGTTGGTAAGACCTTCACGGTGCAAAACAGAGACACTCACTATAAGACACTAGATATAAGTTTGCAGAGTTTCTAAATCAAGTTGGAATTACACTTTGGCAGAATAAAAACTATGAGCCCCTTTGATGTGAAGGGCAGTGCTTGTCACTGGCCACTTGGGTGTTTTTCCTATCTTCCTGGTGGTGGAAATTGAATAAAGATTTGTGCACTTTGTGTCTTTCACTGTGTCTCACACCTACACACACACACCATGGGTGCTGGGGAAAAAATAAGCACGACTGCGGTTAGGCGGTAGTGTGGGGGGTTATAAAAAAAGAAAAAAGAAAAAGAAAAAAAGATATAACCAGGAGATGGCAGAGGTGGGCACCACAGGGTGTGGAGTGCATTAGTTCCCCCTCCAACAACAAAAAATAAAAACTATAACCAAAGGATTGGATTTATTTTCTACCATGTGCAGCACTTTGCTTCTTACTTCAATTGCTTATTTAAATAAACAATTAATCAAGCTTGATCTTAGAACACAATGCAATAACCTCCATAGGCTGTATTCAAACCTGATTGAGGCTGTAGGGTTGATGGAGCAGTAGGTGCACTTTACCATTCAAATTGGCACAAGCTTTATCGCATTTCACATACCATCCCAAAGATCAGCGATGGTTCATCCAGAGAAAGTACAGGCAGTTCTTCTATAAAGTGAAGGTTGTGTTCTTGTGCAATCCCGTGTTATAGAAAAATCACGCTTTAGACACAGGGCTTAAAGTGTTGCCAAGGTAATCACGTTACAGAAAATACATGTTTAAAAGTTCACACTTTAGGAGCAGCATCTCCAATTCATCAATCACTTTACAGTGAATTTGCATTGACGAAACGTGCATTATAGCAGAACGACCTGTAAATGATATTTTTTGAATGGTTCAGATTACTTAGGACACTATTCTCTCACTATTTGGACCTTGATTAAGATTCCACCCAACAGATAAATTAAATTTAAAGCAAAAAACTGAGAATGCTGGAAATCTGAAATAAAAACAGATTCAATACTTCAGTAAAGACTCAGCAGGCATCAGTTTAGCTCAGTTGGCAGAGCAGTGTGATGCCAACAGTGTGGGTTCAATTCCCATCACTAGTTTGAGGTGACCATGAAGGACTCTCCTTCTCAACCTCTTCCTTGCCTGAGGTCTGGTGGCCCTCAGGTTAAATCAGCCCCAGTCACTTCTCTGTAATAAGAGAGCAGTCTCTATGGTCTGGTAAGACTATGGTGACACAACAACGAACACTCAGCAGGTCAGTTAGCACCTGCAGCGAGAGAATCAGAATTAATATTTCAGATCCATGACTTTTTGCAAAAGTGGGGAAGGTTCTAAAGATAATAGTATTTAAGCAAGTGAAAGGGAATGGGGGGATGGAAATTAGAACTAAGGAAAAGAATTGTGATTGGCTGAAAGACAAGAGACAAAATTACAGAAAAGTTGATGATGCAGAGCCACAAGGAATGGGAGTGCGACGCGCAAAGAAAATAATATGTTTGAAGAAGCTGGGAACAGCAGAATGATGAATAGCCTCCATCCAAAAAAAAACAAGGGAAAGAAAACTGACATCTGCAAATAAATAGAAAGCAAATCAGGGCAGAGGATGGAATGCTAAGAGGTCTGAGCAACACAGGCTGAGGTTGAGGTTTGTATCAGAATCAGACTAGAAAGCCAACGAGGCTGATCCCAATGATGGGAGCACTCACTCTACTTCTTATGCTTTTCCCAAACAATGTGGCGAGTTTCTCACGAGGCAATAAGTTGCCCATTAAGGGAGTTACTGTTTGTTAAATGCCTGTTGACAGCCCAACTCATTAGTATTAAGATTTCTACTGAATCAAAGTCACCAAACAAGTAGACGTCGAGAAAACTGAGAATAGAAAGCAGAATGGTACCTGGCAGATGCAGCTCACAGCTTGCTCTCAACGATCTCCATATTGGAGACTAGGCTCCAACATCTCAGCCCACACTCCATGGGAACTAACTATAGGTAACCAACATCCATGGACATTGGCACCCGATAAGTGCCAACCACTAAAAAATCTCAAGGCACATCTCCAAAGCATTAACAGGACATTTCTGCATTTCAGTGCGGTACCTTCACTGTAATGCAGCTGTAAAGACTATACGCTCAGGAACATGCACCCAGGCCACATCTCTGGGCTCTTTATTCATTGTCATAGCCCTCACTCACTCTGAGCCTACCTGGACACAGGCAGCATCGCTGCTATCATTGCCTTGCCTTTGTGAGCTTAGTCCACTCAGCGAGAGATACCAGGCTTATATAATTCTGTCTTGCCTTCAGGTTTAGTGCAGATACAAAAGTAGCAAGCTTCTCCTCACTGTCAGCAGTCTTCTGTCAATGTCAAGGGGAAGAGCCTTCGCTCAGGGGATCCCTGGCATAGTACACCAACAGCAGCCTCCAATAACAATCCAGAAGCATGGAAACAATCAGTCAGCCACTCATGAGAGTCAGTAGCAGGAGCCTCTCCACATAAGCGATGAGGATTTGAAGGTTGGGCAGCTCACCCCATCTTGAGTCTTTATACCCTACCAGGAGGCTGTTTCCCTCTTGGAATGAAAAAGAGGCAAGCAGTAATGGAGATAAAAATGGGTGGCACAGCTATTACTGTTAGTGTAGATGGGGAGGCGTCTCAAACAAGTGAGTTGGTAGCACAGAGGGCATACGGGGTGTCAATGGTGTCTGGGGTGACAGTGAGTGTTGAAAGATGTTGCAGATAATAGTGAGAGCGGAACAACATGACCCTTGGTGAGAAGTGGATAAAGGTGCAGAGATCTAGGCTGGCATGGGTACGGTATCATAGCCTCTGCTGTTGATCATGGGGAAAGAGAACATCTTCCTCTGCACTACCCCACCTCCAGGTCCCTGCCCATGAGGTTACCTTAAGTTTCACTGGAACACTGTAGGACGTCACTGATAGAGAACAAGCTAAGAATTAAAATGCTAGGCAACCAGATAGGCTCAGGGTCATTTTCATTTGCCATCCAGTCTTGAATAAGCAGGTTTTTCTTTCTACAAAATACTGGGAAAACCAAAACCATGTCCTAAATCCACTTACGGACATGCCACAGACTCCATCTCTATTCCTCGCATTTCTGAGGCTGAACCAGACTGTTTGCAAACCTCAAGCCAAGCTTCCAAGTGTATATGTGTGCCATCACTGAAACTGTCTTTTTCAACCTTCATAGCCTTACTTGATTCAGCCCAATTTCAGTATACCCTAACTAAAAACATTCATCCATACTTAGTTACTTTTAAATTTGACTGTTTCAACATGCTCCTAACAATCCTCACAAGTACAATTTTCCAGAAATCTGAGATCATCCAAAATTCTGCTAACTGTGTCCTAATATTTGCCAAGTCTTATTTACTCATTACCCCTGTGCTCCCGTGCACAGAACTACACAGACATCCAATCAAGCATGCCTTGATATCAAACCTAATAGCTTTGTCTTTAAAATTTTCCTGGCTTCACCCTCTGTCTCTCTGGAACCTTCAGCCATACAAACCTCTCAAGATACCTGCACTCCTCCAAATCTAACCTTGTGAGCAGCCCCAATTTTAATTGCTTCATTGTTGGTCATTGTGTCTTCAGTTATCTGGACCCCAGTCCCTCTGAAAATCACATCACTCTACCTCGCTTTACTCCTTTAAGATACTTCTTAAAACCTAGTTCTTTGACTGGTGTAATATCTCGTGTGAAAAACTTGATAACACTCAGGCAAAGCATCTCATAATATTTCACTATATTGAAGGTGCAATATAAATAGGGACGTGGGTTTGATTCCAGCCTTGGGTGACTGTGTAGAGTTTACACATTCTCCCCATGTCTGCACGGGTTTCCTCCAGGTGCTCCACTTTCCTCCCACAGTCCAAAGATGTGCAGGTCAGATGAACTGGCCATGCTAAATTGTCCATAGTGTTATTTGCATTAATCAGAGGAGGGGTGGGTCACTCTTTGGAGGGTCAGTGTGGACTTGTTAGGCCGAAGGGCCTGTTTCCACACTGCAGGGAATCTAATCTAATGGACAAATGTAAGTTGCTTTAATGTTTAAAATATATGACAAGAAGAAAAGCAGCCTTGTGTATGCTGAGATGAACAAAAATAAATGGAATGTAGTTGGCAAAAAGACCAGGACAATGTAATCCTCATAATGCAAAGAAAATCGCTTGCCAGGAAATAGATGGATTCCCTCCTGGAAATAGGACGTGCCGATGATTTGCATGAGAATAGACTGTTCAAACATGTTCCTGAAGCTCTGGGTTACTATTGCACCCCACTGGTTTTAATAAGGTCCCACCTTGGCAGTCAGATAAAATTCCAGTACCTTACAAAACAAATAGGCATTTGGAGCTCCTCCAATGTTCCATAAAGTCAGACTGAAGTGGGAAGAATTGCCTGTACATTCCCAGATTAGTCAATGGATTGTAGACATCACAGTCACACATTGTTAGCATGAGTCACTGACCACTCGGCTACAAAGTCCATATGTACCTCATTAGCCTTTAAAATAAAATGAGAACTTGAAATGAGACAATGTGACAAGAGAGCCTGTCTACACAAGGTTCAGCCATCGCTAAACGATACTTGCATGTAACATGTACACAGGCCAATGCTCCTCCACCTCATTCTCAATCTTGACTCAGGTAACTGAAGTTTCTTTATTCAATGCGGCCAAGGGGGGGAATCAATCCAACGCATTTTGGTGGGTAGCATGGTGCCTAAGCCCACTTGTGTGGAGAAGTTGTGTGGATTAGCTTGCTGCTAATGGGAAAACGTGGAGATGACAGTAAGTCCATTTGTAAACTTACCCGTCTGTGGGTGCCTCACAAACGCTCTCCAGCAACTCCTGTCAGACTTGCCAATGCCCTACTGAAAACATCCCACAGCAATAGGGTCTCTCAGTGCCCAAGTAAATGACTTGGCATCAGGAAGCAGGGCAGGGCTGCCAAAGGCTACTCGCTGCCTATGCCTTCATTTCTCTCCCTGTCTACTTCCATGACCCCAATCCCACCCTTACTCACCTGAGTCCAGGTGAAGGACCTGGAGCACAACTAACAGCTGCCACTGCCCCCACTGGCACAGTTGGCATTAGAAAGTTGCTAGCCTCTGATGGGTTGGAAGCTGTTGTGGAGATGCCAGCAGCTCTGACAGCAGGATTTCTGCCACTGGGGTCCTGAATGAAAGGATGGCCTGCACTAACTAGCTATTGGGGTCTGCCCTGCCCAACAGAGGAGATGTAGATTTCCTCCCAGTTCTCCATCAAATGGGTATGTGTCATGTTGGGCACATTAAAATCTGCCAAAAGTCTCTTTAACCCTTCACTTGCTACTTTCTTCTCAACCTCGTGCTTCCATTTTGCTTGCTTATGTGAATGGTTAACAATTTCACAAATGCTCTCCATTGCTATTGAACAAGTGATATATTCTGTGGCTGCCAGAACAAGACTGACTAAGAACAAGACCAGGCAAGGAAACACTGCTGTGAGGAGCAGGGGAGGTGGTCTGAAATGCACGCGTTTCAATGCAAGAAATATAATAGGCGAGGTAAGTTGAACTTTGAGCTTTGGTTAGTATTTGGAACTATAACATTATTGCGTTTACGGAGACTTGGCTAAAAGAGGGATAGGACTGGCAGCTGAATGTCCCAGGATTTAAATGTTTCAGGCATGATAGAAGAGGATGTAAAAGGGGTGGGGGAGTTGATCATTGGTAAAGGGATATCTCATAGCTGTACTGAAGGAGGATGCCTCAGGGGACTTGTGCAGCGAGGCAATAAGGGTAGAACTCAGGAATAAAACAGATGAAACCACAATGATGGGGGTATGCTACAGGCCTCCCAACAACTAGCGGGAGGTAGAGGAGAGAATATGTAGACGGATTTTGGAAAGATGTAAATACAGCAGGATTGTTGTTGTGGGTGATTTTAACTTCCACCGATATTGACTGGGACTCACTTCACGTAAGGGGCTTGGATGGAGCAGGGTTGCTTGACACAATATGTAATCAATGCAACCAGGGAAGGGGTAATACTAGACCTGGTTTTAGGAAATGAGCCTGGCCAGATGAGTGAAGTTTCAGTGGAGGAGCATTTTTGGGAGTAGTGATCTTAGTACCAGAGTTTTAAGATACCATGGTTAGGGACAACAGCAATCCTCGCGTGAAGGTGTGAAAGTGGAGGAAGGTGAACTACAGCAAAATTAGGCAGGAACTGGAGATTTTTGATTGGAGACAGCTGTTTGAGGTTATATGCACTTTGGGCACATGGGAGAATTTCAAATGGCAGCTGGTAAGAGTTCAGGAGTGGCATCTTCCTGCGAGAATGAAGGATAGGTATGGCAGGCGAACCTTGGATGACTGGGGATGTTATGATCTTGGTCAAAAAGAAAAAGGAAGCATACATAAGGTCTATGAGGATGGGAACAGATGAAGTTCTTGAAGTATATGAGGAAAGTAGGAAAGAATTAGAAGAGTTAAAACAGGTCATGAAAAGTCATTAGCAAACAGAATTAAGGAGAATCCCAAGGCTTTTTGACATATATAAAAAGTTAGGAGATAGCTAGGGAAAGGGTTGGCCCACCTCAAGGACAAAGGAAGGAATCTGTGTGTGGAGCCGGAAGAGGTAGGTGAGATTCTAAATGAGTACTTTGTGTCGGTATTCACCAAACAGAAGGAATTGGTGGAGAATGATCTCAGGGGAGGGAGAATTAAATTTCGAAGTCAAGTTGCTATTAAAAAGGAAGAGGTGTTGTGCGTCTTAAAAAGTATTAAGGTAGATCAGTCCTTGGGTCCTGATGGGATCTATCCCAGAACATTAAGTGAGGCAAGGAATAAATTGCTGGAGCACTGATAATGTTATGAAGATGTGGGTGTACTATACCTTTAAGAGAGCAAAAGCTAGCTGTGACAGCACAAAGTGTTCTCAATAAGACACAATGTAACATGTGTTCCAGCTAATTGGGTAGCTGGTTGTCTGGAAACGACAAAACAGCTTTGAATTCGGCCAATCAGTTTAAATTATACCCCGAAAAATACCAAATGCCAATCAAGTTTGAATTGAGTATATTGACAATCTTAAAAGTCAATGACATAATCCAATGATTTGGAGTATAAATTGGGAGGAGAACTGCCACAAGACCAACATCTGTAGACTACTCGTCAGAATTCTCTGAGAGGTACCTGTCTAGACAAGAAGTTTACACAGAGAAAAACCTCAACACTGACCTGGGGAGCCAATCTATTGATGAAGATAAAGAGAAGATTCGACTGCTGACTGGTTTTATATTAAGAAGGAGGGTTTACCCCGTGTCGTAACAATTTAGGAGCTTGGCTGGGATTTGAACTGGTTTAGACAGATTTGAATACATTTGGGGTTTTGAAAACTCCCAGCAGATTTAAAGACTTGTAGGTTAGTGTCTTAGATCTTTAAATAAAACATAGGTGAGACAATTTGTTTAATTTCAGGGACTTGTGGTTAAATAAATTGAAAGTGAGAGAAAGGGCTCTGAAAATTGCTAAAAGAGGTTCTGGGATTTGAAGATGATTCTTAAATCTGCCAAGAAGGTTTAGAAGGAAAGAAAAAGGCCATTCTTTTAGAATTAGCAAAGTTAGATTTGGGTTTAACCAAGGACAAAACTAAAGCTGAAATTGTAAGGGTGTGTCAGAGAAACAGACAAATGCAGTAGAGGTAGAAAAACTTAAATTACAATTGAGGAAAATGGAGTTAGAAGATAAACAGAGAGAGAGAGAAGCGAGAGAGGGAGAGAGAAAGAGAAAGAGAGGAAAACTGAGAGAGAAGGTTCTTAATTGAGCAAAGCAAGAGAGAAGAAAGAGAGAGAGAGAATTTGAACTTGAGGTGTTACGACTTAGCAAAGTCAAGTTAACAGGAAGGAGATTAAAAGAGAAGGTAGTAATGTATATATAAATATGTCAAAACTCTGCCATATTTTGAGAAAGATGTTTAAGCCTTCTTTATTTCATTTGAAAAATTGGCAAGACAAATGGAGTGGTCCAAGGATTTATGCATAATGTTGTTCAGACTAAACTAATGGGCAGAGCTAGTGAGGATTTGCTGCACTGTCAGATGAGGGGGTCAAGAGATTATGTAGAGGTTAAACAGGCTATTTTAAGTGCTTATGAATTGGTACCAGAAGCATACAGACAGCAGTTCAAAAACATGAAGAAGGAACCAAGTCAGACTTTATGTTGAGTTTGAAAGAATGAAACATTGTCATTTTGATCGATGGGTGCATGCTTTGAAAATAGATAAGACATTTGAGGCTCTAAGGGAGATTATTCTGCTGGAGGAGTTTAAAAATTCACTTTCAGAGATGGTAAGAATTCACGTGGAGGAACAAAGTTCAGGAAGTGAGAAGGGCAGCAGAATGAGCAGACGAATACATGTTGGTGCATAAGACAAGCTTCCGAACAGAATTTCATCCTGTGAGGAATAGAGGTTGGGAGAATTCTATACTACTAAACCAAGAGTAGAGAGCACTGGTAAGAGTTTACCACAGGATAAAAAAGAAGCCCAACGCTAAATTGCCCGTAGTGTTAGGTTAGGGGTATGGGTGGGTTGCGCTTCGGTGGGACGCTGTGGACTTGTTGGGCCGAAGGGTCTGTTTCCACACTGTAAGTAATCTAATCTAAACAAGGGTGGGCAGGAGTTGAAAGGCCTCAGGTGTTTTCACTGATGGAGTGGGACACCGAAAATCACAGTGCCGGTAGTTTCAGAAGGGCACTGGAAAAAGGTGTTTTCACTGCCAGAAGGTGGGACACATAAAAGCACAGAACTGGTTGTTAAAGAAAGGCGCTGTGGGAAAAGATGTGGTAAAGGAGACTAAGCCAGTGGCATTAGTGAAGGTAATAAAGGAGACCCCAAGGAGCTGCAGGAGAGTGCACAGCCTAGGCAGGGGCTGGGTATGGAGTTAGTACCTGATCTCTACAAAGAATCCACCTCAATGGGTAAAGTTTACTCAGAAACAATAGGGAGAGAAGGACAAGAAGTTATAATTTTGAGAGATACAGGCTCTAACCAGTCACTGATAGTAAGGGATGAGCGAATATGCACTCTTTCTGATCTGCTCCCTGAGCGTGTGATAATTTGTGGGATAGATAGACATAAATTTAGCATTCCCCTATGTAAGATCAGGTTGGAGTGCCAACTTAAGACAGGGGAAATTACAGTAGGAGTGATCGACAGAGTGTCAGTTCCAGGAATTCAGTTTGTTTTTGGGAATGATTTGCAGGATCCAAAGTGGGAGTGGCACCCCTTATTGTCTAAAGATGCCTAAGGAAGACCAAGAAACTGAGGAGTTAAAACAGAAATATCCTGGTATTTTCCCAGACTGTGTGGTAACCAGATCCCACTATCATAAGTCACAACACCAAGTGAAAAGTAAAGAGAAAGATGAAGGAGTTGAGATTCACTTAGTGGATACCGTATTTGACATAATGGTGCAGGAAAAACCTGAACAGGCACAGGGTCAGACAGAAGTGTTTCGACCTGAAAGGCTAAGGGACTTGCAACAGCAAGACAAGACGATAAAAGCGATATATGTGGATGCGTACTCTGAAAAGGAGGCAGAGAATATTCTGGAGGGTTATTATCTGAAAGATAGAATCCTCAGGTGGAAATGGAGATCATGACAGCTTAGTGCAGAGGAGAACTGCCACAAGGCTGACAGTTGCACTCTGAGAGGTACCTCTGTAGAGAACAAGTTTGCACAGAGAAAAACTTCAACACTGACCTGGGAAGCCAATCTACCGATGAAGATAAAGAGAAGATTTGACTGCTGGCTGGTTTTAAAATTTGAATTTTCTATAAATCTTAATTGGGAGTTTTATCGGACTAGCATTATAGAAGGGGAGGTAAAAGATGGGTTAGAGGAAGGCATTGTAAATAGTTGTTGGTTAATTATTCTCTGATACACTTTAAGAAATAAAATTGTTCATTTTTCCTTTAAATAGTTCTTGGCCACTCGAACTTTTACAGTTTACAGCATGGGATAAATCTTCTGTGTTGCTGGTTTTAAATTAAGCAGGAGGGTTTACCCCGTGTCATAACAATAAACATAATTGTATCCTCTTTAGCCACAGAGGATTGGAGAAGAGCCAATGTTGTCCCATTTCTTAAGAAGGGTAGCATGGATAATCCAGGAAATACAGGCTCAATGAGCCTCATGTCAGTGATAGGGAAATTATTGGAAAAGATTCTCAGGGACAAGATCTATATGCATTTAGAAGCAAATAGATTTAACAGCAATAGACAGCATGGTTTTGTGTGGGGTAGGCCATGCTATATGGCCATGTGGGCGGCATGGTGGCACAGTGGTTAGCACTGCTGCCTCACAGCGCCAGAGTACCGAGTTCAATTCCCACCTCAGGCGACTGACTGTTTGGAGTTTGTACATTCTGAGTGTCTGCATGGGTTTCCTCCCACAGTCCAAAAATGTGCAGGTTAGGTGAATTGGTCATGCTAAATTGCCCATAGTGTTAGGTGAAGGGGGTAAATGTAGGGGAATGGGTCTGGGTGGGTTGCTCTTTGGAGGGTCGGTGTGTACTTGTTGAGCTGAAGGGCCTGGTTCCACGCTGTAAGTAATCTAATCTAATCTCACTAACTTGATCAAGTTTTTTGAGGAGGTGACAAAGATGATTGAAGGAAAAATGGTTGATGTTGTCCACATTAAACTTCAGTAAAGCCTTTGACAAAGTTCCTCATAGCAGACTGGTACAAAAGGTGAAGTCCCATGGTATCTGGGGTGAGCTGGCAAGATGGATACAGAACTGGTTTACTCATCAGAGACAGAGGGTAGTGATGGAAGGATGCGTTCGGAACGAAAGGCTGTGACTGGTGGTGTTCCACTGGGATCAGTGCTGGGACCTCTGCTGTTCATGATCTACATAAATAATTTGGATGAAAACATAGCTGGTCTATTTAGTAAGTTTACAGATGATACAAAGATTGGTGGAGTTGTGGATAGTGAGAAGCATTGTCAGAGGATCTAGCAGAATATAGATCAGTTGGAGGCATGAGCAGAAAAATGCCTGATGGAGTTACATCCAAACAAATGTGACACTTAACAAATGGACAGCAGGATTTCTGCCATTGGGGTCCTAAATGAAAGGATGTATTTTAGAAGGTCAGGTACAGATGGAAATTATACAGTGAATGACAGAACCCTTAGGATGCAGAGGGATTTGGGTATTCTTGTCCTTAGATCACTGAAGGTAGCAGCACAGATAGGTAAGATAGTAAAAAAGGATGAAGACATGCTTGCCTTCATTGGAAAGAGCATTTTGTATAAGGACAGATAGGTTATGCTGCAGCTTTATAGATCTTTAGTTGGGCCATACTTAGAATATTATGTACAATTCCGTTCACCATACTACCACAAGGAGGTGGATACTTTGGAGAGGGTACACAACAAGTTTACCAGGATGTACCTGCTTTGGGGGATTTTATGTGAGGAAAGGTTGAATAGACTGGATTTGTTTTCACTGAAATGCAGGAGATTGGGAGGCGATCTATTAGAAATTTATAAGATTGTGAATGGCATGGAGAGAATGAAAAGTATGAGGCTTTTTCCCAGGCTGGAGGGAGCAATTACTAGGGGACACAGGTTCAAAGTGCAGGGTTGGGTGGGAAAGGGAGTTTAAAAGAGATGTGCAAAGCAGGTTTTTCATACAAAGGGTGGTGAGCGCCTGGAATGCACTGCCAGAGGAGGTAGTGAAAGCAGACAGAATAGCAGCCTTCAAGTAGCACATGGACGAATGCATGAATAGGAAGGGAATAATAGAAGGATATGGATCCTGAGTAAGGACAGTTTTATTATGGAATGGCAAAATGTGTCGGCGCAGGCTTGGAGGGCTGAAGGGCCAGTTCCCGTGCTGTATTTTTCTTTTTTCTTTGCTCTTTGCCAAGGTGTCAATTGTCTTTATGAGAATGCTGCAGCCCTCTATAGATCATCTTTGTGAGACAAGGGATGAGACCCTGTCTTGTTCTTCCAAAGGCCCTAAATCAAATGGGACATAGTTCCACCGACAACAAAGGTTCTGGTCCAAATAATAATTTTTTTCTTTAATCTAGATGGCAAGTTACTATCGTTAACCATTGCCTACTAGTCCAGCTAGAATTACAGGTCAAACTGTCATGGATCTGAGCATCAGTCAGCACTGAAGACAGAATCATGGTCAACAGAGCATTAAGCTGGGAATTTTAAACATGATCAGTTGGACGTTCTTCCAGTTGATGTGGGGAGTTAAACTAGTGTTTCCAGTGGCAAGTTCAGCTGGTCTGTTCACTACACTAACTGAAGTTGCTCCAGTTACACAAACTTTAAAACAAGAACAACTGGCCATATCGTGCAGGCAGGGTTAGTGTTTTCCCCCCATTGTACTGTGCTCTCTCTAAGTGACCTCATGCCTTTGGAAATATAATCCCTATCTGAACTCATTCCTGTGGCTTCCGGGATTATTTGGTCCAATTTCAGCCCAACCACAGGAATTTATTTGTCCTGGAAAGAGCATTCGAGACACTGCCAAATGTGAAAGACAATTAAAAACCTGTGGCCTTGTCAAATGCTGAATTTACCTGTTTTGTTCTTTTTATTATTTTGTTCATTTATTAACCTTGCCCCATAAAAGGATAGGTAGTGGTAAATGTGAGGTTTGTCTAACCCTAGCAAGGTGCAGCTGAGGTAAACTGGATTGGTAATATCCAAGTTTAATTTATTTGAGATAGTTAATGCCAAATGCCGAAAAATGTTTCCTTGCTGTTTGATGTGATTTAAACCATAAGAAGTGAAAGGACGAGTCTCGGATAAGCAGAGCTCTTTATTCCAATTTGGCTGCATTACATTGTAACAAATTCTGGTCAGATCCAATCTGCAGTACTATCCATTGTAGGCACCACACCACATTGGTCTTGGAGGGGTTACTGCACAACTTCAACAGAATGTCGCTGGGTGAAGAGAATTAAATTGGGGGGAGTGGGTTGCAGAAATTTGATTTATATTTATTTGAGTGTAGAAGATTGCAGGACGACCTCATCAAGGGATGGTTAAAATTGTAACAAGGTGTGTGAAAACAATCCATTTCCTCTGATAGGAAAACTGATAGGAATGATGGGACCATTCAAAACTGAAATCAAGAAGTATTTTTTCACGAAAATAATTTTTTTTACCAGAAATTGGCAAGGTGTCACCAGGGTTAATCTCTGGACATTCTAGTGAGTTTTTGTATAGTATCTTCCCAAACTTGCCTCCTTACCGATGTACTATGCCCCCATGCCATGCCACTTGTCGTATTCTCCCATCGACTGCTAGGATCTCCCAGGATTCCTGATACCATCTCTGAAGACCGGCTGTACATCTGTCAAGTGCTGGCACTCTGTAGTGACCCTGCACAGTTCTGGTCAATTGTCCCAGACATGTTGGTCTGAAAGGAAATGGCATCACCTTTTGCTGATGGGGCCCAGAATGCCGGATAACAATTTAGCCAAGCATGGGGACCTTGCAATCCTGTCCGGATAATCTGAAGTTTGGATAATCGAGTGTCGGACAATCATGGCTCCTCTGTAGATCTCTTTGCATATTCTTTATGTCCTCATCAAAATATGTCCTCCCACTTATTTTTGTATCAGCTGCAAATTTGGATATATTACACTTTGCCCCCTCCACCAAGTCATTATTGTAGAAGGTAAATGATTGAGGACATGGGACTAATCCTTCTGGCACCCCACCAGGAACTTATGGAATGCCTATGAGATTTCTTTTGGAGCAGTTTGTGGTATAGCCCACTAGGGAACAAGCAATTCTGGATTTGGCGATGGATAAAGAGACAGATCTGATTAGGGAGCTAATGGGAGGAAGCTCAAAGGGGTAATGACCATATATGATGAAACACACCCTATAGTTTGAGAAAACTGAAATCAGATCTAATGGCTGAATAAAGATAATTACAAGGTCCTGAGGGAGCAGCAGGCCAGAGTTAATTGGAAGGGGAGCCTAGCAGGGAAGACAGTGGAGTAGCAATAGCAGGAATTTCTGGGGTTATTTGGAAGGCACAGCAGAAATTCATCTCCAGGAAGAAGAAACACCCCAAGGAAGAATGAGGCAACCATGGCTGACAAGGGAAATCAGAAAAAGCATAAAAGCAAAGGAAAAAGCATACAAGCCAGAGGATTAGGAAGCCTTTAAAGATTGGCAGAGAATAACTTCAAAAAAAACAATAAGGGGGAGATGATGAACTATGTGGGTAAGCTGGCTAGTAATATAAAATATAGCAAGTTTATTTTTAGATATTTAAAAGATAAGAGGGAGGCAAAAGTGGGCATTGGGCACTGGAGAGTGAGATTGAAGCAGTCATAATGGGGAACAAAGAAATGGTGGAGGAATTGGATAGGTATTTTTTCTTTAATAATGGATTCTAGCATTCCCCCAGTGACAGGTGTGAGACTAACTGGCCTATAATGCTCTGCTTTCTGACTTCCTCCCTTCTAGAACGATGGGGGCATCACATTCATGATTTTTCAATCAGCTGGAACCTTCCCAGAATCCACCAAGTTCTGGATTATTTTGACTAACACCTCCACTACCTCTGCAGTCCATTCCTTTAGAACCCTTGGATGCAGGCCATCAGGTCCTGGAGACTTCTCTGTTTTTAGTCCTATTAACATTTTTTCAAATACTTTGCTGCTCATGTTAGAAATTTCCACAAGATCTTGACTCCCATTAGTACACTGCTTAACTGTTATCTTGGGGAAGTTTATATTGGCCTCTTCCCATGAAGATCAATGAAGAATGTTGGTTTACATTATTTGCCAATTGTCTGTTCCCAGTTACATCTACCAAGGGTACCACACTCACCTTTGCTACTCTCTTTTTATAAGTCCATAGAAACTCTTTTTGTTTGTTTTTCTATTTATCACCAATTTACTTTCATAATCAATGTTCTCCCACTTTTTTAGATTTTTAGTCATCTACTGCTGGTTCCTAAAAATTCCCAATCTTCTGGCCTACCGCTTGTTTTTACCACTTTGTATGCTTTCGTTTTTGTTTGGATATACTCTCCTTGACTACCTTTAACCACAAGTAATTCATCCTTTTCATAGAGTCTTTCTTTGATGCCAGAATAAATTTTTGTTGATATAATGAAATATATTCTTACATGTCTGCCATTGTTCATCCACTGAACTTCCCCTTAGTCTACGTTCCCAGCCTACATTAGACAACTGTTTCCTGACATCGCTGTAATATTTAAGTTGAGATACAAAGGAGTGTGAGCAGCTTTGGTCTAACTGAATAGTGGAGAAAATTTCTCTTTCTAAGTTCCTAAACTACACTGGATGATATCAATAATAAATGCATTATTCCATTGTTTGCTTTTAATATATTAAAACTTGCTGTCAGGATATGGACCACATTTATTGCCTGGTCCTTGTTACCTCAGGAAGCTGTTGGTAATCCTTTTGGCAATTATTCGCTAGTCCTCCTCAGAAGGCATTTAATTAAGCTTCTATGGATCAGAAAGGATAGAGATAGCAGGTTTACTTGCCTAAGGGTTATCGTTGGTTTTTACAAAAATCTAAACTTTCATCCAACATTTTCTGTTTTCAGCCTACAAATGACCAGGATTTAATCAAAATTCAGCTTGCAACATATCTAGATTGGGGGAATATGAACTCATGACCTCCACACTGCAGATTTAGATCCATAACAATCCTTAGCAAATATACTACCAGATGTCTGAGCATCATATTGAAGGAATGGTAAGTCTTGCAGGTTGGCATCTTAATCAAATTAACAAATGGGGGAATGTTCTACTGTTACAACCAAGTAAGGAGGGATGAATCAGCTCTCTTCTTTATAACTTCCTTGGTCAGCCAGAACCAAAATATTCAGTTCCTTTCAGCACACAGCTATATTGAACCTCAATAAAATTTCAGTTCACCAGTATCAAATGTAAGGACAATTACAAGGTTTTCTTGAGCGAAAAAAGTATTTTGCTACTTATTAACCCAAAAAAAAGTAAAACATGTTCACACACACATAAGGACAGGTATGAAGTTTAAAAAGGGGAGGAAGTCTGTCCAAAAAGAAAGATCGATGATCGGCAATTTAAAATGTCCTTCGATGCTTTAATGGGTTAGGTTTTAACCTGAGACCACGATTGTTTAATTGATATCTTATATTTTCAGAACTGGCAAAATTTGTAGATATCATTGAGTTCTTGGTTAATGTATATCTTTCTAATTTACCTTCTCAAACACCATCTTTGACAGGATGAAAGAAACAGGGAGGGGGCAAGAGTAAGATTTCCAATCTCCAGTAATGAATCCATTTCCTCTCCTCTGCTCCATTTCAAATGCTGTTGCTTAAAATGCACTCCCTTTGTGTATTCTTATGTCTGGCTTCGTTACTTTTCATGAACAGGACAATCTGCAGGCAATTCCCATTACAATATGTGAAAGGGTTAATCAAACAGGAAAAACATATTTGAATGATTGGCTTCAGACATTTTGGTAACATGTTAATTTCAGTTAAGACTCAATCTTGTTATTGATAATTTCTTGAATTTGGTTCAACCTGGTCAAGTGACCATTGCAGCTGTCACAAATCAATGTTTCTTCATTTTTTGAAATTATTTTAGTACATGAAAGTCACAAGTATTAAAATCAGATGATAGAAATTGCAAATTGATAGACTATTTTTGGCACTATCATAACAATGCAAGACCAGTAACTTTTCTTATTGATACCACATGCCATAATTTCAATTCATGAATCTTCAGCAAAGAAGGACTACATTCCCCACATGTCTAGAATTAGACCTGATTTGAGATTGATGAGTACAAAGGTGCAGTGTTCAATAATGTTATCCCCAACAATTCCAGCCTCAGGCAACTGTCTGTGTGGAGTTTGCATATTCTCTCCGTATCTGCATGGATTTCCTTTGGGTGCTCCGGTTTCCTCCCACAGTCCAAAGATGTGCAGGTCAGGTGAAATGGCTATGCTAAATTGCCCACAGTGTTAGGCACATTGGTCAGGGAGAAATGGGTCTGGGTGGGTTACTCTTGGGAGGGTCGATGTGGACTTGTTGGGCCAAAGGGCCTGTTTCCATACTGGAGGGAATCTAATCTCATCTAAATTATGTGAGGTAATAGATTACAAAAACGTTAAGAGAAGGGCTTTAGGATGATGGGAGCAGCAAGAAGAGGCATAATGTCTGCGAAAAAAAATGAAGCAGTTCAGAAAGGGCTCATAGAGAAAGAAAGTCTCACATTTATGGAGCTCATTTTGCAAGCACTAGAGGTTTCAAACACTTTCCACAAAATTAAGCAGTTGTGATCGATACTGACTGTTATAATGTCGAGAATGAGGCAGGCAATGTGTACACTGTAAGATTCCATAAACAACAATATAAACAACCTGCTTTTAGTGTTCCCAGTTCAGATATAAACATTAGCCAGGAGACACAGGCAGAATTTCTCTGTTCTTTTTCCAATAATGGACATGGAATATTTTAAGTTTATTCGTGAGGGCAAATGAGGCCTCAGTTAATATTGTACTGCAAGATGGCAACTTTGAGAGTGTAGCACTCCCTTAGTTCTGCACTGGGTGTGCCAGCATAGATTATACGCTTAAGCCTTTGGAAGGGCTCTTGTCAATACTGACAATAAGATTAACAGCAAAAGCATTGTTCCATCATTTGGTTTCTGCTGGATTCAGAAAATGAGGGAAAAGATTGATTGATTGGGATGAATTCCCATGGGGCCACTATACAGTCATCCATGGCGTCTTCGGGAGGGATGCAAACATGATAGATGTCTGATAGAGTGACCCTTCCATCCTTTATGGATATTCACAGCCAGTGCAGTCATCTCTTCCCCTGCTCCCCTTTACAGGGAGCAATGACCTCTGAGATGCATGACTGAAGTGGTGGGGGGAACAAGCTCAGAATATTCAGACTTCATGAGCTCCAATAACCACAGGACATTCCGATCCGGTACAATTAGTATTCACAGGAACTTTGCCAGAAACCACTTGTAAAATATGTAAGTCAATCATTGCAATGTGCCTGGATTTCAGCACAATGGTAATTTAACACAGCTCATTCAGTAACACATTACCTTCAACTGCTGGAGCAAATAAATCAAACTTGAAGCTGAGAAGTATTTTCTGAAATTGTTTTTGGTGAAATATTGAAAATATAAAGATTGCTTAGAGACAGATCTGGAAGATAATACATGGCTACTCAACTGATGTATGTGAGCACAATGTTTACATCAGCTAAATGGCACATAATTCACAAAGAGGGAAGAAAACTTGAAGCAAGTTACTTTAAGCTAGGACAAAAGTAGCCTGAGGGAAATTATCCAAATATTGACTGGATAGTTTTACTATAAAGATCAAAGAAAGGCAAGTCTTTCTTGACTACGTTCAGGAGAACTTTCTATAACAATTTCCAATTCAACAATAAACAAAGCACTGCGAGACCTGGCTCCTGGGAATGAAGCGGGTCAAGTAGATAAGCATTAAAGGGTGAACATACGGGTGATTGTGATCACTGCATCAAAAGGTTTAGGGTGACTGTGAGAAAGGATAATCAATAATCCTGAGTAAATATATTTGGGGAAAATCTACTTCAGTCTCAGGCTAAATTCGGATGGAACAAATCAAGGTTAAAGGTCAGCAAGAAAAATGGTGGCTGAACAATGAGCTACCTTCAAAGAGCTAGTTCAGGCACAACCAAGGTGTATTCTTCCAAAAGGGAAAGGTAAAATCCACAGCTCCCTGAATGATAGAATAGATAGAAATTATGATAAAGAAGAAACAATTGCTTATGACAGCTGTCAGGTCGAAATTTAATTGAATATAGTATGTTCGGAGGGAAGGTAAAAAAGCAAATAAGATAAGTAATGGAGGAGTGTCAAATGAAACTGGCAACTAACATAAAATGAAATTCCAGAGTCTTCTCTCGGCATATAGATTGTAGAAGAGTGAAAAAAGGAGGACTGGAGTGAATTAGGGACTGAAAAAGGGATTTTGTGCATGGAGGCAGACAGCATAGCGGAAATATTGAACAAATATTTTGCATCTGCCATTACTAAGGAGGAACAAGCTGTGTGAGCCATGGTGACAGCCAAGTCACTGAATGTACTTGAATGTATTTAAGACAGAGATAGATATGTTCTTAATTAGTAAGGAGATCAATGGATATTGGATAAGGCAGGAGAATGGGTATGAGAAACATATCACCCATGGTAGAATAGCGGAGCCGACTTGATGGGCCGACTGGCCAAATTCTCCCTGATATCTTATGGTCTTATAGAGAGAGAAAGAAGCTTAGTTGCTATGAGGTCTAAAATTGCTCAGCAACAAATACTGTACCCACTGTCAATATTTAAATTTGACAAAACTGGTTGAGATATATCAAAGGATACCGAGGGAAGTGAGAATGGAACTTTTAGCGGCACTGGTGATAATTTTCCAGTCTTCCTTAGATTCAGGGGTGGTGCCAGAGGACTGGAGAACTGCAAATATTGTACCCTTGTTTAAAGAAGACTGCTAAGATGAGCAAAGCAAATATTGACCATTCAGTTTAACCTCAGTGGTTAGGAAATCTCTAGAAACAACAATTCAGTCCAAGATTAAAGTCACATTGACAAATACAGATTAAGTAAGGGAGCCAGCATGGATTTCTGAATTCATTAAAGGTAGAAGGACAGATTAAGAGAACAGTTTAGAAATTATACAGTATCCGAGGCTTTATTAACAGTAGCAAAGAGTGCAGGACCAAACAAGTTATGTTGACCTTTTATTCATCACAAAGAATGTTAAGAAATAGGAGCAGGAATAGGCCATGTGGGTGGCACGGTGGCACAGTGGTTAGCACTGCTGCCTCAAAGCACCAGAGACCCGGGTTCCATTCCCGCCTCAGGCGACTGTCTGTGTGGAGTTTGCACATTCTCCCTGTGTCTGCGTGGGTTTCCTCTGGGTGCTCCAGTTTACAAGGATATTGTACACTCAGAGACATCCATCTCACAGACTGGATCAAGCTGCATTTCCAGGCTTCTCGATCACTGTCATAGCACTCACTCATGCACTCTGAACCTATCTGGATACTTCCAGCACCCCTGCCTTGCATTGCCTCGATTTGTGGGCTTGCTCCCTCAGACAGACCAACCAGGCACTTCTGTTGTGCCATGCAGCAGACACAAAGGCAGGAGGCTCATCTTTGTTGTCAGCAGGCCCCCTGTCAAAACAAGAGACAAAGGATCCCAGCATTGTAAATCAAGGTAGCCTCCAATACCAGTTCAGGGACTTAGACATGGTCAGTCAACCACTGGTCAGAGTCAGGATGCTCTCCATTTAAGGGGTGAGGAGCCAAATGTTGGTCAACCCACCATCTTGACTCGTCTGCCCTATTGCTGCCTGTTCTCCATCAGCAACAAGAAAGAGACAGGTATCACAGGGGATGGGACTAGATGGCATAGCTGTTACTTTTGGTGCAAGTGGGGAGAAATCTGAGGAGTGAGTAGACAGAGCAGGTGGCCTGCTAGATTAGTGGCAGGTTGGGTCACAGTGGATGTTGGAGGCAATAGAGAGAGTGTTGGAGGAGAGATGGCTAGGGTAGCAGAGATGGAGTGAACGTGAGGGCTCACAGAGAATAATGTGGCATTTACCCTGGTGAAGTGGGTAATGATATTGACCTTTGTTCTACAGTGCTGGTCCAAGATTGGCTTCCATTATGGTCTGAGATGTACACACAACTTTCTTTAGTTTCTTACAATCCCAGGCAGAATAATTGCCATACCAAGCCATTATGCACCCAGATAGAATGATTTATGATGCACCTGTAAAGGTTGGTGAGGGTCCTTATGGACATGTCAAATTTCCTAAGTCGCCTGAGGAAGAAGAGGCGTTGTTGTGCCTTCTTGAGTGTCGCCTCTGCATGGGAGGTCCAGAACAGATTGTTAGTTATCGTCACTCCTAGAATCTCCACCTCAGCTCCATTGATGTAGATAAACATGTGTCCTCCTCCTTTCTTCCTGAAGTCAATGATCAGTTCTTTTGTCTTGTTGACATTGAAAGAGAGATTGTTATCATTGCACCACAACACCAAGCACTCTGTCTCCTTCCTGTATTCTTGGAAGTCTCAAATCTTTTGATTTGGTTTGATTTGGTTTGGTTTTTTTATTCATATATGTACTGAGATACACTGAAAAATATAGTTTTGCGTGCTAACCAGACAAATCTTTACTTACATAAGTACCTCAGGGCACTGGAACAGAATGCAGAATACAAAGGAACCTCAATTACCTGGTATTCGATTATCTGAATTTCAGATAAGCTGAACAAGATCTCAAGGTCCTAATGCTTGGCTAAACTAAGACAGCAGCAAACGATTGTCCAGCATTCAATTAACCAAATGAAATACTCCCCGCCCATGTCTTTCAGGTAATCGAGGTTCCTCAGTATACTGTTACAGCTACAGAGAAGATGCCGAGAAACATCGACGCTAATGTATGAGAGGTCCATTCAAAAGTCTGGAGTTAGAGCTGAACTTGGCCACACAGTTGTGTGAGTGTAGAAGCAGTAAAGTAAAGGGCTGAGTACACAGCCTTACAGGGGGTCACTGCTGAGGATTATTGTGGCCTGCGGGTCAGGAATTCAAGGATTCAGTTGCAGAGGGGGGAAGCAGAGCCCTTGGTCTCAGAGTTTGGAGATGGGTTTGGTTGGAATTACGGTGTTGAAGGCAGAACTAAAGTCAATAAGTAGAAGTCTGACGTAGGTGTCCTTTTATCCAGATGTTCCAGGATGAGTGTATGGCCAGTGAGATGGCATCACAGAGAGCATCAGTTGGGAATGTTACAATGGCCTGTGTTGAGGGGAGGAAAAGAATAAGTTCCTACTCCTGTCTATTTTCTTGTGATTCTTTAGGAAAGGCAACTAGTAGATCTCAGGTGAGAATTGGACTGAGCCTGGCAGTAAAGGCCTATATGGTCAAACAACCAGCCAAAACTCTTGGTCTGAATATATGTGTGAGGAATGGACTGTACTCACACATGTAAAAGACGCAATAACACCTGTCAGTGAAAGCCCAATCAATATGCCTGATGCACAGAGCTTCATTCCAAATAATAAAACTGACCACCACCGTTCCAGCCCAGAATCCAGAACACATTCAGAAGAGGGAAGACAAGCGAAGTTACCTCAACTTTAGATCAATTTTCTGCCAATTTCCTAAAACCACTGCCCTCTGACAGGCAGCTGTCAGCACCTATTCAGTTCCCACTCGGAGTGTAGGTCCTATGGACCATGAATATCTTTAAAATCTCAAGATCCCTCAGGGCTTGAGCATGGGGCCAGGAATGTGCTGATCAGCAGTAAGCCATGGTCTGGTGTTCACCTGTCACATTGAAGGCATCTTTTCATCAGTTAAACATGTCAAGAATGTTCATCTCCTGAAGCTCTTCAATTACAGGGATCAGCTAATTTCATGCTCCATCTCTTCCCAGTCCAAATATTTAGTGAGACCAGAAGCCAGGGATGGTGGGAGCAAGTGGTTTTGTCCATCACTTACTCCTGCATGGAGGGTCAGCAAGCATACTCAACAGTCTGGAGCAGACAGTCAGTTACTCAGTTATCAGGCTAATCAGAAGGTTCTACAAGGCTCACGCCCCCTGGCATCTCCAGTAACTTTTGATTATCTGCTCAACCATTCAGTCCTCCGCAGACATGGTCTCTCCAGTCTACTTTCAACTTTGAATGTAAAGCTTTGCAAGTAGATTACCATCAATCACTTTCAGAGGTTGTACCATTCTCCTAACAAGGCCCTAATGTCCTCTCAACCTATAGCAGCAGTATACACATTGACATTGCCCACCTGACTGTTACACACAGATCTCTGGAACAGAAACGTGAACCCACAAGCTTCTGACTACTAGGGCTACTATTTCAGCAAATGATGCCTGGCTTATGAGAATATGGGCATTACCCTATGATGCTGACTCAACTGAAGCTGAGCACCAGCCTTAGATGTGAAAGCAGTACCTACTGAGCCACTGGTTATTTGCAGGAACAGCTTGTACTTATACAGCACCTTGAATGCTCCAAAGAGGTAATTATTGAACAAATATTTGACACTAAGTCAGATAAGATGATACTAGGACAGGTGGCCAAAATCTGTCATAAGTTTTATGGGACAGCTGAAAGGAGAAAAAGTTTCAGGAGTAAATTCCAGAGGTTTAGTGCTCAGCAGCTGCTAGTACAATTGGCAGCAGTGAAGTGAAGAAAATGAGGAGCTCGTGAAAGACTGGAGTTGGAGGAACAAAAGATCTTGGGGAGTTATTGGTTTGAAGATAGTTATAGAGGAAAGGGGAAGGGTGAAACCATGGAGAAGTACAGCATAATCTTCCAGTCCTTGTAGCAGTGGCCTGGAGATGGGAAGACAACTTAAGTAGGCAGGTCACAGGACATCTACGTGGGCTTGACGTGTGTGTGTGTGCATGTGCGTATGTGTGTGTGTGTGTGTGTGTGTGTGTGTGTGTGTGTGTGTCTGCGTGTATGTGTGTCTCTGTGTCTGCATGTGTACGTGTATGTGTGTCTGTGTATGTGTGTCTGCGTATGTGTCTGCGGGCGTGTGTATCTGCATATATGTGTGTCTGCGTGTGTATCTGCGTGTATGTGTGTCTGCGTGTATGTGTGTCTGTGTGTATGCCTGCGTGTATGTGTGTCTGTGTGTATGTCTGCGTGTATGTATATCTGCGTGTATGTCTGTGTGTATGTGTGTCTGCGTGTATGTCTGCGTGTATACGTGTATGTGTGTATGAGATGCCTATCCCACTCCTTCCCATGAGTATCTTATGCCCAAGTGTAACAGAGTCGAAAAGTATGGCGCTGGAAAAGCGCAGCAGGTCAGGCAGTATCCAAGGAGCAGGGGAGTTGAAATTTCGGGCTTAAGCCCTTTATCAGGAATGTGGAGGAGGAAGGGGGCTGAGAGATAAGGGGGGGGGTGGTGTTGGTGTTGGGGGGAAGGTAGCTAGGAAGGCAATAGGTGGATGCAGGAATCCCCATGTCCATCCTCCTATCGCAATCATAGCTACCTTCACTCCAGCTCCACCCCCACCCCCAGCCCCTATTTATCTCTCAGCCCTCTTCCCCCTCCACATTCCTGATGAAAGGATTACGCCCAAAACATCAACTCTCCTGCTTCTTGGATGTTGTCTTATCTGCTGTGCTTTTCCAGCGCCACATTTTGACTCTGACGTTCCAGCATCTGCCATGTTCACTTTTTCCAAGTGTAACAGAGGCAAAGGCAAGAAGATCATTGCTATGTTGCAGCTCCCCATCAGCAACGGGCATTTAAAAGCTCACTGTGAATCACAGTGGTCCATCCTTGAAAGGATACAATTAGTTTCAGGCAGCTTTATTATTTTAGTGCCTACACCATTCAGCTCCTGTTCTCTGTTTAAATAAGCATCTCCAAATGAAACCTTTAACTTTCATTACACCATGATTATTTTTCTTTCTTGTGAAATATTATTAGATGCAGGCAGGCTCCCTGACATTCCCCCACCCCAGTGAGATTACAGTCCAAGTGGCCCATTAAGAGTAACTGAAGCTAACCACAGAGCATGCTTTGGGCCAGCTCGGAACACTACATAGCTACTATTCAATACCCAATTCCCTCAACGTAGCTGCCTTTTTCAGGGGCTGGCTCAAGGACTGACCAGAACAGCATCAATACACACACGCATACACACTTCAGCCTGTTAGTGTGACAGGAGCATGAAATAATGTGGAAGAGCCATGTTTTAATACATTTTCAAAAAAAATCATTCCACAGAACGGGGAGGGAAAGCATTTTTGGTATCAGGGCTTTCTGCATCAATGGTTCATGAATACAGAGGTGAATTCTCCCATTTTGGTGTGTTGGTATTTTGTTTCCATGGATAACGTGCTGCCAAAGACAAGGGTGGCAATCCTGCTGGTTCAAAGAGATAAATCCATGCAACCCAGAACATTATGTAAATCTCCAACGAAGGTTTCTACTGGAGGTAGTCCAAATAATTACTGTTCTACCACTCCTCAAGATTCTAACTCCCAGGTGTCTCTCCATTCTGCCATTTCCCAGGTGTCTCCCTATCAAACCTGTTTTCCAAGCAGTCCAGTCAGAGATGCCAACTTTTGGGTGAGATGCAGAAATAGGTTCTCTCAGATGGGTGTAAAAGATCCAACGGTACTCTGACACACTCGATCTAATTTTACACTAAGCTGCACAGCAGGAAACAGCCTGAATCAAATAAGCTTAACGTTTTGTGCTTTGCCCCATTTAACTTTCCGTTAAGTTCAATGGAAATCAGGAAGGGTATCACAGAAGCAGCCAATCTGATTCTGGGGAGGGCAGAGTAAAATTACTTCCACCAGGGTATAAAGCAAGGAAAGCAGTACCATGGGTGTCCATTAAAACTTGGCAAATCCACAAAAAAACAGTTCAGAATCATTGATTGATACCTTCCATATATAAATATGGTACATAGAGCAAATGTCACACTGAACATTTTGAATCATGCTATGGAGGAAATGAAGAAACATTCCAGAAATATCAGATGAGGGTCCAGAAGATCAACTAAGACCTGAATGGCATCAGTGTCTATTCAGCAGTGACTAGATTTTATAACCTTAAAGATGCAAACAATCAGCCAAGAAAATAGTGCACTCCACATCTTAAAGTGTAATATTCTTTCATGAATCTTCAACATCATTTCATGAGAATGCTTTTATCTGCACAGCCTGGGCTGAGAGAATGCCACCTTTACTCTGTACAGAAGTCACCTTTTTTTCTTTTAGATTTCAGTGGGTCAGGAAGGTTCTAATACATTCATTTATAGATGATGAGAAAATGTCTAAGAGTTCTTCACTCAATGTGGTAAATGTTAACTTGTAATCATATAAATTGTGTGATTGAGAGTTACCTGTTCCTTTTTATTTCACTTCTAATTCCTTTCAAGTTAAATAAACTTAAAAGAAAGAACTTGAATTCCTGGAGCATCTTTTATGACCTCAAGATGTCTGGAAATGTTTTGCAACAATGAGATGCAGCGCCAATTGTAATGTCAGAAACATGACACTCAATACGCCCACTTCAAAGTCCCACAATAACAATTGTTGTCAATTCTGACAACAACCAGACAATTTGTTAAAGAGATGTCAGTTAAGGATAAATACTAATAAGGACATTGGTACTTATTTCAAATGATGAGAGGACTGACCTCAGATCAATGTCTCACGTGAAACACAGCACTACCCACAATACAGTCCTGAGTGCCTGTCTAGACTTTAAGTTGTCCGGAAAAGGGTTCAAACCCAAAACCTGACTTTGAGGTTGAGTGCTCCTTGCAAAGTCACAGCTGATGCCGCAGTCAACATGTTTTCCAGTAATCCCAGTGCATGCAAAGGGACTACATATCCTAACAGCCTATGTTTCCAATTAAGATACAAGCTTTTTTTTTAAATTTGTGGTGTAAAATATGGTGAGCACAATATCAAACTCACAATAAGGCCACCAAACTTGACAGATATGTGACTGTGACAAATCAATCTAATGAGCTTGGTTCCAATTTCTCAATTTTCAAAGTACAGGTAGACAACCCTTTATCCAAAATTCCGAAATCTGAAAACCGAAAGCTTTCTCGTGAAGTTTTTTTGTCATTAACAAGGTTGTTTGGCGTGCAAACAATTAACCCAACTCCACACCCACTCGATGCGTATCACTCAGCTGCGACATGAGGGGTGAGGGGGCGTGGCCCAGCACTGGCAGGCCTGAGTTCTGTTTCAGGGCCTGTTTTACTCACAGTGAGTCTGCTCTTTGGTAAGATTTTTTAAAATTTCACCATCAGACTGTCACTTATTCTGAAATTTGAAAAATTCTGTAATTCAGAAAACCAGCTGGTGCTGAGCATTTTGGATAAAGTATTGTATACCTATATTTAGCAACCAGGTTCAAATATGGACAGTAGAGCTGAGATCACCTTGATAGCAGAGTTCAGCTCAACTTTCTGACTGGTTTTGGATCTTGGTCACATGTGGAGCTGACTCATGTTGTATCTGTACATTGACCAGATTTTAGCTAAACATTTTAGAAATCAAGTAGTTGCAAAAATCTAAGCTGGGTGTAATTCAGTCATCACTAATGACAGCATCGTCTGAAACTGGGCAGAAGCCTGATTATGATCCAAAGTTAGCTTTGGCCCATATTCAGAGCTTGCTGGGCTCCCTCCAGTTATATTGTTGCTATATTAAAACCTGGTGTATTTATTCAGTCTCCATCGTATCTTCCAAACTTTCCTCCTCAATCACAGCCATTTCTATCACTTGCATAATTGCGCTCAAAATGAGAGTCAAAGGTCAATACAGTGTCTGCCAACCCAGCAGGAATTGGCCCTCTAAGTGACAGCAGAATGCGATGGGGCTTGGAAAGAACTTTCCTTCTACTAGGTACAATTGTACTCAGCACAACTCCTCTCATAATGAGCAGCGGTAAATGGGAGTAACATAATAACAATCGCCCTCTCTCAATCACTTTTGCCAAGAGTATCTGAGGATTGTGTTTACTCTGTAATAATTCAAACTACATGTTAGGAATCAATGTCACTATTTAACTACCGATCTACAATAATAAAATTATTTAGCATAATTGAACATTTCAAATGTTTACAAACGTAAGCACACAAGAAAGAAATATGTAGAATTATACAGAGCAGAAGCAGGCCATTCAGCCCAATAGGTTAATGATAGCTTTTTATACTCCATAGAAGCATCTGCCAATTTTAGTTCATCTCACCCAATCAGCACATCCTAATTCTCCTTTCTGAGATAATTCTACAAATCTCATTTTCACAGAGGGAAGCCATATCTATTGGAAGTGTGAGCTGAAGAAGTCAGGGCTGCACACTCTAGCTAACAACCTCTGACTCCCACTATCTGAGGTGGGCACAGATCAACCTCTATAAACATTCATTAAAAAAAATACTAATCAATTAAAGTATGGATGATTTGACAACAAAAAGGCTGGTGAGAGGCATGCATTATGTCCTTACTTCCACTCCTATGTCTTACGGTTTTGTGTAAATAGTGAGAACCACGGTACGGGAACAAAGAGACTGTTTGAGAAGGGAACTGGGCAATTGCAGTGTTCATATAGGGTTTCTCATGTCAGAAATATCTTGTGAGGAAAAACAAATGGACATTGGGCAAAAGGAAAGAAAGACAAAGAGTGAGAGAATCAGGGACTGGGGTCAAAAGAGCTTTAAAAGGTTTTTAAGGAAGTTTTCAAATGCAGAAAAGGGAGAAGGTGAGACACAGAAACTTGCACAAGAGACCAAACAGCAACGATGGAAGATAGCAAATAGGAGTCATGGAGCAGATCAGTATCTGAGTAAAAGTTTCAAGCCTGGTCTGAAGGAATAGATGAAATAGGGGAGAGATGGAATAAATGCATTCAATGGACAAAAAGCCAGGACAGTGAGGCTAGTGAATGAGTAAAGTGCAGATAGTGTGTTACATGTGGTATTTAAGATGAAAGTAGGAGAAACCTGTTAGGACACCATAGGAAACAAGTTAACAACATGGCGTCAGTGTAAGAAGAGTGGAAAGGGAATAATAATACTTCAAAAGTGATCTTGATGACCTAATGCCCAGGTACTTGGAGGGATTCTCAAGCTGGGGAGGAATGCTGACACTTCCTTGGACAGGAATGGGCTTCAGAGCCATAACAGATTGCCAGAGATTTGCAATTAGATACGGTCAGTCTGTATGTGCAATACTCACCAATACAGGTACGCCCATCAGTGTGAAGCCGGAACCCTGGTTTACACTCACAGTAATGGGACTCCTGGGTATTTATGCATTTGTGCTGACAACCTCCGTTATGGACTTGGCACTCATCCACATCTGCAGAGGTTAGAGGGAGAAAAAAAAAACACAATCATAAGTCAGAAGAACAAGGGCAGGTCATTGTGTGCTGATAGAATGTCTTTAATAATGATCAGGGCCAGATTGATAAGCGAACAGTCCAATGCCAAGTCAGTTTCAGTCTTAGTTCATCCCAGGCCTTTATGTGTTTCAGTAGCAAATATGCAACACTATCAACATGTACCAAGAGTAAACATGGATCAGTGCCAGAGCAGCAGCAGTGACAGACCTGTTATCAGTGGCAAACCTAAGTCAATGCCAGATCTGCATCAGTAGCAAGTCAGTTCCAATCTTTGGTTTGTACATATACAGGATAAATACCACTGGCAGTTCAGGATCATTAGCTGAACTGTACCAATTCAAACCTCTATTAGTAACTGATCTTTATCAACCCTAGACTGTGTCACTGCCAGGCTAACACAAATGCTACCCCTGCTCCAGGGCCAAACTTGTACTCGTGGCAAACAAGTATCTGTGGTAACCCTCGACTAACGTCATACCATTGCCAGTCAAGTGCATATACCAACTGCAGACCTGCACCAGTGGCAGACCAATGGCCTGAGATCATGGTTAGATACTTCATGGGCTAACAAAACATTTCCAATCTGAGAAAATACCAAAGCTCTCTCTGAAAACCGCTCACCTCCATTTATTTCCCTGATATGACTCAGAACTTGTTTGTTTGCAGAGACTAAGCTGGTTTCAGAGCTTCAGATAGCACGAGTTTCAGAGGTAAGTTGAGTATTTTGGCAGATTTGTGACCCTCAGGTCTGGAGGTGTTCAAGGCTAACACAGTCTCTTAGTTTTACATAGCTCCTGTCAGAAATCAGTGAGAATTTAGTGGAGCCCACTAGGCAAGATAGCAGGCAGACTCAGAAAATCATGTGGCAACCTGGTGGGCTGCACAGTGGCTCAGTGGTCAGCACTGCTGCCTCATAGCACCAGGGTCCCTGGTTCGATTCCAGCCTCGGGCGACTGTCCGTGTGGAGTTGCACATTCTCCCTGGGTCTGCATGGATTTCCTCCGGGTGCTCTGGTTTCCTCCCACAGTCCAAAGATGTGCGGTCAGGTGAATTGGCCATGCTAAATTGCCCACAGTGTTAGGTGCATTAGTCAGAGGGAAATGGGTCTGGGTGGGTTACTCTTCACTGGGTCAGTGTGGACTTGTTGGGCCAAAGGGCCTGTTTCCACACTGTAGGGAATCTAATCTATTCTTCAAAAAAAACCCCATGCACTAAATCTAGGAAACAGGAAAACTGTCCAATGTTAAATGAGTAGCGGGCTGTGGCAATGCGAGAAACTGACCTAGCAGCAAGAAAGCATTTAGTTTCTTTAAATAACAATGATGCATATCTTGGCTTGTATTCTCCTGCATACAGAAAATTGAGAAGTGATATATTGAATTTTAAAATGTTAAAAGGATTTAATCAGGTAGATACAGAGAACTGTCTGGAGGGAGGGTCTTGATAGGAAAGGCTGAGAGACTTGGGTTTGTTCTCAATGGAAAGAAGAAGGCTAAGGAGGGATTTGATAGACACATACAGGATGATCAGAGGATTAGATAGGGTAGACAGTGAAAGTCTTTTTCATAGGGTGATGACATCAGCTTGTACGAGGGGGCATAACTACA
Source organism: Chiloscyllium punctatum (assembly GCF_047496795.1). Lineage (NCBI taxonomy): Eukaryota > Metazoa > Chordata > Chondrichthyes > Orectolobiformes > Hemiscylliidae > Chiloscyllium > Chiloscyllium punctatum. Next base: position 13,827,258 of record NC_092754.1, read on the forward strand.
AATTGAGGGGTGATAGATTTAAAACAGATGTCAGAGGCAGATTCTTTACTCAGAGAGTGGTAAGGGCATGGAATGCCCTACCTGCTAATGTAGTCAACTCAGCCACATTAGGGAGATTTAAACAATCCTTAGATAAGCACATGGATGATTTTGGGATAGTATAGGGGGACGAGCTGAGAATAGTTCACAGGTTGGCGCAGCATCGAGGGCCAATGGACCTGTTCTGCGCTGTATTGTTCTATGTTCTAATTGTTTCTGCTGGTGAGGTGATGGAAAGAGACCATTCAGCTCTTCAAACCTGCTCCGTCACTCAATCTAATCTGTACCTCAACTCTATTTGTCCGCTTCTGAACCACATCCCTTGATACCCTTCCCAACAAAAATCTATTGTTTTCAGCAGTGAACATTTTAATTGCCCCGGACATTCCACACTTACTTAGGAAAGATTCACAGGTTTTACTAGTCTTTGTGAGAAGAAATGCTCTGTGATTCATTCCTGCCGAGCCCTTGATCCTCTCACTCTTCATTGCTCAGTCCCTGTTTAATATTCTTGCAGTGATGTACCAGCTGTCTCCAGTGGATTCATCTTACTTGCCTTGGGCAGATGGAGGCTAAGGTATCAGATTGTAAACTGCAAATTCAGCAGCAATTAGCTCAAAGTGTTTCAATGTGTTCATTCCAAAATAAATGCTCCAGAAAGGGAAGAATTAAAGTGACAGTCCTTCATCCAGGACCCTTGAGGTGTAACATCTTGAATCAAATCAGGCATATGGTAAATAGGGTATTCATTTGATAACTGATTATGTTTACATTTGTCTGGAGGACTTTTGTACCAACAGGAAATGTGATCAGTTTGCCTGAAGATTAGGTTTTTAGTTACTTTGTTTTGTTATTTGTTCCCAAGACCCAGTCAAAGCCTACGCTAACATCCAAGCAAATACATTGATATTCCAAAAGGATAAAGTTTTCACTCCTGATATCCACCCCACCCACTTTATGAAGAGTAGGCAAGCTCACCTGGGATGGTTTACAGAGTTACAAAGTGGAAGCCTAGAGGTCTATTGGAAGCAAAGAGAGCGCCACCCTTCAGTTACTCTTGCGAATTTGAAAAGTCTAGCTTCAGCCAGCAATGTGGCAGCAACAACATGATCCTCTTGTCTCCCCTGTGTCTCCTGCCACCAAGGGGCATTACAGCAGCAATGACATATGAACCCCATCATATTCACTTTACTCATCAATGAACAGACAGTCTGATTTGGATTTACTCTTGATTGTTTGACGGGATGCTATAGGTTGCACTGTGCCTAATGTGACACACATCCACACTGGCGTGGGACAGTGGAGGGAAAGATTTACTTTGTATCTAGTTCATGCTGCATCTGTCCTGGGAGTGGGTAATGGGACAACATCTTTATATTTGTTATACATTCACTGGGAGTAGAAATAGAAAAGTTATACACTCCAGTATTGGCATCAGCTCAATGTAACAACAAAAGCAATAATAGCATAATTCAATTTACTGAATTCATGAGAATAAATCTCACAATTTATGGTCTTCATACCCTGGCATCTGGTTTTATCAATTACCAGAGTATTCCTTTTTTTAATTTGAAAGATGGTAGTCTGGTTTATGAAATGGTTTCATTAACACTGAATTTATTTCTCAGGTGCTGTCATGCTGACAATATAAAAATAACAGTCATACTCCAGCTTTTGCTTTGAAAGAACTTAAACACCGCAAGTGAAATTAACATCTGCCAATCTTCAGCCTAGCTTTGCACTGGATTCACAACTCGTTTTCCTGATGCTTCTGAATGAGTTGTTTGCAATTCAATGCTGGCTTACACTCAGCTTTTCCTTTTAATCTTTAAGTGTTAGTTGCTGCCAACATTCAAGGGTAATTCTGCATTATTCCCCTCATAAACATGTTCCTCTGGGAGGTGAAGTAGGCGTGTGTGGAATTTTGCAACAGTCAGCATTTTGAATCAGTTTCTGTTCATCCATCATATTAACACACAATGAGCAATTCTCTGAGCTATTTAATTGCAAACCAATTAAAAAAAAACTTTCAAGGACAATTTCAGCATTCATTGAGAGGACTGAGCGAGGTGAGCACCCTCGCAGAGAATTGGACAGACAGGTGGCAGACCCTAACAGGACTCAGGACATAAACAAGACCTCAGTACACAAATACCAAGTGGTCACTACTTACTGAAGTTCTATCTGTCCCTGGTGTTGCAAAGGATGGGACTGGCCTGTTGCCACAGAATGCTGCAAGCAGCTGGACCATTCGTATCACCTGGTCTTTGTGGAGAAATTAGTGAAGAGAAACCCTTTTGACCACAAGTCCATCAGGAAGTGGTCAGCATGTACCATACTCGAGATCGTGTGGGAAAAGGAGAAACTGGATCTTGTCGGGTTGTACTCTGAGCAGACCGTCAAAGTCATTTGGCAGAATACCTCTTTGCCAGAACCTTCTAACAAGCATCAAAACATTGCTTGGCTGGTAGTGAGAAGGGCACTACTTGTGAGATCCTTAATATACACCTGGACTCTCTGCACCACTGCACGTTGTCCTTGAAGCAGCTGCGGAGACAGTGGGTAGATACTGTCACACATCTCCTGCTGGAATGTGCCTTTGCTAAAGAGGTCTGGAGAAAGTTGCAGTGATTTTCCTTGAGGTTTGTTCCAAGCAACTCCATGACACAAGATGCTACGGTTTGTTCCCCGGGACACAAACAGAGATAAACATTGACTACACCTGGAGGACCACCAACACTGTGACAGACAGTCTTTGGTTTGCCCAAAACTTGTTAGTCTTCCAGAAAAAGGAGCTGACCTCAACCAGGTGTTGTAGACTGGCACACTCAAAGGTCCAGGACTATGTGCTGAGGGGTGCACTAAAGTCTGAAGCAGCTGCTCCAAGGTATAGTGGGGAAAGACTGGTCTGAGTTCTTTCTGTCAAAGTTAAATGGGAGTCCGCCCCTCGTGCTCAAACTGATGTAAATAAGGTTTTTTACAAGTTTGTTTGTTGGACAGAGTCAAACTCCAACATTTATTTGTTTCTTCTTATACTACTGTACAGACCCAAACTGCTTCATTGACTACATATGTACTAAAGATATTTTTATGAATAAAGTACATTTTTGAAATAAAACAAATTGGATTTATCCAATTCATAAATAAAACTATGGGTAAATTAAAAGCATGGGTCCATATTCAGTTTAGTTAAGGTCTGTCTGGGGGAGCTCAGGCAGATCCTGCACTATGTGAGAAATCCAGGACACCACTGGTCTCCAGCTTGAGCAACTTGAGATCTTGGCCTTGCAGCTTGAGTGCTAACTGAGTAGAACTATGGTGCATTCACGAGGCTGAGAGGTTCGTGGATAATATGCTTCAAGATGTGGTCACCCTGCAGCTTAAGCAAGTGTTTGTAGAAAAGCAATGGCAATATCAATAAAGGAATCAAATACAACACCAAGGAGTGACTTTATCTTGGAAAAACCATCAAATGAGATTATATGGGTAGAAATAAAAAAAAACACTAATGTGTGTGTACCATTGGCCAAACAGTCAGGAGATTGAGGATCAAATATGGAATCAAATTCAGAGAAGTATAAAATAAATAATAAGAAATTTTAAGTAGAGACATATCATGTGGGCTATTTAGTGTGCAAGGTCGGGAGTGTACAAAATTCTTAAATTGCATCCAGGAGAAAGTTTTTAGTCAGTAAATAGAAAGCCCAACAAGAGAGATGGCAGTTCTGGGCTTAATATTTGGAAATGAGCCTGGGCAGTTGGAAGGTGTATCAGTTTGGGAGCATTTTGGAAATAGTGACCATAATTCAGTTAGATTTAGGATAGTTATAGAAAAAGGAGAAGGATGAGCTTGGAAGGAATTTACTAAACAAAGGTTTGATTTGCCCCAAGTGGACTTGGTACAGCTGCTTGCAGATCAAATTGTATCAGTGCAGGGGGAGGCATTCAAGTAGGAAATAGTGAGAACAGAGGGCAAATATGTTCCCACAAAGACATAGCAAGGAATGAAGGCCAGAGAACCATGGATGTCAAGGACATAAAGGTTAGGATTAAGAAAGAAAAAAAGAGAAGCTTATGTCAGATACAGAGGGCTCAATACAGCAGATTCTCTGGAAGAATATAACTAGTGAGGTTGTTGTGGTTCTGTTCGCCGAGCTGGGAATTTGTGTTGCAAACGTTTCGTCCCCTGTCTAGGTGACATCCTCAGTGCTTGGGAGCCTCCTGTGAAGCGCTTCTGTGATGTTTCCTCCGGCATACCAATGTAGTGTACAAAATCCCATGCAAGGACTGCACAAAACACTACATAGGACAAACAGGAAGACAGCTAACGATCCGCATCCATGAACACCAACTAGCCACGAAAAGACACGACCAGCTATCCTTAGTAGCCACACACGCAGATGACAAGCAACATGAACTCAACTGGAACAACACTACTATTATAGGGCGAGCCAAACAGAGAACAGCCAGGGAATTCCTAGAGGCATGGCACTCATCCACAGACTCTATCAACAAACACATCGACCTGGACCCAATATACCGGCCACTGCAGCGGACAGCTGGAACTGACAACCGGAAGCGGCAGAGACAGGCCACTATAAATGCTGGAGGAAACAGCACAGAAGCGCTTCACAGGAGGCTCCCAAGCACTGAGGATGTCACCTAGACAGGGGACGAAACATCTGCAACAGAAATTCCCAGCTCGACGAACAGAACCACAACAACGAGCACCCGAGCTACAAATCTTCTCCCAAACTTTGAATAACTAGTGAGGGGAGAGTCTTAAAAAAGGAAATTAGAAACGACAGGAGAGTACACAATAACGCATTGGCAGGTAAAGAAAAACTCAAAGATTTTTTTTAAAAACATGAAAATCAAAGGAATAATTAGGGAAAGAGTAGGCAACATAGAGGTACTCTCTGTGTGGACCTAGAAAACATGGAGAAAGTGAGGACTGCAGAAGCTGGACAGTCAGAGCCGAAAAGGGAACATAGGGAACGCTGGAAAAGCACAGCAGGTCAGGCAGCATCCGAGGAGCAGGAGAGTCAACGTTTCGGGCATAAGCCTTTGATGGAGGGCTTATGCCCGAAATATAGACTCTCCTGTTCCTGCTGTGCTTTACCAGCACCATCCTTTTTGACTAGAAAACACGGACACAATACTCAACGAACACTTCGCATCTGTCTTCACAATGGATAAAGACAACACAGGGAAAGACATTAGGGTTATAGGCTGTAAAATATTAAAAGAAATGAACATAAAGAGAAAGGAGTTACCAACAGATTTAGCAGCCTTACAAGTAGATAAATCTGCAAGCTGAGGAGATGTAACTCAGGCTGTTAAGGGAGGCAGTGAGGAGATAGGAGGACCCTAAGCAGTAATTTTCAAATCTTCTCTGGTCACAGGTCACAAGATAACTCTAAACTGCAGAAGGATATCAATGAACTAGTCAGCTGAGAACAACAACGGCAAATGGAAGTAATGTACCTGAGGACGGCTAACAAGGCAACAGATTACATTATTACAAGTACTGAAGATCAGAGGAAGCTTAGTATGCATTTCCCCAGATGCCAGTAGATAGCAAGGCAGGTAGATAAGGTGGATAAAGAGGCATAGAGTATACTTGTCTTTATTAGCCAGGACACAGAAGACAAGAGACAGGAGGTTATGCCGGAACTTTATAAAACACTGGATAGGCCACAACTGTAACACTGTATATAGTTCAGGTCATCACATTACAGGAAGGATACGGTTAGATGAGAAAGTGTGCAGAGGAAATTTAGCAGGATGTTGCCTGGGCAGGATAGTTTGAGCTATAAGGACAAATTGGATCAGCTGGGTTTGACTTCCTTCGAGAATCGAAGCTTGAGATAGGGCCTGATTGAGGTGTATAAGATTATGCAGGGCATAGATAAGATAGATAGGAAGGCACATTTCCCCTTATTAAGGGGGGGGGGGGGTTCAATAACCAGGAGGCATAGATTTAAGTTAAGAGGCTAAGAGGAGAATTCTGTGGCCAGAGTCTGAAACTCAATGCCTGACGAGTGGTTGAGTTAGAAACTTTCATAACATTTAAGCAGTATTTAGATATTCACTTGTGTTGCCATGGCCTCCAGGACTATGATCTAAATGCCCAGGAAATCTGACCTTTGCGGACACAATGGGCCGAATAGCCTCCTTCTGTGTGGTAAACATCCCCACGTCTATTTAAAAGTGGAACAATACTTTCTGGTTTCTCTTTCCAACTCCAAAGAGAACGTTGTGTCTGTCAAATTGACATTGTGCATGACAAACATGGGCCTCATGTTCAAAGTTTAGTGCATTTTTCATTTTTGATTTGAGAGGCCGAGGCTCAGTACAGAAAACAGAAGGGTTTAATGGCTTTTTTAGAGTATTGCATGTAATGGTGACAGGCTTAATAATCCAGTGCTACATTATATCTAATCAGTGCAAAAGTATTGTACCATGTAATATAAACATACACAGCTAGTACTTTTCTCACTCACTATTTCTTGATAGCGTTCTGTTTCTCTTGTTCCTTCCAGGGTCTTGAAGTTGATCTTGAGGTGGCTGCTGAAATATTCTGTGAATTAGCCCTTTGTTTGCCTTAAATTAAAGATCCCAGAATTGCCGTACTGCTGGAACCAAAGATCGGGGGCGGAGCTGCGGTGGGGATAGCAGATAAATAAGACTGAGGATACAAGTAACTGAACTTCAGAGTTGCTTCAGTTTGCAGAAGGTGGTGATCAGGAGGCCATTAAAGTACTGGAGTCTGGGAGTTACAAAGTCATGGATATGGTTTACAGCAGCAAACAGGACCATGTTCATTTTTCATGGAATATGAATATCACCAAGAAGGGCATTTGTTTCCCTCTCTAATAGAGTCATGTCCTTGAACTTAATGGTTTGCAAGGGTATTTCAGATGTCAGGTAAAAGTGAAACACATGTTTGGTCTGGAGTTACATGTAGGCTAGCCCAGTTAAAGTTGGCAGATTTCTTCCCTAAAGGTGACCAGCAAACCAGCTAGGTTTTTGCAAACATCACTGAGACTAGTGTTCAGTTCTAGAATTATTAATTGAATTTAAATTCCATCAGCTCATGGTGTGATTTGAACCTAGCTTGGCCTTCTAGTTTAGAAACATTAGCACAATATCACTACCTCCCCTGAAAGCTAGACAATGATGTTACAGGAAAAATGATGATTGTGGTAACAGAATAGATATAATGTTGGGCTCAGCTCAGAATCAAATTGTCTGGTTCAAACTGGGACTGTGATCAGAAAGGGGCAAGATTAGATTAGATTACTTACAGTGTGGAAACAGGCCCTTCGGCCCAACAAGTCCACACCGCCCCGCCGAAGCGTTACCCACCCATACCCCTCCATCTACATTTTACCCCTTACCTAACACTATGGGCAATTTAGCATGGCCAATTCACCTGGCCTGCACATCTTTGTGATTGTGGGAGGAAACCGGAGCACCCGGAGGAAACCCACGCAGACACGGGGAGAATGTGCAAACTCCACACAGTCAGTCGCCTGAGGCGGGAATTGAACCCGGGTCTCAGGCGCTGTGAGGCAGCAGTGCTAACCACTGTGCCACCGCGCCGCCCACAGGAATACCTAGCGAAGGAATACCTAGCAAGGAATACCTAGCGAAGAAACAGCATTCTTGGTGGGAAATAATGACAATAGTTTTGGTCTTACACTGTTCACGGTTTAGGTGGAGAATATTTCTCCTCATCTATCATTGGATGTCAGACAAGCAACATAACAAATAAGAGCCTATTGAGGGCTTCAGATAGGAGGTAGGGAGTTAGAATTAGGTATTATCAGTGTAAATATGGAACCTCACAGTGTGGTGCAAAAAAGGACTCTACCTTTTTCCTGTTGATTCTTCAACCAGACTTAGAGCAGAAAATCCACAAAGCAGCTGCTCGGATTTTGACCCTGGCTCTGACAGGACAGATCTAAAGCAATGATTTATCTATTTGATGGTTAGGCTGCACTGAACGTTCCCAAAGCATCTGGCATATTGTACAGCTATACAAGTATTATACGTATATGTTATCAAAAATATATATTAATTATTTTTTTAAATTCTCAAGGTCAGTTTCCCAGTTTGGGGCCTTATTAGATTCTCAGCAATGCTATATTATTTAGGGTGTGGCAACACAGCATTTAGAAAATCATTTGGGCAAATGTAGCACAAAATTATAGGAGGGAATCAATATTTAACAAATCTATTACAGGTAGCTCTTCTATAATGTGATGGTTGCATTCATGTGCAACTCCGCATTACAGAAAAATCGCAATTTAGAGACAGTGCTTAAGGTGTTGGTGATGTAATCACATTCCAGTTAACACACGTCTTGAAAGTGTGTACTTTAGAAACAGTGTCCCCAGTTCATCTGTCGTGTGACAGCAAATTCATGTTAACAATTTGCACATTATAGCAGAGCGACCTGTAGCATTCTTTTGGGCAGATAAGGAGTAACCGGTGGATGCAATGTATTTGGATTTTCAATAAAATATACATGAGGATAATACACAAAATTAGAGCTCATGGTTTTGGTATAATAACTTGGATTAAGGATTTGTTAATCAATAAAGTAGGAATAGATGGACCATTTTAGGATTAACAGGCAGGAGCTAGTAAGATATCACATGGATCTATGCTTGGGCTCCAGCTGTTTAGAATGCGTATCAATGACTTAGTTGAGAGGACTGAAGAAAATGTATGCAAGAATGTACGTAAGTTTGCCAATGATATAAAGTTATGTCGTCTCATTCTTGTTTTCAAATTTCTCCATGGCATTGCCTTTTCGTATTTCTGCAATCTTCTTTTAATCTACAACCAATGACACCTATAATTTTCTTTCGTGAAGCATGGTATATTAGTTTAAGCACATAGGGCATTTAAATTTTTACATAGACGTGCATGTACACTTAAAACAGTTTACCTAAACTCAACCTACGTGGGATCCTTCCTACCATAACCTTCTCAAGTGTAACCTGTGATGGGTAATAAAAGAAATCTTTTCAGAAGCTTGCATATCCTAACAATAAACACTAATCGAGTGGAATGCATAATGTTAGATCATTGAATTCAGTCAGACTAAGCCAAATGCCTAGCAAAGTTATAGAAGAAAGTAAGAACTATTATATCCTTAGAGCAATTCAAATCACTTCACAGCCAATGAATTAATTTGAAGTGTCGTCACTGTTTTGTTTTATAGGCAAACAGACCACAGCATGGCCTTACAAACAGCAAATGAGACCAGTTAATCAATTTTGTGTAGGGGATGAATGTTAGCCAAGGCACCATGTGTATTCCCTGCTCTTTACTAAATCATACCATAATAGCCACTTCTAATAATGCAGCATTCTCTCAGTAGTGCACAGGAAATATTGACCTAGATTGCATCTTGGATCCCATATCGTTCTGACGAGAGCAAGGAGAATATTGCCAACAGAACCAGGTTAAAATCACATTTGGAATACATTAATTCCGCAGACTAGGTTTTCAATTGCTTGCTTAAATTCTAATTCGCTTTGAGGTGATGATCATCAGTTCCCTGCAAGTTAATAGAAATCCATAGACTGACATTGTTCAACATGCTTCTAACTCTGTATCTGATTATTTCTTAAAGGAACAACAACATGCCACTACTGCCATGAAGCTGTCTCTTTAATTCAGTGTTAATTCCAATAAATTGAAAGAGTGCCCAAGCTAACATATCATTTAAACATATATTCAACAATGCATAAATTAGACATAATCACCTTTTTAGGTATTTCTCAAAACACCTGTAGATTCCCACTTCCCACAGGGGGGCTAGCACAAGAGTCAACATGGAGACATTGCTATACAAAGCACCATAATTAACTGGAAACAAAACACCCTTGTGTTACATTGCTTACGTCTTGTGGTATTGTGGATTTGCATAATATCATAAAGATTTTGTTCTGAAAGTACTGTTCTTTGCTTCCTCATCCAAGTCACCATTTTTTACATGTGAGGAGACGATGAGGTACAAGGAGCTTCCAGTGCCTCAAAGGGCTGCACACCAGCATGAGTTAGGCTCTTCAGGGGAAAGTCCCCAGCTCAGAGATAGTCTTCAGGAAGGTAGAAGATTGGGGTAACATTTAAATATGAAAATGAAAAACACAGCAACAAATTAGCTTTGGGGATTGCCGACAAATATGAATGGCCTGCAATCAAGGGACACATCAATCCACCTTATGATGATTTGATGAAAAGTAAGTTAATATAATGATTCATATCACTGGTGGAATCTGTGAATCTGTTCTCCCCAAATAAGATAAACCACCGAGAAAGACATGCAAAATTGCATTGAAGTCAAATCCATTAATGGGAAATGGCCTAAATGGTTTATTTGATTTACTGTAAGTTTGTAATTGTATCCAGCATCACTGCAAAGCCAATAATTACATCATTCACCATAGCTATCCATCACAAGATTCTATCATTAAGTATTGTTACTGTTAAAAACAAAACTGTTATTCTAAATCCATAGAGCACTGTACTCTCTGTCACAGAATATGAGCTCATTGGACAGGAGAATTGGTCAGAGAGATCAGGGTCTATCATTCTAGGTCTAAAGGTTTTGATTGTTAGATGTTAAATTAGTAGAAAATCAGCTCCTTATTGCCCCATTACATCTGACCCTCCACATCAGGTGAGGGTCAGTTCTTGGCATTTTGCCAGATGATTATTTTCTTTAATTGTTTAGAAGAATAATTTTACATCTTTCGGGTATTTGTGTACCTTGTCTGTGGTTTTGAGGTGTGCTGACATGGGGCAGTACAATTAAGTGCCCCTGCTTGCCCTGTTTCCAAATTCTGGGGGCTCCACACAATTCCACTCAAGGATACAGTTGTAGATTGGCAACAAGTTGGAGTCCACCATTCCAACAGGATTAAAATGTAGCATATTGTTCCAAACACAAGCCTTTGCCATCTAGAATAGGAAGGGCAGCTTGCATGTTGCACTCCAAGCCTTACACCTTCCTGAATTGGAACTGTATTGCAGTTCCTTCATTGAAGCTGAGTCAAAATCCTGCAACCTCCTTCCTAACAGTACAGCTGTGGGCTGCAACAATTCAAGAAAGCAGCTCACCATCATCTTATCAAAGACACTTAGGGATGGTCAATGAATGTTGGCTTGGCTAGTTATACCCATATCCAGTGAACAAATTTTTAAAAATCGATTCTCAACATTACAAAGCATTGATTCAACGCATGGATGGATGGATTAGAGCACATTATGGTCCCATGCCATACAGATTAAGAAGATTGCCAAGTTCGGTATTTCCTGATACACACAGCAACAGCAAATCCCTTGAGACTGTTTTGCAATTCTATTAAATCTCACCTAAACTAGCCTTAGTTGACTCAAGGTGAGACTGTGGTGAGGACACCACAATTTGCCTTGTTGTCTCTTGGCCTTGGGGCCAGCAGCAGCGACAGGTCTATTTGCTGACATATGCTGGAAGCTGCATATGTATAAACGTCAGGTGAGAACAAACTCATGTTCAATTGTAGTGCAGACAAAATTCATTGCCAGGCTTCTACATGGGTTACATACAGGATGCCTGCTAATACCTAGGGACTGTAGCTCTGCATAAGGCACTCATTGGGTTTTGCCTTTTGTACTCAAGCACAAAGTCCATAATTAAACTCCCCACCCCTGACCTCTTTATTCACTCTAATGGACAAGAAAGTCATAAACTGAAGAGAGCAGAAAAGTAAAGACCCCGACACTTAGAGTTGCTTAGAGCTTTATAAAGGCTACAGCACACAAACCAGCCATTCTACCTGACTGTTAATGGCTTTATTTTCCAAAAAAGCTTCCTTCCATACCTCACTGCTTCTCTCACTCTTGAGGAGAGGAACAGAGAACAAACAATATCTAAAAATGTCTATATTTCAGGAACGATGTTGGCCTGTTCAGTTTTTTTTTAATGCAAATGAAGCATGCTGTCAGAACTGTAATTGAGAATACATAGTTAGTGAACAGCCTAATCTGAGCTGGCTTCAGCAGTGTCGAAACAACTGTTAGTGAACTCCGAAGCAGAGTTATATACAATGAGAGCCAATGTCTCTTGAGAAATGTGTCATTTGGCCAGCCTAATGTTTGTGACTGTTGTAGCAGCTCAATAAATATCAGACAGGCAACAAGTTGAAAACACAACCTCAATCCAATATCATTGGCTTGGCCAGAATGTATACTGGAGCATCACAGTAAACCATAGTGTTTCTCAAATTCAGTCATTACTAACAATCTATTCTCAACTTCTCATCAACACTAGCTCAATTGCCCCAAAACTCACTGAAAGCTCTGTTACAGATGACAACAGTATGTCTCAGAAAGCAGTCCAGGGAACACATTCAGCAGCCTCTGGGCTCCAGTTTGTCATAGGGAATTTTAATTGCGTCTTATAACAGGATATATTTTGACTTGCTAGAATTGGGGTTAACAGAATGCTAACATAGAATTACATAGCATGTATAGATCAGTAACAGACCTCTCAGTCCAACAGGTCCATGCCTAAGTTTATGTTGCACACAAGTCTCCTCTCACACAATCAATATATCCTACGATTTCTTTCTCACTTGTGTTCACCTCACTTTCCCCTTAAATACATCTCAGTTACTCGTTGTGGTAACAGCTAGTACATTCTCACTGTTCTTTTTAATTCTTTATTAAAATTTGTTAGTGACCATCTTATATTTATGGCTCTTGCTTTTGATCTTCCCCACAAATGAAAACAAACACCTTCTTAATTTAAAAGTCCTCCATTAGATCATCCCTCAACCATCTCTTTGCTGCAGAATATACTGCATGGATTCTGCCTGTCCTGATAACTGAACAACACTCACTTGAACAAGCATTCTGGGGTTCTGCACTTGTAAAACTGTCCCAAGCATAAGCTAGAAGTGAGGAGGGAAGCAATTGGATGGAATAAAGCAAGTAGCTCAGAGCCCGAACAGTTAAATTACATACTCTACAATATCACAAGAATTTGCTTTGCTCGACAGTAATAATTCACAAGAAAACAAAGAATGAAGACCAGCTGCATCAGAATTAAAGAAAGAGAGAAAAGGAAATCTGTTCCTTATTTACTCTATAATTACTTTAATGGTTTTAGGGCAAATTGGCTCCTGGGATAATCAAATATTGTGTAACATAGTCTGAATAATGTAAGTACAAGGTTTGTGTGTGAGCTATATTGCTATATTGCCTGTACCTCGCCACTCCACTATCCCACAAACAGAGTAGTAAATAGAGATTTCAGTAATTCTATCCAGGTAAATTGCAGGCTGGTTTCACCAAGGAAATCCACCATTAACTCTTTAAGATGTAATTTACGTCAACATTAAATCAGCCCACTGCCTGCCATCAGGCCAATTGCTAGTGGAAAATATAAGAGACCATCAGTGGGAGTCTTAATGTGTCATGTGGCAACTGTGATTACAAGGAAGGAGATTGCTTAATTGTGACCAGGTTGATGAAGCTATAATTTTAGGATTAGCTTTTTGGATAGGGACACAATTGGATTCCAGCTAGTGCCAATGTTCCATGTTGGCACATTTCTCATTCTAGTTAATACCATGAGTGCTCAGTGACCTTTGGTGACCTGACAAACTGACAGTTTCATTCAAAAATGATGGAAAACAATCAGCTAAACTTTCTCACTATTCGGAGACGTTTCACTTTGCTGAGTAGGGGAACTGGCTATTTATTGTTCTCCCTCTTCTCACTCATTAACTTCAACACTACATCAACTCAAGAGACTGTATCCAGTGCCACTTTAGAACCAGTCACTACAAGATTAGGATCAAAAGCAAGGGATTCGCTGTAGCTCAACGGTTAGCTCTCTCATCCCTGAGGCAGAAGTCATGTATTCAAGACTGTTTCAAAGGACTTGAACATATAGTCCAGACACCCACCAAGTTCTGTCCTGAAGACCTGCAATCTTTTGGAGTGATGTTAACCTGAGGCTCTGACTGTTGTTTCAGATGGCACTATCACAAAGAAGAACTGATGAGATTGCCAGTGCAAACTATCGTGTCCAATTCAAGACATCAGACTGAGCTCCGCTATGAGCAAGTTAGCCTAAAAACTAAATAACTTACTTTCTACACAAGTTCTGTGGCAGGTGGTTCTGGAATCAAGAGGGGAAAACTTACTTACTTGACCTTATCCTCATCAATCTACCTGTTCTTCATGTATTTGGCAAAGACAGTTTTGGCAGGAGTGACCCCCACAGAGTTCCTGTGGAGACAGACTCCTGTCTTCTGATTGAGGTTACCTTCCATCAGGTTGTATGGCACTACCAGCTTAGTAAATGGAGTAGATTCAAACAGATTTAGCAACTCAGAAATGGTCACCCATGAGATACTGTGACCCTCAAGAGAACTGTATTGAACTTTAACTTGTAACTTCATAGACCAGCATTCCCCCACTCCCCCACTCAAGCTAGACAATCAGTCCTCACTCAAGGAAGACTGTATGAGGGTATGCTTAAAAATGAGATGTCAACACAATGAGGTGTTAACACAAGCTACAATACAGGACTACATACATACCAAACAGCAGAAGCAGCACACAATTCCACAACCAACAGATCAGATTTAAGCTCTGTATTCTTACCTCATCTAGTTGTGAATGATGGTAAACAATTAGACAATGAGCAAGAGGAGGCCTCACAAACTTTCCTTAGTGATGGGGAAGCTCTGCACATCAGTCAGACAAAAGACTGAAGCACATGCAAATATTTTCAGCCAGAAGTGCCAAGTGGATGACATGGAGATGGCAACTATACCAGTCTTCACCCAATTTGATTGATTCCATGATGATATTAAGAAACAGCTGGAAGCCCGGACAACATTACGGCAACTGTTCCAGACTTAGCTGAGCCCCCAGCCAAGCTGTTCTAGTGCAGCTGCAACACTGGCCATTACCCAACAGTATGGAAATTGCCCAGGTATGTCCTGTCCAAAAACAGCAGGATAAATTACAATAAGAATTCAGAAGAGAAAGAGAATGTTAGTCTTCATCACAAACTGACTTGAGCACAAGACAAAGAATTCTTGCTTTGGTTGTATAGAACACTGGTCAGACTGCACCTGAAGTTTTGCATTCAGTTCTGGTTCCTTTGTCTAAGGAAGGGGATGCTTGCCATAGATGAAGTGTAATTGAGTTTCATCAAGTTGATTCATGTGATGGTGAGAACATTCTATGTGAAGAAAGGGAGGTGACCCAATCTGTATTATCCAGCAATTCGAAGAATAAGGGGCAAACGCATAGAAACCTAAAAAATCCCTAAAGGAACAGACAGAGAATATGCAGAAAGGATGCTTCTCCTGGCTAAGGGACATACAACTGGGGAGCATGCTTTTAGAATGAAAGAACCAAGATCAGGAGGAACCTCTTTGCTCAGAGAGTGGTGAATCTGTGGAACTCGCCATTCTGAAGAACTGTGGAAGTTCTGTCATGAAGTAAGTTCACAACATATTGCTAGATTTCCAGTTATGAATGGCATCAAGGGATTGCGTGGGAATATGGCATTGAGATAGATGATCAGCCACGATTTAGAATGACAGAGCAGGCTCAAATTGTTGAACGACCTCTTCCTGCTCCTATGTTCCTAAACCCATCCCAGTTAATTATCATCATATTGGTCTACTCTGGATCATCAGTAAGGAGCATCAACACTGCTATCAAGTAACATTTATTCAGTAATAACCTGTTGACTGATGCGCAATTTGGATTTTACAAAGGCCACTAAGATCCTGATCTCATTATAGTCCTGTTCTAATAATGGATAAAGGAGCTGAGCTCCAGGAGTGAGGTGAGAGTGACTGCCTTTGACAACAAGAAGCATTTGACAAAGTTTGGCAGCATAGAAGCCCAACAAAATTGGACCCAATGGGTATTGGGGGATACTGCTCTGCTGGCTGGATTCATATCTAACACAAAGGAAGAAAGTTGTAGTTGGTGGTGTTTGAGATCAATTATCTCAGTCCCAGGATATCAATGTAAGAGTTCTTCAGAGAAGTGTCTAATCCCATCCAACTTCGGCCACCCTTCACTGATCTTTCTTCCATCATAAAGTCAGATTTGGACATGTTTGCTGATGATTGCACAATCCTCAGTATCATCTACAACTCAGCAGATACTGAAGCAGTCCATGTCCATATACCTGGGCAACATCTATGCTTAGGATGATAAGTGTCAAGGACCATTCCTGCCACATAAGTGCCAGGCAATGACCATCTCCAATAAGAGAAAATCTAACCTGTTCCCTTGGCATTCAATGGCAGCAACATTACTGAATCCCCAACTATCAACATCCTGGGGTCACTGTTGACCAGAAATTGAACTGGACCAGTCACATAAACACTGTGGTACACAATCAGGTCAAAACTGTGAATTCTGCAGTGAGTAACTAATTTCCTAACTCTCAAAAGCCTGTCCACCATCTATATGGCACATGTTAGGCATGTGATGAAATGTGCACTGTTTGTTTGGATAAGTCCAACACCAACCACATCATCTATAACAAAGATCATTTGACTGGTACACTTACTTCGCCTTAAGAATATTCATTTTCCAACGTGTTTGTACAGTAACAGAGTGTACCATCTACTATATGCACTTCAGTATCTCACCAAGGATCATTCAATACTACCTTCCAAACTTGTGACTTCTGCCATCTGGAAGAACAAAACAAGCAAATAGATGGGAGCTCCATTACCTGTAAATTCCTAAACAAGCCACACATCATCTTGACTGGGAATTATATCACCATTACTTCACTGTTGTGGGGTCAAAATCTTGGAAATCACTTTTTAACAGCACTGTGAATGTACCTAAACCTGGTGGATTTCACCAGTCCAAGAATGCCCAGGTCACCACCATCTTTCACCCCTTGCCCAGCCTCTCAAGGGCATTTAAAGATCGGTAATAAATGTTGCCCTGGTCAGTGATGCCCACATAACGTAAACAAATAAAAGAAAAGCAGGGCAGTACACCCCGACCTCAAATTCACCTGGACCATCTCAGACTCCTCCCTCCCCTTCCCAGACCTTTTCATTTCTATCTCGGGCGACCGAATCAACACGGACATTTACTATAAACTGACCGAATCCCACAGCTACCTAGACTACACCTCCTCCCACCCTGGCCCCTGTAAAAATGCCATCCCATATTCCCAATTCCTTCATCTCCGCCGCATCTGCTCCCAGGAGGACCAGTTCCAATACCATACAACCCAGATGGCCTCTTCCTCAAAGGCCGCAATTTCCCCCTAGACATGGTCGACGATGCCCTCCACCGCATCTCCTCCACTTCCCGCTGCTCCGCCCTTGAGCCCCGCCCCTCCAACCACCACCAGGATAGAACCCCATTGGTCCTCACCTACCACCCCACCAACCTCCATATACAGCGTATCATACGCCGTCATTTCCGCCACCTCCAAACGGACCCCACCACCAGGGATATATTTCCCTTCCCTCCCCTATCAGCGTTCTGGAAAGACCACTCCCTCCGTGACTCCCTCGTCAGGTCCACACCCCCCACCAACCCAACCCCTACTCCCGGCACCTTCCCCTGCAACCGCAAGAAATGCAAAACTTGCGCCCACACCTCCCCCCTTACTTCCCTCCAAGGCCCCAAGGGATACTTCCATATCCGCCACAAATTCACCTGCACCTCCACACACATCATTTATTGCATCCGATGTGGCCTCCTCTATATTGGGGAGACAGGCCGCCTACTTGCGGAACGTTTTAGAGAACACCTCTGGGACACACGGACCAACCAACCCAACCATCCCGTGGCTCAACAATTCAACTCCCCCTCCCACTCCACCAAGGACATGCAGGTCCTTGGACTCCTCCATCGCCAGACCATAGCAACACGACGGTTGGAGGAAGAGCGCCTCATCTTCCGCCTAGGAACCCTCCATCCACAAGGGATGAACTCAGATTTCTCCAGTTTCCTCATTTCCCCTCCCCCCACCTTGTCTCAGTCAAATCCCTCGAACTCAGCACCTGCAATCTTCTTCCTGACCTCTCCGCCCCCACCTCACTCTGGTCTATCACCCTCACCTTGACCTCCTTCCACCTATTGCATTTCCAACGCCCCTCCCCCAAGTCCCTCCCCCCAACCTTTTATCTTAGCCTGCTGGACACACTTTCCTTATTCCTGAAGAAGGGCTGATGCCCGAAACGTCGATTCTCCTGTTCCTTGGATGCTGCCTGACCTGCTGCGCTTTTCCAGCAACACATTTTCAGCTCTGATCTCTAGTATCTGCAGTCCTCCCTTTTTCCAGTACAATTAATTGGATCACTCTTTGAAACACACTTAAGGCACAAATGGTCTTATCATGCCTGTTGCAATTCCGTGATTCTATGATATTTGCCCAAGCCAATATTATACCTAACCCAACATAACTGAAAGAGATCATCTGGATGTTATTTCATTGTGCATATTCACAACCTAAGCACATTCCAATGCATTTTACAGTTAATAACATACTTCTAAATTATAGACACTGTTCTCTTCTAGCTCAGTTTGGCAATATAGCAACCAATTTGCTAATAAAGAGAAATGAGATAAATGACTGGACAGCCATTTATGATTGGTTTTTTAAATGATTTTGATTGCGAGGTAAGTTTTGACCAAGAGACTGCCATAAACTCCCCTGCTCTTCTTCAAAGTAATGACAACAGATCTTTTACATCTTTCCAAAAAAGAAATGGTGGTTTTGGTTAAATGTGTTACTCAAACAAACAAAAAATCCAGCAACCAGCACTACGCAGTGCCTCAATGGAATATCATCATAGGATAAGCCTTAATAATGATTTTTGAAACCAAAATCTTCTGAGTCACAAATGACCAATGCAATGATTGTAATCATTTTATGTTGAGTGGCCTAGGATCTCCAGGGAAACCTTGATAACGAATACACGGACTGTGGTTGATCCGCGCAAATATCAGCCAGTTTTGTGGAACAAACTCTCAGTGTCTGCAGTACATTTGCTGTAGGTCTTTGAGGATTGACCACTCCTTTGAGTGCAGTAATCAGAGTTGATTACTTGTACTGTCACTCAGATTGCCACTGATCACTGCTCATTAGACTCACAAGCCAAAGCAATGCTTCAAAAGTTAATCACTTTTCCCTGAAGTATTTGGCTTGTGATTGCAAATTCTATGGAGCAGTCTGAAAGAATAATTCAGGAGCTGAACTGTGTGGAATTAGGGTCAGAGGTTAATATTGGTCAAGGGGGTGACAGTAAAGGACAGAGGATTATGAGGCACCAATGCTTTAGGATAGGCACATTTCGGGTGTAAGTGAGGCTTCTAAAAGATAGTGTAGTTGAAGAGATTGTTGCAAGGAAAATGCAGTCCCTTTAATTATAGCATCACAGTCCATTAAGCAAAAATGTTAACAAATGTTTTTACAATGTCTATATGAAGACACACTGTGCACAAGGTTGTGTGCTGGAATGCATCTTTGAATAAATCATTGTAGTTAAAAGGGTATTTTACCTTTTTGCCTTCCTTCCTGAAAAAAACAGAAAAGTTAAACAAACCGCTGTGTCCCCTAAACACAAGCTTAAGGTGTAAGAGTGACACATAACCCCTATCTGTGGATAGTGTTTATCTGCCTGAGACAGCGGTTTCAGCAAAAGCAATGATGGGGTGAGATGTAAAGAAACTGCAGACTCCAAAGGTCGACAGATTCATTATTAGCTAAACACCTAGAATAGGAGCACCAGTTGCTGGCAAGTGTGAATTGCTAAAAAGAATAACTGTAACTGAAATAAGGCATACTTAAAAGAGAGATTGAAAGAAAATAAACTTGCATTTCATGCTGCTCATTGCTATTCTGGTAAACTTGTTGGCAACATCAAAGTTGCTAGAATTAAGTTATACCGAAAGTCAGAAGTTAGTAGAAAATTACTTCAGTAGTATAAAACTGTGGCTCAATCCCAACTTGTGTACTGCATTCAGTTCTGAGCACCAGATTCCAGGAAGGATCTATTTTGTAGGAGAGTATCAAATGCAGATTCACCAAAGTTATACTTGTACTACAATTTGAGAATAGTTTACACACTGCCATTTTAAATGAGCCTATTCAGACATTCTGTGGCACACCTAATGGGTCTGAGTTTTGAACTGCTGTGTTGTCACTTCGGGAGATTACATGGCTTTCAGATTGGGTAGATAGAGTCTGTGTTCTAATGCATTAGGTTGTGACAACTGCAAAGTGCATGGGCCAGTGCATCATTAATGTTTCGGCTGACATTTTTTTATAAGCAAGTGTATCCCTGGACATGCATCCATTTGAACATGTCCACCTTTAAAAGGGGTCCAACGGAGGAAGTGGATCTCTCTTTCTTCTATCTGGGTTTGAAACAAGCCAGTAGGAACAGGAAATGAAATTCAGGCATGATGCTCCAGTTCCATTGTTTGTGTGCTACAGTTCCATTGTTTGTGTGCTACAGCTAATACAGCTCTGCATTTCTATTTCTTTAAAAGGTGCAAATGTAATGAACATCTTTTCAATGGGCGCATGTTTCTTTCCAAAGGAAATCCCAACGGAATCAATCAGGGCACTACCTTTCTGAAGTGGATCCCAACAAAGTTCAAACCAAATCAATCACATCAAACATTTATTGTCAGTACCAGATGTTTTGACTGCTTTAGCTGGTTGGCCATTATATTTGCATCTGATACAAGTGAAGCCTGCTGCACCTCAATGGCCTCAACTAAAGCTAGAGGAAATGACAAGAATGAGAGAATTAAATCAGAGCAATGATCCTTTTGGATCCTGAAATCTCTTCACGGCAGACTTTAGGACTGGGATTAATTCCCTCAAAATCCTCCTTTATGAACACGGCTAATTAGGGAAGGTTTTCGGATGTGGCAGTAAATCAAATACAATGCCACAACTAAAGAGATTTGCTCACAATGAGAGTAATATTGTGCCCATTTGTGTAATAGGAGTAGGCAGTTACAAAAAGACGGAAGGAACAAGTGAGTGGGCAAAACTGTGACAGATGGAGTTCAATGCAGTAAGTGTGAGAACATCCATTTTGGAGTGATGAAAGACAAATAATAATATTTTCTCAAGCATGAGGGACCAGAAGTTGTGCAGAAATATACAAATCAAACTGATGTTAAAGCCACCAAAAGTAATCAAAGCAGCTAATGTAATATTAACATTCTACATAAGGGCACTAAATAAGGACATGAAATTCTGTTTCAGTTGTACAGGCCTTTGATCAGACCATATCTGGAGCATTGTGTTCAATTTTGAGTCCTGCCCATCAAGGAAGATGTATTGATCTTGAAGGGAATATTGTGCATATTCACCAAAACTAAACCAGGGCTAAAAGGATTAAATTATGGGGACAGGTTGAATAAATATGCTTTCCTTTGCTTTGAATTTAGAAGGTTGTGATCAGATCTGACTGAGATACGTTAAATGATAAAAATTGATAGAGTAACTATTTCTTTTAGTCAAAAAATCTAGGAAAAATGGGAACAATCTAAAGGTAAATGGGATTAAGGGACAGATCAGTCTTGGATCTCAGAGTAGAAGAATAGGTTCAAGATACTGAATGGCCAACCAGGTCCTATGCTTGGTTTTCTGCCAAGATTCCTCATTAGGACCAAGCGCATATTTTAATAAATACTCACTGACTTTAACATGAAAACAGTTAAAGCCAACCCCGTTCACAATTCTGTCACAACTATATGCTCTAATATTTCCAGATTGTTACGGAATAAGACCATAAGACATGGGAGCAGAAATTAGGCCATTCAGCCCATCAAGTCCACTCCACCATTCAATCATGGATAATAAGTTTCTCAACCTTATTCTTCCGTTTTCTCCCCATAACACTGCTGTGGGGATCCCCTTGGTATCAAGAACCTATCTATCTCAGTCTTAAATACACTCAATGACCTGGCCTCCACGGCCTTCTGTGGTAATGAATTCTATGGATTCACCATTCCCTGGCTGGAGAAGTTTCTCCTTATCTCAAATGAGAGTAAACATACCTATGACTCAACTAAACCAGTCAACATTCTCATGTGTAATGTAAGCCTTCACAATGCTGAATGTATTACACTCATATGTAACCACTATTTCAGATCTCTGCACTTCACTGACTCCCAAAGTTTGATAGACAGGGATTCAAGATGAAAACATGTAATGTTTCAAGGAAGAGATGAACATTAACATTTCAAATGTTGGTGGTGTTCCAATATCTTCAAATTGACCTTTTGGGCATTGGAGAGTTTTGGAACAGGCAACTGATAGATAAATAATGATTGAGATAAAGGACAAGGAATAAGGTAATATTGCTAGCACCATGTTAGAGAAACATTTGGAATCTCCTACTCTTGCCTCCTGGTCAACACAATGATGGATTTTAGAGACCACTCATGGGGGAAGAATTTTCTTTGGAGAGAATTGTCACATTAGCAATTTCCTGGGCAACCTTTCTAAAGAGGAGATAGTTATTGTGGACAGGCTGTAGAAAGATATTTGCTGTTTGTCTCTGGAGAGGGTATTCTATTTCCAGGAGGATATGTACTATTGTCATGGTTCTGCAACGTGGTGCTTCTCTAACAAAATCTAATGCCTGTCAGTCTATTTATCTTTGACTCATGTTGCTTAACATTATTATATAAAGATTAGACAGTATATCCTGTTGAAGCAACTTCCATGATAGTACATCGATCATACTGACTTACAGTTGAGCATGTAGCTTGGCCTGAGTGATGACCAAATGTCTCCTGGGTTTAAGTGAACCAACCTCCAACACTCCCTTCTATCCTTCCCCCTTTCCTTCCATGCTGCCTTTTCTGGAATACAATGCTTCACATACATGTCAGCCTTGGCACTGAGTGGCAGCTGGCTGGATCACTGTTAAGGGCAGAGAAAATCATAACTGAATCCTGTCTAATCTTCAGTTGCAGATGCAGGGACCCCAAAAATATTCATCTCTCCATGTGAACTTGTCATTGCAAGTGTGCCACTTCTAGGGCAAAAATACTTGATTTTCCATCATGTCTGACTAGTTCTTATGGTATTCTGCATTTACCTTTCCCTCATTGTCTGTTCCTCTCCCTATGTTTTTGTCATTGTTTCTCTTTCTCTTTCTCTCACACAGATCTTCTCTCTCATCCTCTATTTATCTTTAATTTCCTTTCCCTCACATTCTCTCACTCCTTCTAAATATTAGACATACGTGGAAGCAGCAGCAGTTTAAAAAGATGACATCAAATTAACAGGCTCAAGGGTAGGACTTTATTATGAGAAATAAACAGTTCAAGGCTGAAGAAAGTACTCACCTTGTTTTTATATCACATTTACTATTGTATGTAGGTTTGAAAGGGGTAATACTGAGGAGTGACACAACATCAACTATGGTGATGTCATATTGAATTCAGGGCAAATAGCTTTAGGTCTCAAAGAAATGGGACCTAACAGCTTTATTGCCCTCAAAGTATCTGTAACAATGATTATCATATTGATGTAACCTTAATTAGTTGCTAACATGCAATTATTTTGTTAACTACAAAGGGGAGACAATGGCCTTATGGTATAATCGCTGGGCTGTTAAAGCAGAAACGCAGGCAATGTTCCAGGGATCCAGGTTCAAATCCCACCATGGCAGATTGAATTGAATTCAATAAAAATCTGGAATTACAAGTCTAATGATGACCACAAAACTATTGTTGCTTATCAGGAAAACCATCTGGTTCACTAATATCCTTTAGGGAAGGAAACTGCTATCCTTACCTGGTCTGGTCTACATGTGACTCCAGGCCCACAGGAATGTGGTTGACCCTTAACTGCCCTCTGGGCAATTAGGGATGGGCAATAAATGCTGGCCTAGCCAGTGACACTGTTCCCATGAATGAATAAAAAAAGCACAATCTTCCAGTTTGACGTGAAAGTGGTTTTCACTCGTCCACTGTACTGAGCCGGTGTGCCCATACAACATTTATACTCAGGATTTTCTAATCAGACTATTCTGCTTGTTATCCTCATTCAAATTATAAAGACCCACCAAGATTCCCCTCTCTTTGTTGTGCTGTCTCAAAGACATGGAAATTAATCTTAAAACTAAAGCATCAAATGCCAACAACCAGTGGCTCAGTGGTTACCACTGCTGCCTCACAGCACCAGGGACCTGGGTTTGATTCCCACCTTGGGCCACTGTCCATGTGGTGTTTACACATTCTCCCTGTATCTGCATGGGTTTTCTCTGGGTGCTCTGGTTTCCTCCCACAATCCAAAGATGTGCAGGTTAGGTGAATTGGCCATGTTAAATTGCCCATAGTGTTCAGAGATGTGTAGGTTAGGAGCATTAGTCATGGGTAAATGTAGAGTAATAGGGTAG
Source organism: Chiloscyllium punctatum (assembly GCF_047496795.1). Taxonomy (NCBI): domain Eukaryota; kingdom Metazoa; phylum Chordata; class Chondrichthyes; order Orectolobiformes; family Hemiscylliidae; genus Chiloscyllium; species Chiloscyllium punctatum. The sequence continues at coordinate 13,851,755 of NC_092754.1, forward strand.
TGAAATGGGTTTGGTTGGGATACTCTTTGGAGGGTCGGTGTAGACTTGTTGGGCCGAAGGCCCTGTTTCCATACTGTAAGGATTCAATGATAAATTTCCCATAGTGTTCAGGGATGTGTAGGTTAGGTGTATTAGTCAGGGGTAAGTGTAGAGTAATCGAGTAGGGATATGGGTCTGGATGGGTTGCTCTTCGGACGGTCAGTGCTGTCTTGTTGGGCCGAATGGCCTGTCCACATTGTAGGGATTGTATGATTCTATGATTTACAGCACAGAAGGAAAAACAAGGTCACCTTTAAGATTTAAAATGTTTCATATCCCCTTACCAAATTTGTTCTAGAACCAGAAGGTCTACGACATCAAGAGGAGCACAGTAGCATTGCTGGTAACATGTGCTTTGTTGTTATTCTATTCCAACCACTGCAACACACCCACTCAACTCCTTATTTATAAAGTATCTTACTATATGTATCAGTGACATTCTTGATGTACATGGAACAAGCACAAATGGAGACAGAATGAGACAGTGCAAAATTACAGCTTAATCAGAACTCTGTTGCACTGGTACTGTCTCTGTGGCATCCAAGATGTCACAGGGTGGGAGTTGGAGGGGAAGGGGTTAGGAGTGGCAGGACCATGCTGGCCAAATCTCCTTAAGTCACCTGAATGAATGCTTCCTGAAAGTGAGTCAAACACCTAATTTTGCCAGCTCAGATATTTCTGCACCTAATTACCAGCAGTGTTAAAAAGAAAACACTTCTTTTTTTAAAATGTGCCTGCAATTTTTTTTCATCTGGGTCATTCACAGTAATGTTCTGCAGACTTTTTAACCTTTAATTTCCTGAAGACTTCTAGATGGAGGGTCAGTAACCTCTTGGGAGGACTCAATTCTAAACGATCCAGTCAGATTTAACAAAAAAGCGAATACTGCCAGATTGAGGACCGGGGAGGGAGGGAGGGATGTGGTACATGTCCTTAGGAGCACAACAGTGCCAATGACTGCAGTGGTAAAGGATGCACTGTAAACAATGCACACATTGTAGAAGGGCAGCATATGGTTCTCAGGTCCATGTAGATCCTTCAGTGATTTGCCATGTGTGGGAGGTAATCAAACCACAAAACTAAACACATCACAAACCAAAGTCAAATACCAGCGCAGAACAGGAGACCTTGTCTCAGCTGTTGGATTAAAGCTGAAAGACGAGTGCAGGTAAGGAACCATACAGGTACCAATAAAACTGGAAGAACAAAACAATAAACTAAATTATAAGACAGAAATCTCATGAAAGCCTAAAACTGATGGGTGGACAATCATTGGTTGAGAGTTCACAATTTCCCAAAGAGCAGAATCACCCTCCGAACTGTCTTGTTTTACTCTTTAAATGAATACCTAATATATAGAGAGTTTGCACAGAAACACCCGACACTAATAATAAATACAGCTTATTGGAAATTGGGACAAATACTTAAAGGGGCAGGTGACATTTGGCATCACTTCAGCAATGTCGCATTATCACTACAAAGTTCCCATCTGTTAAAACGAAGTGCTAACTTAAAAAAAACTTACATTTATACATTACTTTTTACATGCTCGGAGGCCCCCAAACAATTTTAATGTAAGAAACAGGTAACTAATTTGAACATACAAAGACATAAACTGCAAAGACCCACTTGCTCAATCAGTCAGCTTGTCCACAACTGAAATGGATCAAATTCTCCTTCAGAGTGTTTGACAATCTCTTCATACAATTAAGACTTTTTAATATTTATTTGGTCTTGTGATTTGGGTAATGCTGGCAAAGCCACATTTATTGTCCATCCTTTGCTGCTTTGAAGACATTAGTATTTAACCACATGTGGAACCCGAGTCATGTGCACCAGACATTGAGGGTTGGCAAAGCACTGAAGGACATCAGTGAGCCAGGTGGGTTTTTACAAAAATCCAGCTATTTCATCTGGAGTCAGAAAACAAATCAAGAGAATTAATTACTTCAATTTCCCAACATATCACAAGGTTGTTGTGGTTCTGTTCGCCGAGCTGGGAATTTGTGTTACAGACGTTTCGTGCCCTGTCTAGGTGACATCCTCAGTACTTGGGAGCCTCCTGTGAAGCACCTGAGCTACAAATCTTCTCACAAACTTTGGATATCACAATGTGATTGAAACTCAAATAATTTCTGGTGGGAAATGTGTTTGTGCAGAGATCAGTGAGGTCACAGCATAGGGAGGGGTTTCTGGTCCGACATGCGAAAGCTCAAAACAATTCTTTCTATTCCCTATTGTTTTCCCTTAACACATTAGGGAGCAAGATTAGAAATAGCTAAGGTACCTCCTGTACTCCAGATCTCCCAATGACAATGAGTGGGGGACCAGTCTAACCAGCTGATAACCTCATATCTTAGTCTAGCACCAGAAAGGATCTCATTAGTTGTCAATGTTATGGTTGATTCTTGGTGAATAGATTTTTGATGAGTTTGAAGACTTGGGTTGCTGTGTCACAGACAAACTTATATTAGGATAGTATTCAACACTGACTGTCAGGCTTCAGAGGTTGGAGTCAACAATCACTTTCACTGACACAGTTGCATTTTGTTTCTATATACAGTACTTTGTTTTACTTTTTGTAAATTTGTAAAGTTACAGACATGTTCAATAAAGAGCCAAATCTATACTGGCCTAGAGCCATTTTCCTCTCCCGGTCACACATCCCACACCTTCCTGGACTATTGCTGACAGGGATTGGAAAGCCCTACACTAGTAGTGATTGTTCATGCATAAGCCTGGCTGCTCAACTGCAGAGGGGATCTCAATTGCATCTAATCTGGCTCCCCAATAGGTTATGAATGGGGAAAAGGAGTAGAACAAGTGGTTTTGAATGTTTGCTTAATGGACCAATAATGCCTCCTGTGCTGTGACCTCTTTGGTCACTGCACAAGGAGATTTCCTGCGAGGAATTATTAGGTGGCAAAGTAGACAAGTCCCTCCATGGCTTTTCAGATCAATTCCAGTGCCCACAGCTAAGCTCAGATAACTGAGCAAAGACTGGTGTTGAACCCAAGACACTCCCTAATATCATTTTTATTAAGCGTGCCTCACACTCCACATTAACTGGAGTGAACATTGTGAGTGAACACTTCTGAACCTCCTTTTTGCAGTCTTATAGTTTCCTTGGAAAGACAAGAAAAGTTCTTCTTTAATTAAAAAAACACAGCAAATAATGGAAAATAAAACTTGAGAAAATTTATTTCCTGAGACCCTCAAACTTAAAATAAAAGTCTGGAAACCTAATCTCAATAATGATGACCACAAATCAGTATTAGGCTGTTGTAAAAATCTATCTGATTCACCATTAGGAGAAAGAAATCTGTCATCCTTTCCTGGTCTGGCCTACACGTAACTTTAGACCACAGCAACGTGGTTAACTCTTACCTGTCCTCTGAAATGGCAGATAAAGCCACTCAGTTCAAAGGCAATTATAGATAGAAAACAAATGCTGACCTTTCCAGTAACACCCACATGCCATGAAACAATAATGAAGCAAAAAATAAGTCCCACTCCAGAGGCCTGAATACCAAATCTTGGCTGACCTTCCCAGTGCAGTGCTGAGGAAGTGCTACACTGTCAGAAGTACCAGCTTTGCAATGGGACGCTAAATCAGCATCCTGTCACAGTATTTCAAAGAGGATTAAGGGAATTCTCCATGGGTATCCCAGAACCCCTAGCCAACAGCACTAAAACAAAATAATCAGACTGCTGTTCATGGAATCACGCTGTGCATAAATCAACTGCTGCATTTAACTACATTACAAGTGTTTCAGAAAGTGTCTTATGGGCCATAAAGTGGTTTGGAATGTCCCAAAGTAGTGAAAGCCAGATACATGCAGGTCCTCAAGGGAATGAGAAGCAGGTTTTGTTGCTTACTTACCTGGAGCCTGCTCCACGCGGTGGTTGCTGTATGACAAGAAACACGAGTAGCAGTTCTTCCTATGGTAACGGTAACGGATGCCAGACCCTGACCCAGATACTGTGGCCAACGTGGAAAGAATCAAGCACAGTGTGACCCAGAACCCCTGGGAAAATCTCATGTCCATCTTCAAAGACCGAGAAAGCTGAAGCAAGCACGAGTTTCTATGGCATTCAGCAGGTTCCTCCACTCTGTTCCCTCCCTCCCCACTTTCTGCAGAGAGAGAGATGGGATCAGCAGGTTAGAAGCAGCACAAGAAGCAGCTGATGCCTGCAGTAATCAGGCCAGCAAAACAACGTCTGCCTTATCCCAGCTACTGTCTTCAATAGGACCTAAGCGAGCTGTTGGAAGATCCTCCTCCTGCTTTTAGAGTGTCACAGCTTCAGGCTGGCCTCCCCAGGTAGGGATCCGCCCCTATTTCTGTCAGCAACCCACAGCTGAACAAGAATAAAACAGCTTGCAAAGAAACAAATCACATTCCTTAAAAATTAAGACAATAATGCAAAATTCCTGCCTGATGCCTCTCAAGCCACAGGCCATTTGGTCAAGCTGCTTTGAGGCTGAACTGGGACCTGGGCCCGGGCTGTTATTTAAAGAAAAGATCCAAAACCTTATAGCTCACCAACTCCACAGCTCAGACAGGATTCTCACTCAAGCCTGGTCCAGGGATTTTTTTTATTTATAAATACTTCTTTCTGCCGCTCTGTGCTGTGTTGGCGTGTTCCACAATAACCCACACTAATAGTTGTCACTGGTTTTCGTGTTAAAAGGACCCAACTTTTTTTTTACATTCAAAACTGTTAAATAGAAAACAGATGCTCAGCTATTTATTCTTGATTACCAAGTCCGCGAATCATTCAAACAAGTGGGATGGTCGCTGGACAGAGGGAGGGAGAGAGAGAGAGAGAGAGAGAGAGAGAGAGGAGTTAAGACTAAAAAAGAGAAATACAGGGAGAGATAGAGAGTGATAAAAACGGAAACAGAGTAACAGTGAGAGTAAAGAAAGGTGGTGGAGAGACAGCAATGGAGAAACAGAGTCCAAGACACAAAGAGAGAAGTGAGAAAGACAGAGAGAGGGAGACAGAGAGAGAGAGAGAGAGAGAAAGAGAGACAGACAGAACAAAATATGGACAGAGAGCAAGACAGAGACTAGTAAAGAGAATGGCAGAGACAGCAAGACAAGCAAAGAGAAAGAGACAGAAAGAGTGATAAGTGAGACAGAGAGAGAAAAAGACTGAGCAAGAGAAAGAGAGAGAGCCAGGCTTGGCAATAAGAAAGTTACAAGGATTGCATGCAGTTTACTGTCGCCATTCACACCACTGGCCTCATCAAACAGCCTCAAAGTTCCTTTAGTGTCAGGCAGCTGGCCAAAAGGCATTCACGCTTAGCTCAGTCCGTGCCAGCATAATGTGTTTACGAAGGGTCTCAGGACAGTATTGAATACTGACTGTCAGGCTTCAGAGGTTGTGGTCGATGATAAACTTCACTGTTGCAATTGTGTTTTGTTTCTATGTATGGTACATTGTTTTACTTTTTATAAATCTGTAAAGTAACAGTCATGTTCAATAAAGAGCCAAAGAGAGCTAATTAGTTTTGAAAGCTAGGCAATAAATAAATGGGAAGCTTGTTGGAGAGATTTTCATTGGGGCTTTATACACATAGCATGGCGGAGAACATACAGAAGAAGCAGAAACACAAATCACTCACTGCACCTCAAACTCCTTCGGCAGTTACAGAACCAGATTCTCAGACAAGTATCTCTATAAAATATTGAGGAAAAGAGTTAGGTAGCTCTTCCATTGGCTTAGCAGGCAACTCAGATACAAATCCATGAGGATCACATCACCAACTTGTGCCAAATTCACTCACTCAGGTCAACACCATGAGTCCAAGGTGAGAGAGTGGGACACGGAGGTGGGCACAAGAACTAAAGCGACCAAAGTTTCTGCTTCTGATCACAATCTAATGATTGTCTCAGCCAAGTTGTAAAGCACACTAGTGAGATTTGTGTGTCTATGATGGCAACCACAGTTAAATAGCTCATTGTCACTTTCTGCCTTACACATGGAGAGTGCCATTTGAATGAGGTGTAGATGCTGCTGATTATACCAGAGATAGCAAATTCTAAAAGCCTTTTTAAAAGAAAAAACACATAAATAGGGAACTATACAAGTTTTCTAGCGTATTGAAATGACTACTATTAATTCAAGGGAATGGAATATCCCATCACATTTTAGACACTTGGAAAATATACTTAGTGAGGCCAACCACGTGCTATAAATCTTCTCCATTTCTCAGTGGGACCATTGCTAGCCATCCTTTGTCCAAGGACACCATGATATAAGATGGAACAGGTCCAGAGATCCCAGAAAATTTTACTCCCAAGCCGAATGTACAAAATCCTTGGGGCCAGTGACAATGAAATCACCTCCAAGTTGCTGTTGTGGAGCGGGAGATTGCCTTTTTTCAGCAGTCAACCCATAAACTCAGGGAAGGCTTTTGGTGGCAGTCTAAAATCCAGCCTTGGTGATGCGCCTTCCCTTTAAGCTCACTGTTCTGTTGGGCACTGCTGCAGTGTCACTCATGGGCTTCCTCCCAAGGTCTTTGAATGAACCTCAACCTAGGAAAGACCCGAAATGTATCTAAGGTAGCACATACAAGTCCTTTCTCACCAAAACCTCCAACCAAAGAAGAAAACTTTATTCCTACCCTCTTCCACCCAAGTTTTAACAACAACCCCCAGGTTATAGGCAAATGTAGAACCTGCCCCAACCTCAAAACAGTGGCCCATGTGCATTCTTTTCATTTCCAACACAGAGCACCAACTGTCTCATGTTGTTTGTCTTGTAGTTTTATACACACATATTTCCCCTTTGGGGAATAATGAGGAAATGTTGGAAGGATGAGTAAGTTCATTAGCAGCCTGTTGAACTGTGCATCCTGCCAAGATGTTAAGTGGAACTTGAAGTTTCTGGCTCAGAGGCAGGTGAACCATAAGACACCCTCATTTCATTTTGTCAGGTTTTTATTTGTTGAGCTAGACTAAATCATTTGATATAGCATCCATAAAGCCAGTGGAAAGATCCTCCTTCATCTGATTCCCAATCCCACAAATAAAAAGTCAATCTCAAACACACTGCACTATAGATTTTCCAGTATTGTCTAACTTTTGGATATGTTCCTTCCTTATAACTATGACTACACTTCAAAAATATTTCACTGGCTGAAAAATTCTCAGGGTAATCTTCAGAACATGAAAGGCAGTACATAGAAATTATTTTTCTTCGGTGTATTGATTGGATAAATATTGGCCTGACCCACCCAGTAGAAGTAAACCCTTCTTCAAATGGTATGGAATTGTTTATATCCATCTGGAATACAGAAGGGTTTCAGTTTACGATCTTCTCTGAAAGATGTCACTTGACACTGCTGCATCCCTTTTGAGTGCATTCAATGATTGTCAGCCTAAATTTTGTATTTAAGTCTCAAGAGTGGACCTTGAATCCACAACCTTCTGGTTAAGGGCTAACTCTGAAATGTATGGCTGCCCTCAATGATGCAGCTTTTCTCATTCTGTCTCTGAACAGTTGTCTCTTGAACATTTTTCTTCTTCACTCTTTTTCTGTCTCTCTCTCTCTCTCTCACACACTAGATGTCTCTTGCAGTATCTCTGCCTTGGTTGTCTTTCACAATCTTTCTCTCTATCACTCAATCTCTCTCTCTCTCTGAAAATCATGTAAACTGTTAATAACCAGAAGACTTTGTTGTCACTTGCAGGTCTCTGCAGATCTTGTACTCTATGGTTTTCAGGCTGTCCGTGACTGGCGATCATGAGGTAAATTCAATGATCGTGAGAGAAGCTGTGGTTGAGATAGTCTCCACCAATGCAGCCTCAGTTGGCCTCCTGCTGCGAGTGGAAGAGTGTGGAATTTCGCTTCTTTTAAAGAGATTTCTGCACCTAATTCATGCTGCGCAGCTGACCAGAGAGAGCTCCATTCTCATAATGTGTATAAAAACTCAAGCGTGAAATCTGCCAAATATTATTTTCCCCATGTGCGCCAGTATCAAAACAAAGGTCTGGAAATAATAACATTGTTTGAATGTTTTGCTAAACTGTAAAGGAATACAATCTGTTGTACCTCATTAACTCACAAGCTGTGAGCCCCATGTGTCAAGAGCTACTAATTTGGTACTGCCTGGCTCTAGTCATGTGAACACCATGAAGCCTGTTTATGACTACAACGTCTCACTCTCAATTGTTCTGTCTTCTTAGGCTGTTCATCTTTTTTCTCTCCCTCATTCACTGCTCCTCTCTCTCCCTCTTCTCTTCTCTCGAGTTGCCTCTTTCAACCAATTTACAACTTACTTTTGTCTGTTTCTGATTTCTTTTAGTTTTTATAGTTCACTTTAGTCCTGCTTATTTAGCTTCAAATCTCAAAATTTTTCTTTGTCCCTATTTGTTTTCCTCTCTAAAGACCATTCCCTCTGTTCACAAAATTCTCTGGTCTCTGATTGTCTTTTTAAACTCATTCCCTGTGTGACTGATAGTTCTCAATCTCTCACTTTTTCTGACTGGCTCATTTGATCTTTGTCTGATTGTCTCTATCAGCCCTGTCACTCTCCACTAATGTTCCATCTAAGCCATGTAGCTGTGCAGTAACCTGGAGATTTTCTGGCAAACTCAGGGCAAGTTGGCTCCTTTCAGTTACCACGCAAGTACAACTTTACAAAAGAATTCAAAGGGCCCACACACTAAAAAATGAATAGAGCACGTACACCCATTATTCTACATGTTTCTTTCACACTTGCTCCCCAGTTAAATCTTGCAGTATCCCTGTTTCTGTGTCTTCGGTTCTTTCTTGCTTTTTTTCATTTCCTTCGGTCTTTCGCTGCTCCCCTTTGGCTTTTTGTCATTTATTCAATGATATATGCACAAACCATTTATCCTGACAAATACAAATCTTCCAATGCATACAGTCATATTCATTGAATTAACATCATTACCATCTGTGATAAAATCCCACTATAAATACTACAGTGCTATGACACATACCCAAAACAACCTGGGACCATAACCAGAAAAACAAGGATCAGTCTTAAAGGGAATCACAGTCTTTGAATATTTTACAGCCTTAAAGGGGCTTGTTAAAACTGAATATGTTACAGCAAAAACAAGGGAATTCTGAAAGATGAACATTTTATTTGTCAGTTTTTGCTCAATTAATTCTTTCCTCCAGTATGACGTGGTGACCCTTGTCCATAAAGGCAGTCTGGGATTAAGCAATACATTCTGTCATTCAAAAAATTAAATCGATGTGGGTGGGCTCAATGTGACACCAGCTCAGTGCTGCTGTGTGGGACTCAGAAGTCAGCTGTCACATGAACCTCTATGCTGGGGAGAGTTTCATTCATTCGGAAATCTGCTATGGACAAGGGAAGTGTATTCCACACCTGCAATCAGCTCTGATTTCCTTCGTGCTATGTTTTAATGGATAAATATTAGGCTAGATTACACCCAGGTGTTAACATAAATCAGCCAACTCAGCAGAAGCCAAGCATCACTTAATTAGCTCAGCATGAAAATATTCCCAAGTGTGCTCCACCATTGGTTGGAAGGTGTAGTCCTAACTGGACTAAATAAATTAGGTTTATTTGTTTTGAAATGGTTGTGTTGAGGTTTTAAAGAGACAGATCTGATTAAAGTTGCTTCAACTTTAGACCACCCACACCGCACAACTCAAGAATAACCAGGATGGTACACTTCCTAATTGAAAGACATTCTTTTTGTTCAGAGCTGTTATTTTTGGGTGGAGGAATTGTTAACTAAGTGTTTGCCACAAATGGAATCCTTTTGCTATGTAGCACCTTCCAATCAAACTACTAAGGAATCCACATTGGCTGACAGCTTATGTGTTCCTTATGAAGCGCACACTCTTACCCAAAGTTAGAGACCTGATCTGCTGGACAGCCGAGTCAGTTGGAGCTTACTGAGTTCATATCAGGGTACTGTTGGAGTTTCATCAACTCCATGGCAGAGCCATGGTATTTTATGCTACAATCTGGCATCTCTCATGGTTATATTCTGCTGTTAAGCCACAAAATACCATCTTTTTAATGAGTTCAGTTGCAGAATATTCCATGATGAGATTTGAATCCCTCAGCTATACCATAACTGTGACACTACCCTACTCACTGAGGCAGGCATCGTCAACAGAACATTGAAATCTTAGTGTCAATGTAGTTGAGACATAGATCAACTGTGAATTAATTATAACTGGCAGAAGAAATTTGAGGGTTTACTGATCTGCTGTGTTCTGATGCTTCAATATACTGACTAGCACATAACTTTCTGACTCAGAGGTAAGGCAGCCAACCAGCCTTCCAAACTGACGATTACAATTTTATTTATTCACAGTTTCACAAGATTTATCTATCCATTGGGACAAAGGCTTTACCTATTAGCACTGATTTGAAGGTACTGGTGTTGGACTGGGGTGGACAAAGTTAAAAATCACACAAGCTGAAAACGTGTTGCTGGAAAAGCGCAGCAGGTCAGGCAGCATCCAAAGAGCAGGAGAATCCTGAAGAAGGGCTCATGCCCGAAATGTCGATTCTCCTGCTCCTTGGATGCTGCCTGATCTGCTGCGGTTTTCCAGCAACATATTTTCAGCTCTGATCTCCAGCATCTGCAGTCTTCACTTTCTCCTTAAAAATCACACAACACCAGGTTATAGTCCAACAGGTTTATTGGGAAGCACTAGGTTTCGAGGTGCTGCCTCTTCACCACCTGATGAAGGAGCAGCACTCTGAAAGCTAGTGCTTCCCAATAAACCTGTTGGACTATAACCTGGTGTTGTGTGATTTTTAACTTTGCCCACTAGCGCTGACACCTACCTAGCTCAAGTACAGGGTTACTTTGTGAGCCTTTGAGACTTCATATGGTTCTATGTCACTCTAAAGACTTCCATACCTTCTTCTCTCTCCCCCATTCCCAAGGTGCGAGACAATAGGTGGTCATTGTTATTTTGTCGAAGGTTGGACCCAATAAGCAAGAGGGGCAGAGGCTAATAAGCTTGTCACATCACACAGACCCCATCAAGGAAACCAATTATCAGCATCAAAGTCTCAAACATGCCAGGGCTAAGGACAGGTTGACTGCAACCGATTTGTAGGATCAGGCCCTTTGATGTGCTCTCTTTGACTTTTGAAACATAATTGTTCTCAAATTACAGAGGAGATATCCAGCTGCAACCAGTTTTTCTGCAATACTGTCTTCAATTCTCATTTTCCACATAGAAACTGATCCCTTACAAGCTAGAAATTTCAACTCACAATCTTTCCCCTGCCCAATAAACTTGTTAAAGAGTTGCAGATCAATAAAGTCTTGGTTTGTGTTGAGTTAGCTGCTCTTACTCTGGGTACCACTTGGTGTGCCACACCATTTGTTAAGGTAGTGATCGATTTTCTATTCCCTCATCCCAGGTGTTAAGACAAGCTGTAACACTACTGGTGTTGCATGAACTCAGCAAAATCTCAGTACACACCACATGGAATCAAACACAATTCAAGACATCAATACTGATCTCAACAACTAGCGACACAGCCAGAGTTCAGGTAGCTGGGAATAGTTCACACCATTCCATGATCCATTCATTCACACCACAGCTTTTCCATCCATAAATATGGCATTGGGATAAAGTATGGAATCCTCAGAACACAGCAGGTCAGTAAATCCTCAAGTTTCTTCTGCTAGCTATAATTAATTCACAGTTGATCTATATCTCAACTACATTAACGCTCTTTACTACACATCTCTTCATGGCCTTATTTTATAAAAGTCCACTGGGCTTGGTTTTGAAAATTTCTACCTGTTGAATCCACAGACCTCTGAAAAGTGTTTCAGATTAGTGAAAATGTACTTCCTGATTTCATTCCTGAATGGTCTACCTCTCAAGACTGAGTGCCCCAATAAAGACAAATAGCACTTACATATTGCCATATAAAACATATAAAATGTTCCTAGCACCCAAAATTAGCATTCTTGCCAAATCCTCCCCTATCTGAATTGTCACACTGCTTGCCTGAAATCCAACACTTACTGAGCAGACATTTTATCAAAATGCTTTGGATCTGTGCCAGAAGCTGCATTCCATAGCCACAAGATCAAACCTTCTCACTGATAGCCTTGGTGTTGTATCTGATTCTCTATAAACTTCTCATCTCTACTCATCTCCCTTCGTTTAAAATGTCCTCTAAAAGTTATGGCATTGACCAAGGTTTTGGTCACCTGACCTAATATTGCCCTTATGTAGCTCAATGTCATTTTTTTAATAAGGTAGAGTGCCTTGGAAGTCTTAATACACTAAAGATGCAAAGTCAATGTTGATGAAATCTCTGTACATACTATTGAAACATCTTAAAAATTTCAACTTTCTAAACTCAAGAGATATAAAGCATATTTTTACAACTTTACCTTACAATTTAGCCTTTAATTGGTACGATTTTAGTGAATCTATGTCACATCACAGCTAATATTTATGAGATATTCATGTGCCTCTTGAACTGAACACCTTCAGAGATTGTGGATTATTGTATAATTGTAATTGGAGGCTGAGAAAAGCAGGATGTGGCCTGTGTAAACAAACTCTAAATTAACGTAGATTACTGGCTGACTATTTGTGCAGCAAGGACCAAGAATTCACAGGCTCTGAACCCAAGTTCCATAATGGCTGTAGACTCCAATCACACCCTCCCTTCCCCTTCCTCCTCTTCTGGTCAAAAAAGGGTTAACACAGAGTTTTAAGGATAAAGATCCCAAAATGCAGGTAGCTGCATTATTTTTAGGCTCGACTCAAAAAAGAAAGTGGCCAATTTATCAGTCCAAACAATAACCTTGCTAATAATGGAAGGAATGATTGAAAGAGAAACTAGATAACCCCTATCCACATCACTCATTCCTGGATCTGTTATGGATTAGTCCCCAATAAGCCCAAGGCTATAACAACTTCAACAGGATTAAGCCGGACTTATTTACCATTTAGCACCAGTCCATATATAAAGGGAACTTGGTGAGAAAATAAAAGCACTGCCTAAGTGCTGAGGTCAGACTACTGCAACCAGTTTCTGGGATCACACTTTAGGAAAGGTGTCATGGCCATAGAGTGTACGCAGAAAAGATTCATTAAAATGGCCACAGGGAGGGGATGTTTTGTTTAAATCGCAGGTCAAAGAGAAACATGGATATTTTCATTGAATAAATAAGGCTAAAAGATCAGATAGAGGTGTTGAAAATAACAATGGACTTTAATCAAGTAAACCATTGGAAAATAATTGCACTAACGCCAAAAAGAAGGCTCAAATGATATTTTTTTACAAAAAAGTCTTTAGTTCCCTACAGTGTGGAACAGGCCCTTCAGCCCAACAAGTCCACACCATCCTCCGAAGACTAAGCCACCCAGACCCACCTCTGACTAATACAACTAACACTATGGTCAATTTAGCATGGCCAATTCACCTGACCTACACATCTTTGGACTGTGGGAGGAAACTGGAGCACCCGGAGGAAACCCACACAGACACAGGGAGAATGTGCAAACTCCACACAGACAGTCACCCGAGCCTGGAATCAAATCTTGGACCCTGGTGCTGTGAGGCAGCAGTGCTAACCACTGAGGCACCATGCTGCCCTAAAAATCAGAGGAACATAGGACCAGGAGTAGGCCATTCAGTCCTTTGAGCCTGTTCTGCCCTTCAATAAGATCATGGCTGATGCGTGGTCAAACTCCTGAGTCTGCTTTGGGCCCGTTTCTTTTCATAACATTGCTGAATAAAAAAATGTTAATCTCAGATTTAAATTTAACAACCAAATTAGCAGTGACTGCTAATTGAGGAAGAGAGTTCAAAACCTCCACTACTCTTTGTGTGTAGACATACTTTCTAACATCTCTCCTGAATGCCCTGACCTTAATTCTTATACTGTGCCCCGGATTTGGAATCTCCAACCAGTGGAGATTGTTTATTTTTATCTACCCCGTTTTTCCCTGTTAATACACTGAAGATTTTGATTAGATCATCCCTTAACCTTCTAAATTTTAAAGAATAACAGCCTAATTTGTCTTATCACTCCTCATAACCTAACCCTTGAAGTCCATGTATCATCCTTGTAAACCTGTGTTGAACTCCCTCCAGGGACAAAACATCCTTCCTATGATGTGGTCAAGAGTGTGGTGCTGGGAAAGCACAGCAGGCCAGGTAGCATCCGAGAAGCAGGAGAATCAACATTTCAGGCATAAGCCCTTCATCATTCCTTACGTTCAGATCAATGGAACTGATATGAGGCAGTTAAAGGGCCTGAGAGTAAAGGTTGTGGTTCATTCAACTTTGATTTCAATGATCAGATATGGTACTTCCCAGAGAAGGTGGGAGTCTCTTTTCCACCAAGTATGCTATACTCATATAAATGATGATCAAAAATTATAGAACTTGATCTATATGAACTATTTAGCCTTACAGCCTCCAAGGTATCTCTGCTCCTCCTACTTCTGGTCTCTGGTGCATCCTCAGTTTCCATTCCTCCGCAATTACCAGCAGTCCCTTCAACTGCTAGGTTTTGAAAGCCCTCCATAAATCTCTCCACTTCTCATTCCACATTTCCTTCTAAAAGTAAAGTGCAACACATTGCGTAAATTAACAGAAATTAAAATGTTAAGCTGAGCTAAATTCAACTCCAACCAAACTGATATAAAATGCAGCCAATAGATGGAGCATCAGACAGTTGGAGGAAGTTCAATTGGGAATGTGGCCCAGCCTCCCCATGGAGACACATGTGTCTTATTTACCTTTTGTTAGTAATAGTTAATATGCCTTACTGTTAATGTAACCAATATATTGTGACTGAAATGTAATAAACTGCATTCGGTTGTCTAAGAAAAGAGAATCTTCCGCTGAGACTAATCAGTGGTTCACCACAGACTATTAGAAAGCTCAGGACTAGCATAGGAAGAAGGATTGGTAGCAGACTCCACTAACTGCAACTAGTTAGTAAATATGATTTGGAGATGCCGGTGTTGGACTGGGGTGTACAAAGTTAAAAATCACACAACACCAGGTGATAGGTCAACAGGTTTAATTGGAAGCACTAGCTTTCGGAGCGACGCTCCTTCATCAGGTGATAGTGGAGGGCTCGAGTATAACACAGAATTTATAGCAAAAATTTACAGTGTGATGTAACTGAAATTATACATTGAAAAATACCTTGATTGTCTGTTAGTAAATAGGGCTTCTCGTCACTTTTATAATGTAACAGAAATCTGAAAAAAAAGCAAAAAAAAGGCAACACTCAGCAGGTCAGATAGGAACTGTGGAGAGAGATCATAACATATCAATAATTTAGATGAAAGATCATCAACTGAGATGTTATCTCTGTTTCTCCCTCCACACATGCTGTCTAACCTTCTGAGTATTATCAATGCTGTATTACAGGCAGTATCTGGGTTGTGTTCTGGTGTTGGTTTCCAAGGCAATTTGTACTCAAACTGGAACACATGCAGGACAATATAAAGGAGCTGTGTGTTAAGTACAGGAAATATTGGTACATCAGATCCTTAAAATTAGAACCCGATATGAGATTCTGTTCATAAGTATGAGCTTTCTAAAGTACAAGCGTTCATAAATCAGGATTTCTCTGTGTTGCACAGATTCCAGACCAGAAATGCGGCATAACTTTAAAGCAGTTAGATGGCACCAAGGCATGTAACATTGCATGTAATATTGTCTCACCCTCACAGTAAGTGAAATAGAGTCAGTCAAGCAAGTATGTGCAGTGCCACAGTCATAGGATGCAGCCATAACATCAATAAGCTCAGGACGAGACTACGTGTAATTCTATGATTGCACAATGGTGTAAATAGTTAGCATCATTAATAAATGTCAAAACATCTATCTCAAAAAGAATCCAGCCTTTGTGGTACATGTAACATGAACCAAAATGTAAGTATTCACTCAGACCACATCATACTGGCAGTAGTGTTTGACACAAGAAATTGAACCAACCAGCATTTTATGATCTATCTCTACATTTGCTTTTGTGGTTCAGTGTCAAATTTTGTTTGATGACACTTCTGTAAAGTACTTCTGGTGCAACATAAATGCAAGTTGCTGTCATCTGATTTGTGTGAACCTGTGTCATGGGGTGGGCAAGTCAGTGGTGTCTCATGGGTAATATGGAAGAATTCTGTGCAGTATGTTTGCTGTAATGACACAGGAAAAACATTTAAAGGCATTTCCTGGCTTAAGTGTTGACATTTCATAATCAGTTTGAGCATGTAATTTAGTGTCATTCTCCAAACAATCAGTGTCTGACAATGTAGCAATTAGACAATCAGTTAGATCCAGACTGCATTAGCCAGGAGTCTGCAAGCTGGAATTTGTAAGCAGTGGTTAAACTCCTGTATAAAAGGCAGTTTTAAATCACACATGACTTTAAATTCACCTTAATGCTGAATGACAATGAATGCCGAAACCAGGTTCAGAAGAAAAAAACTTTAAGTGACTTAGGAGGCTCCTTAATGAGGAAAGGGGAGATTTGGTGAGCCCAGGTGGCCAGACAGCTGGTTTGCAATGCAGAGTCACACCAACAATGTGGGTTCAATTCCCACATCAGCTGAGGTTACCATGAAGGACTATCCTTCTCAAACTCTCCCCTTGCCTGAGGTGTGGTGACCCTCAGGTTTAACCACCATCAGTCATCTCTCTCTAATGAGAGAGAAGCCCAATGGTCCGGTAGGACTATGGTGACTTTATCTTTCACATTTGATGTCCATGGGGTGAATTTTAAAATATTAAAAGGAAACAGCAGAGAACATAAGGAGAAGCTATGACCTCTGATGGGGGAAAGCAAGTGCCATAATCTTAAAATTGGCACTTGGACATTCAAAAGTAAAATTAGGAACCCTTGTCTGTCCCTTAGTTCAAGGATGTCAGGTCATAAGATTCTGCTTGGGTTGATATGTAACTAATGTTTGGGCATATGGGACAGGGCATCCCAAGAGGTAGTGGGATCCCGAGGGTAGGATGGACTTTCTCATGAGAGGGTCATGGAGTTCTCTCCTCCAATTAGCTAGGGGGACAAAATGGAGCATTCAAGACTGAGGTGGACAGTTGTTTGTTAAAGATATTGAGAGATATGGAGCAAAGTTAATGGCGCTGAAATGCAGATCAGCTATGATCTAATTGAATGGCAAAGCAAACCCAAATATTCTTGAATATTCTCCTCTTCTTCTAAATATTCCTAACACTTTGGGCACAGGAATTCACTTGAAGTCCAGGAAAATTGTATCTATTTGCTCGCAATTTTCTTATTTGCTGTCTCTATTTGAAGCCTGTGAGTTAAGTGATTTGGAAAGGTCTGTTTGTATTTGTAATACTGTTGCCTCATAGATACATTAATCAGCAAAATGAAACGCTCAAGTCATTTGAAATAGCATCAGGGTAATTTTGATTGTTGCTGTAACATGTAAAAAATACTTTTGGAACATTTGATGATCTTTCTCCAAGGCTCTGCTCATGATGTTATCTTTAATTAAATAGGAATCTTTAATTCCAGGAGACTCTGGCTCAATCCTGAAGGGTCGGCAAATCTAAGTGAGCACAATCCTCAGATAAACGGGCAGTATCCTTATGATTAAACTGAGGGTGTGCACTAGTGCACAGAGCCAGGCGAGGACTTACTGCCCAGTCATCTGCTGAGCATAAAGTTAGTTACTAACTGCACCATGAAAAAAGCTCAGCTGTGCAGCATCAGTATGTTTATTTATTCAGGACTAGTGGTGCTGGAAGAGCACAGCAGTTCAGGCAGCATCCGAGGAGCAGTAAAATCGACGTTTCGGGCAAAAGTCCTTCATCAGGAATAAAGGCAGAGAGCCTGAAGGGTGGAGCCTGATGAAGGGCTTTTGCCCGAAACGTCGATTTTACTGCTCCTCGGATGCTGCCTGAACTGCTGTGCTCTTCCAGCACCACTAATCCAGAATCTGGTTTCCAACATCTGCAGTCATTGTTTTTACCCTGTTTATTTATTCAGCCTTTCTGCCAAAGCAAGGTGCTGGTCTCTGCAGAAAACCTTTCTCAACCAAGTATAGCGCATTCTGTACCGGTGGGGTCCGTAGCCACGAGTCCCTTCGACCCTATTAGAGCGCCATTTCTGTCCGTCTTCTACACGACGTTTCTTATAATTACTCAATTACACTACCCTTCTGCCTTTCCAACACTTACTTATTTTAATCACTTGCAAGTGACGCCTATAAACAAGAAAATAAATGATACCCGATTGAAAGCCTGTTAATTTGATTAGATACCCCACAGTATGGAAACAGGCCCATCGACCCAACAAATCCACATCAACCCTCTGAAGAGCAACCCACCCAGACCTACTCCCCTACCCTATATTTACCCCTGACTAATGCACCTAACACCATGGGAAATTTAGCATGGCCAATTCACCTGACCTGCACATCTTTGGACTGCGGGAGGAAACCCACACAGATACGGGGAGAATGTGCAAACTCCATGCAGATAGTTACCCGAGGCGGGAATCGAACCCAGGTCCCTGGTGCTGTGAGGCAGCAGTGTAAACCACTGAGTCACCGTGCTGTCCATTTAGTCTTCTTCATAGGCATCAGGCAGAACAGCTGGCTTAGGTTTGGGGTGAAATGATGGCCAGGTGTTTATATGGAACACAATGATCTGGCCTACTACTGTCCTGAGTGTCTCATAACCCCTTCTAGGTCAGATCCCTGATATCAGCCAAGTTGTCAGCAGTAGATCATTAATTAACTAGAGATGCTTCCCTAAGCTGTCTTCCAACCCAATCTCACCATGAGCAAGCATCCCTGTTGAGGTATTCCCTTACTGAAGTTAAAGTGCTCCATGTGTAACTTGATGTTTCTCATAAACCAAATTCCAGGTGTATTGTTCAGCTTATGCCCTCAGTTAAATGCAGGAACATTGAATCTAGCCAAGATTGAAATTGATGAAAACCTTCCTTGTGAATGGAAATTCCTAAGTGAAGTGGGTTTGATCAGTCTGAACCCAGCTCCCAGTAGGTGTGAGCGCACTGTACAAAGCTGCACAAACTAGTGTTTAGTTGGCAGTCATTCTCAGAGGTTGCACAGGCAGCCATAGTAAACTGATCTGCAGCTTCAAGTAACTTAGGGCCACATTTGGAGGAGCTTTACTCCGTATCTCACCAATTGCTAGACCTGATACAATGCTGACAGAGGAAGGGTTTATTTCCTCGGCACTGATATCCCTCAATTTGACAGGCACAAGGTTGCATCCGAGAAAAATAAGCAGCCAAAAGTGCTTTAATGTTAATGTTACTGCTGGGAGAAAACCCACAGTCCAGAATGAAGATGAGAAATACACATGTAGTTCAGAGATGGTCACTCAACTAATCTGACTAATCCTTCTATAAAATCTCCAAAACCAATATAAGAAAATATAACTATCTCCCGGACAGCTCCAGCCATTTTGGTTCCACACTCACACAAAGAACAATCCACATTCTGATCATTCTTTGACTGATGAGGTCATTCTTGACATTGGTCTTACCTTTGCCCTTTACCAATATAAGAGGCTGTCTTTTTAACTGTCTTTTTAATTTTAGCTCAAAATTGCAAAAATAAACCACCAAAGTTGATCAAACAAGAATGTAAATCAGAGAAGTTGGAGTCAGGTAACATGAAGCTTCAGTTTACCGATGTAAGCCAAAAAATTAAGTTGGGGGGTTTGAAGAGTTCCTGAGAGTGAATGAGCAGAGATGGTGCCTGTGTGTACATAATGAATACCAGACTATCTGTTAGAGACCCTGAGGCAGAATAAGCACTGTACTTAAGTCTTTGTCAACATCCTTTACAATTGTGTCTCAAACAAGATGTCAGGATTTTGTCCAACCTAGTAGTTAGAACTAAACAGTGGGTATGGGTTGGGGGAGGCAAGGGAAGTCATGTGGTAGACAGATACAATACAGTAAGCAACAGAAATTAAGGTCATTGGCCCCCATGATGGGCCAACCAGAACTGAATGCTCGTCTCTCATTTTCTGCTGGCAAACAAGAGAGAAGTACTTTCTAATTGGCCTCTATTGTTTGCAGCTGTACTCTGTGCTGCTATTGCTCAATAAATGCAAAATCCAACATTAGCTGCAAAAGAAATATCACCAAATTTAATTCAAGCAGGAAAACCCCATACAGTAAGAACATGCAAACAATTTTGGAAGATGGGACGCTACAGCACCATTAAATCTCAGACATTATAGAAAGGTAGTGAATTACGTTTCTCCTTAGTCAAATCCTTCATTCCTCACTATTGCAAAAAGTAATGGTGTGGAAGGAGTTATAGACAATAGACAATAGACAATAGACAATAGACAATAGATGCAGGAGTAGGCCATTCTGCCCTTCGAGCCTGCACCGCCATTCAATATGATCATGGCTGATCATTCCTAATCAGTATCCTGTTCCAGCCTTATCTCCATACCCCTTGACTCCACTATCTTTAAGAGCTCTATCCAATTCTTTCTTAAATGAATCCAGAGACTGGGCCTCCACTGCCCTCTGGGGCAGAGCATTCCACACAGCCACCACTCTCTGGGTGAAGTAGTTTCTCCTCATCTCTGTCCTAAATGGTCTACCCCGTATTTTTAAGTTGTGTCCTCTGGTTCGGCATTCCCCCATCAACGGAAATATGTTCCCTCCTGCCAGAGTATCCAGTCCTTTCATAATCCTATACGTTTCAATCAGATCCCCTCTCAGTCTTCTAAACTCAAGGGTATACAAGCCCAGTCGCTTCAGTCTTTCCGTGTAAGGCAATCCTGCCATTCCAGGAATTGACCTCGTGAACCTACGCTGCACTCCCTGAAGTTAACACTGAAGTTGCATTAATTCCATCCGACCTGATAAAGTCACACAGTTTTGGGTGTACAGTCAGTCAGTCTTGCACAAGGTCCCAAAGCAGACAGATGTATAATACTGGCTTCTGATTATACATAAGAAGTTAATGTTAATTGTATCTATTTTTGTCATACAATAAATATTACCTTATGTAAGACAAGTGCCTTTTCTTGTTATGACTCTATAATTGTTTATCTTCACTAATAATTAGACACATCCTCAGACTTAGCAGAGAAAGGAGAATTGACAACGTAAACTACCACAATTACAGTCACAAGTTGCTGGTAACAAGAACCTACAAGATTTACCACTTGCAAATGCCTCAATATTAAAATTCAGTTCTAGTTTGCAAAACCCCTCGTAGCCTTGCACCTCCTTATCTCTGCAATCCCTTCCAGCCTCTCCATCCTCTGCAATTTGTGTTCCTCTAATTCAGGCCTCTCGAATTTGCCCAGGTTTAAGCGTTTCCCCACTGGTGACTATGCCTTCAACCACCTAGGAATGAAGCTCTAGATTTCCCTACCTAAATGTTTCTTCCTCACTACCTCTTCTTTCCTCTTTGAAACACGCCTCAGAAGTTGTGATTCTGTAGAACGGGGATGGAGCATCATACCTATAATCAATTCTGGCATTTGAATTCTTTTTAATAACACCTGCCCTAGGTTCTCATTATTTTCTTGTTACCTACAAAAACACATATTTGCTTCAGAAACAGTTTGGGAAGCTAGTACTCTGCTAAGCACAGAATTCTTGTGATCACTGCGTGCATCAAAATATTGAAATGGATTAAAAGATAATTTCTCTGCACTTTCTAAAGAAAACTATGGAAGAGCAAAAGGAAAATCATTCACCTAAGTACCTGTGCTAACAGAAAACTATGACCCAATGTTGGGACAATAGGAAATGTATGGTGTATGGGGAGGTCCTGCAGAAGCTATTTTGAAAATAATGGAACTCTATGTATAGCTATGTCAGAGAAAGGACCTGAATTCATAGCATAATCCCCTGACCCACTCCATTAAATCCTTATAAGTTCCATTCTGGCCTGCGCAGGAAGTTTTCCAGGCTGGTAATTCCATCCCAAATACTAATTGTATGGCTTCCCCAGACTTGACAATTCCTCTGATTCTTAGCTGTCTAATTACTGCGCTGCAGATTCGTGACAGTTCCAAAAGTCATTTGTTCACAGGATTCAGCTAAAGGTAAAGTGTGCTGGTGTGTTCAAATCTGATAACGTATTAACCTGGGACAGCAAGGATGTCAAAATCTGCAATAAAGGTCGTTGATTGTGCATGGAGCTTAATATCCATTTCCTTCCTCAGATACAATCAGATTACAATTGGACAGTTCCTACACACACTGGCTAAATTTGTTCCCACTCAAATGAAATCTCAATGCTTCACTGCTACTATTGCAATCTATACATGAAACTGTGTTTCAGAGAACGTGATTTGGAGATGCCGGTGTTGGACTGGGGTGTACAAAGTTAAAAATCACACATACACCAGGTTATAGTCCAACAGGTTTAATTGGAAGCACACTAGCTTTCGGAGCGACGCTCCTTCATCAGGTGATAGTGGAGGGCTCAATCCTAACACAGAATTTATAGCAAAAATTTGCAGTGTGATGTAACCGAAATTATACATTGAAAAATTGATTGTCTGACAATCTATTCTGTAAATAAATTCTGTGTGTTAGGATTGAGCCCTCCACTACCACCTGATGACGGAGCAGCGCTCAGAAAGCTAGTGTGCTTCCAATTAAACCTGTTGGACTATAACCTGATGTTGTGTGATTTTTAACTTTTCAGAGAACATTTCTCATCAATTAGCCATCAGTTGTAGATATCATTTTTTTCATCTCTGAGCCTATTTTGAAATCCAGAGAAATGCATTGATTGTTTCTTCATGCTGACAGCTGGGAGAATTCTCCTACATCTGAGAAT
This sequence comes from Chiloscyllium punctatum, assembly GCF_047496795.1. Lineage (NCBI taxonomy): Eukaryota > Metazoa > Chordata > Chondrichthyes > Orectolobiformes > Hemiscylliidae > Chiloscyllium > Chiloscyllium punctatum. Next base: position 13,874,606 of record NC_092754.1, read on the forward strand.
AAGGGCAGGATATCGCAACGCTGAGCCTATCCTTGCCAATGGCGAGGGTTTCCCCTGGGTGCCCTGGTTTCCTCCCATATTCAAACATGTGTGGGTTCAGTGGATTGGCCTTCCAAAACAAAATTGCCCCACAGTTTCCAGGGAGGTGCAGATTAGATGGTTAGCCATGATAAAACAAAACCCATGCAGGGCGGTGGGGATGGATCTGGATAGGATGCACTTTGGAGGGTCGGTGCAGATTTGATGGACCAAATGGCCTCATTCTGCACTGTCGGGGTTCTGTGAGCCTCCAGGAATGTCAGTAGTACAGGGAATCTCCAGGAGTGTGAGTTATCGAGTCATTAAGAATTTTAATATTTACAGGGGTCCCCAGAACTGTCAGCATTTCGACAAGGTGTCTGGGAGTGTCAGTATTTAGATAGGGACCCTGTGAGTCTTAGAATGTACAGCTGGTCACCAGGAGTGTGCCAGTATTTGTAGGGAGCCTCTGGATATGTGTCAATATTTACTAGAAGTCTGGGAGCATGTCACTATTCACAGGTGGTCCCCAGGAGTGTTAGCATTCTTAGAGGTGATGAGAGGCTTCGGCAGCATTAGACATATTTTTATTATTTTCACATTAAAAATATAGAAACCATATTTCTTGCTAAGATCAGTCAGCTGACCACCCAAGTACACACAGCTTTAGCAGCACATTCCACGCAGATCTGTAAGAGATCAGCAGAGGATGTGTCATTTCAAATAAAAATCAGAAAGAACAGCCTGATTTTGAACAGCGAACTGTGATGAGGATAAACAGAGAATGTCCCCAAAGAGACCCAGTATCTGATAATCTAGTCCAGGGTGGATTGTCTAACATGTTCTCTCTTTCTCTTGATGAGAAGAGACAAGGTCAGAAGCTAGGTAATTTACGCCTTGCAGTCAAGTTTTGTACGAAATGTTCCACTGTCTTTTTTTTTGTTTTAGTCATGTGTTCAGGAGGTTGGTACTGGTTATCTCTGTTTATATAATTGCCTTGTTCTGTTTTTTGTATTGATTTGGTGAGTGTGTCTGTGTCCTGGCAACATGGCAGTTGAATCTGGTTCCAATTTGCTGCATGCTTACAACTCTGCCCAAATGATTATACAAGCAGAATGATACCAGAATAAGCTTCTTGTTGTTTTTCGTTTATCCAACATTTATTGCCCCTCCCCTAGTTACCATCAGAGAGTGATCAAGGACCTTCAGCTTAAACTGCTGTTTAATACAGCTCAGTGGCTGACTAAGTAACTTCAGAGAAAAAGATGCTAATCCTTGGGGATTACTTTGAAGTCGCCAAGAAATAAACATTAATCCCACAAACACTGTTGCAAGAATACTTGGGTGAAAATCATGGCAATATCATGCAACTTTGCTTTTTCATTTATGAATTATAAGATATTGAAAAGGGAACAAAAATGTTGCTCGACTGGGTGAGGCAGTCAGGGAAGGAGATCAAGTGATGAAAATGTCAGGAATACGTTCAACCACAGCTGACAACTCCTATTCAGCAGGAGCCTAAGAGTCAAACATGTCAGTGAGATGTAGAAAAATCATTGTATAAAACCATACAAAATGCATTACATATCATTGGAATAGCTCCTGTGGTATTTGCCCTGATTGCCACAGCTGACATGTTGCTCTATCTACCACCTTGAGGTAGTTTGCTGACACTAATCTTCCTTCATCTATACTATGGTATTGTGTCAGTTTTGGAAGTTACTGTTGAGCATGGGCCTTGAAGGCCCAAACAGGCAGTAAGAAAATTAGATAGAACGCTGGTCTGGAGATTTCACGATTTTCCTACAATGCATTTTCTTCAGACTGGGCTGAATTACACTTCAACACTGTTGAGCTTCATTCTGATCGATGGACCATTCCTCTGTCGGAGGATCCTTTATCGCTGGGATGTCCTTCACATACGACACCATTTCTAGTAATCCTTGTTGTTAGTCCAATACCATATCTGAAAGAATTTTAATCTCCTGAATCCTTTTTGCAGAGGAATGCTTCTCTGCTAACTCAGATAGCTTCCCCATAATATCATTAGGGGACCATTAATCTTGTGACAGTTGTTCTGTTGAAATACGTATATTCTTCTTTGTAATGTCCTGGACGTTTGGATCAGACAATACATTTTTGCAGTATTTGGTTTGTTTAAACCAGAAACTTTCTTATTCCTAACCTGACAATTCTATATCACCACCAATTTTGCAATAAGTTATGAGATCTTCAGTCTCATTTGAGATTTCTGGCCTCTACACCACTGAAAGTGCCCTGGTGGTACAAGTGGCAATGCCTAATTGTCTCCAGTGTATTCTTTACAATACATATTCCCAAGAGAAACTGGAATAATTAGTTTTAGAACATAGAACATAGAACATAGAAAAATACAGCGCAGTACAGGCCCTTTGGCCCTCGATGTTGTGCCAATCGAAGCCCACCTAACCTACCACTAGCCCACTATCCTCCATATGCCTATCCAATGCCCGTTTAAATGCCCATAAAGAGGGAGAGTCCACCACTGCTATTGGCAGGCATTCCATGACCTCACGACTCGCTGAGTAAAGAATCTACCCCTAACATCTGTCCTATACCTACCACCCCTTAATTTAAAGCTATGCCCCCTCGTAATAGCTGACTCCATACGTGGAAAAAGGGTCTCACGGTCAACCCTATCTAAACCCCTAATCATCTTGTACACCTCTATCAAGTCACCCCAAACCTTCTTTTCTCCAATGAAAACAGCCCCAAGTGCCTCAGCCTTTCCTCATACAATCTTCCTGCCATACCAGGCAACATCCTGGTAAACCTCCTCTGCACCCGTTCCAGTGCCTCCACATCCTTCCTATAGTATGGCAACCAGAACTGCACACAATACTCCAGATGCGGCCGCACCAGAGTCTTCTACAACTGCAACATGACCTCAGGACTCCGGAACTCAATTCCTCTACAAATAAAAGCCAGTACGCCATATGCCTTCTTCACAGCATTATTTACCTGAATGGCAACTTTCAGAGATCTGTGTACATGGACACCAAGATCCCTCTGCTCATCCACACTACCAAGTATCCGACCATTAGCCCAGTACCCCATCTTCTTGTTACTCATACCAAAGTGAATCACTTCACACTTACCTACATTAAATTCCATTTGCCACCTTTCTGCCCAGCTCTGCATCTTATCTATATCCCGCTGTAACCTGCCACATCCTTCCTCACTGTCCACAACTCCACCGACTTTCGTATCATCCTCAAACTTGCTCACCCAACCTTCTAGCCCCTCCTCCAGGTCATTTATAAAAATGACAAACAGCAATGGTCCCAAAACAGATCCTTGCGGAACACCACTAGTAACTGCACTCCAAGATGAACATTTACCATCAACTACTACCCTCTGTCTTCTTCCAGCCAGCCAATTCCTAATCCAAACCTCCAACTCACTCTCAATACCATACCTCTGTATTTTTTGCAGCAGCCTACCATGGGGAACCTTATCAAACGCCTTACTAAAATCCATATACACCACATCTACCGCTTTACCCTCGTCCACCTCCTTAGTCACCTTCTCAAAGAATTCAATAAGGTTTGTGAGGCACGACCTGCCCTTCACAAAACCATGCTGACTATCCTTGATCACATTATTCCTATCCAGATGTTCATAAATCGTATCCCTTACAATTCTCTCTAAGACTTTGCCCATAACAGAAGTGAGACTCACCGGCCTATAGTTACTAGGGTTATCCCTACTCCCCTTCTTGAACAAGGGAACCATATTTGGTATCCTCCAGTCTTCTGGCACTATTCCTGTAGACAACGAGGACATAAAAATCAAGGCCAATGGCTCTGCAATCTCCTCCCTTGCTTCCCAGAGAATTCTAGGATAAATGTCATCATGGCCAGGGGACTTATCTATTTTCACCCTTTCCAGAATTTCCAACACCTCTTCCCTACATACCTCAAAGCCATCCATTCTAATTAATTGTGACTCAGTATTCACATCGGCAACAATGTCCTGTTCCGGAATGAATACTGACGAAAAGTATTCATTCAGTGTCTCCCCAATCTCTTCAGCCTCCGCACGCAACTTCCCACTACTATCCTTGACTGGACCTATTCCTACCCTAGTCATTCTTTTATTCCTGACATACCTATAGAAAGCCTTTGGGTTTTCCCTAATCCTACCGACTAAGGACTTTTCATGTCCCCTCCTTGCTGCTCTTAGCTCTCTCTTCAGATCCTTCCTGGCTACCTTATAACTCTCAATCGCCCCAATTGAACCTTCACGCCTCATCTTTACATAGGTCGCCCTCTCCCCTTTAACAAGGGATTCCAATTACTTATTAAACCATGGCTTCCTCACACGACCCTTTCCTCCCTGCCTGACAGGTACATACTTATCAAGGACACTCAATAGTTGCTCCTTGAACAAGCTCCACATATCAATTGCGCCCTTCCCTTGAAGCCTACTTTTCCAAGCCATGCATCCTAAGTCATGCCTCACCACATCATAATTTCCCTGCCCCCAGCTATAACTCCTGCCCTGCAGTGCACACTTATCCCTCTCCATCACTAGAGTAAAAGTCACCGAATTGTGGTCACTGTCCCCAAAGTGCTCACCTACCTCCAATTCTAACACCTGACCTGGTTCGTTACCCAGAACCAAATCCAGTATGGCCTCACCTCTTGTTGGCCTGTCTACATATTGTGTCAGGAAACACTCCTGCACACATCGGACAAACACCGACCCATCTAACGAACTCGAGCTATAGCTTTCCCAGTCAATATCTGGAAAGTTAAAGCCCCCATAACAACCACCCTATTACTTTCACTCTTCTCCTGAATCATCCTCGCAATCCTTTCTTCTACGTCTCTCGGACTATTAGGAGGCCTGTAGAAAACTCCTAACAGGGTGACCTCACCTTTCCTATTCCTAACCTCAGCCCAAACTACCTCAGATGGCGAGTCTTCATCCATCATCCTTTCCACTGCTGTAATACTATCTTTGACAAGCAATGCCACACCTCCCCCTCTTTTACCCCCACCTCTGACCCTACTAAAACATTTAGACCCTGGAACCTGCAACAGCCAATCCTGTCCCTGTTCTACCCATGTCTCCGTAATAGCCACAACATCGAAATCCCAGGTACCAACCCACGCTGCAAGTTCACCTACCTTATTTCGTATACTTCTTGCATTGAAGTATACACACTTCAAGTCACTTTCCTGTTTATAGGCACCCTCCTTTGAGATTGATGCCATGTTCCTAACCTCCCTACACTCCAGGTCCTGCACCCTAAAGCTACAGTCTAGGTTCCCATGCCCCTGCAGAGTTAGTTTAAACCCCCCCAACGAGCAATAGCAAACCTCCCCCCAAGGATACTGGTTCCCCTCAGGTTCAGGTGTAGACCATCCTGTTTATAGAGATCCCACCTTCCCCAGAAAGAACCCCAGTTATCCTGATACCGGAATCCCTCCCTCCTGCACCATCCTTGTAGCCACGCATTTAACTGTTCTCTCTCCCTATTCCTTGACTCTCTATCACGTGGCACGGGTAACAAACCAGAGACAACAACTCTGTTTGTTCTAACTCTGAGCTTCCAACCTAGCTCCCTGAAAGCCTGCCTAACATCCTCATCCCTCTTCCTACCTATGTCGTTGGTGCCAATGTGGACCACGACTTCGGGCTGCTCCCCCTTAAGGACCCGGAAAACACGATCAGAGACGTCACATACCCTTGCACCTGGGAGGCAACATAGCAAACGTGAGTCTCTCTCACCCCCACAAAACCGCCTATCTGTGCCCCGAACTAACGAGTCCCCAATAACTATTGCTCTGCTCTTCTCCACCCTTCCCTTCTGAGCAACGGGGACAGGCTCCGTACCAGAGGCCTGAGCCCTATTGCTTACCCCTGGTAAGTCGTCCCCCCCACAAGTATACAAAATGGTATACTTGTTCTTGAGGGGAACGGCCGCAGGGGGTCCCTGCACTGGCTACTTCCTCCCAGTCCCCCTCACTGTCACCCATCTGTCTGCAATCTTTGGAGTTACTACTTCCCTAAAGCTCCGATCTATGACCCCCTCTGCCTCCCGAATGATCCTAAGTTCATCCAACTCCAGCTCCAGTTCCCTAACACAGTCTTGGAGGAGCTGGAGATGGGTGCACTTCCTGCAAGTGTAATCAGCAGGGACGACCATGGCATTCCTCACCTCAAACATGTTGCAAGAGGAACATTGCACTGCCTTCACTGCCATCCCTCTAAAAGTAACCTTTTTAAAAAAAACTAGGTCTAAAGAATAGAACAAGCAAAATGCAGCACTTACCTACTTACCACAACGGGTCTTATTATTAGGTTAGAGGAGGAGAGCGGGTGGGAGGCACTACCTCTGTAGTGCCTTGGGTTCCTCTCCTGCGCGCTTTTACAGGGAAAAAAACATATATGCTTGCGCTACACCAGCTTCCGGGTCCGCTCCGCGCTTTTTAAAACACAACTTTCAAATTTAAACCGTTAAACAAACGTCACCGAGCCTTCAAGCAGCCACTGCCAAACAGCCCTTACCTGCTCCACTGAGAGAGTGAGAGAGTAGGCAAAAGTGTGGACTGCAGATGCTGGAGATTAGAGTGGTGCTGGAAAAGCACAGCAGGTCAGGCAGCATCCGAGGAGCAGGAAAATCGATGCTTCAGGCAGGAGATCTTCATCAGAAATGAGGATGAAGGTCTTTTGCCAGAAACGTTGATTTTCCTGCTCCTCGGATGCTGCCTGACCTGCTGTGCTTTTTCAGCACCACTCAAATCATAGCAAGTTTTCTGTCATACACTGGTACATGCTCTTGGCCAACTCACTCCACTTTTTGTTTGGTCATCCTTCAACATATCATTGGTGAAGGATAGCACATTCTTGGTCACTTGTTTATGCTTGTTAAATTTCATAAAGTTCCTCTTAGCTTTCTGGCCACTGCTTCTGCTCGGCTATATCAAACAAGACACCCTAGAAAGCCTTAACAGATTCTTTAATCTTTTTAGTTTCTTCTATAAGTCTAGAAAGACCAATGAAATCTTCCACTGAGTGCCCTTGACTGGTTAGTCTGGACTAGTTGTTCTCTGCAAAGCAATGGGACTCTCTATGCAATTTTAAAGAGGTTACAACTGAGACATCCACGCAGCAGTGAAATGAAGATTTTTGATTGTGAAGCAAACACCTTTTCAACTTTCTTTGTGTTTCAATGTAACTGTAGTGATTGGACCTTATTGACTATGAGGTTCTTGACTGTGGTTGTTAACCTGGGCCAATCAGGAAAGTTTTGGCTGACCAATATAACCAGGAGATAACTAAATAAAGATTTGTTCACCTGTTGTAGAAGAAAAAATGAAAAGAATCTCCTCAGTTGAGGACTGACTCTGGGCTGGCTGGCCACAGCCAATGTACTGTATACTCGTAAATAAAGGGTGACTTGGTGACAGTACCTGGCTTCTGAGCGGTTATTTCAGTAACCTATAGCATCCATATGTTCATGACATTTATTCAACTTGAACTGCTTGGTGTCACCTTCGTAGGCTGTAACCTCTGATTCTTCAGCCGTGGTATATGGTTGAATAGAATAATGACACAAGTGCTTGCATTGAGTTTTAAAGTAAGAGGATTTTCATTGACATTAATGAGTTTTGTGAAACCTGGATAGTTGTGATCACACATTTCCCCTAAAAATGCTTCAGTTACCTGTTCAAAAAAGATTGTTCAACCATATTGCATAGCTTCCTCCTTTTTGCAGCATAGATGTATCATCTTTTATCATAGATGGGCATTATCTATACCTGTGAGACATTACTGTTCGACAATTTTGACACTGACTCATACACAGTCATAAAGTCATAGAGTTATGGAAATGTACAGCACGGAAATAGATCTTTCAGTGCAACACGTCCATGCCGACTAGCTTTCCTAAATTAATCTAGTCCCATTTACTAGCATTTGGCCCATATCTCTCTAAACCCTTCCTATTCCTATACGCATCCAGATGCCTTTTAAATGTTGTAATTGCACCAGCTTCCACCACTTCCTCTAGCAGTTCATTCTAAAGACTGCATGAATAAGGTGCCCCGCAGGTCCCTTTTAAATTTTTCCCTTCGCACCTTAAACCTATGTCCTCTAGTTTTGGACTCCCCTACCCTGGGGAAAAGACCTATGTCCCTTATGATTTTATAAACTTCTATAAGGTCATCCCCTCAGCCTCCAACGCTACAGGGAAAATAGACCTAGCCTATTCAACCTCTCCCTATGGCTCAAACCCTCCAACCTTAACACTATCTCGATTAGATTACTTACAGTGTGGAAACAGGCCCTTCAGCCCAACAAGTCCACACCGACCCTCCGAAGCGTACCCACCCAGACCCATTCCCCTACATTTGCACCTTCACCTAACACTATGGGCAATTTAGCATGGCCAATTCACCTAACCTGCACATTTTTGGACTGTGGGAGGAAACCGGAGCACCCGGAGGAAACTCACGCAGACACGGGGAGAATGTGTAAACTCCACACAGACAATTGCCTGAGACAGGAATTGAACCCAGGTCTCTGGTACTGTGAGGCAGCAGTGCTAACCACTGTGCCACCGTGCCGCCTCATCCTTTATTTACTATCCTTGTAAATCTTTTCTGAAACTTGAAAGAATTCATAACATCTTTTCTATAGCCAGGAAACCAGAATTTCACAAGTATTCCAAAAGTGACCTCCCAACTCCTATACTCAATGCAGTGACCAAAAAAGGCAACCATACCAAATGCCTATTTCACTACCCTGTCTACCTGCAATTCCACTTTCAAGGAATTATGAACCTGCATTCAAGGTGTCTTTGTACAGTAACACTCCCCATGACCTTATCATTAAGTGTATAAGTCCTGCCCTGAATTGCCCTATCATAATGTAGCACCTCACATTTATCTAGATTAAACTCCACCACCATTTCTCATCCCATCAGATCAAGATCCCATTGTACTATGAGGTAGCCTTCTCTGCTGTCTACTGTGCTTATCTCATTAATCTATTCAACTATATACCACAGCTGAAGAATCAGAAGTTACAGCCTATGAAGGTGACACCAAGCGGTGCAGGTTGAATAAATGTCATGAGCATATGAATGCTATAAGTTACTGAAATAACCGCTCAGAAGCCAGGTCCTGTCACCAAGTCATCCTTTATTTACTGGTATACAGTACATTGGCTGTGGCCAGCCAGTTCAGAGTCAGTCCTCAACTGAGGAGATTGTAAATATCCTGGTTATATTGATCAGCCAATGTTAAATTTCCCATAATGTTCAGGAATGTGTAGGTTGTGTGCATTAGTCAGGGGTAAACATAGAGTAATAGGGGAATAGGTCTGGGAAGGATACTCTTCAGAGGGGCGGTGTGGACTTGCTGGGCTGAAGGGCCTGTTTCCACACTGTAGGGGTTCTATGAATCTTCTATGAAAGATACCACTTGTAATGACTACAGGCACAAGGCTAAAGAGGGATTGTAATTTGGAACTTATAACTATTTATTTACTATTCTCATTATGTTGAGAATTGTAATGTTTAACTTTTAACTTGTTTCTTCATTTTTCTACATTTTAACTAAGATTCTGTACCCAGGTACCCTGTACCTAAGCTGGTACCATGAATGGTGACATTGTAAACTTTTCACTGCACTCTTGTATCCCTGTACTTGAGTACACATGACAATAAAGCCTGATTCTAATTCTACCTATGCACAAACAACCATCAAACTGTGCACAGCAAAATCTTGCAAGAATGAAATTGTTTTATACCCTTGGGACGCCTTCACACATCTCATTGCCAAAAGTGTCTTTTGATGTTGAACCAGTGGTGCTGGGCAGTAGCCAAATTGTGCACAGCAAGATCCCACAAGCAGCAACTTAAATGAATGATCAGAGAAAATGTTTTGGGGTGTTGGCTGAGGTAACAATGTTGGCAAGGACATTGAGGAAACACCCTCTTCTTCAAATAATTCCATAGGATCTCTTGGATATAAATGAAAGGAGACATACAGTGTTTCAAGCTAATGTTTCATCTAGAATATTGACACCTCTGGCAATGCACCACTCCCTCACTGTTGCACTAAACAATCGGCCTAGACTGCGTATTCACATTTTGGATTGGAGTCGTACTTGCGATCTTTAACTCAAAATTCATAAAACTTTAGTTTATTAGACACTCACAAAAAGTTAGTGTGCAGCTACAGCACATAAGCAAGAATGCTAATGAGATGCTGTCCTTTACTATGACAGAAAGTGAATATAAAAGGATGAGATGCTTCAGTTCTACAGGTATTGGTGAGACCATATGTTAAATACTGTGTGCAGATTCAGTTTTTGGAGTGGCACGGTGGCACCTACACATTCCTAAACAGCTGGCCCTTTAATATAAGACTGGGGTCCTAACTTCTAGACTCCTCTGCCAGGGAGTCCTGGCATTAACTCTGTCAAGTCTCTTGAAAATTTTATATGTTCCAATTAGATCACCTCTCATTCCTCTAAAGTCCTAGGAATATCGCTGCCCTTTAAATGAGACATCAAAACAAGAACAAAAGCAGAAATTGCTGGAAAAGCCTAGCAGGGTCTGGCAGCATGTGTGGAGAGAAATCAGAGTTAACATTTCAGGTCCAGTGATCTTTCTTCAGAACAGTTCTGAAGAAGAATCACTGGACCCGAAACATTAACTGCTACCAGACCTGCTGAGCGTTTCCAGCAATTTCTGGTTTTTTTTCTGATCTCCAGCATCCATAGTTCTGTTGGTTTTTATTTTACAGTAAAACAGGAACCTGTCTAACCTCTCAGCAGGACATCAAAAACTTCCCAGAAGTTCAAAAAAGGACAGGTATTCTGGACCTTATTTATCCTAAGCAACATCACAAAAGCAGATTATCAGATCACTAACACATCCTTGTTTCTGGGATCTTGCTATGTGCAAATCTGTATTTCCAACACTACAACTTGACAACACTCCAATACATACATTTTTGGTTGTGAACTACTGAGGTATGAAAGGCAGTGCATAAATGCAAGTATTTTCTGTCTTTATTCTCAATCTTTACATTAACCATCAAGCTTCAATGATGCTCCACAAGTTGCATGTTCTCATGAGTCATTGGCTTTGTTCCAAATTCATGTCAGCCAAGATTCCTTCACACCAACATCATTACTGCCATTAGGAATCCACAAAGCACCTTTAACTACTCCAATTCATCATTCTGTTCCTCACAGTTAATTATTTTAAGAAGCACACTTGTAAGTATTCATTGATCAAAATAAGTCCTCTGATAAGCAATGCAGAGAATACTAGACAGCTAAAGTGCCATTTTATTTGGTTTTGAAACAATTCACAACTTCAACCAATTATTTTGTGTTTGGTCCCTAACCCACAATGTCCTCATTTGATGGTTCTATTGGCTAAATACCCATTTTTTTTTGAGGTAGACTAGTGGTTACATCTCATTTTCTATGGTTGTCTAGTGGTTGTTGCTCATTTCAGAGGTAATCCAGTAGCGACTGCTCTTTTTATGAATGAACTGATCTAGTGGTTCCTTGGACCAATACCTAGTACAATGCTTCTCAAACATATTGGTTGAAGGAGCCCTTTCAAGTGGATTGATTTGCGGATGACGTCAAATTGGTGGTATAGTGAATGGTGAAGAAGGTTATCTAAGAGTACAACAGGATCTTGATCAACTGGGCCAGTGGGCCGAGGAATGGCTGCTGGAGTTTAGTTTAAATAAATGTGAAGTTTTGAATTTTGATAAGACAAACTAGAGCAGGAGTTACACAGTTAATGATAGGGCCTTGGGGAGTTTCGTTTGGTTTTTGACTTCATTGGTCAATGCGTTGAGTACAACGGTTAGGTCGTCATGTTGCAGCTGTCCAAGACATTGGTAAGGCCACATCTGGTGCACTGTGTACAATTCCAGTTGCCCTACGAGAGGAAGAATGTTATTAAACTGGAAAGGATGCAAAAAAGATTTATAAGGATATTACCGAGACTGGAGTGTTTGAGTTACAAAGTGAGGCTAGATAGGCTGGCACTTTTTCTGCCTGGAGCTTAGGAGGCTGAGGGGTAACCTTATAGAGGTTTATAAAATCATGAGGAGAATAGATTAAGTGAATAGCCAATGTCTTTTCCCAGGGTGCAGGAGTCCAAAACTGAAGGGCAAAGGTTAGGTGAGAAGGGCAAGATTTAAAAGGGACCTGAGGAACAACTTTTTCACACAAAGGATGAGTGCGTATAGGGAACGAGCTGCCAGAGGAAGTGGTAGAGACAAGTACAATAACAATATTTTAAAAATATTTGGACAAGTACATGGATAGGAAAGGTTTGGAGGGATATAGGCCAAATACAGACAAATGGGACTAGTTCAGTTTAGGAAACCTGGTCATAATGGAGGAGTTGGGCGATAGGGGGTCAGTTTCCATGCAGTATGACTCTATGACTATAAATCACAAAACTACAATGTACTTTGCATTTTGTATTCTTGTACTTAGTTTCTGAGTATGCAATACATCAATATTTTTAAAAGCTCCCCTGTCTTGGAAAAGATTGAACTGACTAAAAGTCTTGGTGATTGCAAGTCCATCTGGTGGGCATTCTCAGCACTCCTCTATGTGTCATCCCATCCACAGTAATGACAACCAGCCCATGCTTTTCATGCACTGGCCACATTCCATTCTGTGCTTATCAGTTTGAAAAACCACTGACAGAGCAGTCACAATCCATCTTCAATGGTTGCCTAGTGTTTATTACCCATAATAAATGCTAGCCATATTCTGATCAGTCTGTTGACTTTGTGACTTTTATGTATTCTAATCTTCTGGTTGTTTATCTATTTGAAGTGATGACTCAGGGGACACATCTTCTTATTGTGTGGTGATTTAGTAGTTATAGACTCATACAGCATGGAAACAGACACTTCGGTCCAACTCATCTATGATGACCAGACATTCCAGTCTGACCTAGTCCCATTTGCCAGCATTTGGCACTTCTCCCTCTAAACCCTTCCTATTCATATACACATCCTGATTTCTTTTAAATGTTGTAATTGTAACCGCCTCCACCATTTCCTCTCATTCCACTCATGCACCATCCTCTGTGAGAAGAAGTTACACGCCTCAGGTCCTTTTTAGATTAGGTACCCTACAGTACAGAAACAGGCCCTTCCACCCAACAGGTCCACACTGACCTTCCGAAGAATAACTCACCCAGACCCATTCTCCTACCCTACATTTACCCCTGAGTAATGCACCTAACACTATGGGCAATTTAACATGGCCAATTCAGCTGACCTGCATTTCTTTGCATTGTGGGAGGAAACCGGAGTACCTGGGGGAAACCCACGCAGACGTGGGGAGAATGTACAAACTCCACGCAGTCAATAGCCCGAGGCGGGAATCGAACCTGGGTCCCTGGTGCTGTGAGGCAGCAGTGCTAACCACTGAGCCACCAAGCCGCCCAAAATCTTTTTAAATGTTTCGCTCTCACCTTAAATCTATGCCCTCTAGTTTTGGACTGCCCCACCCTAGGAAAGAAACCTTGGCTATTCACCATATCCAGGCCACAGATAATTTTATAAATCTCTATAAGGTTACCCCTTAGTCTCCTCTGCTCCAGGGAAAAAAGCCCCAGTCTATTCAGCCTCTTCCCATAACCCAAACCCTCCAAGTCATGGCATCATCTTGTAAATCTTTTCTGCACCTACAAAGTTTAACAACATCTTTCCTATAGTAGGGCACCAGAATTGTATGTGGTATTGTAAAAGTGGCCTCACCAGTGTCCTCTACAGCTGCTATATGATGTCTCAACTTCTACACTCAATGAGGTAAAAACAATAACTGCAGATGCTGGAAACCAAATTCTGGATTAGTGGTGCTGGAAGAGCACAGCAATTCAGGCAGCATCCAACGAGCAGCAAAATCGACGTTTCGGGCAAAAGCCCTTCATCATCCTGATGAAGGGCTTTTGCCCGAAACGTCGATTTCGCTGCTCGTTGGATGCTGCCTGAACTGCTGTGCTCTTCCAGCACCACTAATCCAGAATTCTACACTCAATGTTCTGACCAATGAAGGCAAACATGCTAAAAGTCACCTTCACCTCTCGGTCTACCTGCAACTCCACTTTGAAGGAACTATCCACCTACACCCCGAGGTCTTTTTGTTCAGCACCTCTCCCCAGGGCCCTACCATTACCTGTACCAACCTTGCCCTGGTTTGCTTTACCAAAATACAATACCTCACATTTATCTAAGTTAAACTCCATCTGCTGCATGTTTCCACAGTGGCCTGTACAGATGTACAGTCTGGTGGCACTGAAGCAACTAATATCCTATTGCCATACTAAAGTTTATCTAGATGATTACATGCTCTCTAATGTTCAATTCCAACTCCTTGACAAGCTTACTTTTGGATGCAGACCAGTGACTAAGAGAAAGGGAAGCCTGCAGATGCTGGAGAGAACAGTCAAAAAGTGTGGTGCTGGAAAAGCACAGCAGGTCAGGCAGCATCTGAGGAGCAAGGGAATCAATGTTTCAGACATAAGCCCTCTGATGTAACCTCATATCTCCCGTATGAAAAATGCATTCCCACAGGTAAACTGTCATTAATTCCAACAGAACTTTCAATGCCAATAACAAATTAAACCTCAGCAATCAACATCCTTACTCTGGAATGTATTTCCCTTTGGGTATAATTTCCTGCTTGCTAAAGAATGTCAAACACAGAATTAGTTTAAACGATGCTGGAGGTGAGAATTGCAGGCACATGGAGAAAGACTGAAGAACCAGGTGTAATTCACAAAGGGGGAGAGTAACTTTAATATAAAGGCTTTAAAACCATTATTAAGGACTCTGATGAGGTGACTTGGGAAGGTGTCTTTGACCCCAGAGAGCAGATTAAAATGATGATCAGTGGAATCCTGGCAGCCGGGGGATGAATATGTAACAGGGAGGGATTTTAACTGTCAATTTATCCTGTTTCCACTAGGCAAGTAGAGTTAAAACTAAGCCCATTAAGTCTCACTGGGATAAGTGGTAAGGACTCACCTGTTGACAACTGTCATCAAGAAAATGAGGAAGCACGTAGGAGAAATCGCTTGATGCATAGATTTTGCTATTGTTTGTATGTGTGTGTTTGCGTGAGTCGGGGTCTGAAAATGCCTTGTGACTACTACATTTCAGGTAAATACTAGAGCTGCTTGGTTGCATTAAGATCAAATAGCCAGTCTAGACACAAGTTCTCCAGACACATACATGGATAATGGCCAATGGGAGGGCAGCCAATGACATAGCCAAGTGTGACCAAGCATGAAATACTTGCAATGAATTTACTTTAATCTGTATATTATGCTGAGTTTACTTTAAATGTGAGCATGAGTTCAGAGCTGAGTTGTTGAGAGTGAGGATCACACAGATGAGCTATGTTCAGGTTTGCCTGTCCCTGATGGTGCTACCTAGTGACACAGTGTTACACAATGACAGGATGCTCAGCAAAGGGAAAGGGGAGAGGTGCGGAGAGAAGGAAAAAAAAATCACCAACCAGTTAGAGATGAGCGAGTGTGGCAGCAGTACAACTCACACTTAGTCTGGCTCCAGCCCTTTTTCTCAGTTTACAGGCTGCTTTGAAGTGGTTGAAACCTGTTACAATGCTTTTAGTAGGCTGCCTCTGGGCAACACTGCCTTGTAATTAACTCTTGACAACAGCATTAGGAAAAATTTTGAGTAAGTGCCTAATTCACGGTTTGTTCTACAATTTTGTTCACAGCCTCTTTGCCTCTTGATCAACATCCTGCACATCAACTCTACACACACTCCATGTCTTTACCTCAACTGACAGCCCCCTCTAGGTTGGCAGTTATTTGGTTGCTCTCCCATCATTCACCAGCAAACCCTTACCTATTTTAGGATTTGAGTTGATAATTGAGTTTGAAAGTCCTGAGCAGTTAGTGAGGTTATGTTTTGTCTGTTCAGGCAGACAGCAAGATATATTGGCACTATTCAAAATATATCAGGAAGTTCTATTGATGTCCTGGCCAAAACTGCTCCCTCAATGAGTGCAACTAAAATGTGTTAAGTCATTAGAACATAGAACAATACAGCGCAGAACAGGCCCTTCAGCCCTCGATGTTGCACTGACCTGTGAACTATTCTCAGCTCGTCCCCCTACACTATCCCAAAATCATCCATGTGTTTATCTAAGGATTATTTAAATCTCCCTAATGTGGCTGAGTTGACTACATTAACAAGCAAAGCACTCCAATCCCTTACCACTCTGCGTAAAGAACCTACCTCTGACATCTGTCTTAAATCTATCACCCCTCAATTTGTAGTCATTGCAAAGTAATGTGGTTGGCAAAATGACGATCAGTGCACTTTTCATAAAATATTATACCTGAACGCACTTTGAAATGTTTGAAAAATATGGTGAGTTTCAACATAAACACAAGTTTCTTGTTTGAACATTAAATCGTCTAGTTTCCCATATTAAAATTCCCTGGAAGGAGCAGGTGTCTTGAAAAACTTGAACAGCAGCTGAAGCGAGCCACTTCATGCTGCTACTTTGCAGTAAACCCATGAGTGTATTTTTCCAATCACAGGATACTGCTGCCAAGCCAAAACCAGTTCTGCCTATCACACAGAACAATAATGCGATACCTGTATTTAGCACCAGTGTGACGCCAGGTATGTAGGCTGTATATCCCAACTACTGGTGCATTATATCAAACAACATATCTGATTGTCTACTTAAAGCGGGCTAGTTGTGTTCAACCAAGCCTTTGAACACAATGTCCAACATAAGATGTGGTTCTGTTACTGAATTACATCTATTAAATAATCCAGACTATACTGTAAATTACACCAGAAATCAATTCAAGATCATCAGTCAGGCCTACATTTTTGTACATGGTAGAAGCTATATGTAGTCACACAAGGCTCTGTTATATGTAGGTAAAAGGATTTTGTACATAGATTTCACCTTTTTGCATTGGGCAACAAAGCAATCATTGGACAGTCAATCCCTGCTGCACTAGCAATGGCAACACTGTGACCAATTAGAGTCTAACAGCCCAATCAGAGTATTAAATATCTCTTTTCCATCTGTTTCTTGCACCCTGGTCCCAATAAGTGCAAGACAAACGATTTGAGCATATATCTCTTTTTAAGCAATGTTTAAATTTGGAACTAACATTTTTAGCATTGAAAGCTATATTTACCATCCAACATCTGTGTATTTAACACACAGAATGATATAGTACAGAAGAAGACAAATAGATTTACTAGACTAATACCTGGAGTGATCAGATTTCCTCATGAGGAAAGGCTAGACAGACTCTTTAGAAGCATCAGAAGTGTCTTAATCAAAACATTTAAAATCCTGAGGGGACTTCCGAACAGGGGAATGTCAAAACAATATTTCCTCTTGTGGGACAATCTAGGAATAGGGTTCATAGTTTAAAAATAAGTGGAAATCCATTTAAGATAGAGAAGAGGAAACATTTTTTCTCTCTCAAAGAGTTGTGAGCCTTTGGAATTCCCTTCCTCAGAGGCAGTGGATACAGAACGTTTAAATATTTTTAAGGTGAAGGTGAAAAGATTCTTGAATACTGGGATACTTCAGAGGTTAAAATCAGATTGGCCTTAATCTTATTGAATAGGCTCAGATGACCGACTGATTGTTATTATGCTTGTAAGACATTTGGTCCAGGTGGGTCACTGGACCCGAAAAGTTAACTGCTTTCTCTCTACAGATGCTGTCAGATCTGCTGAATTTTTCCAGCAATTTCTGTTTTAATTTTTGGTCCACTGTGTCAGTGTCAGCTCTATGCAAGAGTATCAAAGCTAATCACAGTCCATGCCTTCTCCCATACTCATACAAGTTTTTCTCTTCAGATAATTATGCAATTTTCATTTGAAAGAGACAAGTGATTCTGCCTCCTCCACAGCCTCCCAGAGTGCATTCTAAACTGTAAACCTGACTATAAAAAAGTTCCTCATCATGTCATTACTTCTTTTGTCATTCTACTTATATCTGTGCCCTCCTGGTTCTCAGTCCTTACTTCAATGGGAACAGTTTCTCTCTATCTATTCTGTCTAAACTCCTCATGATTTTGAATACCTCCATCACATTCCCTCTCAATCTTTTCCCTACGGAGAACAGATGCAGTCTGTCTAATCTTTCCACATTACTGAAATCCTTCATCCCAGAAACCATTCTTAGAAATCTTTTATACCACTTCTCTGAAATATTCTAAAGCTTTGGAAATTGTAGTGCTTAAAATTGGAAATGTTACTCCAATTCAGACTCACCTGATGACAGTCTGTGAATTAATGAGTTATTAGATCCCCTGACAATCTCCACAATATGATTTAAGATTTGAGCTATTAATCTAGTTTGGCAGTACTGAGCCATAATGAGTTCTGTTGGTCTGATCATAACTTGTTGATTTTATTGTTTCTTGACTTTATGCCTCTATTTCTCAAGCCCAGATTCCCTCATGCCTCACAAACCATTTTCTGAGCTTGTCCTGCTACCTTCAATGGTTTGTGTACATAACCATGGATGCCAGTGTATAAGTTCATCTTAGAAACCTCCAACCATTGTTCCAAAAATGGGAGTCAATTTAAAGGTGGAGTATATGACACAAACTGTCAATATAATGTGGGTGGTCACCATTTTAAAATGTGAAGGAAAATAACACTAGTTCATCTATTAAGATAATGTAGCATGATTTAATAATTGTGTTCCTTGGAGCATCGGAGGCTGAGGGGTGACCTTACAAAGGTTTATAAAATCATGAGGGGCATGGATAGAATAAATAGACAAAGTCTCTTCCCTGGGGTGTGGGAGTCCAGAACTAGAGGGCATAGGTTTAGAGTGAGGGGAAAGATATAAAAGTCACCTATGGGACAACTCCATGCTGTATATCTCTATGACTCTATGATTCTAAATTAATTGTACAGAGATACCTTTAACCACAAGCATCACTATTTTTGACAATCAAAAAAAAGAGTTGAGTAAATTGAATCTGAATCAATTTTACAGTGGAATGATCATAAGCTTCCCACTCTGCATCAGAAGTGGTGCTTTTTGTTTCAGAATCAGCCCTCCAGAACAAATCACATTTCTGTGTGTCAATTGAATTGATAGTTCGAAATTTTTGAACAACCTGATGACAATTTATGCATTAATAGCATTCTATGATTTGCTGACAGAACCACATGAATGTCAAGCTGGCAGTACACATATATCCACTACTTGTGATTTTTTTCTCTCTGCCAATCCTTCACCTATTCCATTTAACACAAACATAATCCCTAAATGGCTTGATGGAGTATATATCTAAAGATTGAAGTATGGACATTAGACATCCCAGCATCACTGGAATATGGGTGTTATTTATTTACAGGTGCCATTTGATCATCAGTTATACAATATCTGAACATGTCCTAAAGTAATAAACTGCACTCTATACATAAACCAATGGGATGCATATTCCAAACATGATCGATCCATAACTTCACTCCATCCTCATCCATATAACTGCTGTTACTGACACGCCACAGAACCTCAAGGAGGAAAGTTGATTTTTGGCAAGGTCTTAGGTTTGAAAATTACTATTGGTTATAATTTTGTTCCATTAGTCATGCAGATGAGGAATAACCCTGTCTTCTCAAGTCCTGTGACTGTCATTAGAAACTGTTTTTCAACCTTTCCACAGTTTGGTTGCTATCCATATCAAAATATATGGATGTTTCATCTCTGTTGCCAATGTGGCTTCATGGGTACTACTAGTGCTTTTGTTATTATTGGATGAACCATCACTGGACCTGTTTTTTGGTAGCATCTGAGTGATATTGGTCTTCTGCAACACAAAATATTTTTGTTGCATAAACCGGGAACACCTACTTGTTGTTGCTCTGAGATATTTGCTGGACTCAGACTGTGAATTGACCCATTTCAGTGCTTACATGCACTTTGCTTTTCTGGTGATAGTCATTCTGATGACTTTCAAAGGACCTGTTTCTGATACACACTGCTCAAGATCAGGCCAGTGTCCAGTCCATGTTCTTATGGTATAGTTGGTCTTGGGCATCTTGTCTTCTTCAGGATAGATTCCTTCTTCCTCCATTCTCGCACCAGTTTCTTACAAACATGGTGAATTTCCTCACTGTGGCCCAATTATTAGGCAAGTTAGTTGTTGGGAATACACTGTCATTAAAAACAACAGCATGAAGAAAATTAGAAGAGATTTAAGGATTTGCACATTCTGGATTAAAAAGGATTTACATCTTTTTTATTTTAAAAAATTGCTTCAGCCACCTAGTATTTAGAAAATGTCACATGACTTTGTGGAAATCATATAAGCAAAGCTTGTAAAAAAAGTAAAAATTGGGGTTTAATGGCTTTAATTGCTTGACAACCTATGTTTGCAAGAGATGTGCCTGTGTGCTGAGGGCTTTCCTGATGAAGAGCTTATGCTCGAAATGTTGACTCTCCTGCTCCTCAGATGTTGCCTGACCAGCTGTGCTTTTCCAGCACCACATATCTTGACTATGTGCTGAGGGTTGCCTAGTAACAGCCTCCGTAAAAGTTGCTGTCTTCAGTGTACACACACACACACACACACACACACACACACACACACACACACACACACACACACACACACACACACACACACACACACACAAACCTCCAAGAAACTGGCCACAAAAATCAAGATCGCTCTTTCCTGGAAAAGGAAAAACCTTACAGGAGAACAAGCTGCACAGATCTCCCTCAGTAAAGTCTTTTCTGGGAATGTGATAAACCTCCAGAATCATTATCCTTAACCCACTCTTAAACTTGAGAAGCTGAACTACTAGTTCTAATTGACTCTCGTCTGAATTAAATTCTAATCGAAAGATCTCCCATCGATCCCATGGGTGTCATACTGCGACCTTGACAACAGAAAGTTGACTGGACCACGAGAACGTTTCCTTTTTTGCAATGTGTTCAGTTGGGATCCTTGGCGTCATAAAGGTATTTTCATAATTGGCTTTATTTACAAAACCTATTTCATCATGGCAGAGTAGTATTGGAATTAAAGGTATATAGTTGAATCTGCATAGTAACTTAGATTGTTAATTAGGTTTCCCATTTATTATAAAAAATATTTTGTTTATAATAAATTAGTTACTTTTGAGTTTATTAAATTAACCTAGACATAGTTTATTTTATTCTGGGCAGTAATATAGTGAAACATATTGACTATTTTGATGACTAACCAGACATTTACAGTTTTGGTATGGATCATGGAGCAGGAGGACTTCATTACTAACACACTTTTCCTGTCAGTGTTATAGTGAAATAATGCAACTTCCATCCTAAACCAGCTTCATGCTTCATTTGTTTTGTTGAAAGACTAGTTTCTCCCCACTAGTCATCAAATGGAGTCTACCTTTGAGGATGTGTCTTAAACTCTTGCGCATCTTTGCAACACAGCCAGGATTATTTGCTGAATTGTCCCCTTGTACACAGTTATAATGGCCTGGTAAGTAAAATGTGCATTTGTGAAAGTTGAGGCTGACTATCAGTGCAAGTATAGCATGTCATGGCTGAAAAGTGTGGGGGCAGCGTGAGTGGATAAGCAGTTGATATCCTAGCTAAGTATATGCTACAGCACAACATTTGGGGCCAGAAAAATTAAGATGTTTTATATGCTGTACCATTTTATGATAAATGAAAATCATAGATGAAGTCTCGAAAGATGGTTGAGGCTAAAACCCAACCAGGAAGTCCTGGTGTCTTAGGACTGAGATGATTGGCCTGCAACAACCATGGCCATCTTCCTTTGTGCTAGAGATGATTCCAAGCAATGGCAAGTTTTCCCTCTGATTCCCACTGACTCCAGTTTGGCTGGAGCACCTTGATGCCATACTTGGTCAAATTCTGCCTTGACTTCGAGCTCTGTCACTATCACCTCACCTCTAGAATTAAACTCTTTTATCTATGATTGAACCATAGCTGCAATGAGGTCAGAAGCTGCCTTGACCCTTACAGAACCAATACTGAACATCAGTGAGCAGGGTATTGCGGAATAAATGCCATTTGATAGCACTGTTGGTGACACCTTTCATCATTTTGCTGATAATTGAAAAGAGGCTGAGATGGTGATAACTAACTTGGTTAGATTTTTCCTGTGTTTTTTTGGATGGGAGATACCTGGGCAGTTTCCCATATTGTCAGGTGAATGCCAGTGTTCTAGCTGTGCTGGAACAGGTTGGCAATGGGCATGCCTAGTTCTAGAACACAAGTCTGCAGTTCCCAGGATGTTGTCAGATCCTAAAGCCTTTGCAATATCTTATGCCTTCAGCCATTTCTTGACACCACATAGAGTGAATCAAATTTGCTGAAGACTGGCATCAATAATGGTCAAGATTTCATGATGTGGCCAAGACGGATCATCCACTTGACACTTCCAGCTGTCAATATTTGTAAAACCTTCAGCCGTATCTTTTGCAGAAATAGACTGAGTTCATTGAGGATAAAAACATTGGTGAAATCTGCATCGTTTAATTATCCACCTCCATTTATGACTGAATATAACAGGACTGCAGAGCTTACATTTGATTTGTTAGTCATAGGATCATATGCTGCTTCCACTGTTTAGTATGCAAGTAACCCTGCTGTGTAACTGTACCAATTGACATCTAATTTTTAAGTTTTGCAGTTGTTGAATACAGCATACACTAGAACACTCTTCATTGAACTCTTGGCTTGATGCTAATGGTACAGTGAGGGATGTGGAGACCATGAGATTACATATTGTAGATAAATATAATTCTGCTGCTGATGGCAGAAGCACCTCAACAATGCCCATATTGGAGCTGCTAGTTCTGCACTGCCTCTATCCTACTTAACACAGTGTTTCAGCCACACCACACAGTGGAGAGTATACTTAGTTTGAATGAAATACTTCATCTTCACGAGAACAGTATGACAGTTATTCCTCCGAAGACAGTCATGCACCGATGCTTCTGTGGCAGATAGAATGGTCAGAAAAAGGACTAATTGGTTTTCCTTTATTGTCCTTTCCCAGGGCAACTCTGATGTCACTGTACACCACTGTGCAGTCACCTCTCCTGGGTCTGCGGTGTTAGTAGGAGACAAAAAAAATCTGCAGATGCTGGAATCCAGAGTAGACAGGCAGGAGGCTGGAAGAATACAGCAAGCCAGGCAGCATTGTGAGGTGCAGAAGTTGATGTTTCGGGTGTAACCCTTCTTCAGAACTCGAAACATTGACTTCTGCACCTCCTGATGCTGCCTGGCTTGCTGTGTTCTTCCAGCCTCCTGCCAGTCTACTGCAATAGGATATGACATACACAGGAGTGATGATGATGGTGTCTGTGGCATTGTCTGTAAGGTATGATTCAGTGAATATGACTACATCAGACTGCCTTTTCTGTGAGACAGCTCTCCCAATATTGGCGCAAGGTCCCAGATGTCAGTGAGGAAGACTTTGCAAATCAATATGCTTGGTATTTTGTTTTTATTTCTAATGCCTTGGTTACCTAAGTAAATGCTGGTTTTATTTCTTTTGACTCTTCTGTTACTGTTTGGCACAACAAAGTGGCTTGGGCCATTTCAGAGGGCATTTAAGAGTTAGATCTCATGTAGCTCAGACCAGGATCAGGCAGCAGATTTCCTTCCCTAAAAGTAGGCAGATAGAATTTCCATATGACAATCATTTTACGTTACCATTTTATTAATGGTCCTCAGCATATTAGGGTGAGCCTCTGCATTTCTAGTCCAGTGGCATTATTACTATGCCACTGTCTTCCCTTCTGTTATGAAGATGGGGGTGTACTGTACCTTTAAGAGAGTTAAAAGTTGGTAGAGCTACCTGACAGCACCAAGTGTTCTCAATAAAGTAACAATGTAACACTTGGTAGAAAGCTAAATTAGCTGGTTGCCTGGAAACGACAAAACTGATTCAAATTAGGCCAATCAGTTTAAATTATACCCGAAAAAGACCAAACTCCAATCCAGTTTGAATTTAGTATATTGACAATCTTAAAAGCCAATGACACAACCCAATGCTTTGGGGGTATAAGACCGGGGAAAATTGAACAATTGAGAGGAGAACTGCCAAGCCACCAGCATGTAAAAAGACTGCCCAAAAAATAGCTTTCTTTATTGGTCAATAACCTCTGAAGCAGAATCCGCAAGGTGAAGAATTCAGGAATTCAGAGAAAACTGAAAGCTGCCTGGTTTTGAGATAAGAGGTTTTATTTTATAAATCTTAATTAGGGGGTTTTATCAGACTAATATTACAAAGGGGAAAGTAAAAGATAGGTTAGAGGAAGGAATTGTAAATAATTGTTAGTTAATTGTTCTCTGTTATACTTTAAGAAATAAAGTTGTCAATTTGTACTTTAATTAGTTCTTGGCCTATTAAATTTTCACAGATTACTGCACAGGATAAATCGTTTCTGTGTTGCTGGTTTTAAATTAGCAGAGGGGTTTACCTCGTGTCATAACACCTACCCACTGTGTCAAGTTCTCACCTCAGGAAAACAAACAAACTGAAAGACAGATTGAGGCATCTGAGACAGAGGAAAAGACAAGTATTGCACAACCAAGAGAAAGAAACAGAAAGCAAACAGGAAAAGAGAACAATCAACAGAAGTAGAGGGAACAATGCAAATAAACAGGGACAGAGCCCAACCACAGTCGAGGGGATTGGAGATGGGATGGCCACAGGGACAGAGAAGCACTTACCTACATTACATTGCTCATATTGGGAGTGAAGTATTAATATGTCCTTTGATTATATCGAATTCGGATCATGCATTACATAATCTCTAGAGTCACAAATGAGTTTTAATTTGAAAAATTGTCCACTAGAAATAATAGCTTGATTTGTGCGGTATCAACAGGGCACAAACCTGACAGTGAACATGTGCGCCACGTTATTTTGATGAGTCTGTAGACTGACATTTCTTAAGGGCAATCTCTTGACTGGGGCAGTTAGTGAGCCAATTTACACAATGAGACCATTGTGTGTTTGATCTTGGGTCCAGTGAAGGAAAATTAATAGCTGACACCAGACTGACACCCGCTCAGTTCATAAAACGCAAATGCAGTCTGAGGTGGAAAAAACCCACTTTTCATTGTGTTTAATTTCCTGGCTCCATGCCAGTGACTTATTTTACCTTGTTAATCAAACCAATATGAAATGAATCTGGGTCTCCTGGCTCCAGACAGCAGCACAGATTATCCACGAAAATGCAGAGCAAATCTTGATCGCAGTACTGAAGGGACTATTTTCTTCAGGGCCCAGCGCAGACATTTGTGTTTTGTTTCCTCACTTATTTCAGAGGAATTCAAGAAATAAAAATCTCTTTACATTTCCCACTTAGCTCCAAAATCATTGAAATTTTGCAATTAATTGTATTTCAAATTGAAGCAACGCACTGGAAGAAGCAAGTGAGAACCATCATTAGAGTATATGACTTTGTACACTGGGCATCTTGTTTATCTAACATTGCCTCCAATCCAAGTTATTAAATGCAATGGCCTCAAAATCCCTCAGAGTTCAACAGAGGAATAGAAGGAGGCCATTCACTTCCTTGAGCCTGTTCCTCCATCCAATTATAACATGGAAGATCTGTATATTACTCCATTAACCAGTCGTTGCTTCACATTGCTTGATACTCTTACTTAACAAGATCTTATCGCACTATGAAAGCTACAATTGTATTCTAGTATCCACAGACCTCAGGGAGAGAATTTCCAATTTCTATTCCCCTTCCTGTGAAAAGGCACTTCCTGATTAAACTCCTAAACAGTCTACATCTCATTTTAAGATTGCACATCCCCCACCCTGATTTGAAGAAATAGTTTCCCTTTTTTACCCTAGCAAATCGTTTTTAATATTTCCAATACCTAAATTAGGTCATTCTCTCATACTTTAAGGGAATACAGACAGATTTATACAACTTGGTCTCAATAAGTAATGCTCCAAGACCCGGGCACTAAGTTCCTCAAACCCGTTTAATTACATTTAATTCAACAATGGCTGATCAATACCTCAGATTAATTTACCTGACTTGACTACATACCCTTTGATACAAAATCCCAGAAATGGACCATGTGAGTAACGTGGAGGAAGGGGATGGTCCCCTGAATATGAGTCAGTTCTTAGATCTGCCATGTTCAATCCCATTTATAGATAGATTCCCTACACTGTGGAAACAGGCCCTTTGGCCAAACAAGTCCACACCGACCCTCCGAAGAGCAACCCACCCAGACCCATTCCCCTACATTTTTACCCCTACATTAATGCACCTAATGCTACGGGCAATTTAGCATGGCCAATTGACCTAACTTGCACATCTTTGGACTGTGGGAGGAAACCGGAGCACCCAGAGGAAACCCACGCAGACATGGGGAGAACATGCAAACTCCACACAGACAGTTGCCAGAGGCGGGAATTGAACCTGGGTCCTGATCAAGGTGGCAAAGGAATGACCTTCTATCCTTCACCATCCCACAGACATCATGGCGGGGGAGGGGCATATTGCACACATTCCTGTTCAAATGTCACACCTACCACATGGAAATAATAGCATCTGCTATTGGGTAGGCTGAAGGGTGTGATAAAAAGCGGAAGAACTGTGGATGGTGGAAATCAGGAACAACAACAGAAATTGCTGGAAAAGATGAGCAGGTCTGGCAGCATCTGTG
This sequence comes from Chiloscyllium punctatum, assembly GCF_047496795.1. Lineage (NCBI taxonomy): Eukaryota > Metazoa > Chordata > Chondrichthyes > Orectolobiformes > Hemiscylliidae > Chiloscyllium > Chiloscyllium punctatum. The sequence goes on from NC_092754.1 coordinate 13,901,390, forward strand.
GTGAGAAATCAGAATTAACGCTTTGTGTCCTGTGACCCTTCCTCAGAAGAATGTGACTTCCTCAACATAGGAACATGCCACTTTGCTCCTCTAATCTGGGCAATGAGATCATGTACCATCTATTTGCCCATATCCTTTAATGTTTTGTTCACTTGCTCAGGTCAGCATTTATTTCTTATTGCTAATTACTCTTGAGAATGTGTCAGTGAGTCACCTTCTCCAAGAACAGCAGTCTGTATGGCAGTGGTACATCCAAACAACATCAAGGCCTAGCTCCTGGAAAGGGGAGCTTCATTCAGGGAAAAAGCTTCCCATGAAAATCTCCAGTGGTCAGAACATTTACATTAATTACAATAACAGGATTATGCACACTGGCAAATACCAGTCAATGTTTCACGGTGGCTCAGTGGTTAGCACTGCTGCCTCACAGCGCCAGGGTCACAGGTTCGATTCCAGCCTCGGACGACTGTGTGGAGTTTGCACGTTCTCCCCGTGTCTGTGTGGGTTTCCTCCCACAGTCCAAAGATGTGCAGGTTTGGGTGGATTGGCCATGGGAAATTGCCCATAGTGTTCAGGGATGTCAAGGTTAGGTACATTAGTCAAGGGTAGATGTAGAATAATAAGATTGGGCAATGGGTCTGGATGGGTTACTCTTCAGAGGGTCGGTGTGGACTTGTTGGGCCAAATGGTCTGTTTCCACACTGTAGGGATTCTATGATTCTAAATGTAGAAAATATGCTAATCAGTTTACACAGTGCAAGCTTCCACCAACAGTAATGGGCTAATGACTACATTGTTAATTTTTAGTGATTTTAGTTGAGGGATAAATATTGACCACAACCACTTGAAACAATTTCCCTTCTTTATTTTTCAAATAGTGGACCTTTTCACAACCACAAATGTGTACACAGAGATTTTGTTCGACATGTTGTCAGAAGAACTGTACCAATATTGATGGCCTACATCTGGCTTTTGGATCACGGTTTGCAAGCTCTTGAAATTGGCTACTGCAGGAACACCAGCCACCATTTTAAATACCCTGCCACACAGATAGATAATGGCAGTTAAATAGCATTGGCCTTTCAGACAGACACGCACACACTTTCACACACATGTACGCTCGCAGTGTTTTCAATCCTTTGTCAGGAGTCTCTGTGATTGGAATTAATACCAGAAACTGTAAGCAATTTCCCCATGAGGCACTTTATTTTATCTCTAACCTTTTATATTATTACAATATAGTATGTTACAAATAGGTGAATTTTTATTTGTCTTTTAGTAATGAATGCCATACACAATAAATAAGCATTATTATAGCAGTAACTTACCCAATTGCATGCCATTCTTATTGAATTATCTTGCAAATTTAGCTTCATCAATTAGCATTCTTGGCTTCGCTATCTTCAACTGGAATGTCCACATCATGTCAGAGCTAAATCTGCCTCCAATAAGTTCAGTTTCAACTTTTCTGCCAAACAGTTCTGTTCTGTTCGACATCTCAACATTTGAGAAGCCATGTCTTTGCAAGACTTGGACACAGATGCATGTTTCTGGTGAAGTACTTTCAACCCCTCTCTGACTCCTGCACTTAAGAATAAGCCCATTGTTTCTGCCTCCACCTTGTCTCTCTCCAGTATGATATCTCACTGCTTCATCAGAACCTCAAAGGTTATAATTATTACCTGAGCCCCTTGAAAATTGACAAAGAGATAAGAAGCTTAGGGAAGAAAGTAAACACAAGGCTAAAGAAGTGGTATGAGAAAGAGGGGTTCCATTTCTTAGGGCACTGGCAGCAAGACTGGGACAGGTGGCAACATTACCACTGGGACCAAAAGCATGTCTTTTTGTACTTATTTACTGTACTACTGGTATTTATTTGCGATACCGGTAAAGGAAGTGGAAGCAGATTCACCTGAACCAATCTAGGACTAGGATCTCTGCAGAAAGGTTAAATAGAGTGGTCATAAGGACTTTAAACTAGTTGGGGGCACAGGAGTGGTTGTTAAAGTTTCCACATCAAGTAACAGGACAGAGCGTATGGAAAGGGTCAGGAATCTAACTTCAGACACAGCAGTTAAGGGGACAATATGAGAAGAAAGGCAGCCAACGCAGCTCTGAGGGTGTTGTACTTAAATGTGTGCAGTATATGAAACAAATGAGATTGTAATTGGTGGGTACAATGTTGTGAGTATTACAGAGATAGGGCTACAATGGGATCAGGGCTAGGAACTTAATATCCAAGGATATATGTTCTTTCGAAAGGACAGGCAGAGGGGCACAAGGTACTGGGTTGCTTTGTCATAAGAAATTAAATTAAATCAATAGCAAGAAGTGATATAGGGTAAGAAGACATATAATCTGTATGGTTAGAATTGAGGAACCGCAATAGAGAAAGCCCCAAGCAGCAGTCAGTATTCAGTGTGAGCTACAAGCTCCTTTGTTTCATATACTGGGGACATTTAAGTCCTGCATAGACTGCCTTTCTTCTCATGGTTGTCCCTTATCTGGGGCAGAAAATAAACCATGAGATAGAAAAGGCATGTAGGAAAGGCACAGTGATAGTAATCATGGGGGGACTTCAATATGCGGGTAGACTGGGAAAATCAGATTGGCAGTGGATCCCAAGAAAAGGAATTTGTGGAATGCCTATGAGATGGTTTTTGGACCACTTATGACAGAACCTACTAGGGTAACAGGCAATTCTGGATTATGAGATGTAATGATCTTGATTATGGAGCTTAAGATAAAAGAAACCCTAGGGGCAATGACCAATATATGATAATATTCACCCTGTAGTTTGAGAGGGAGAAGCTGGAATCAGATGTAACGTATTACATCTGATTTGTGAAGGGTAGGTCTTGCCTTACAAGTCTTATTGAATTCTTCGAGGAGGTGACCAAGCATGTGGATGAGGGTAGAGCAGTGGATGTAGTGTACATGGATTTTAGTAAGGCATTTGATAAGGTTCCCCATGGTAGGCTTATGCGGAAAGTCAGGAGGCATGGGATAGAGGGAAATTTGGCCAATTGGATAGAAAACTGGCTAACCGGTCGAAGTCAGAGAGTGGTGGTAGATGGTAAATATTCAGCATGGAGCCCAGTTACAAGTGGAGTTCCACAGGGATCAGTTCTGGGTCCTCTGCTGTTTGTAATTTTTATTAATGACTTAGATGAGGGAGTCGAAGGGTGGGTCAGTAAATTTGCAGATGATACGAAGATAGGTGGAGTTGTGGACAGTGAGGAGGGCTGTTGTCAGCTGCAGAGGGACTTAGATATGATGCAGAGCTGGGCTGAGGAGTGGCAGATGGAGTTCAACCCTGCCAAGTGTGAGGTTGTCCATTTTGGAAGAACAAATAAGAATGCGGAATACAGGGTTATTGGTAGGGTTCTTAGTCAGGTGGAGGAACAGAGGGATCTTGGGGTCTATGTACATAGATCTTTGAAGGTTGCCACTCAGGTGGATAGAGTTTGTAAGAAGGCCTATGGAGTATTATCGTTCATTAGCAGAGGGATTGAATTCAAGAGTCGTGAAGTGATGTTGCAGCTGTACAGGACTTTGGTTAGGCCACAGTTGGAGTACTGTGTGCAGTTCTGGTCGCCTCACTTTAGGAAAGATGTGGAAGCTTTGGAGAGGGTGCAGAGAAGATTTACCAGGATGTTGCCTGGAATGGAGAGTAGGTCGTACGAGGATAGGTTGAGAGTTCTCGGCCTTTTCTCGTTGGAACGGCGAAGGATGAGGGGTGACTTGATAGAGGTTTATAAGATGATCAGAGGAATAGATAGAGTAGACAGTCAGAAACTTTTTCCCCGGGTACAACAGAGTGTTACAAGGGGACATAAATTTAAGGTGAAGGGTGGAAGGTATAGGGGAGATGTCAGGGATGGGTTCTTTACCCAGAGAGTGGTGGGGGCATGGAATGCGCTGCCCGTGGGAGTGGTAGAGTCAGAATCATTGGCGACCTTTAAGCGGCATTTGGATAGGTACATGGATGGGTGCTTAATCTAGGATAGAAGTTCGGCACAACGTTGTGGGCCGAAGGGCCTGTTCTGTGCTGTATTGTTCTATGTTCTATGTTCTATTACAATTCAGTAAAGGTGACTACAAAGTAATGGAAGAGGAGCTAGCCAGAGTTGACTGGAAGGGGAACCTAGCTGGGAAAACAAGGGAGCATCAATGGCAGGGGTTTCTGGGGTAATTCAGGAGGCAGAGCAGAAATTCATCCCAAGGAAGACAAAACATATTAAGGGGAGGACAAGGCAACCACAGTTGACAAGGCAAGTCAGGGAAACCATAAAAGCAAAAGATTAGCGGGAGACAAAAAATTCAGCAGATGCTAGAATCCAAAATAGACAAGCAGGAGGCTGGAAGAAAACAGCAAGCCAGGCAACATCAGGAGGTGGAGAAGTCAACATTTCAGGTGTGACCCTTTATCAGGACCTTGAGTCCTGAGGAAGGGTTATACCAAAAGATTAGTGGGAAGCCAGAGGATTGAGGAGCCTTTAAAAACCAGCATAGAGCAACTAATAAAGCAATAAGCATAGAGGAGATGAAATCTGAGGGAAAGCTAGCTAGTAATATATAAGAAGACTGAAAGAGGTTTTTAGATGTATCAAAGGTAAAAGAGAATCAAGAGTGGACATCAGACTGCAGGAAAATGAGGCTGGAGAAGTAGCAATGGAGAACAAAGAAATGGCAGCGGAGCTGAATAGATACTTTGCATCAGTCTTCCCAGTGGAAGGCACTAGTAACATTCCAGAACTTCAAGACAGTCAGGGGTAAAGGCGGGCATGGTAGTTATCACTAAGGAGAAGGTGCTGGGAAGTGGAAAGGTCTGAGGGTAGATAAACTATACCCTAGAGTTCTGAAGGAGTTAGCTGAGGAGATTGGGGAGACATGGTGGTGACCTTTCAGGAATCATTGAAATCAGTAAAGGTCCCAAAGGACTGAAAAATGGCTAATGTAACACCAATGTGCTGGCCTTGGAAGGGGCCCAGTGGAAGTTCACAGGAATGATCCCGGGAATGAAAGATGTGTCATATGAGGAGTGGTTGACGTCTCTGGGTCTGTACTCGATGGAGTTTAGAAGGGTGGGGAGAGAACCTCTTTGAAACTTACAGAATACTGAGAAGCCTGCTTGGATTAGAACTAAAAAAGATGTTTCCACTTGTAGGAAAAACTAGATGCTGAGGGCAAAGTCTCAGGGTGAAGGGACAACCCTTTGAAACAGAGATGAGGAGGAATTTCTACAGCCAAAGAGTGATGAATCTGTGTAACTCATTGCCACACAAGGGTGTGGAGGCCAAGTCATTGAGTGTATTTAAGGCAAAGATGGGTTAGGGGTTTGTGATTAGCAAGGGGATCAACAGGTACAGGGTGAAAGTGGGAGTTTTGGATAAGATATCAGCCATGGCAGAGCAGAATTGATGGGCTGAATGCCCTAATTCTGCTCCTCTATGGATTAAGGCAGCACAGAGGGCATGCAGGGTTACTGGTGTTAGAAGTTGGGGAGTGACAATTTGAGGAAGATGTTGCAGGCAACAGTGAGAGTGGTAGAGCATGACCCTTTGTGGGAGGTGGGTACGGCAGCTGAGATCAAGTGAATGTGAGGTGGTGGTACTTATACTGGCAAAGTGGAGAAGGACTTGACCTTCTTTCTACAGCACTGGGCATTACTCTAAATGGCTGAGACTGCTTTAACCCATGTGGCAACATGGAACATGCTGGCATGGTCTGGTGTTGTGGCCTCCTTGATTGGTCCTGGGGTTGGCACTACCAAGTCCAACAAGACCTCCAAGACTCTACCCACAAACTGAGGTTCTAATTACCTCCATTTGCCATGTCTGGGGCAAAGCTCGGGAATTGCTCAAGGCAGCTCCAGACTGACAGTGCTTATCCAACTCTGCAATGGACATTTAAAAATGGTGTGGGCACATGGGAGGCCAGTGAATTCTGGAAGAGACAGTGAGCAGTGAACAGTTCTGGGAACAGTACATGGGAAGGTGAGGTGGAGGTCAAATATGAGAGATATAATAGGTGTGGAAGGTAATTAATGAGGTGAATATGATAAGATATGGCCTCATGGTAACAGACCCTCCAAAAAACCCACTGCAGCTCAGACTTTGCCAAAACGTTATAAGATTCAGCCCACAGTTGCAACTGGATTCCCCTCACCTATTGAAATAAACAGCCCAGGCAGCCCATATTTGACTAACTTACATCTGTTCCCCAATGTTCCTTTACAAGATCTTTTTATCCTATTCATTCTTATTCTTATGAAAATATATGTGTGGATTTCCAAATTATAGCTGCCATTACCATGAGAGCTTTAAATAACAGACTTCCTCTATCTTTACCCTTATATCTTCATACCCCTTGTTGATCTAAACTTCTCATGCACCCCTCCTCCTCCAGTTTTCTCATTTCCTTTCCTGACGACACTGAATACATCCTGCACTCACCAACCACAATCGTTGACCACCTCACTGGATGTCACCCAATGTGATTCCATTCATGCATTCAGTGTTTGAAGCAAGTTTGAAATATGTATTTGAATCTTTGAATAAGACCTTTACTGTCTTAACTGTCAGTTATGGACTTGGTGAGACATCAACCTTTTATACAATAAAGCCTTACCGTTTCTAAAAATTGTTCTCATAAAAACTCGCTCTGACAATGTTCTCATAAAAACTCGCTGACAGTATTGATAGCATTAAGCACTTCTTAATATTCTTTTGTTATATTCTCAGCAATAGAACAATGATGACTCTTCAAAAGTGACAGCACTCAGAGTAACTAATGTCGTGTACAGCCAACAATCAAAATGGCAACTGGAATCCTCATGAACAAAATGATAACAAAACATGCAAAGCAGAACCAGCGGAAGACTTACAATGTTTTAGATCAGCAAATACACCTTGAAAACCATTTGAAATATGATAACTACAAAATTGAAATCTTAAGAGAGACAATGTTTGGAAATACAATGCATATTTCAAATAGTAGAACTCAAGAATAGAACTTATAAAAATTATTCAACAGAAATTGTTGGCACATATTTCTGACCAAACCTGCATGGAAACTTACTGATTTCATATAGTGATAAAAATATGTAAAGGAAAATAACAATCCCTCTGGCATGATAAATGTTAGAAACAAAGTAAATTGCTGCTAAAATTTATAGAGAAAACATAAATAGCTGAAACACTTAACAATGAAGTACGTGTTCAAAGGGTTCAAACAAAATGTCATAAAGTATAATTTATAAACTCCACAATCTTTCTGGAATCTTTCATTGACTTTTCCTGGATCAGATTCAGGAAATAAGTTGTCCTGAGGGGTATACATGAATAGTTACAAATTAGACAAGAGGTGTAAAACTGCACGAGAGTCAAACATCATTCACCAATACCACAATCAAATATTTTGCACTGTTACTGTGTCTAAGTGTTATCTACTGACACCATAGTCAAACAGTGCATGTTAGTATTTTTGCAAGGTTTGTGAAGGTTTGTAGCTCAAGTTGAGGTTTAGGGTGTAAGTTTGCTCGCTGAGCTCAGCGAGCAAAGCTACACCCTAAGCATGTTAGTATGATAGCACTTTTGGCATCATAAACCCAGTGTCTATCTCACTCCTACATTCCAATTTCCAGCACCTAACTTCCACCCACAACCTTTCCCAGCAGCTAAAACCCACCTACATTCCAACCTCTCCCAACTCCCAACCACATTCTAATCACTAGCATCCATCTCTCCTTCACATTTCAATTTCCAAACATATCTCATTCCATGTTCTAACCTCCAGTGCCCACTGCTTTCTCACTTGGTTTCTCTCCTTCTCTCTTTCACGTAACAACGAAAGGTTGTGCGCTTAAAATACATTGATCTCTTGATCATTTTCAATTGACACACATTCCACTGAGGAATCTGGTGCTTGATTTTTTTTCCATAATTCAATAATAACTGACATACAAATTGTGATCAATAGAAGTTCAAATCAATTCCAGGATTAACAGTTGGGCTACTGTCGGAAATGAAGTGATTCTATTTCTCCAATAAATCTATTTCAAACACAACAGTTCAATCCAAAAGTTGGTGTTCTTAACAAGCTTCCAACAAAATTCACATCATGGTGCTCAAAAGCTCAAATGTCCATGTGCTTTCTCCCTACCTTCACAGGTTTTCCCATCGGCTTTCAACTTCAAACCCTCCAGACACTTGCAGTAGAAACTACCGATGGTGTTACAGCATTGACCTTCACATCCTCCATTGTTCTCTTCACATTCATTCACATCTGTAAAATAAAGCACACACATACAACCTCAGTATGTTGCCTATTTAATGTCTTAACAGAGACTTAGAATGAAGTCATTCAGTGTATTGTGTCTACATCAGGCTCTTTATTACAGCCAAGTTAATCTCATTTCCCTTGTATCAAATGTTCAATCTATTTTATTTGGCCAAGGGCCCATGGGATGGTGAGTGAAAACAGACCACCGAGTGCCTGATTTATATGCCTAATGGCACAGAAGTGTTAGCCTTTAACTCAATGGATAGCCCTCTCACCTCTGAGTCAGAAAATTGAAGGAGTACTGCCCTGTCAGAGATATTAAATCAAGATACCATTTGTCTCTTCAGGTGGACATATAAGATCCACAACAGAGAACAAGAATTCTCACCACTGTTTTGGCCGATACTTATCCTCCGACCAACATCATGATAAAACATTATCTGGTCATTATCTCAAAGTTAATTGTGGGATTTTGCTAAGTGTAAACTGGCAAATAGACTTCTGGCATTACAATGATTACACTTCAAGACAATCATTCTTTGACATAAAATGCAGTGGAATTTCATGAAGGATGCTTTGTAAAAAGAGGTCAATTCCTTCAAGGCTTAGAACATTTCTGTAGAAATGTATTTGAACTGTTGAAACAATTATACTTTCACACCATTATAAAGGGTGTTGCTTTTATATAATGCCTCTAATATTGTAAATACTCTGTGATAATTCACAGCATTGACGGTCAAACAAATTTGTCATGGGGCCACATCAGGGGAAATAGGACAGCTTATTAATAATATAATCACAGAAGTCGGTTTGAAAGTGTGCCTTAAAGGAAGATAGAGATACAGGAGATTGCGAGAGATAAAATCAATCCTGACAAATTGTTCATTATGTTAGAGGATGAAATACAAGGAGAAACGGAGGAGGCCTTCAGGCTGTGCCATGGGATATTGGTGCTTCGTATAATTTTTCTCTCCATTACTTAAGCAGTGACATTAACTGATTCAAAGTCAGAAAGTCAAACCTTTTATGAAAACAGCAACCAAATCAATGTCTGAAAAACGCACTTGACCACAGTAACCTCAAGGTAGAAGTGGATACTGCAGATGCTGGAGATTAAAGTCAAGATTAGAGTGGCGCTGGAAAAGCACAGCAGGTCAGGCAGCATCCGAGGAGCAGGAAAATCAACGTTTTGGTCAAAAGCCCTTCATCAGGAAAGAGCTTGAGGCTAATAGAAGGAGGAAGAAGGGATGTCAGGGCACAACGCTTTCATCCCATAATTGAGCTCAAGAAACCACTGGACTTTTTTTTTGGAGAGAGAAGGATTGATGTTATGGTGAGAAAATGGCAAGGGCAGCATAATCTATAATCTGTTCTGAAGAAGGGTCAGTAGACCCAGAATGTTAACTCTGCTTTCCCTTCACTGGTGCTGCTAGACCTGCTGGGTTTTTCCAGCAATTTCTGCTATTGTTCCGCAGTTTATTGATTTTGTAAAGGGGTTGGGTCTAATAACCTAATAGCACTCAAATCTTCAGCTGACATTTCAGAATGAGTAATAAACAATTTATCAAGTACAAAGTACACTCTATAATGTACTCCACACAATATGAAGGTTAGTGCTGTATACTGTCAGTGACTTAATTCCTCAAAGAGTTTACAGTGAATTTCTTTGGTACCATAAACGCTTTTCATGCTTTCTACATGTTGTTATAGATTAGTTAAATGTCAGGCATAACTCAAACAATCTCCCCCTTGAAATGGTAGCAATAGTTGGTATTGATTTATTTAGATTAGATTAGATTCCCTGCAGTGTGGAAACAGGCCCTTTGGCCCAACAAGTCCACACCGGCCTTCCGAAGAGTAACCCACCCAGACCCATTTCCCTCTGACTGATGCACCTAACACTATGGGCAATTTAGCACAGCTAACTCACCTGACCTGCACACCTTTGGATTGTGGGAGGAAACCGGAGCACCCAGAGGAAACCCACACAGACATGAGGAGAATGTGCAAACTCCACACAGACAGTCATCCAAGGCTGGAATTGAACCCGGGACCCTGGTGCTGTGAGGTAGCAGTGCTAACCACTGAGCCACTGTGCTGCCCCAAATTGAAAAATTTAATTGAAAATTAGATAAATTTAAGATAGAAATATTAGCACTTTGTGACATGACAGTCATAAGTGTAACATGGTCAGTGAAACAGCTGACATTCAATCTCTGGATGCCCCAGGCTTTCCCAAATTGGGTTTTCCTTACCTCACTCTAAATCTGTAATAGATTAAATGATAAGAGATTGATTGTTGTGATTAGTTAACAACTCCATTATCGTTGTATCCTGCTGGAGGACAAACTAGATAGAAGTTTTATTTTATCTTATGGTTCCTCTGTTTTAGTTAGGTGATTAATATATACAGTGTTTTATAACATGGTGACAACCTTTGCAGGCAGCTGAGGCCTGTGCACAGATGTCAAGAGAAGATGCTGTTCAATGTGTAACTGAGTCTGGCTTCATTGTGCTAAGATAGCAGATCACAGCTGCAGAAGCATTACAGATTATATTTCATTCCTGAGCTGGGGTTAAGATATAAATATGTTAAAGAGTGTGGTGCTGGAAAAGCACAGCCGGTCAGGAAACATCTCAGGAACAGGAGAGTCAACGCTTCAGGCATAAGCCCTTCATCAGGAAGGGCTTATGCCAAATCGTTGACTCTCCTACTCTTCCAACACTGCCTGACCAGCTGTGCTTTTCCAGCACCACATTCTATGACTCTGATCTCCAGCATTTGCAGTCCTCGCTTTCTCCTTAAGATATAAATGCGATCAGGTTTTTGAGGCATGATACGGTGTATAATTCAGTCTATGAATGTCATTTACATGGTCCTCCAGTAGGCATTTGACCACACAAGAGATGGTTAGCAAAATGAAAGCACATTCTTCCATTCTGAAGAATGGTCACTGAACCCAAAACGTTAATTCGGCTTTCTCTCCACACGTACAGCTAGAGCTGCTGAGTGTTCCCAGCAATTTCTGGAGTTTTTTTTTTGATTTCCAGAACCTGCAGGTTTTGTTTTAAAAGTATTTGGAATTGGGGGAATCTACAAACATGTATCGGGAATTGGTTAGGAGGTAAGAGAGTCAAAGTCAAATGAATATAAATTCCAATTAGTAGAACATACTAGTGATGTTTCCTTCCTTTGCACTATATTTATCAGTGACTTGAATGAAAGAATAGAGAGCCATGCATCTAAGTTGTTTTGATGGCACGAAATTAGGTGACATAGCAAGTGGTGCCTTTAGGAACAAAGTTAATAAAAGAGCATTGTTCAGTTCGGAGAATGGGAAAAACCATGGCAAATGTAAGGCATCCCTGAGCTGGGAATGAGGTGAAAATGCACAATGACTGAATGTCAATCTTTCCTAAGATGAATAAATTCTACAGGGATCAGAGTCAGGTGACTATCTACTGTCCTATGCTGGACTTGGGGCTTTGGGTGACTGCAGCATTGATTGGAGTCAGGTGCTGGAATGACTCAGACGGAAGAATAGCTTGGCAATGTTTACTAATTACACTCACGTCTGAACGCTGGCCACATGGATTAGTTATTTGGGGAGGGTGGGGAAAGGTTCAGGGAAGTGTACCCAGCAACGTGAGAAGAGGGGAGAAATCAGAGAAGGGAAGGCAAAGGAATTTCAAACATCTGTTAGTACTACATGGCAGCAACACTTCTCCCAAGTGGGGAAATGTTTTTCATATGGCAAGGACCTTGATGGCGCCAGAAATGATCAAACCAAACAGAATAATCTGGAGTCCAACTCCAGTGGCTCACACAAAACTCATTCATATTCCACTTCTTTAACAAAAACAAAAGGGGTAGTGTCTCCTTGGCTCAATAATCACACAGGGAGACAATATCCAGGAGAATTCAGACTCCGTGGTCAATGGAAAAGGATTATGAGCTGGGGTTGGAGCAGGGGGTGGAGATGGAGTATTCATACACCACCTCCCACCTCCCACCTCCCCCCCCACCACTGTCCCATACAGAGCTTGGCATAAGATGAATGATCGCCGCAGGGGGTCTAATTACAGTGGGGGCAACTGCGAGCATCAAAACTGCCTTTTGCAGAGGATGAATGAATCCAGGGACTGAAAGAGGGCAGGATGAGGAACCTCGCTGGAATAGATGTAAAGTAAGGCAGCACATCTGTCAGTTATTAAGACAGCTTGCCTGCTTCCTGCTTGTCACTGAAACAGCTCTGTTATAGATCACTGTTTGAGGATTGGAATGTGTAACATGGCCCATAATTACCATGTGAAAAACGATATTAATAAGCTGATAGCTGGCAGGCTGTACCAAAGATTGTTTGCGGAGTATTGGGAGCAGTGGATCATTCCAAGCTGCTGCTTGCCAAGCTACCTTAGGCATAAATCTGACAGCCCTCACTCAGTGGGTAGCACTCTTGTTTCAGAGTTAAAGCGTTGTAATTTCAGTTTGGCTGCCTCCCCAAGTGCAGTACTGAGGGATTGCTGCACAGTCTGAGGTGACCTCTTTGGGTGAAATGTTAAATAGAGGTCTGCCTTCGCAGATGGTCCTGAGAGGTTTCACAATGCTTTGTGGAAGAGGGGCAGGGGAATTTTCTCAATGTTCAGCCCAAAATCTATCCTTCAACTATCACTTAAAAAAACAGCTTATCCAGTAAGTTGTTTCACTGCCACTTTGTGTGGTCTTGATATGTAAAAATTGGCTGATATATTTCTTACATTAGAACAGACACTTTGAAGGTACTGTATTTGCAGTAAAACACTTTGAGAAATCTAGAAGTGGTGAAAGCTGATATATAAATTCAAGTCTTCCTTCTTTCCTTTCATCTATTGTTTGCATTGATGGTGATTCTAAGCAAAGAAAGCTGCCAGTTTCAAGAAAAATCAATGATCAGATCAGACATCAGGTTATTTGAGCATGAAAGGCATCAGAGCTGACACAGCCTTCACTCAACATGTGGATATTGGAATACACAGGTTTGTAAAGACTGTGACTTTTTTTTATTTTACAGCATTATTAATTGTGGACAGAAATGAGAAAAAGTCTGTTTTAAAACCAAGGGCTGAAGAAGGAACACTGCATGTTTTTGAAATCAAGTACATCAGACATTATTGTAAGAACTGCTCAGACAGCTGTTGGTTGGTTCAAGCAGTAGTGGAACAAGGTGCAGACAAGCTGAAGCCAAAGCCATGTACAGATGGAGATTCAGCCAGCAACAAGGAGCTGAATGATCGGGCGACTACTGACCAGTTATTGATAGTAAAGGTTTTTTGCCTGCCAACAGCTATGTGACTGGTTCTTGGGTAACTGAACAACTTGGAACTGTAAACAAGATGGGGAGAAGCCAACATGTTTCCACAAACTGAGCAGCACTCTCTGTTCCCTGCAGTGTTCCCACTTTAAGCTTGAAGAAAATCAGTTTATTTTAACTTCAACAGTTCCTGAAAGTTATTGCTTTTAATTAATAAGTTAGGGATGTTTTTTAAGTACGAGCTACTCGCCAGTGCCTCCTGCAAACCAGTGAAAGTATCCGGAGAAGGAAGACTGAGAAACAGCATTTTGATCAGTGCAAGAACCATCTCGGGCAATCCTGTGAACAGGTGTGACTGAACTGATTTCCTAGCCTTTCCCTCTTCCTATAATACTCATCTTTCCGGTCTGTGGGTGTGTATGTAAGGGGAAGTTTATAAGGGGTTAGGGTTTTAACTAGTTTGGGTTATATGTTGACAGTTCATAATTGTTTACATAGCTACAGTCTATTTACTTGTAATAAAGAGCAATTTTTGTTAAAGACCGAGCCTTGTCTCATGGTTTTCAGTCAATCTCCATCTGATGATCAGGTAAATTGAGGAATTCTGTATATGTTGTTTAAAATAATATATTTTATGACAAGTCCTGGGAGTAGCAGGGCTTGAATTCCAGCATGCTACCCCAGTAAGGTGCGACAGGTTAAGTTATTGAACTGGTTAATCCATTGAACATAATTTTGAATTCTGCCTTGGCAAAGTCTGATCGCTTTTTAAAAGCTATATTTATTTATTTGTTCAGCATTAATTGCCTAACTCTAATTGCACTTGAGAAGATAGTACCTAGCTACTTTCTAGAACTGTTGCAGTCTCTGAGTTAAAGAAGGAAAATGTGCTTAAAACAGATGTCAGGTAGCAAGTACAATTGAGAACCCACTTGAATATAGAAGGTTCAAAAGGGAGGTAAAAAGGCAAATACAAGAAATAAATAGGGATTATAATAAAAAGAATGACAGTTAACAAAAAGGGAACTCTTCTATATGCATATCAATAGTAAACATACGGTTAAAAAAGGGTTAGGACTGATAAAAGATTCAAAAGGGGACTTATACATAGATGCTAGATGCATGGCCCAACAATTAAAGATCAGTCAGTTTAACTTCAGTGGGGGAATCTTCTGAAAATGATTATTAGTACATGTTACATGGAAAAATGTGGGCTGATTCGGAAGACTCAGCATGAAATTGTTAAGGGTAAATCATAACTTGTTAGGATTTTTGAAGGAGGATTGAGGAGGGCAAGGCTGTTGGAATAGTGCCAGAGACCAGACATGTGAGATAAGTTATAGATTCTGGAATAAAATGAATAGCTACAACATGAATATGAAATGGTCTGAAGGAAAGGAAACAAGAGAGTAATGGTTAGTGGGTTTATTTTGGTCTGAAAGGAGCTTTGAAGTGGTGCTCCCCAGGAATTGGTATTGGGACTCTTGCTTTTCTTCATCAATATTAATAATCTAGATCTTGGTGTGAATGGGGACAATGTAAAGGTTGCAGATGACATAAAACTTGGGAGATCTGTAGATTGTAAGGGGGACAATGTAGAACTTTGACATCTTGGTGGAGTTGGTGAATTGCTCATAGAGAAGTCTGAGGTGATGCAAAAAACATGGAGAGATAATATAAAAATTAGGGTACTATTGATACGGATACCCAGGAGCACAGAGACGTGGGTGTATGTGTGCACAACTCATTAAAGTGTGATAGGATAAGGAGACAAAGCTGTTAAGAAATTGTACCACATTCCAGGTTTCAGTAATAATAGCACAGAGCTTCGTAGCAGGAACATCACGATGAACTTATGAAATCTCACCTGTGTATTTGGGCACCACACTATAGGAAGGATGTGAATGGATTGGAAAGAATGCAGGAGGGTTTATGAGAATTGTTTAAGGAATTAAACAATTCAGTTGTGAACAAAGTTTGGAGAAGTTAGAATCCGTTTCCTTGGAAGGAAGAAGGTAAAGAGGAGCTTTGATCAAAGCTTTCAAACTCACGAGGGGTATGAACAGACTTGATAAAGATAACTTGTCACTTCTCAATGAATCGAGTACCAGACTACATAATTTTAAAGTGTCTTGCAAAAGAAACAAATGTGAGATAAAAAAAATCTTTTTCACACAGTGAATAGTTAGGGTCCGAATGCACTGTCTGGAAATGTAGTAGAGGCAGGCTCAATTGAGGTATTCAAGAAGGCATTAGATGATTATTTCTATTTAAATATGTGCAGGTTCATGGAGAAAAGGCACAATTTGGCACTATTGGCAGGTGCAAATATGATAAGCTGAATGTCTGCATTATTTCTTGCATTTGCCTTTTTACCTCCCTTTTGAACCTTCTATATTCAAGTGGGTTCTCAATTGTACTTGTTACCTGACATCTGTTTTAAGCACATTTTCCTTCTTTAACTCAGGGACTGCAACAGTTCTAGAAAGTAGCTCAGTACTATCTTCTCAAAGGCAATTAGAGTTAGGCAATTAATGTTGAACAAATGAATAAATATAGCTTTTAAAAAGCGATCAGACTTTGCCAAGGCAGGGTTCAAAATTAGGTAAAAACAATGACTGCAGATTCTGGAAACCAGATTCTGGATTAGTGGTGCTGGAAGAGCACAGCAGTTCAGGCAGCATCCAACGACCAGCGAAATCGACGTTTCGGGCAAAAGCCCTTCATCAGGAATAAAGGCAGTGAGCCTGAAGCGTGGACAGATAAGCTAGAGGAGGGTCGGGGTGGGGAGAAAGTAGCATAGAGTACAATGGGTGAGTGGGGGAGGGGATGAAGATGATAGGTCAAGGAGGAGAGGGTGGAGTGGATAGGTGGAAAAGGAGCTATGCAGGTCGGACAAGTCCGGACAAGTCATGGGGACAGTAACTGAGCTGGAAGTTTGGAACTAGGGTGAGGTGGGGGAAGGGGAAATGAGGAAACTGTTGAAGTCCACATTGATGCCCTGGGGTTGAAGTGTTCCGAGGCGGAAGATGAGGCGTTCTTCCTCCAGGCGTCTGGTGGTGAGGGAGCGGCGGTGAAGGAGGCCCAGGACCTCCATGTCCTTGGCAGAGTGGGAGGGGGAGTTGAAATGTTGGGCCACGGGGCGGTGTGGTTGATTGGTGTGGGTGTCCCGGAGATGTTCCCTAAAGCGCTCTGCTAGGAGGCGCCCAGTCTCCCCAATGTAGAGGAGACTGCATCGGGAGCAACGGATACAATAAATTATATTAGTGAATCTGCAAGTAAAACTTTGATGGATGTGGAAGGCTCCTTTAGGGCCTTGGATGGAGGTGAGGGAGGAGGTGTGGGCGCAGGTTTTACAGTTCCTGCGGTGGCAAGGGAAAGTGCCAGGATTGGAGGGTGGGTTGTTTGGGGGCGTGGACCTGACCAGGTAGTTGCGGAGGGAACGGTCTTTGCGGAAGGCGGAAAGGAGTGGGGAGGGAAATATATCCCTGTTTGAGGGGGCGGAAATGTCGGCAGATGATTTGGTTTATGCGAAGGTTGGTAGGGTGGAAGGTGAGCACCAGGGGCGTTCTGTCCTTGTTACGTTTGGAGGGGTGGGGTCTGAGGGCGAAGATGCGGGATGTAGACGAGATGCGTTGGAGGGCATCTTTAACCACATGGGAAGGGAAATTGCAGTCTCTCAAGAAGGAGGCCATCTGGTGTGTTCTGTGGTGGAACTGGTCCTCCTGGGAGCAGATACGGCGGAGGCGGAGGAATTGGGAATACGGGATAGCATTTTTGCAAGAGGTAGGGTGGGAAGAGGTGTAATCCATGTAGCTGTGGGAGTCGGTGGGTTTGTAAAAAATGTCAGTGTCAAGTCAGTGGTCATTAATGGAGATGGAGAGGTCCAGGAAGGGGAGGGAGGTGTCAGAGGTGGTCCAGGTAAATTTAAGGCCAGGATGGAATGTGTTGGTAAAGTTGCTGAATTGCTTAACCTCCTCGCGGGAGCACAAGGTGGCGCCAATGCAGTCATCAATGTAGCGGAGGAATAGGTGGGGAGTGGTGCCGGTGTAATTACGGAAGATCAACTGCTCTACGTAGACAACAAAGAGACAGGCATAGCTGGGGCCCATATGTGTGCCCATGGCTACCCCTTTGGTCTGGAGGAAGTGGGAGGATTCAAAGGAGAAATTGTTACGGGTGAGGACCAGTTCGGCCAAATGAATGAGAGTGTCGGTGGAAGGGTACTGTTGGGGACGTCTGAAGAGGAAAAAATGGAGGGCTTGGAGGCCCTGGTGATGGCGGATGGAGGTGTAGAGGGATTGGATATCCATGGTGAAGATGAAGCGTTGGGGGCCAGGGAAACGGAAGTCTTGGAGGAGGTGGAGGGCGTGAGTGGTGTCTTGAACATATGTGGGGAGTTCCTGGACTGGGGGGATAGGACAGTGTCGAGGTAGGTAGAGATGAGTTCAGTGGGGCAGGAGCATGCTGAGACAATGGGTCTGCCAGGGTGGTCAGGCTTGTGGATCTTGGGAAGGAGGTAGAACCGGGCAGTGCGTGGTTCCCGGACCATGAGGTTGGAAGCTGTGGGTGGGAGATCATTTCCCCTTCCCCCACCTCACCCTAGTTCTAAACTTCCAGCTCAGTAACTGTCCCCATGACTTGTCCGGACTTGTCCTACCTGCCTATCTCCTTTTCCACCTATCCACTCCACCCTCTCCTCCTTGACCTATCACCTTCATCTCCTCCCCCACTCACCCACTGTACTCTATGCTACTTTCTCCCCACCCCCACTCTCCTCTAGCTTATCTGTCCACGCTTCAGGCTCACTGCCTTTATTCCTGATGAAGGGCTTTTGCCCGAAACGTCGATTTCGAAGCTACTTGGATGCTGCTTGAACTGCTGTACTCTTTCAGCACCACTAATCCAGGATTCAAAATTATGTTCAATGGATTAACCAGTTCAATAACTTAACCTGTCACACCTCACTGGGGTAGCATGCTGGAATTCAAGCCCTGCTATTCCCAGGACTCGTCATAAAATATATTATTTTAAACAACATGTACAGAATTCCTCAATTTAACATCTCTGAGATCCTGTGATAGTTCCAAATCAGCAGGGTGTGAGGCTTGAAGGAGAAATTGCAGTTGAAGGTGAACCAATGCATCTACTGCTCTTGCCTTCTTGATGGCAGTAGTTGTAAGTTTGGAAGGTGGAGTTGACAGAACTTTGGTGAGTTGCTGAAATGCATCTTGTAGCTGTCACACACCACTGTCATTGTGCAGTGGTGGTGGAGGAATTGGATGTTGAAACTGCTGGATTGAGTTCCATTCAAATAGGCTACATTGTCTTGGATGGTGTTGAACTTCTTGAGTTTTTTAGAGCTACACTTATCCAGGCAGAGGAGAGCATTCTATCACACCCATGTTTTATGGCTTGCAGACAGTGGATAGGCTTTGAGGAGTTGGGAGCTGATTTATTCACCACAGAATTTCTAGCCTCTGATCTGCTCTTGTGGTCTCAGTATTTACCTAGCTGGGCCAGTGAAGTTTCTGATCAATGGAAATCCCCAGGATATTGATAGTGGGGTATTCAGTGATGGTAATGCTGTTGAATATCAAGGAGATATAGTGGCATTCCATCTTGTTGGAGATGGTCATTGCCTTGCATTTGTGTAATGCCTCTGTTACTTGCAACTTATCAGCATAGGCTTGGATGTTGTCCAGTTCTTGATGCTCATGAGCAAGGTCTGCTTCAGTGTTTTGGTGCGCAATATTTCCGTACTGTTGCCAGAATACTGTCAGGGCTCATAGCCTTTGCAGGATCCTGTGGCTTCAGCTTTTTTTTTATATCATGCGGAGGGAATCAAACTGACTGAAGTCTGTGATCTGATGAGTCTTGGCACTTTTGGTTGAAAATACATGTAAATGTTTCAGCCTTGTTAATAGCACTGATGATTTGTGCTCCCCCATCACTGAGAATAGGGATATTTGCAGAGCATCCTCCTCATATTAGTTGTTTGATTGTCTACCATCATTCATGGCTTAATGTGGCAGAGCTTAGATTTGATCTGTTGGTTGCAGAAGCACCTACCTTTGTCTATTGCATGCTGCTCCCACTGTTTGGCACATAAGTAGTCCTGTGTTGTCGGCTACATTAGACTGATATCTCAATTTTTAAGTATGACTGGTGCTGCTCCTGGTAAGCTCCTCTCCACTTTTCGTTGAAGCAGAGTTGATCATCTGGTTTGATGGTAACAGTATAGTAAGGGACATGTCAGTCCATGAGAGAACAGACGATAGTTGAATACAATTCTGCTGAGGCCCACAGAGACTAATGGATGCCCAGTTTCAAGTTGCTGGGTCTGTTCTGAACCTATCCTATTCATCATAGTGGTAGATTAGATTAGATTAGATTACTTACAGTGTGGAAACAGGCCCTTCGGCCCAACAAGTCCACACCCACCCGCCGAAGCGCAACCCACCCATACCCCTACATCTACCCCTTACCTAACACTACAGGCAATTTAGCACGGCCAATTCACCTGACCTGCACATCTTTGGACTGTGGGAGGAAACCCATGCAGACACGGGGAGAATGTGCAAACTCCACACAGAGAGTCGCCTGAGGCGGGAATTGAACCCGGGTCTCTGGCGCTGTGAGGCAGCAGTGCTAACCACTGTGCCACCGTGCCACCCATGGTAGTTCTACATAACACACTAGAGGATATCCCCAGTCAAAAACTGGAATTTTGTCTCCACAATAACTGTGCAATGGTCATTCATGCTGTCATGGACAGGTGCATCTGGAACAGGTATACTGGTGAGGATGATGCCATGTAAGTTTTTTTCCCCAATCGTTCCTTCACCACCATCTACATATCAGGTTTAGCAGCTATGTCAGCTTGGCCTATTTTGGTTAACAGTGGTGCTATTGAGCCACTCCTGGGAGAGAACATCAAAGCTCCCCAGCCAGAGTACATTCTACATCTTAGCTCCTTGCAATGCTTCTTCCAATTGGTGTTAACTGACCATTTTGAGCTGAGTGCTGGGAGTTGGGTGAATAAGGGAGTTGAGGAATAGAAGAAAGAGCTTTTCCTTTGCTTTTTCTAACTTTTTCAGCTGTAGCAATTGGGTCTTACTCCATTACAGGGAAGAGGCTAGCTTTTTGGTGAATGTCTGATAAATGTTTAAGATCTAATCTGTTCCTAAGGCTTAAAAATAGAATAGGAATAGGTGGTAAGGTTAATTTAAAAAAATATAAAAGGAAAATAAATAATAGATTAAAATAATTGACAAGTTATTTGCAGCATATTAGGGATGGCAGGGTAAGTGATGCGTCATGGCTGCAGAAAATGGAAGCTGTTGGATGCCAGCGTGATCCATGGCAAGATCATCTGGAGCAAATGTTTATGGTTTGAGGAGTATCAACTCAAGAGTCAGGGAGCTGGAGATCCTGTCGTAGATATTGCAACACATCAGGAAGTGATAAAGTTACTTGACTATCCTGTACCAGGAGGTGGTCACACCACTTAGGATAAGGTCTTCTGATTTAATCAGTGATTGGGCGCAGGGGAGTGTGACTGTTGCTAGTAAATGAACTGCCCAAAGCCTGCCCATTATCAACAAGGCACAAGTCATGAGCATGATGGAATACTATCCACTTGCCTGGACAAGTGCAGCTCCAAACACCTTAAAGATGTTCAATGCCATGACTGTCCATTTGATAGGCAGCTTCAACATCCACTTCCTCCACCATAATCGTCGACAGGTAAAGGAATTCAGATGGCATGAGAGGAAGGGCATCAGCCTTTCCAATTACTCAAAAGGTGTGCAGTTCTTTCAATCTGCCAGGATGAGAGGAAGGGCTGCAGGATGAATGAGCTAGTTGACCACAGCATCAGGGGGCCATTCAAATGCAGGGGGGGAGCATAAATATCAGAATAGGGGATTGACAATGTTTTCTGCAGCAAAAACAAAAAGTTCAAAAAGCTGCATTGTCTTCCAATGCTATAATTTTGGACATCAGGGATGGGGAGGCACCTTCAGTTGGAGTGGGAAGATCCAGTCGTCATGGTCCGTACACAGGTATCAATGTCACAGGCAGATCATGAAAAGAGATTCTGCTGAGTCAGTATAAGGAGCTAAGCACCAAATTAAGAAGCAGAACTGCAAGGATTATAATCTTTGTATACCTGAGTAACACACAAATTGATACAGATAAGTTTGATTGAAGAAATGAGTGTGGTTTAGAGATTTGTGTAGGTAAAGTGGATTCTAGCCTGTAGAGTATTGGGCAAAGTAGTGACTGTATCATTGGGATGATCTCCACCTGAACTGTGCTGGGGCCAGTGTTCCAGTGAGCCATGTAACAAGGAAAATATCAAGGATTTTCAACTATACAATGGGGACAAGAGATTACATTTAAGATGATATAGTAAGTCAGAGTAGAGATAAAGCAAGAGAGAAAGGAATAAATAAGGAAATAATGAAAAGACCCTGACAGGAAGGAATAGAGAGCACAAATCTAAAAGTAAATTGACCGATAATGCTAACGGTTAAAAAAATAACAAAAGGACAAAATCAAAGGCTCTATATCTTAATGCATGTAGTTTACAAGAAAAAAAACAGATGAGTTGATAACACAAATAGAAATAATCTGACATCAATCACAGAGACATGGCTGACTGATGAGATAAATTGAAACCTGAATAATAAAGGGTAGATGACATTTATGGAAGACAGCTGAATAGGAAAAGGTGGAGGGGTGGCCCTGTTAAATAATTATTGTATTAGCACGATAGAGATGGATGATACAAGATCAGGAAACCAGGAAGTAGAAATAGCTTGAGTAAGGATGAGAAATAACGAGTGCTCCCTTGTGGAAGTGGTGAGATGAACAATAAAAGTCAGCCTTGCTAATGACACCCACATCTCTCGAATTAATAGCAGCAATGACTGGATAGGATTCCCGCATGCAAAATGCTAGCTGGTTTACTTATTATTCTCTCCCTCCCTCAGCAAAAGAGGGGAGGCCAACTTAATCTTAAGACCGTAAAGACAAACTAACTCAATATAGAAAAGGAATTGAGCCTGGGTTTTACTAAGGCTCTGACTACTGGCATGATACAAGGAGCTGAAGTTGCTATCAGAAGGGGAATTGGCTCAGATTTACTTTTATTGCTGCCACTAAATAGAAATATTTTATTCTTGCAAATGGTCTTAAAAGGGTTGCTATTGAAAGTGCTGGTGTCTCAATTGCATCATCCAGACTTCTCAGTCTGTCTTATATTGAAATGCAAGAATTCAGATCTGTGCCCAAAACAGCAGCACAACATTTCTGAGAGCTTGGTAAGTATTGCTGCTTTCCTCAGCTCTTCTGTTTCATGAGGGGACATCCTGATTATAATGGGACAGGTGAACCAGAGTAGATCTGACTCCACTCAGAGTCCTCTCACAGTTGAGTCGAGGAGTTTAGCCAGAGTAGATCTGACTCCACTGGATCTGAAAAATGGCCAATTTCCTGCGAGAGAGCAGACCTTGGTTGTATTTAATTTCTGTGGGCCAAGATTTCAATCCATGACTCTGATGGGCTAGATGAGACAAACAGGTATAAAGTTGACAAATGGTGAGAGTGAACAGGGGCAGAAAGGATAAAGATAGGGAAAAAAGGAGAGAGAAGGGACAAGTGGGAAGGGAGAAGTCGAAAGAAGTAAAATGAAAGGACAAAGAAGAAAGTCTTGGAAGGAGAGAGGAGGAAAGGAGAGATACATGGAAGGAGATGGTGGAGAAGGAAAAAGAAGAACAAAGGAGAGTGACGAAGAGAAGCAGAAAAAGTGTAAAGGAGAAAGGAGATAAAAGCACAAAAGGAAGGAGATTGAAAGAAGAAGAAACGGAATGTAATTAAATTCTCATGTTACTGTATAAAGGATTGTCAATGAGTCCAGCAACAAACTGTTCGATTATGTTTTCAGAATAAATGGGCTAACAAAGGTATTTTTGCGCAGATAGCAGAGCAGAAATGTACGCTATAAGACAGTGCGACTCTGGGAGTAATCCCACTGCAGTGTCTGTTAAACCAATGATAATGCTCAGATGCCTACTGCCTCCTTATGCAAGTGAACCAATGAGGACTGAAGGTAGCCACAGGAGAGATCAATGATTTATTATAAATTATACAAAGTCTGTTTCCTATCCCACTGACCAGCAATGAGACAAGTCAGATTATTTGGTTGGCTTCACTCCTGTCCCAATCCCGAGCAGGAACTGAGGTGAGGTGTAGGGTTTTCTTTCGGGAGAATGACAGAAGGGGCAAGAGAAGAAAAGAATAATGAGGGATAGAGGGCTGATGTGAGTAACACAAAGGGAAATAAAAACTGGAACAAAGGGATAAAAAAGAGAAATCAAAGTGAGAGCATGAGGGAGAGTGGTAACAGGGGAAGAGAGAGACAGAAATAAAAATTACTGGGAGGAAGGAAACACAATGCATACATCTAATATTGTTGTGATTATCACCAAAACCATCTGTGATGCTTTTGGTAGATTTCCTGTTAAAAATTCTTCTTTGTACACAATTCAGTTACTGACACCAAATGGGGAAGATATCTACACAACATCTTCATCAGAAGATAGGCTCAAGGTTGATAAACAGAATATATATATTGCTTAATAGCTAGTTACATTATATCTATGAATAATGATAGTTCTCTGGTCCATATGAACATAAGATATAGGAGTAAAGTTAGGCCATTCGGCCCATCGAATCTGACCTGCCATACGATCATGGTTGCTATGTTTCTCAATCCCACTCTCCTTCCTTCTCCCTGTAACCCTTGACCCTCTTACTAATCAAGAATCCATACATTCAATGATTTGAACTCCACAGCTTTCTGCCAGATTCAGTTCCACAGATAAAATCACCCTTGAGCCTTCACACTGAGGCTGTGCTCTCAGGCCCAGGTCTCTCCTATTAGTGAAAACATCATTTTCAAGTGCACACTAGCCAGGCCTCTCAGTTTCAATGAGAGCTCCCCACCATCCTTCTAAACTGCATGGAGTACAGGCCCAGAAACCTCATAAGACAAGCCCTTCATTCTCAGGATCATTCTTGTGAATCTCCTATGGACCCCCTCCAAGGCCAGCACGTTCTTCCTTAGATATGGGGCCCAGAACTGTGTTCTGACCAGAACTTTATACAACTTCAATAATACATCCCAGCACTTGTATTCCACCCTCCCAGAATGAATGCTAGCATTGTATTTGCCTTCCTTACAACCAACTGAACCTGCATGTTGACCATCAGAGAATGCTGAACCAGGACACTTACATCGCTTTGTGCTTCAGATTGCTAAAGCCTTTCCCCTTTTAGAAAATAGTCAATACTATGAAGGAAAGAACTGTTAAGTCCTATTACTTTTACCTTCTTCTTAATGGGATTTCATGCTCTTTTTAACAATACAAATGATTCACACCTTTCCGCTTCTTCTCTAAGCCAGACATTTTGAAATTGAAGGAAAATAGTATCTACTGTTATTGAAGCTTTAAGATTATTTTCAGTTGCACAATAAAAATGTATTTCCTCAAAACACTGACTTTTAATAAATATTCTTCTCTTGCCCCTTCATGGCTATCATTCTCTGGGTGGCACGGTGGCCCAGTGGTTAGCACTGCTGCCTCACAGCACCAGGGTCCCAGGTTCGATTCCAGCCTGTCTGCGTGGGTTTCCTCTGGGTGCTCTGGTTTTCTCCCACAATCCAAAGATGTGCCGGTCAGGTGAATTAGCCATGTTAAATGGGTCGGAGAGGCAGTGTGGACTGGTTGGGCTGAAGGGCCTGTTTCCACACTGTAGGGAATCTAATCTAAAGAAAATCCAGGCCTAATCCTGTACCTCACCTCAGTTCCTGTTCAAGATTGGGATGGGAGTGAAGCCAACCAAATAACCTGACTTGCCTCATTACAGGTCAGTGGGATAGAAAACAGACTTTGTATAATTTATTTTTAAAAATTGCTGTTTCAACAATTTTCTGAACAAATCTTATTTTCTTTCAAAAGATTTTTTGTAGCTTTCCCCAATAACTTCAAATTAGTACATAATGCTTATCTACTAAATATAGCGATTTAAGGATTCATTTATATTTGTTACCTTAAGTGTAAGAAAGTCACCCTTCCTCAAAGGGACTTAATTTACTTTGGCAGTCTGATCTTGAAATTATGATTCACGTTTTTCCCCTTGTAGTTATGGTGAGACTCCTGGGATCAGTACAAGCGTTTTTAGCAGTTTGCACTATTTATAGCTGTTTTGAAATTCTAGAGACAAGCTTAGTATGGCTATCAGTTCTGCAGCATTTTGAACTGTTGATTACTGCATTCTCAGAACCTGATGGGCACTGTATGTGTTTGAGGTGCTGAGTATTAAAGATAATTTCTGACACAATATGTTTCTTTCTTTGATGTTCACAGGGTTCTTGGGGTTTAAGTCCATAACTACCTGAAAGTGACCATACAAGTAGATAGGGTGGTCAAGAAGGCAATTGGATGCTTGCCCTTATTGGTCAGTGAATTGAGTACAAGAGTCAGGATGTCATGCTGTAAATTTATACGACTGTGGTTAGGCCACACCTAGAGTACTGCATTCAATTCTGGTCTTCACATTACAGGAAGGATGTGGAGGCTTTGGGAAAGATGCAGGAGAGGTTTACCAGGATGCTGTTTGGATGAGAGAGTGTGAGCAATAAGGAGAGGCTAGAAAAACTCAGGTTACTTTCTCTGGAGCAGCAGAGGCCCAGGAGAGACTTGATAGAAGAAGGTAAAATTATGAGATGCATAGGTAGGATTGACGGTCAGAATCTTTTTCCCAGAATTGAAATGCCTAAAACTGGGTGGCATTCAATTACGATGAATGGCAGGGGGGGGATGCTCAATGGAGGTGTGAGGGGCAAGTCTTTTATCTACAGAGAGTGGTGGGAGTGTGGAATGCACCACCAGGACTGGTGGTGGAGGCAAATATGACAGGGGTGTTTAAGAGGCTTTTAGATAAGCACATGAATATACAAGGAATGGAGGGATATGGACCAAGGGTAGGCAGAAGGCAATAGTTAAATTTGGTGTCATGTTCGGTACATGTAGGCTGAAGGACCGTTCCTGTGCTGCACTGTTCTATGTTCTCCTTAGATGGTAATGGCTCTTGTAGAACTCAGGCACTGTCTGGTTAATCCATATCACTATTCACCATGATATACATTACAGTAGTACCCACTGCTGCTACCCTGACACAATATTGTGTTTGTCTACTGGAACCATCAAGAATGAATTGGGTAAAAGAAACTACCACCACTCTTTCTACTTGTTATTAGTAGTCACAATTACTGATGCCAAATGAGAAAGGATGCCCACACAAAGTCTTCAGCAGAAGACAAGCTCAGTCTTGAACAGAAAATGCTTACATATTGTTTAATAGCTAGTTCCATGATGTCATAGATACATGCTTGTTTCCTGTGAGAGATATCAAGCTAAAGCTAAGGGCCTGTACACACTACAGCTACTGAAATCTTTTGGCACATGACTTGGAGACAACTGAATAATACTAGGAGAAAGTGAGGACTGCAGATGCTGGAGATTACAGGCAAGAGTGTGGCGCTGGACAAGCACAGCAGGTCAGGCAGCATCAGAGGACCAGGAGAGTTGACATTTCGGGCATAAGCCCTTCATCAGGAATGAGGTCATTCCTGACAAAGGGCGTATGACCGAAACATCGATTCTCCTGCTCCTCGGATGCTGCCTGACGGGCTGTGCTTTTCCAGCAACACACTCTCAACAACTGAATAATAACAACTATGGTTAGCTCCTCCCAGGAACAGCACTTTATATCCTGATGGGCAAGGGTTATCTCATGAGCAGTTATCTTTTCAGATACTAACTGTTTTAAACAACAAGAAAGGTGGAAGGAGGAAAGAAAGAGACAACAAAAAAAGTGTATGGAATACAATATAAGTTAATACTAAGTTAGAAGGATACAGGTGCATGTGCAGACAGTGCACAATTGTAAATTCATGCTGGAAAGAAGAATACATAGATAAAGACAGAAAGATGGAAATAGAGAGAGACTGAAGAACAAAGACAGAAACAAACAGACAAATCTTCACTCGGTACAATCAAGGACACTAAAAGCAGATGGGCTCAAATAAAATTGGCAGTGTTAGCAGATCACCCTTGAGGGAATGTGAAGATCTGGGATTCTGGAGGCTGGTTTATGCTTGGAAAAACAGAATGCAGGTACTGAGGGACACAGGAAAAGGAACAGCCACTAAACACAACATTTCCTCAGCAGATTTAATTTCCTTTATGCTCAGTGAATATAAACAAACCAAGAATTGCACATGGCTTGCTGTCCCCTGGTGGGAGATGTTGGCCAATACAGTTGAAACATGCCAGAAACTCTCAGTTTTCAATTAAAATCGCAGGACAGGAATGTACAAAGGTTTAATCCTGATTTAAAATTCCACTCTTTGATATTTAAGAGAGGCGTAGGCCTGTTTAAAACAAATTTATTAAAACATTTTATTGAATTAGCAAGGGATTGCAGCAGCCAAAAGCTGCAATGTTCCACAACACCACTGAAAGCTTACTGTGTGGATGGAGAGGTAGTTTGGGACGTTGCTCAGTTAAATGTTGGGTAGGTTTGCCAAAGAGCAATATCTAGGCCTTGCCAGATCTTATATGGACTTGAAATTTTACAAGCATTAAATAAAATCTGCAAATCAACAATAATTTGCACTTCTAGGGCATCTGTAACAACAGTAAAGCATTCTAAGGCACTTCATGGGTGTGTTATAAAAGTCATATAATTAGATATTAAGATAGGTAGCCAAATGTTTGGATAGAAACACAGATTTTAGGGGGACAGAAGGAGGAAAGAGATGGGTAGAGAGGCAAAGAGTTTTACAGAGGAAATTCCAGAGCTTGAGACTGCCAATGGTGGAGTGAATAAAACTTGAATGTGCAAGTGTCTTAAATTGGAAAAGTCCACAATCTGAGACTTATGGGTCTGGAGTACATTAGAGAAAGAGGGACAGAGAGACTATGGAGGGATTTGAATATAAGGATCAGCTGTTATCTGATTGGGAATCAAACTAGGTCAGTGACTACAAGGTGAATGGCTGAATGGGTTTAGGCAAGTTAGGGTACGGACAGCGAAAGTTTGGATGAGCTGAAGTTTAGAAAGGAGGAAAATGGAAGACTAGCTAGGAAAGCATTTGAATACATCTGCGATACGCGGTAAGGGTGTAAAGTTGTGCAGTACACATCTAAATGATCTGTACCTCTCTGTGTATGTGATCCATTATATTTGTATAGCTCAAAATGCTATGCAACTTCCAGTCGTAAACTGTTGCCTTTGTTCCACTCACTTGGTTATTGAATTTTACTGAGATTGGATCAGACAACATCTTCTTGGATATTTTCTCAGAAACTTTTATTGGCCAACTTTCCAAGTGTGCATCTGGCAAATTCATCAACTCTTTCAAAACAACCCACTGCTGGGCAGCAAAATATTCTTTTAATATTTTCTGGGTGAATGAATTAAATTGCACCCTGAGGATACAAGTTGGGCAGGACATAAAATCCCTCCCATCCCTCCCCACTCGTATATCTACCAGAAGAGTACCACAGGGAAACCCACGACCGTACAGCAAATCATTGCAAACATATCACTGCCCCTTTGAGATGTCTCCCAATTCACACTGCAGATATTAGATATACTTTTTTTTATTTGGTCATTAATGTGGGCAGCACTGACTGAACCAGCATTTATTGTCCATCTTTAATTGCCCAGAGGGTAGTTAAGAGTCAATCGCATTGGCTGTGGGTCTGGAATCATACATGGGCCAGACTGAATAAGAATGGTAGATTTCCTCCACTAAAGGGCATTAGTAAACTAGATGTTTTTTTTCTCACAACAATCGACAGTTGATAAACCACCAAAAATGAGTCTTTAAAAATCAGTAAATCGACAGCAAAGCCACTGGGTATTCGTATGTAAAATATTTTACGAGTCATCAAATAATCTCAGGAGTATTTCAGGTTCGATATGCCATAATTTATAGTTTCTTATTAATACTTATATTTGTGTGATATGAGCCAGTATCTTCAAGTGGTGAATCCAGACATTTGCATTTTGCTGATAATGAGACAAACACTGAGAGTACTGAGGGTATTGTTACAAGTGAGAGGTCCTGCAGCTCAGATATACCCATCATCCAGTCATCACCTGACGAGGAGAAGAGAAGCTTCCATGGCCCATGTGGACTATCACTCAATGGTGGTGGCCTCCTCATAGGCCTTCCTGAAGAAGGGTTACACCTTTTCCACCTCCTGATGCTGCCTGACTTGCTGTGTTCTTCCAGTCTCCTGCCTGTGTATTTTGGTGGCCTCCTCGTGGCAGATGTTATCTACAGAAGCTCTCCCCTGAGATTAATTAATGTGAATGGCCCAGTGGTTAAGAGGGAGTGGCTGGCCATTCTTCAGCAGCTCCCACTGCTGCTGTTGACATCGAGGTCATTCGTTCTGTCCAGTAAATTCAACTGTATCATTGATGCAGCTGCACAATCCAAAAGGCCCGAAAACAAACTGGACGCCACATCCAGATTCCAGATGGAAACGCCAAGCTGCACAATGTCTTCAGCACCCCTGCAGATAGCACGCAGCATAGATACACCAATCACAGTCAGGCAGATCTATCTACTCAAGCATAGATTTTTTGTTTGTGTCCCGAATGTTCTCAGTCAGACCCACCGATGTCACGTGGGTGTTCTTCTCTGACCACTGCCTCCTGCTGTCTGATTGTCATCTACAGGATAACCAGCAGCCAGGAAAGGGAATGTGGAAGCTGAATGTGAAACTTTTGACCCCAGAAAACATGAAGGAACTCAAAAGGGACTATAAAGGTTGGAGAACTGTGTAACCCCAACAGACTGATGGAAAACTGTCAAGGGCAACATCAAGAGGTTCATCATCCTCAAAGGTGTTCAGAAGGCGAGACAGAGATAGGTAATATTGTCCAAACTCCAGAAAAGCATGTCGAACCTACTCCTGCTTTAGGCAATGAGATTTGATGCCAATGAGAGCACCAGGAGTCAAAGAGCCAGCAAAGCCTTGCTCTTCCCCTCAGAGGCCTCCAAGATAATCTTCCAGTCCAGGGTCCACTCCGCGGAGCAGGCTAAGATGTGCTCGCATTGCTGCACCAGAGAGAGCTCTGCGATCAGGAGCCTGAAGGAAGAAGATGGTTTGGTGATGTCATCTCAGTCTGGTATCCTCAGCAGGTCCACCCTCTGCAACTGGTCCCTCCACTTCCTGACCCACAGACCATAATCAGTGAAGATAGACAATTGCACCTCCTCCATGATAATCCTCAACACCAGTGCCCTGCAAGAGTGTGAACTCAACCTTCTATTGTACTACTTATACACTCATGACTGTGTGGCCAAATTTTGTCTGATTGCCATCTACAAGTCTGCTGACAACACCACCGTGGTAGGCCAGCTTTCAAACAATGACGAGTCAGAATACAAGAAGGAGATAGAGGGCTTGGTGTCATGGTGCAAAGATAACAAACTCTCCCTCAATGTCAGCAAAATTAAAGAACTGATCATCGACTTCAAGGAGAAAGGAGGCGGTCGTGCCCCTCTCTATATCAAGAGAGGTGAGGTGGCGAGGGTCAAGAACTTCAAGTTCTTAGGATTGAAGGTAGCCAACAATCTGTCCTGGTCCTCCAACATAGATACTAGTGTCAAGAAGGCACAGCGACGCCTCTTCTCCCTCAAAAGGTTTAGGAAATTTGGCATGTCCTTAAGGACCCTCACCAACTTTTACAAAGGCAACATAGAAAATACTTCATCTGGGTGCATCATGGTTTGGTATGGCAACTGCTCTGCCCAGGACCATTAAGAAAGTTGTGAACACAGCACAGACCATCACAACCTCCCATCCATCTCATTGCCACAAAAAGGCAGCCAACATCATCAAAGACCCCTACCACCCCGGTTATAATCTCTTCCAACCTCTTCCATCAGAATCTTAAACACATATACCAACAGGTTCAAGAACATAGAACATAACAGCGCAGTGCAGGCCCTTCAGCCCTCAATGTTGCGCCGCCCTGTCATACTAATCTGAAGCCCATCCCACCTACACTATTCCATGTACGTCCATATGCCTGTCCAATGACGACTTAAATGCACTTAAACTTGGCGAATCTACTACTGTTGCAGGCAAAGCATTCCATACCCTTACTACTCTCTAAGTTTCGCCCCTGCTGTTATCAGATTGCAGGACCTTGCCAATTTCAAATCTAATGTTGATCTTGCTTTTATGCATCTCCTGTGCAGCTGTAACCTTGTATGCCTCACTCTGTCTATGTCCTTGTATGCACATAAAACAAAACAGTTCACTGTACTGATAAATCAAATCAAATCAAGTCCTTTTATGCCAGACTGTTGACACAAAGCCCATGTGTGCATCCTCCCAGCTGTTTCCTGTCCTCCATCAAGGAAGTCTTAGACAACAGCATGTGGGAGAGGCTGGACCAGCCATTACCTCTGGATGAGCTGACTGAGGCCCTCAAGTCCCTTGAAAAGAATAAAACTCCCAGGAGTCACAGCTTACTGGCAGAGTTGTATTCAGCTTTGTGAGCCTTGATTGGACTGGACTGCTGGAGGTGTATGCTTCTGGCAGGGAGCATGTGTGAATCCTTGAGGAAAGATATCATCCAGCGGAAGGTGGAGAAGGAGGAAATTAGAAATCAGTGACCAGTTTCACTGTTGAATGTGGATTATAAAACCTGTCGAAAGTCATCACCAATCAGATCAGAGCAGCTCTGGGATCAGTGATTCACCCTGACCAAACGTGGGCAGGACAGCTCTGACAGTCTTGTGCTCCTCAGGGATATGATCGCCTATGTGCCGAACAGGGAGGGTGGACACCGACCTCATCAGCCTGGACCAGGAGAAGGCCTTTAACAGGATACCGCACACTGACACGAAGGACATACTCTCCAAAATGGGTTTTGGGGGGAGGAATCCGAAATTTGATCCGACTACTCTACACCAAAATCAGAAAGCTTGTCGATCAGATCTGGAGTCAAGCATGGCTGCCCCCTCTCTCCTCCCTTGTTTGTATGTTGTACAGAACCTTTTACCAGGTCCATCTGGAAGGAGGCAAGCTTGAGAGGGACTGACTATTCCAGGCAACAGAGGCCTGTAGGTCAAAGCCTCCCTGTACATGGATGATGTCGCCATTTTCTGCTTGGATCTGCTATCAGTGCGCAAACCCAAGAGCATCTGTGACTGATTTGAACTGGCCTCGGCCGCCAAGATAAATTGAAGCAAGAGCAATGTTATGTTCTCTGGGGAGGGGAGTGGGCCAACCGATTCTTTATTCCCTTCACTGTCAGGACAGATTACCTGAAAGTGCTAGGTGTATGGTTCGGAGGAGCTGGGGCATGAGCAAAAGCTTAGGAGGAGCATGTCACCATGGGAGAAACGTGGCAGTCAGGAGCACCGCTGCTTCTCCATTGCAGATCACAAAAACTGGTCATTAGGTGTGAGGTACTGTCTGCGTTGCTGCAAGTGGCATAGGTTTGACCCATTCCCTGAGTCTGCACCACTGCAGTCACCAGAGACATCTTCCACTTTGTCTGGAGATCAAAGATGGATCATATCTGCAGGGACACCATGTAAAAGCTCTAGATGACAGAGAGGGGAACAGACATACCCAATACGCCCCTCATCCTGATGGTCAGGTTTGTATATGGTTGCATCAAGCTTTGTGTAGACCCTCAGTATACAAACACTAAATGTCACGACATACTGAGGTTCTACGATGTTGTGAAGGATAGGTCTGGCCTCCATGCTGTGGAAAGTCTGAGTAGTTGCACCATTCCATGTCATCTGTCCTTTGTGGAAACATTTACAATGAAAAGCACCTCTGACCACAAGCCCATCAGGAAATGGTCAGCCTGTACCATCCTTGAGATCCTTTGGGAAGATGAGAGGGTGGATCCTATTGGGTGGTTCCCTGAGCAGACTGTCAAAGTCATTTGGCAGAATGTGTCATTACCAGGACTTTCCAATAAGCCCCAAGCCAGAGCTTGGCTAATGGTGGGAAGGACACTGCTTCATGTATGCCCTGACTCCAACAGCCACCGCACACTGCCCTCAAAGTGGCTTACACTGGCAAAGAAACTGTCAGGCATCTCCTTTTGGATGTGCTTTTTACAAAGAAGGTCTGGAGAGAGATACAGTGGTTTTTGTTGAGGTTCATCCTGAGCAGCTCTATGATACTGGACTCTCTATGGTCTGTTCCCTGGGATGCGCATCAAGACAAACATCACCTGTACCTGGAGGACCATCATCTCAGTGAAAAATATTCTTTTGTCTGCCCAAAGCTTGTTGGTTTTCCAGAAAAGAGCTGAGCTTGACCGAGTGTTTGCAGAGTGGCACACTCCAAGCTCCAGGAATACTGTATGTGCTGAGGGACACCTAAAGCTTGGACAGCTGCTGCCAAGGTGCAGTGGGGTAAGACTGTCATCTAAGGTCTTCCTGCCAAAATACAACGAAGGTCCGTTGTACAACGAGACTGACTGATTTTCATTTTACTGAAACCCAATAGGGTATTTTAACATTTCAAACATAGACTGGGACTGTCATAGTGTTGAGCTCTTGGATGGGGAGGAATTTGTTAAATGTGTTCAAGAAAATTTTCTTCATCAGTATGTAGATGTATCTACTACAGTAGGAGCAAAACTTAAACTTCTCTTGGGAAATAAGGCAGGGTAAATGACTGAAGTGTGAGTGGGGGAGGCCTTTGGGACCAGTGATCATAATTCTATTAGTTCTAGAATAGTTATGGAAAAGGATGCGCCTTGTATAAAAGTTAAAGTTCTGAAGTGAAGTAAGGCCAATTTTAATTGTGTGAGCCAAGAACCTTCACAAGTTGATTGGAGGTAAAGGGATGACTGGCAAATGGGAAGCTTTCAAAAGTGAGATGAGAGTTCAGAGGCAGTATGTTCCTGTTAGAATGAAGACTAAGGCTAGTCGGAGTAGGGAACAGTGGATGAATAAAGATACTGATGCTCTGGTCAAAAATAAGAAGGAGGCATATGTTAGGTATAGACTACTAGGGTCAAAACCAATCTCTTTAAAAGTATAAGGGGCATTCTTGAGAGAGGTCAGGAGGTTCAAAAAAGGGATATAAGAGAACCTTGGTTCAGGATAATCTGAAGTGACTCTACAAATGCACTAAGAGCCAAAGAGCAACTAGGGAGACCACAGGGACCATTAAAGATCAACAAGGTCGTCTGTGTGTGGAACCACAGGAAATGCAGGAGATACTAAACAAGTACTTTGCATCAGTATTTACTGTGGAGAAAGACATCGAGGCTAGGGAACTCGGGGAAATATTACTTACATCTTGAAAACAGTCCACATTACAGAGGAGGTGGTGCTAAAGGTCTAAAAAAACATAAAGATGGATAAATCTCCAGGACCTGACCAAGTGTATCCCAGGACATTGTGAGAAGCTAGGAAAGAAATTGCAGGGACCCTGGCAGAGATATTTGTCTCACAACCATGGGTGTGGTGCCAGAAGACTGGAGGGTGGCTAATGTGCCTTTGTTTCAGAAAAGCTGTAAGGACAAGCCTGGAACTATAGATTGGCGACATCAGGAAACTGTTGGATCGAATTCTGAGAGATAGGATTTATATGCATTTCGAGTGGCAAGGACTGATTAGGGATAGTCAGCATAGCTTTGTGGGAAATTGTAGCTCACAAAACTTTATTGAGTTTTTTGTGGACATGACCAAAAAGATTGATGAATGCAGAGCAGTTAGTCAAAGCTTTATTTCGATTTTAGTAAAGCCTTTGACAAGGTTCTGCATGGTAGACTGATTAGTAAAGTTAGGTTACGTGGGATTCAGGAAGAGTTTGCCAATTGGATACAAAATTGGCTTGATGGTAGGAGACAGATGGTAGTGGTGGAGGGTTGTTTTTCAGACTGGAGGTTAGATTAGATTACTTACAGTGTGGAAACAGGCCCTTCGGCCCAACAAGTCCACACCGACCTGCCAAAGCACAACCCACCCAGACCCATTCCCTTACATTTATCCTTTCACTTAACTCTACGGGCAATTTAGCATGGCCAATTCACCTAACCAGCACATTTTTGGACTGTGGGAGGAAACCGGAGCACCTGGAGGAAACCCACGCAGACATGGGGAGAATGTGCAAACTCCACTGAAGCGGGAATTGAACCCGGGTCTCTGGTGCTGTGAGGCAGCAGTGCTAACCACTGTGCCACCGTGCCACCCACACAGGTTTGTGGCCAGCAGTGTTCCACAGTGAGTGGTGCTGGGTCCACTGTTGTTTGTCACTTACATAATCAACTTGGGTGAGAATTTAGGAAGCATAGTTAATAAGTTTGCGAATGACACCAAAATTGGTGGTACATGGGACAGTGAAGAAGGTCTTCTAAGATTATCAAGGGAACTTGATCAATTGGGCTGATAGGCTGAGGATTGGCAGGTGGAGTTTAATTTGGATAAATGTGAGGTGTTGCATTTTGGTAAAACAAACAAGGGCAGAACTTATACAGTTAATGGTCAGACTCTGGGGAGTGTTGTCGAACACAGAGACCTCAGGGTTTTGATACATAGTTCTTTGAAAGCTGTGTCACAGGTAGACAGGGTGCAGAAAAGATTTATCAGGATGTTGCCAGGACTGGACGGTTTGAGATATAAGGAGAGGCTGGGACCTTTTTTCACTGGAGTGTAGGAGGTTGAGGGATGATCTTATAGGAGTTCATAAAATCATGAGGGGCAAAGATAAGGTGAATAGAAAAGGGTAGGAGAGTTCAAAACTAGAGGGCGTAATTTTAAGGTGAGTGGAGAAAGACTTAAAAGGGACCTGAGGGGCAACATTTTCACACAGAGGGTGGTTTGTATGTGGAATAACTGCCAGAGGAAGTAGAAGACACACATACAGCTACAACATTTAGAAGCTATTCAGACAGATACATGAATAGGAAAGGTTGAGAGGGATATGGGCCAAAGACTGGCACATGGGACTAGATTAGTTTGGGACATTTGGTCAGCATGGACCAGTCCCACCGAGGGGTCTGTTTCCATGTTGTATGACCCTATGACTCTACGTGCTCAACTTCTCTGATGATCATATTCACCTTTACAAACCAATCATGGCAAAGCCAGGAGCTTGAGCCCATTGGCAATTCCAGGGAGGAAACCAATACTGCAGCTTCCCAAACCCACTATTCACCCTGAATGTAATACTAAACCACATGAGAAAAGTTAAAAATCACACACAGGTTATAGTCCAACAGGTTTATTTGGAAGCACTAGCTTTCGAAGCGCTGCTTCTTCATCAAGTGGTTGTGGAACAGAGTCAGGAGAAAGGATAGTTTTTCAGTGCAGATTCTTACACTTACAAGCAGTGGCCACAAGAGGTCAGCACAGCCTTGAAATCTGGAGGGAAATGTATTCTGCCCAACATTCGGTTAGTTAACAAAAAAGTTGTTTGGGGAACTAGTCTGTTAGATTTGCTGTTGCAGTTTCACTCTGAGTGTGATACTGGGCCCTTGACTCATCCCCACCCAAAATAACAGAAATAAGTCAGAGAAAGCTTCTTCTGCCATTTTCACCTTATTCTGTTCTTTTAAATTAGATTAGACCAGCTATCCTTAGTAGCCACACACGCAAATGACAAGCAACATGAATTCGACTGGGACAACATTACTATTATAAGACAAGCCAAACAGAGAACAGCCACGGAAATCCTAGAGGCATGGCACTCATCCACAGATTCAATCAATAAGCACATCGACCTGGACCCAATATACCGACCACTGCAACGGGCAGCTGGAACTAACAACCGGAAGCGGCAGATTCAAACCACTACAAATGCCGGAGGAAAGATCACAGATGCGCTTCACAGGAGGCTCCCAAGCACTGAGGATGTCACCTAGACAGGGGACGAAACGTCTGCAACACAAATTCCCAGCTCGGCGAACAGAACCACAACAACGAGGACCCGAGCTACAAATCTTCACACAAACTTTGAAGATTCCCTATAGTGTGCAAACAGGCCATTTGGCCCAACAAGTTCACACCAACCCTCCCCCCTACCTTTACCCCTGATTAATGCACCCAATACTATGGGCAATTTAGCATAGCCAATTCACCTAATCTGCACATCCTTGGACTGTGGGAGGAAACCAGAGCACCCGGAGGAAACCCACGCAGACACGGGGAGAATGTGCAAACTCCACCCAGGCAGTCACCTGAGGCGGGAATTGAACCTGGGTCCTGGTGCTTTGTGGCCGCAATGCTAACCGCTGAGCCACCGTGCTGCCCCAAATTCTTTGTATCTGAGGTTGTTAAACCACCACCATGAAAAATTTACAAAGCAGCACTACTGTATTTCAATGTGCAGTCAATGTTGCTGAAAAGAAAATTTATCTTGAAACCATGTTTAAACTTCAGGCAAATTTGTCACTGATTTCTGGAGCCATTTCTCAACTATTCTGGCCCTATCACCTGTAGATTCCCTAAATTTCATAGCTAAGAACCCAACACAATTATTCAAGATACTTTAATCCTAGAAAAACAGCTGAGGTCATTGATTTCTGGATCAGACACAAGTTAAGTTCCACTGCATCTGCCTCTACCTTAGCCTAAGTATGGGACTATTTAAGGAGAGGGGTCGGTTTAGCTCAGTTGGCTGGACAGCTAATTTGCAGAGTGATGCCAACATAGAGTCATTGAGATGTACAGCATGGAAACAAACCCTTCAGTCCAACTCGTCCATGCCAACCAGATAGCCCAACCCAATCTAGTTCCACCTGCCAACACCCGGCCCATATCCCTTCAAACGCTTCCTATTCATATACCCATCCAGATGCCTCTTAAGTGTTGCAATTGTTCCAGCCTCCACCACATCCTCTGGCAGCTCATTCCATACACATACCACCTTCTGAGTGAAAAAGTTGCCCCTTAGGTCCCTTTTATATCTTTCCCCACTCACCCTAAACCTATGCCCTCTAGTTCTGGTCTCCACCACCCCAGGGAAAATACTTTGTCTGTTTATTCTATCCATGCCCCTAATGATTTTATAAACCTCTATAAAGGTCACCCCTCAGCCTCAGACTCTCCAGGGAAAACAGCCTGTTCAACCTCTCCCTCTTGCTCAAAACCTCCAACCCTGGCAACATCCTTGTAAATCTTTTCTGAACCCTTTCAAGTTCACAACATCTTTCCGATAGGAAGGAGACCAGAATTGCACACAATATTCCAACAGTGGCCTAACCAATGTCCTGTACAGCCGCAACATGACCTCTCAACTCCTGTACTCAATACTTTGACCAATAAA
This sequence comes from Chiloscyllium punctatum, assembly GCF_047496795.1. Lineage (NCBI taxonomy): Eukaryota > Metazoa > Chordata > Chondrichthyes > Orectolobiformes > Hemiscylliidae > Chiloscyllium > Chiloscyllium punctatum. The sequence goes on from NC_092754.1 coordinate 13,940,376, forward strand.
GGAAAGCATACCAAACGCCTTCTTCCCTCTCCTATCTACCTGCGACTCCACTTTCAAGGAACTATGAACCTGCACTCCAAGGTCTCCCTAAGACCTGGGTTCAATTCTCACACCAGCTGAAGTTACCATGAAGAACTTGCTCCTCAACCTCTCTGCTGACCTGAGGTGTGGTGACCCTCTGATTAAACCACCACCATTTGTCTCTCTCTTAGAAGAGAGCAACCCAATGGTCTGGTAAGACTATGGCAGCTTTATTTAAAAGAAACTCAGTGAGCCTGTAGGCTACAAATAACTATGTCTGTTTCAATGCTGATCAACCTGCTTTGTCCTCCTGGATTTAATTTCTGATATATACGTAACACCTCTGGTTTCCTCTTTGGCTACCTCGAGATCTGTGTGAGGATTCAACCTGTGGGCCAGTTTTCAACTGTTCTGGAACTACTCAAACCACAGTAGAGCAAAGACCCCATGTAGCAAAGCATTGTGTAGTATGGGTCCAACTTGCCATAACCTGTTTTGCACTACACTGAAACCAAATTTCACCAACATATGCTTCTCTCCATATGGCAAAGTATGGATCCACACATCTGTGTTCAATGAGATACAGCAGAGTGATTCTTAAGAAATGTATTTGAACCTCTTACTGTCAAGAAGAAAAAAAGATTTCCATGTCTACAGCACATTCACCACTTCAGGACATCCAAAGTTAATTTACTAGTTCTGAAGTAGTGAATGGGTAGGGAGGGGCGTGGACTATGGAAGGGCTTGGGTAGGGAAGGTGAAGAAGTTTGCAAGTTAGAGAGGGATGGGGGTAGACTAAATTGTGCAATAGGGATGGTGTCATGTTAGGACAGGGTACTGCTCTGGGAGCTGAAGGGGAGAGTATGGGTAGAGAAAAGCATTTGTGGGCAGTGAAGCTGATAGGGAGAGCTGATGGTTGGAGGGGTGTGGGTACAGAGTGGAGTTGGTAGGCAATAGTGTTAATAGATGGTGGCACTAGTATAGAATGGTGCAAATAGACAGTGATGTTGGGAGGGTGCGGACAGCTGTCTATAAATTCTAACACAGAAGAGCTGAGTCCAGAGGTATGTGAAAGGATAAGACAAAGTGAGCTCAGACTGTGTTTCATATGTCCTGGCAACTGCACAGCAACCACAAAACACTCCACCCAAGAACCCTGCCATTGTATGACAACTCAGGGTTGCCTGTGTTAATGAGTACAAAATCTCAATGTGACAAGGGTGCAAAACATCTGAGTAATCAGTGATTAAATATTCAAGATTAGCTCTGCATGTTTGAACGGATAGTTTTGAGGTCAAAGTGTCAATTTGAATCTCCTTTCTTGTGGGATTAAATGTCTATTTGTTATAAATGAAAAAGTGAAGTCTTAAATTGTGATCACAGGATGAGGGATTTAAATTAGGTGGAACAATGCATATAGTGTCACTTTATTAAGATATTTAAGGAAATGTCAATGTGAGGAGCAATAATCATTGGGACAGGCAGCAACTGACAGGGATTCTTCACTCCTGCCGCTAAAAAACCGAGCACAGCAACAACTACTGTGCCATTAATGTCATGCGTCACTGTAGTTTCCAAATAGGCACAAAGAAGACAGTAGTTTTAAAACTAATTTATGGGATATGGATGTCACTGGCGTTGTCACTTCTAGTGCCTAGGTTGATGCCTGATGGTCTATTTAGTTTCAATCCTTTGTTTAAACTTTGTAGCAGCTTGATACAGCCGAGTGGCTTGCTAGGTGTTTGTCAGAGAACAATTAAGAGTCAACCACATTGCGATTGGTCTGGAGTCACATGTAGGGTCAGACCAGGTAATGACCATCCCACAATTGCTGCCTGTAATTACACATAACTAATGGTCCATTGGGTAAGGTGTTGAACGGCTATTAACACTTGTGGAACTAAACCCAATGTGCATCCACTCTGTGTAGAAAATCATGTCCTCACAGTGGTTCATTTGTGTTCACTTTGACAATTCTGTTCTCAGATATTGCTGGCATTGTCATATTGGATTGTATTTTCCCCACAATGGAATACTGTATTTACAGCATGTTGATGTGTTTTCCTTCCAGTTGTTATGTGGTCAAACCAACCGTTGTGTTCTCACACTATATTAGTGTTCTCACATTCGTTAGTGTGTCTGTTGGTTATTATGTGCTTACACTGGATTATTGTGTGCTGACAACTGTTTTTACACTTGGTAGTATGAGAGAGATTCACACTGTTTGGTGTGCTCTCATGCTGTATTAGTGAGAGTTCACAATGGTTAGTATATGTTCAATACAGTGGGAGTGCATATCCAAACATTGTTAGTATGCACAAACTTGAGCTGAACTGATGAACACTTTGCAAAAGACTAAACTAAGTAGAATATATAAGTACAGCAGCAACCTCGAACTGGCCTTTAATCAGTATCCCCAAATCCCTTCTGGATCAACATCAACTTATAATAATTAATTGAGAGAAACAATGGCAACACTCAATGTAGTGAGAAACTGTTTCTAATTAGAACAATATTGAGTGTTACTGTACATACATTTTGGCTGAGCTCCAAAAGACCCAACATATTTATTCTTTAATTCAAACTGATTCTACTTTCCTTGTCAATCTGGTAGAGCTTCTGATGGGCACAGTTGCTAAAGAAATCATGAGCTACTTTCCAGTTTCAGTTTAGCGTTCAGTAATCAGATAGAAAAAAAACAATGACGTGCATGTTCCTCAGATGTGAGGCATCACATTTCCCCATGCCAAAAGAAGGTCAGTTATTTCATGCTGAGGTCAGTTAAAGCTTAATTGTTGAGGGATGTTTACCAAATGACCCAAAGCTGGGAATTAATTACCAAATGGGAATTTGCAAACTTCTCTAACTCAAACTTGTACAAAGTAACTAAGTAATTAATTAACTAAGCAGAGATGGCTGGGCAGGTGATGTGCTGTAGCTGTATGATGTGGGAGCTGGCTGATCCCATTGTGAATGGCAGTGACCACATCTGCAGCAAGTTTTGGTTGCTTGAAGAACTCCGGATCAGAGTTGATGATCTGGAATCTGAGTTTCAAACACTGCGGCACATCCGGGAGGGGGAAGAGTTACCTGGACGCTTTGTTTTAGGAGGCAGTCACACCTGGGAGATTAAGTAATTCACATTCAGCGAGTGATCAGGCTCATCAGAGTGTGACTGTAAGTGAGGCAGGTAGGGGGAACCTGAGTTCAGGAGTGCAGGAGCCTCAGCCCTTGACCTTGTCCAACAGGTATGAGATTCTTGCTCCCTGTTCGGATGAGGAAAAGGGCTCTGGACAGGATGAGCCAACTGACCAAGGCACCATGGTGCAGAAGGCCATTCAAGAGGGGGGAGTTAATAGGCAAGTAGTGGTTATAGGGGATTCTATAATTAGGGGGACAGATAGTATCCTTTGCAAGCCAGATCGGGAGTCTTGCATGGTGTGTTGCCTGCCCGGTGCCAGGGTGCGGGACATCTCCAACTGGCTTGAAAGGATATTGGAGCGGGAGGGGGAGGATCCAGTTGTTGTGGTCCACGTTGGTACTAACAACATAGGCAAAACTAGGGTGGAGGACCTGTTTGGGGATTACGAAGCACTAGGCAGGAAATTGAAGCACAGGTCCTCAAGGGTCATAATCTCCGGATTACTGCCCGAGCCACGTGCCAATTGGCATAGGGACAAGAAAATTAGGCAAGTAAACACGTGGCTAAGGGATTGGTGTGGGAAAGAGGGATTCCACTTCATGGGGCATTGGCATCAGTTTTGGAACAGGGGGGATCTGTCCTGTTGGGACGGTCTCCACCTGAACCGATCAGGTACCAATGTTCTAGCGAAGAGGATAAATAGGGTGGTCAGTAGGACTTTAAACTTCTGAGTTGGGGGGAAGGGAAAGTAAAAGCGACAGGGAGTATGGCGTTAAATGGAAAGATAAGCAGCAGGATAGCATGTGTCCAGGCGGATTTAAAATTTGAGGCAGACTGGGAATGCAGAAAAAAGCCAGGATAACTCAGGACATCATATGACTTCCAATATCTCTAATGATAAGAAAGTTAGCATTAAGGCACTTTACCTGAATGCTCGTAGCATTCATAACAAAGCAGATGAACTAATGGTACAGATCATAGTGAATGATTATGATGTGGTAGGCATCACAGAGACTTGGTTACAAGGGGGTCAGGACTGGCAGTTAAACCTCCAAGGATTTTCAACTTATTGAAAAGACAGGGAGGTCGGCAGAGGGGGTGGGGTTGCCTTGTTAGTTAAGAACAAAATTAAATCTATGGCACTGAATGACATAGCGTCAGATGATGTGGAGTCTGTGTGGGTGGAATTGAGGAACCACAAAGGCAAAAAAACCATAATTGGAGTTGTGTACAGACCTCCTAACAGAGGTCAGGACCAGGGACGCAACATGTACCGGGAAATAGAGAAGACATGTCAGAAAGGCAAGGTCACAGTGATCATGGGAGACTTCAATATGCAGGTGGACTGGGTAAATAATGTTGCCAGTGGATCCAAAGAAAGGGAATGCATGGAATGCTTACAAGATGGCTTTTTGGAACAGCTTGTCATGGAGCCCACAAGGGAGCAGGCTATTCTGGACCTAGTGCTTTGCAATGAACCAGACTTTATAAAAGATCTTAAAGTAAGGGAACCCTTAGGAAGCAGTGATCATAATATGGTAGAGTTCATTCTGCAGTTTGAAAGAGAGAAGGCAAAATTGGATGTAATGGCGTTACAGTTAAATAAAGGTAATTATGAGGGCATGAGAGAGGAACTGACAAAAATAGACTGGAAGCAGAGGCTCGCGGGGAAGACAGTAGAGCAAAAATGGCAGGAGTTTGTGGGTATAATTGAGGACACTGTACAGAGGTTCATCCCCAAGAAAAGAAAGATTATCCAGGGAGGGACTAGACAGCCATGGCTGACAAAGGAAGTCAGGAAATGTATTAAAGAAAAAGAGAAATCCTATAAATTGGCCAAGAGCAGTGAGAAATCAGAAGATTGGGAAGGCTACAAAAACAAACAGAGGATAACAAAGAGAGTAATAAGAAAGGAGAGGATCAAATATGAAGGTAGGCTAGCTAGTAATATTAGAAATGATAGTAAAAGTTTCTTTTAATACATAAGAAACAAATGACAGGCAAACGTAGACATTGGGCCACTTCAAACTGATGCTGGAAGCCTAGTGATAGGAGATAAGGAAATAGCAGGAGAACTTAACAAGTACTTTGCGTCAGTTTTCACAGTGGAAGACATGAGTAATATCCCAACAATTAAAGGGAGTCGGGGGCTGAGTTAAGTTAAGTATAGTTGCCATTACATAAGAGATAGTGCTAGAAAAGCTAAAAAGTCTTAAAATTGATAAATCTCCTGGCCCCGATGGGATACATCCTAGAGTTCTGAGAGAGGTGGCTGAGGAAATAGCGGAGGCATTGGTTGAGATCTTTCAAGAGTCACTGGAGTCATGGAAAGTCCCGGATTATTGGAAGATCGCTGTTGTAACCCCATTGTTCAAGAAAGGATCAAGACAAAAGATGGAAAATTATAGGCCAATTAGCCTAACCTCGGTTGTTGGTAAAATTCTAGAATCCATCATTAAGAATGAGGTTTCTAAATTCTTAGAAGAGCAGAGTCTGATTAGAACAAGTCAACATGGATTTAGTAAGGGGAGGTCATGCCTGACAAACCTGTTGGTATTCTTTGAAGAGGTGACAAGTAGGTTAGACCAGGGAAGCCCAGTGGATGTGGTCTATCTAGACTTCCAAAAGGCTTTGATAAGGTGCCACACGGGAGGCTGCTGAGCAAGGTGAGGGCCCATGGTGTTCGAGGTGAGCTACTGGGGTGGATTGAGGATTGGCTGTCTGACAGAAGGCAGAGAGTTGGGATAAAAGGTTCTTTTTCAGAATGGCAGCCGGTGACGAGTGGTGTCCCGCAGGGTTCAGTGTTGGGGCCACAGCTATTCGCATTATATATTAATGATATGGATGAAGGGACTGGGGGCATTCTAGCGAAGTTTGCAGACGATACGAAGTTAGGTGGACAGGCAGGTAGTACTGAGGAAGTGGGGAGGCTACAGAAGGATCTAGACAGTTTGGGAGAGTGGTCCAGGAAATGGCTGATGGAATTCAACGTGAACAAATGCGAGGTCTTGCACTTTGGCAAAAAGAATAAAAGCACAGACTACTTTCTACACGGTGAGAAAATTCGTAAAGCCAAAGTACAAAGGGATCTGGGAGTGCTAGTCGAGGATTCTGTAAAGGTCAACATGCAGGTTGAGTCCGTGATTAAGAAAGTGAATGCAATGTTGTCACTTATCTCAAGAGGGTTGGAATATAAAAGCACCGCTGTGCTACTGAGACTTTATAAAGCTCTGATTAGGCCCCATTTGGAGTACTGTGTCCAGTTTTGGTCCCCACACCTCAGGAAGGACATACTGGCACTGGAACGTGTCCAGCAGAGATTCACACAGATGATCCCTGGAATGGTAGGTCTAACATATGAGGAACGGCTGAGGATCCTGGGATTGTATTTATTGGAGTTTAGAAGATTAAGGGGAGACTTAATAGAGACGTACAAGATAATACATGGCTTGGAAAGGGTGGATGCTAGGAAATTGTTTCCGTTAGGTGAGGAGACTAGGACCCGTGGACACAGCCTTAGAATTAGAGGGGGTAAATTCAGAACAGAAATGCGGAGACATTTCTTCAGCCAGAGAGTGGTGGGCCTGTGGAATTCATTGCCGCAGAGTGCAGTGGAGGCCGGGACGCTAAATGTCTTCAAGGCAGAGATTGATAGATTCTTGTTGTCTCAAGGAATTAAGGGCTACGGGGTGAATGCGGGTAAGTGGAGTTGAAATGCCCATCAGCCATGATTGAATGGCGGAGTGGACTCGATGGGCCAAATGGCCTTACTTCCGCTCCTATGTCTTATGGTCTTATGGTCCAACAATTAAGCTCGAGGTGACTTTAGAATATTCACATTTAAGATGCAGCAACATTAAACATAGCTCCACCTCAGAATAATACATTGTGTACTGAATGAAGTAATGCTTCTATTGTTATAAAAAGACACATTATGTGATTTATCATTAAGAGTATTTTGAGGGATCTATTAATTTTGGTTTATTCATTCATTGGGTTTGTGTGTTGCTGGCTAGAAAACGATTACAGGTGTTGACCATTCCTAATTGTCCTTGAGAAGATGGTAGTGAGCTGCCTTCTTGAATTGCTACAGTCCAAATGGTTAATGAACACCCACAGTGCCATTAAGGAGGGAATTCCAGCCATAGTGATTAGATTAGATTACTTGCAGTATGGAAACAGGCCCTTCGCCCCAACAAGTCCACACTGACCTGCCGAAGCGCAACCCACCCAGACCCATTCCCCTTCAGCTAACACTACGGGCAATTTAGCATGGCCAATTCACCTAACTTGCACATCTTTGGATTGTGGGAGGAAACCGGAGCACACCCACGCAGACACTGGGAGAATGTGCAAACTCCACACAGTCGCCTGAGGCGGGAATTGAACCCAGGTCTCTGGCTCTGTGAGGCAGCAATGCTAACCACTGTGCCACTGTGCCACCGAAGGAAAGGCAATATAATTCCAAATTAGGATGGTGTGTGGCTTGGGGGGAAACTCACAGGTGGTGGCATTCCCTTTTACAGAGGAACCTCGATTATCCAAAGGATAGAGACAAGTATTTTGTTCAGATAATCGAATGCCGGGTAATCGAATGTCGGATAACACAGTTAGCCAAGCATCAGGACCTTGCGACCATGTTTGGATAATCTGAAATTCAGTTAATCAAATGCCTGATAATCGAGGCTCCACTGTAACTGTTACCCTTATCCTTCTATGTGGGAGGGGTTGCAGCTTTGGAAGGTGCTGTCTAAGGAGCCTTGGTGAGGTACTGTTCTTGTCAGTAGCTCACACTGCTGCCATTGTATGCCAGTGGTGGGCAGCCATTCTCAGATTCATTTCGTAGGGCAATGACTTGAAATTCAGAATCAACCTGCCTGGTCTAAATTTGAACAAAACTTGACGGTTAACTGTTGGCCATCACTTAACTAGAGCATTTCCATGGAGATACCTCTACCAATCACAGTCACTTTCCAACCAATCAGCACTCTCTTCTCATACAATAGAAAATGTGTTTTCCTTTTACACTGGTACTTCTTGTGAATTATTCTAATGAGTGCAAAACAAAATATATGTATTTTATCAGCAGTACTCAAACTCGGTACATTTTATTTTGGTGCTGTTGCTTGAGGGGTAAAAAATAGCCAGGATACTGGAATGAACTTTTCAGCTGTTATTTTCAATAAAGAGGAACCGTTTGCATTTACCTGAGAAGGTCAATGAGATCTTGAGTTAATGTCTTATTTTGAAGACAAATCTGCCCCATCAGTAAGTACCGCATTGATGCCAACAGTGGGCCTTTCAAAGCGCACAAATTCCACTGACATCTCTCAACTTGGCGGTTTTAAAACTTCCTCTGTCCTTTTGACAAACCAATGCAGTACATGGTATGTGTTGCTTCAGTAATGAATCAGGATCTTTGGAAAAGGTTATTCTCAAGATGTGGTATCTTTTTCAGACTGATATTCTGAAAATGTTGCAGTCACATTTACTCATTTTCTGCAGCCACATTTTAAATGGACTTTCATGTTTTCACTAAACCACTAGTACTGGAAGAAATCAACTAAATTGGGATTAACATTCTGAAGAACTAGGATGCTAAGACAATGCTGGGGACAGGGCACAGAACTGGAGTGGACTTTAAGAGGATACCAAGTTTCACAGTCTACATCACTTTATTCTATGATCTTATCTCTGGAACTTGGCAGCGGTTCATTGGAAACATTCTTCAGACCATTCCTTGTCTAGTTCAATAAGCTAAACACTTGATCTCAGTCAAGAGTTTCACCTTCCAAGCTCTGCTGCACAAAACCCATCAGCAAACCCACTATTTGGGATGGTGAAGCTCTGTCTCCCAAGCCTTACTAATGAGTGACAGATCACAAAGTGCATTTTGAGCCGGATCAGTTTAATCACCACACTGCGTGGGTTAAGAAGAAACATGTCTTATCCCCCAACATCTCCAGTCTACATTTATCCCTTTTACTGACAGTGAGAACAGGTCAATGCAACCAATTAGCCATTCAGCTCCCTTAAGCCTATTTTGGTTTCACTAGATTGTGACTGGTCAGCCAGCATTCAGCAATATTGCTCCTTTAAACATCCTTCTTATTGCTGCTCCCAAACTACACTCATACAGAGTCATTCTCCCTCATATAATCACATATTTCGAATGCCACATTTCAGAAAACAAGATTTTCTATTTCCATTAGCAGCTCATTAATTTTGGAATAAATGTGGCATTCTCCCATTTTCAAGGTATAGAGGATTTTATTCCCTGAACAGTCTACTGAAAAGTACCTTGAGAATCCATGTAATTACCTACTTTCATTATAACATTGCTGGAATACAATTGTTCAGTAAAGTTCACCTTGTGCATTCAGCACAAAGTCATGCTGAACCTTCTGACAATAATGGAGATAACTTTAACTTTGCGCAGACAATGAGAGGTGTGTGACAATTAACTTACAGTCTCTTTTACAGCTCACCTGACTTATTTCCTTTTCCAATCTAACACTATTGCATCAAGTCAAAATGACGTCAGTACATTTTTGCTGTTGTATTCAGAGAGCGTTTTCAACATTCATCGCACATTTACTCTATCTGAAAACTCATAAGTGCATGTTAGACTGAGTTTCAGAATTTGCAAGTTGTATCATTTACATTTGCAGAAGCAGCATTCAATTTGTAAATGTGGTCATTGGAATTTATAACAGGAAATAAGGGCACAATCCGTGCCCTGGGAACTCAGGCATACCACCCCTGGATACACAGGTTAAAGCATGGAATGCATAATGCATGGTGCATTCTCAGTACCTGAAGTATAAGGCCAGATGCTCTCCCAACACTGCCCAATTGGGCCTCAACATAATGAAGCAACAGAAACCAAGCTTCAATAAGGCTTGTTAAAGACCAGCTCACTGCAATGGCCTAAGGACAATGGGGATGTGACTGGTGGCTTTGGAGCAGGGACTGGCTTAATCCATGTGCCATGGTTCAGTTATCTCTCTTCCTCTCACTCCACATCCCCAGAGGTTTGTACCTGACCATTAAATCACTTTAAAACAAAACCCTGTAAAATACTATCATTACTACTGTATTTAAAAGCATTTACTGCAACCTGGCAAAATATCCATAGGAGCTTATTCTGAATCTTGTTGGCTTTTTGCTAAATGTATATTTGCAATAAATGCATCGTCCCAAATCCCAGCTAAAGTATGTGTTATAGAAACAGATCACGTCTAATTTTGGAAAGAATATACCTTCAAGTATCAGAAACTTACCAACTTCGCATGGGTAAAACCAGCAGCTCATTAGCAGTAACCAAGTCACAACTCTCTCCTTTCCAACAAATCATCTGGGTTCACTTAGCTAAAGTATATCCCCAGCAGCAATGGAAATATGTGAAAAGAGAAAGCATTGTGGCTACACATTATCTACAATCGAGTTAAGATTAGATTAGATTACTTACAATGTGGAAACAGGCCCTTCGGCCCAACAAGTCCACACTGCCCCGCCGAAGTGCAACCCACCCATACCCCTACATTTACCCCTTACCTAATACTACGGGCAATTTAGCATGGCCAATTCATCTGGCCTGCACATCTTTTGGAGTGTGGGAGGAAACCGGAGCTCCTGAAGGAAACCCACGCAGACACGGGGAGAACGTGCAAACTCCACACAGTCAGTTGCCTGAGGCTGGGATCGAACCCGGGTCTCTGGCGATGTGGGGTAACCCCATAATATTTTTACACTTCCAGGTATTTGGCTGTCTGACACTGTCATTTATGTTTTACAATGATTTGCCATTTGATAACTTGTTTACTAATGTACTCAACTCCAGTATGTGGGATGTGAGCTGATCCGGTTCGGCAGTGAGTAAGCCTTCAATTCAGTTGCAGCGATCCTGCTTCTGAAACTGCAGGTTTCAAATCATAGGGCATTAGAAATGTTTTCTTTGAAAACTTCTAGTTATTAATTTTAAAGATATAGGGGAAAGGCTGTTGACTGACAGTGAATTATAATTCAATGAGTAATCATGCATCTACTTGTGCTCTATTTGGCTCTAGTAAGGCGGGTCCCCATGAGGATAAACATGCTTGGCAACAACGGCAGGGAGCACAGGCTGTGCATAAGCTGAAGACTGGAAGTCATGTGATAAAATCTCCAGGAAATATCCAACTGTAGTGGAAGACCTCAAGTCATGGCAAGAAGAGTCCTGGTACTCAGATTTGGAATTATGGGTTACCTTCCATTGTCCTGTACACCCTAATTTGTTGGAAAGAGGCAGCGGTATGGACTTGGGGATGAGGGATGGGTTGGGAGTATAAATGAAACCCAGGCTTCATGTTGGCTGACTCAGACAGAGGAAAGCCATTATGGACTTTGCTTGTCCAACTCCCACTCAGTTGAAATTAGTGGCCATAATTCAGTGCTTTCTAAGAAAGGAAGAGAAATTTGGGGAAAATCTCATTAGAATCCTCTCATTGTGAAAACTGGTGGAGGTTATTCAAAGAATTTGTCTTAATTCTGCAATGTCTCCATCATCTAACAGAATCTTATTCTTGAATGTCTGCTGCCTGTCTTGTCTACTGTGAAACTGTGAAAGCCTTTGGTGTTCTACCACTGATGGAAACTGTTCATGGCACAATTGATGCTACAAATTTCACCAGCCAGACACAGCCCATAAACAAACAGAGGCCTATGAAAACAATTCAGATACATCAATGGAACTTCATCAACTCTGATTCCTGTCTCTCATGTCAGGTTCCATATGAACTTATACTTGATGATGTCTGACTCAAGTCATTTCTGAACAAAGAATGGTGTGAAAACAGAATGTGCTGGTTATTCTGTATGAGTATTACATTTCCTCCAGCTCTATGACCATTTGAGATATCTGCACTCCTTCAGTTCTCGCTTTGTGTATATCCTTATTCTCCTATCTGTCATCACAAGAAGCCATAGTTTCAGTTACCTTAGCCTATTACTCTAGAATTCCCTCCCTAAATCTCTCCAGCACTCTCTCCGCCTTTAAGTTGCACCTTAAAACATCCCTTTTGATCATTTGGCACCATAGCTCTGCATCAAATTTTAGTTGATAATCTCTCTGTGAAGCACCTTGGAATATTTTACTACATTGAAGGTACTATATTATCATGACCATGAATTGTAATCCTGAATTACCTATGGATACGTTTAAATTTTAATGATAATGTAAATTCTGAGCAATGTATTATCAGTGACTATTTGGAAGGCCTGTGTGGATTATCCTCAGCCTCAAGGGAGATCCTGGAATATCACACCTGATGGGTGTCAAGAAAGCTTCAAAGAGAAGGGCTTCAAAAGGGAGAAATGCACTGAAAACTGAATAATAATCTCCTGTGTTGCCTCAGACATGATAGGAAAAAAACGCAAAATAAAAACCGAAAGAACTGAGGATGCTTGAAATCAGAAACAAAAGCAGAAATTGCAGGAAAAGCGCAGCAGGTCTGGCAGCATCTATGGAGAGAAATCAGAATTCACTCTGATTTTTCTCCACAGACACTGCCAGACCTGTGGAGGCTTTCCAACAATTTCTGCTTTTGTTTTAGAAAAAAAATGCAGCCTGGTTGAGAGACATGTTTGTGTTTTCACCTTTCAAAAATGCACAAAAACAGGGGATAGAAGTCATTTTCAATCTGGTCTGTGTAGTAATGGGTGAAGGTGTGTGCTGTGAAGGTCAGAGCTAAGAAAACTTTGAGTCACTGTTGTACTGCAGGTTAAATAAAAAGGACTCTACTTCCTTGCAGGAAGCCAGAAAGCAAGTGAAGCAACAGTTGAAAGGAAATAAGAAAAAGAACTTGCAGCGTACCTGTACAGCCAAGTATCTCAAATCAACTGTTCACCTGGTAATGTCAGCGCCACCAGCATCACCAAATGTAACAGTCACAATATCCCATTATTTACTCTTTGTGGAACTCAGAGACTGATCCATTCATCTATTTTAACTTTTTTTTGAACTCACCTCTCATTTCTAATATGTCTGTATATATGATGTGCTATTATTTTTCCTCACTTTTAGTGACTAATAAACTCACTCCTTCATAAACCCAAGAAAACCGCATTCAATCAGCTCTTTTTAAAATATAAATTAATGTACACCACGAGCAAGGCATCTACAAGGGAAATGTTCTTTCTAAATTAATATTGTCACAACCAACTGTGGCAGGTGAGTGAATACTGAAGGAGCTAGTTTATCCCTCTTTTTCTGGGACCTTGACAACTTGAGGTATATTAACTGGAACCATAATAAATTGAGGAAGCTTCTCCAAGGACTGGTTAAACCAAGGCAAATTGTTCTTCATGTATGCATTTGTAACCAAATTAAATGTCTAATTTGTCACAGGCTTTGTCAGCAAGATAATCTTTAATATGATGGCACAAAGAAAGGCACCAAACTTGGTTGAATTGCTCTGAAGTGAAATGAGTGTTATTACATGGATAAATATAGTAGACATTTGCACACACAAAGATTCAGTAAACATTTGATCTGCTATTGATGTTGTGGCTTAAGGTATAAATGCTGGCCTGATTGGAACTTACGATGATTAGAAGTGAATTGTTAAGAGGGTTGAAAGAAGAATGTTGACCTCCTGTCAATAATCCATCGCTCTACCAACAATAGCAAAGCTTTCAGTTGCCTCAGTCTCAGGAATTCCCTCCCAAATCTTACTGCCACTTCCTTTCTCCATGCCTTTAAATACCTTTTTAAGACCTGTTGATTTCCAGATAACGATATCATCTAGTTATATGGAATGCCCGTTGAATGCCAGTCTGTTTTTTTTCTCCAGTTGAAGATGCTATACGAAGTTAGGCTTGCTGTTGTGAATCTAATTTCTGGAGTCTGACAGGTGAATTAAACAGGGCAAATCAATCTCAAGTCAGGGAAGTAAGTGTTTGTTATGTAAGAATTAAGGGTTGGTGATGATTTCATTCCAAATTATATGAATTCCAAGATAAATAACACAAAGCTCAGCCATGCAAAAGGGTATAATCCAGCACACCTTGAAATGTCCAAACCACCTCCTGTCAAGAATTTTCCAAGCACCATTTTACATTTGATTATTTATCACATTTTTTTTGGTCTTCTTTGCAAGCCACTGGGGTTCACCAAGTTAGTACAGGTACCCCTTGCAAGGTCAGTGGATGACCTCAGCACACGAACAACTAGAGGCAACATCTGATTTGTGTCATTTTGTGATTTTGGGAATGCTCTTGGTGTTGCTGCGTCATATGGTGTCAATAATTATTTACCTTCTGCCTATTCCTTTTGAAGGAAGCAATTTTAAGTTTGATCAACCACACAAGAACCAGGTATTTCCTGCTGAAATTCTGCTGCCTTCCGACAAATTCAGATCTGTTTATCTGAGCAGGCACAAATTGAGATACATTGTCAAATCTGCAGATCATAGCTTTAGTGATAACATTGTGACCTGACTCAAGGTGAAAAGAAAAGAAGGATATGTGCTGATAAGATTAGATGAAGAGGTATAGGAGGAAGCTCATGTGAAGTGTAAATATGCCAACCAAGACCAGTTGAGCCAGAAGGCTTGTTTCTGTGTTGTAGGTTGTATTATGTCCCCTTTTCCTCCCTAAAATCAATCAAAAACATCTTCCCATACTGTGAGAAAGCCTTCAGTTAAACAACTACTTAACTTCATACTGTTGTTCTAGCTATCTCAATCATTTTAAACCAGTCACCAGTTGGATTTTGCCTGAATGAGTGGTGAGGTTGTCAGCTATCCATCAGCCTCCCCAGTCAGCAGTTCAATCCATTGTCAGTTGTCAACTCCACTCCTTTTTGTTGCTTGAACAGAATTCTTTCTTTGTGCGACAAAAAAAATGAATCACTTGCATGGTTTCATGTCCATAAGCATCATAGAACAATGAACAGTGCAGTGCAGGAACAGGCCCATCAGCCAATCATGACATCATCCTAAACTATCCCAACTGCCTGCACATGGTCCGTATTCCTATATTATCAGCCTGTTCATATGTCTGTCTAAATGCCTCAGAAACTTTGTCATCTTCTACCATCTCCCTTGGCTGCACATTCTAGGCACCTACCACTCTCTGGGTTAAAGATGTTCCTCGCACATCTCCTTTAAATGTTTCCTCTCTCACCTTAAACCTATTCCTTCTACTAGTTTACATTTCCACCCTGGGAAAAAGACTCTGACTATCCACCCTATCCATACCTCTCATAATCTTATATACTTCTATCAAGTCACCTCTCAGCATCTGATGCTCTATCAAAAACTATCCAAGTTTGTCCAACCTCCACATAAGAGCTAAAATCCTCCAATCCAAGCAAAATTCTGGTAAACATCTTCTGCACCCTCTCCAAAGGTTTCACATCCTTCCTGTAGTGTAGTGATCAGAACTGCATGAAGTTCTGCAAAGTGGCCTAACTAAAGTTTTACAAAGCTGCAACATGACTTGCCAACTTTTATAATCAATGCTCTGACTAGTAAAGTTAAGCATGCCGTATGATTTCTTTACCACTTTATCAACTAACATTGCCACTTTCAGGGAGCTATGGACTTGTAGCCTAAGAACCCTCTGGATATCAATGCTCCTAAGGGCCCTGCCACTAACTATATACATTCCTCTTGCCTTTGACTTCCAAAAATGCATCACCCCACATTTGTCGAGATTAAACTCCATCTGCCATTTCCCTGCCCAACTTTCCAACTGATCTAAAATCCTGCTACATCCTCTGATAACCTTCCTCACTATTTACAACTTCACCAATTTTTGTGTTGTCTGCAAACTTACTCATCAAACCACCTTAATTTTCATCTAAGTCATTTATATAAATTACAAACAACAGAAATTCAGCATGGATCCTTGCAGAAAACTATTGGTCACAGACCTTTAGATAGCAAAACACCCTCCACAACTAGCCTCTGTCTACTATAACCAAGCCAATCTCGATCCAATTTGCTAACTTACCATGGATTCCATGTGACTTAATCTTCTGGACCAGCTTATCATGAGGGACTTGTCAAACGCTTTAGTAAACTCCATGTACACAACATCCACTATCCTACCCTCATTAATCATCTTCATCACTTCCTCAAGGCCTCCCTTACATGAAGCCATGATGACTATCCCTAATAAGTCCATTCTTTTCCAAATGTGAATAAATCCTGTCCCTAGGAATCTCCACCAATAATTCCCATCGCCCCAGCACCGGCCTATCATTTCCTAGATTATCCCAGTTGCCTTTCTCTTAAACAGAAGAACAAAATTGGCTATTCTTTTATAATCTTCTGGGACCTCTCCTGTGTATAAAGAGGATACAAAGATCTGTTCAAGGCCCCAGCAATTTCTTCCCTTGCCTCCTTCAGTAATGCCAGAAGGTGGCAAAATCTCAGTCATACATAGAACTAAACTGGTTTGCTCAGAGAGATCAATAGCCCGAATATGCAGGGAGTAAAATGGCATGGACCTTGCAGATATGACTCTACAGAATAAAGTTTCTGCTTAAAATTATCAGTAAATGTTTTCATAGCATCATTGTTTAGACCAGAGAAAGTCACCATTATTCAATTAACTTAATTCTGTGTTTGCTTTGGCACAAGTGTGCAACATCCTCACCTCACAGTCAGAAAATCTTCAGTTGAATTTACATCTTTGAATACCGAACAAACCTACATCAAGAGGACCAAGCAGGAGATGTGTTGGGGCATAATTTCACATTTATCCTCTAATCCAAACCACTCATCACTTTCTCCGGAGGTTGGGAAACTATGGTTTATTACTACTCTCCTTTATTTTCCCAATAGCTGATGAGTCTTTGATACGCTATTCCAGCATCCACAAGGTACATTAAAATATTGGCAAGTGTAGACAGTCCCCAGGTTTGAGTGGGTTCCATTTTTGAGTCTGATCACAAGTCAATTCATATGCAAGTTGGAACATAATGCAGGACAATAAAAAGGGGCTATTCATAAATACTGGAAATGTTCATATATTAGATCTTTAAAATTACATCCCTCTATGGGATTGCATTTGTGAAGTACAAGTGTTTGTAAGTCAGATGTTTGCAAATTGGAGATTCCATGTATTTGAAATGTTCAAAAAATATTGCCATCCCTTAAAAGATCATAATACTGTCAATCAAACACAGTCAGTGGAAGTACCAACCAAGAAAACCTTTTATATGCATAACTATTCCCAAGACCTGGCTAAGTAACAAACATACATTGATTCCTGATGAAGGGCTTTTGCCCGAAACGTCGATTTCGCTGCTCGTTGGATGCTGCCTGAACTGCTGTGCTCTTCCAGCACCACTAATCCAGTATTTGCTTTCCAGCATCTGCAGTCATTGTTTTTACCTGTTTTTACAACATACATTGGAAGTCTACCTTGAAGACAAATAAACACCTTTAAACTGTCAATTAGACAAAGCAATAGAGCCTTTGTAACTTTATAAACAACCCCATTTAGGGCTGAATTCATGACTGGGTCTCGGGGATCAACCAAGCATTTATAATAGGATATCTAATGACTGAATCAATAAAAACAGTCTGATTAGATGGCCAGATAAAGGGGATTGATTGGGCAGGGTGGAGGAATTGATGGTGAGGGGATATATGGGTTGTGAGTTAGAGGGCCTAACAATTGTGAATCAAACTGGATTGAGTCCCAGATATTCTTATCTTCCACTCACTTTGTTCACCATCTCAGAGTTGCGTCAGGGACATGGCTCTAACACCTGCCTATGATACCTAAAGACCAAGATTTTGCAGTATTGTGTGCTAATGTTTAGGATTATAATGTCACTAAATGGAACCACATACAGTTCCAAAAGTTAAGATGAAAATCTGGCCCCACTGCAGAGACTTGAATGCAAAATACAAGATCACACTGCTATGTTAATACTGAAGGAGTGCTGCATTATCAAAGGTGTGGTTGTTCAGATGCAAACTCCCTTTGTTCCCTCAGGTATGTGAAAAGTAAGCTGTACAGAAGAGCAGAGGAGTTCACCCCAGTATCATGGTCAATATTTATCCCTCTTCAACATCACAAGAGACGAAAATTATCACCATTAGATACCTTGAACTTTCATTTCTTTTCATACTATACAGCATCTTCAATAAAGAGAACAATTCTTTTAAATTGTCTTGCACAGCTATACTTGTGCAGCAACTTTAAGGAACAAACGTGTGCACAGCCTGCACAGGAAATTCAGGCTGCTTAAAGGGTACAATTATCCTGACTACTGTCAGAACCTAAAACTGACCAACATCAGTTCTGACTCTTACTACTGGGCCTAATGACCACCATGAGGCACCCCAAACAGCAATGAATTCCTTTAATCTGCCATCGTCATTTCCACCCCCTTCCAGAAACAGAACCACGTCCATCTCCACTTTACTCACTTTTCCTCAGCGGTGGCCTTATGTTGCAGGATTCCCTTCCTGACAGACCGCTAAACTGTCAACTAGGATGTCTGTTAGTGAGAAAATGGCTGAGACAATAGTGAAAATGATCCAACAGTTAAAAACTGCATAACATTTGGAAACCTACTCTTCCTGGGTTTCTAAATTCAAAACGGCAATCCCTCTCACACACATAGAAAGGTGACTTCAGGCAGAAATCCAAGCCAAAAGGTCAGTACTCTCATTTATCACACCACCCAATTCCTTCCCTTTCCATCTGCCAAATTTTCTCTAATTTCACTTCCCAGTTCCTGGAGGTGCTATAATGCTGAGGTACAGTTCCCACGGTTACTGGTAGCCAAGAGCAGTAACAAGGCCACGTTTTACTGAGTGACTATTTATTCTGTCTTGTACTGTCTCTTTGCAGGGTGGTAGTTTATTGCAGGAAGCTACACACTTCCTGTTCCCAGTTGCATCATTCATTACAGCAGACAGACTGTCACAGGATGGGAGCACACACTACATGTAGGTGCACTCCATATGGGCAGGACAGTTATCCATGTGTGGAGACAGTGAGGTCTGCAGATGCTGGAGATCAGAGTTGAGACTGTGTTGCTGGAAAAGCACAGCAGGTCAGGCAGCTTCCAGTGAGCAAGAAAATCAACGTGTCGGGCTGGAGCCCTTCATCAGGAATGAGGATTATCCAAATGTGGTTAGGGACGGAGACTACTTCATCACTCATACATGATTGAAAAAGAATGTATACCTGAGACACCAATAGGCCTTTCTCAAAGGAGAGACACAGGGCTCTCACCAGCTCTCCATGTGGTTTGTGAGATCATCACATCTTGCATTAAACATCACCTTTGGGTTTTGTTATTTGATTCAGGGTTTGCCCTTGGGTTAAAAGTCTGGTTTGTGCCATTGTTCAGTACAGCCAATGTGACCATGTCGACATCATGTAACACCAGCCACAAATCTTAAAACAGTATGTTAGCCAGAACTTGCAAACATATTTCAAACAGACTCAGGGCAGGATTTTAATCAAATCCTATCTAAAAGTAATGGCTTTAGGAAAAGTAAGATTTTTAATCTCTCTGTTGAAACTTTTCTCAGGCCTGTGGCATTGTCAACCCACCAAGACTGTCGGGAGTCCCCAGGAATTCCCAATGAATTGCCAGACCACTGCTGTGTACAATCCAGGGAGAGAAATAAATAAAGTATGTTTTTTCCTTTGTTCACTTTTGTTCATCAACTTCAAAAATACTGAGCAAAAGATAGTTGTTTGACTGGGTGGGACCAGTGGAGCAGGAAGCCATGGCATGAAGCCTCCAAATATCTACCCAAGCAGAGATGGCAACCCCTCCTGTGTGGGTTAGCAGACAAAGGATTGGAATAAACTTTCAGGACTTTACTTCTGAGCTGCCATCATAATTTCAGAAGTTTCACTGGAATTCCATTGCGTTCCTGGCGAACCAACCAAAGTGGAGTAGGAAGAGTTTGAAGGAAATTCCACCCCAGGACCCTGTTGTGTGACAACTCAGTTGCTCCCTGACTTTCCTCTGAGTTGGGAGTGCGGTCTTTGACACAATTTACAAACACAAAAAGTAATTATTCCTTCAGGAAGGTCTAAAAGGACTTCAGTTGCAATGCTTTAAGAGCACTGGCTGTTTTCCATGGAAGCAACATAGCTGCCATTTTACACTCAGAAATGTGATGTGCTAAGTTGCATGTCAATCTGGTATCTTTCTCATGTTTCTGCCTTTGCAAAGAAAATTGACCAGGACACAAAGGGTTTCTCTCCAATTCTTCTTCAGATAGCACCATGGGATTCTTAACTGACCGATCTAACCATTGCGTCAATATCACATTGAAATGGTGGAACCACCAGCAATGCAGCACTGAAAAGTCACATTTAAATTAGGTGCCCAGCTCAAGGAAGTCAAAGGACAACAGTCCAGTACTTTATCTTTATTGAACTGACCATTAAGATGGATAGCTGCAGTGAGTGGCTCACAATGCAGGTTGCATTACTCCAGTAAACCATGACAATAACGTATTGTATTTCTATCCCAGACAGAAGCCACAATCTGAAACTCAAGGCCTGAGCTCCAATTGTCACGCAGCTCACTGGCAAATCCATAGTTGGAGGAATTTGGAATGAAATATATCCACATGCTGCAGCAGCAGCAGCCATCCAAATGTAGCTGATTCTTTAACCTATTCTTCTATTGGGTGGTGTTAGTTATGACGGGCATTTACAGAACAAGGTGGAGTAATTTAAGTTCTGTTTAATCACTCTCCTGGGTCGATGACCAATTCTTCCCTGAACTGCTGACAATTTTCAACTTCAGTGAGACATCAATAAAACATCAGTTAGAACATGGCTGTATCTATTGATTAGCAGCAACTTGCAATTTATAGTGAGCACATTTTCTATGCACCCAGTTACTTTTTCTATGCACCCAGTTTTGACCAAAAGATTCAGAGATTCAATTTCCTTCTTGCATTCTCTCAAGAGACCAATCTTGGGGACAGTACAGATCAAAACTGGCTTTTACAGCCTGTTTTTCTGTCCAGTAATATGAACAGATTAGAAAACTGAAGGACAGATATGTGTAACTTCTCAACAACCAGTGGTTGCAGTTCCACACTATTAAAATGCTGCTCCATCCTCAACCAGCTGGACCACATCGAAGAGCAATAAAATAATCTAATGAATACCTTTCAAATTATAAATTGCTTTAATAGAGTAGATGAAGAGAAGATGTTACCAATTGTAGAGAAGCCACATATATTCACCAAGGAATTCAATGAGTAATTCTTAACCAACCTGATACTCAAAGAGTATGTATTATACTTTGTATATGTTATGCTGGGACCGTGACTCTTTAAGAGGTGAGTCAGGTGAGCACTGATGAGCAACCGGCCAGGTTGTAGGACATGCTCAGACTGATTTTGAGTGTTTACAGTAGCACAGCAATGGAAGAAAAACCTTCCTGTTGGGTATAACAAACAATGAGTTCATATGCTCTTTGCTTTTGACTGGAGCCTAGGGCTAGGTGCTAGGCCCACAGCTTGTCATCATTTATATAAATGATTTAGATGTGAATATAGGAGGTATCGTTAGTAAGTTTGCAGATGACATCAACATGATGGACAGTGAAGATATCTCAGAGTACAGCAGGACTTTGATCAGATGGGCAAAAGAGCCAAGTAATGGCAGATAGAACTTAATTTAGATAAATGTGAGGTGTTGAATTTTGGTATGGCAAATCAGGGCAGGACTTATACAGTTAACAGTAGGACTCTAGGGACTGTTACTGAACAAAGAGATCTGGGGAAGTAGGTGCACAGTTTCTTGAAAGTGGAGTCGCACATGGACATGGTGTTGAAGAAGGCATTTGGCACACTTGCCTTCAAACACACAGACACACATATACACAAACATGCACACAGACACCCACACACACCATTACAGACACCCACACTCCCACACTCACACATGCACCCCCTCACAGACTTAAGACACTCTACACTCACTACACACACACATACACTTTCTCACACTCACAACCCCCAACCCAGACAGACAGACAGACAGACACACACACACACACACATATATTTTTTGTGGGGTGAATTTGTACTTGCAGGGTTACATTGGACTTTGCTCAAAAACTGCATGAATTCATGTAAAACTCCATTATCTCACTTTTTAGATTAGAATCAATCTAAACATCATGGCATAGACAGAGAACACAGAGGGCTAACACCTTCAACATATTGTCTAGCTATCACCATTGTCAACAGCTAACCTGAGAATGCAACTTTAATAAAAAGGTTTTGTGATTGACACATGAAAGAAGTGAAACTATCATGGTATTCAAACAGATGAAAGACTCAACAGACAATCAATTTTTTAATGCATAATTTCCGTTACATTACACTGTAAATTTTTGCTATAAATTCTGTGTGTTAGGATTGAGCCCTCCACTATCACTTGATGAAGGAGTGATGCTCCGAAAGCTAGTGTGCTTCCAATTAAACCTGTTGGACTATAACCTGGTGTTGTGTGATTTTTAACTTTGTACACCCCAGTCCAACACCGGCATCTCCAACTCATTGGTCAGGACATCGTGTACAGGAATTGGGATGTTATGTTGCGGCTGTACAGAACATTGGTGAAGCCAATTTTAGAATACGGAGTACAATTCTGGTGTCCCTTCTATAGGCAGGATGTTGTTAAACTTGGAAAAGGTGCAAATAAGACTTGGTTTGAGGTAAAATAGGCTGGGGCTATTTCCGCACAGCAGAGACCTTATAGAGGTTTATAAAATCATGAGGGAAATGGATAGAGTGAATAACCAAAGTCGTTTTCCTAGGGCGAGGGAGTCCAAAACTAGAGGGCATAAATTTAAGGTGATTGGGAAAGATTTAAAAAGGACCTGAGGGGTAACATTTTCCCACAGAGGGTGGTAAATGTATGGAATGAGCCACCAGAGGAAGTGCTGGAAGCGGGTATAATTATAACATTTAAAAGGCATCTGGATGGGTACATGAATAGGAAGGGTTTAGAGGGATATGGGCCAGGTGATGGCAAATGGGACTAGGTCAGATTGGGATTCATGGGTGGCATGGTCGAGTTGGACTGAAGGGTCTCTTTCCATGCTGTATGATTCTGTGTCTATATAATTGCCCAATACAGAATAATATTATTACTTGTAGAAAAGACAAATAGAAGTCATAAATAATCACAAATACTTTTAATAAGTAATTCTTTACCAACCCTTGTATTCAGAGTGTGGGTGGAATATGGAACTCACAAACAAGAAGCAATTTAGAAGAATGATAAAGGAGCATTTAAAGGCAGGTTATATTGGGATATGAGAACAGAATAGAAGGATATTTTGAAACAGTGAGATGACGTAGAGATGGAGAGGGCTCAGGAGAAGCACAGACACTAATTCAAAACAGCTGAACTGAGTGGTGTGTTTCTGAGTGGTGTGTTTCTGAGTGGTTGAAAATCTTTTTTTAATCCATCAATCCTCCACCTTTGCCTCTCAAAAAAAACTCCAACTCAACCTCTGATTATCTGAAATGGATACAGGGTAATGTTCCTTAAAAGGCATTGACCTGAATGCAAAGGATGTCTGAGGCCTAAGCTGTGGTACATGGCAAGTTGGCTCGACGAGCAATGGGGTGTTTATGTGACCACAGATATCTTTGAGCTGGAGAATGGAACTTATAAGCCACGGTTCCCACTCTCTGGCTGAGATTTCATTTCTTTTGCATGAAGTGTGGTGGCAGATATCTTCAACAGTGAGTAACCTCCTGCCCTCACTACTGAAAACACCCACAATCTTAACCACCCATCATCACTTGAGCACTGACCAGCGCCAATCAGGGTTGACAGCTACTGGGAACTGAACAGAGTCAATGGAGGCAAATACTGTGCAAGATGAAAACTAGGACAGGTGAGTTGTACTTGGGAGAGACCATGGGGTGTGGATTACAAGGGGATGGCTGTCAGGGTAGTCGGAGGCAAGGGCAAGATGATGTCTTTCAGTGATCATGCCCCTGCCCAAATCCACAACACCATTGCTCCAAAAGGCTACTATGGTGACTATGGCAAGGACTGAATGACATCACAGGTTCTAACAAGAGACAGTGCAAGATAGCAGAAGATGACACTCCCTCCCAGATCCTCTCCACGTCTTCTATGCTCACTTTGAGCAGAATTTTGACGAAGAGGTAACACCTATTCTGACAAGTCCTGACGAACCTATCCCAACAGTCACTGCATCAGAGGTCAGATCAGTTTTCCTTCATGTGAATCCAAGGAAAGCGATGGGACCAGACGGAATACCAGGCCGTGCATTCAGGGCATGCGCAGATCAACTGGCAGAGGTCTTCTCGGACATCTTCAACCTCTCCATGCAGCAGGCCACTGTCCCAGCCCTGTTTCAAGAGGGCCAACATCATCCCTGTGCCTAAGAAGGCTCATGCAGCTTGTCTCAATGATACTGCCCAACGGCCCTAACTTCGGTGGTCATGAAGTGCTTTGAAAGGTTGGTCATGACAGTAATCAACTCCAGCCTCCCCACTACTCTTGACCCACGTCAGATGCCATATCACTTGCCCTTCACTCCTCCCTAGAACATCTTGACACCAAGAACAGCTATGTAAGAACCCTACTCATTGACTACAGTTCAGCCTTCAACACCATTATCCTCTCGAGACTGATAATTAAACTTAGTGATCGCAGACTAAGCCCCACTCTCTGCAACTGGATCCTCAGTTTCCTGACCCACAGGCCACAATCAGTAAAAGTTTGGGAGAAGATTTGTAGCTCGGGTGCTCGTTGTTGTGGTTCTGTTCGCCGAGCTGGGAATTTGTCTTGCAAACGTTTCGTCCCCTGACTAGGTGACATCCTCAGTGCTTGGGAGCTTCCTGTGAAGCGCTTCTGTGCTGTTTCCTCCAGCATTTATAATTATATTATATACAGGCCACTATAAATGCCGGAGGAAACAGCACAGAAGCGCTTCACAGGAGGCTCCCAAGCACTGAGGATGTCACCTAGACAGGGGACGAAACGTTTGCAAGAAAAACTCCCAGCTCGGCAAACAGAACCACAACAACAATCAGTAAAAACTGGGCCAATATTTCATCGTCACTTAATACTGGAGCCCCCCCAAGGGTGCATACACCGCCCCCTACAGTACTCACTATATACCCAGGACTGCGTCACCAAATTCCAGACTAATGCCATTTACAAGTTCGCTGATGACACCACCATAGTCGGTTGACTCTCAGATGGCGATGAAACAGACTACAGATGGGAGGTGTAAGACCTGGAAAAATGATGCACTGAAAACAACCTCGCTCTCAATGCCAGAAAAACCAAGGAACTTATTATTGACTTTCGGCGGCATGTTACTCATGCTCCCCTACACATTAACAGCACAGAGGTGGAATGAGTGGAGAGTGTCAAGCTCCTGGGAGTGGCCATTTACAACAAGCTTTCTTGGACTCTTCATGTGAACGCATTGGTTACAAAGGCCCAACAACGTCTCTTCTTCCTCAGGCAGCTGAGGAAATTTAGCATGATGGCAAATACCCTTGCCAATTTTTATAGGTGCGCCATCTCTGGATGTATCACTACCTGATATGGCAACTGTACCATTCAAGACAGAGACACAGTTACCGAAAGTGGTGAACTCAACCCGGACAATCGCAAAGGCTGACTTCCCATCTATAGAATCCATCTCCCAGGCCCGCTGTCAAGGAAAGGCCACTAGCATCCTCAAAGAGCCATGCCACCCTTGCAATGTTTTCCTACAACCTTTACCATTGGGGAGAAGGTACATAAGCCTGAACACACATATCAGGCAGTTTCAAAACATTTTCTATCCTACTGTTGTTAGAATACTGAAGGTACTCAAACTCTTAACATTTGCCTGTACTTGTGTTTTTGTTTTTGCTCCTGTTAATCTATTATTTACTTATCTATGTTACTAAACTATGTGATCTGCCTGTATTGCTGACAAGACAAAGCTTTTGGAACATAGAACATAGATCAATACAGCGCAGAACAGGTCCTTCAGCCCTCATTGTTGCGCTGACCTGTGAACTAGCTCATCCCCCTATTCTATCCCATCATCATCCATGTGCTTATCCAAGGATTGTTTAAATCTCCCTAATGTGGTTGGGTTAACTACGTTGGCAGGTAGGGCTTCAGTACATGTGACAATAAATTCAATTCATTTCAATTCAAGTGAGGCTAATGGCAGCCCACCCAACCCCACAGGCAGACTGTCCAGGTTTCCTTGTAGAGAAAGCAGCCACTTAGAATCAGAGAGTCATACAGCACAGAAACAGATCGTTTGGTCCAACTCATCCAAGGTTCCCAAACTAAACTAGTTCCATTTGCTTGAATTTGGCCCATATCCCATAAAACCTTTCCTTTTCATATACCTGTCCAAATGTCTTCTAAATTTTGTAACTGTATCCGCATCTATCACTTCCTCTGGTAGTTCATACCACACACGAACCACCCTCTGTGTGAAAATGTTGCTCCTCAGATCCCTTTTAAATCTTTCTCGTCTCTTAAAATATTTGGCCCCTACTTTTGAACCTCCATAAGAAGAAGACTATTGCTACTCATTTTATCTATACCCCTCATGATTTTATACATCTCTATGAGGTCACCCCTCAACCTCCAATGCTCCAATAAAAAATGCCCCAGCCTGTCCAGCCTATCCTTATAAAGTCAAACCCTTCAGTCCTGGCAATATCTTTGTGAATCTCTTTTGAGCCCACTCCAACTTATCCTTCCTATAGCAGGGTGACCAGAACTGTACATGGTACTCCGAAAGTGGCCTTACCACTCTCCTGTACAACCAAATATTGAGTGATGATTAACTGACCACTTAAAATAAGGTAAGAGCCCAAGGTGTTAGGGGTAAGGTGCCGCCATAGAAAGAGGATCGGCTGAGTGGAAGAAGGATGAGAGTGGGAATAAAAGGGACTTTTTCAGAATGGCAACTGGTGACCAGTGGAGTTCCATGGGATGTATGTTGAAACTGCAACCATTCACGCTATATATTAATTATTTGGATGGAGGAACTGAGGGCATTGTTGCAAACTTTGTAGATGACACAAAGAAAGGTAAAACAACTTGTAATGATGAAATGTTGAAGCAACAGAATGACCTAGACAGGCTAGGAGATAGGCAAAGTGGCAGATGAAATATAATGCAGGAAAGTGTGAGGTTTTACACTTGGGTAGGAAGAATAGAGGTGTAGGCTATTGTCTAAATGGGGAAAGGCTTTAAGCACAAAGGGACTTAGGAACCCTAGTTCAGTATTCTCTTAAGGTTAACATGCAGGTTCAGTTCGGAACAAGGCAGGCAAATGCAACGTTAGCATTCAAGAGGACTAGAATTCAAGGGCAGAAGTGTACTACTGAGGCTGTATAAGCCGATGATTAGACCAATTTGGAATATTGTGAACAGTTTTGAGCCCCCTTTCTAAGGGCTGTTGTTGGAGGGGCTCCAAAAGAGGTTCACAGAATAATCGCATGGATGAAGGGCTTGTCGTATGAGAAATGGTTGAGGACTCTGGGTCTGTAGTCAATGGATTTCAGAAGGATGAAGGAGACATCTCACTGAAACTTACAGAATATGGAGAGGCCTGGTTACAGTGGATGTAGGGAAGATGTTTCCAGTCGTAAGAGAGACTCAAGGACTCAAGGGCCCATCCTCAGAGTAAAGGATTTCTTTAGGAAAGAGATGAGGAAGAACTTCTTCAGTCAGAGGGGAATGATTTTATGGGACTCATTGCCACAGAAGGTATGGAGACCAAGCAATTGAGTGTATTTAAGACAGAGTTAAATGGTTTAAGGGAGATGACAGGAGAATGAGGTTGAGGAACATATCAAATATGATTGAATGGTAGAGTAGACTCGATGAACTGAGGGGCCATATTCTCTCCCTAGTTACCCTTTTTATCAAATACATTAAGGACAAAAGGATAACTAGGGAGAGAATAGGGCCCCTCAAAGATCAGCAAGGTGGCCTTTGTGTGGAACCCCAGGAGATGGGGGAGATACTAAACGGGTATTTTGCATCAGTGTTTACTGTGGAAAAGGATATGAAAGATATAGAATGTAGGGAAATAGATGGTGACAGCTTGAAAAATGTCCATAGTACAGAGGAGGAAGTACTGGATGCATTGAAACACATTAAACTGGATAAATCCCCAGCACCTGATCAGGCATACCCTAGAACTCTGTGGGAAACTAGGGAAGTGATTGCTGGGCCTCTTGCTGAGATATTTGTATCATAGATAGTCACAGGTGAGGTGCCAGAAGACTGGAGGTTGGCTAACGTGGTGCTATTGTTTAAGAAGGTTGGCAATGACAAGCCAGGAAACTATAGACCAGTGAGCCTGACGTCGGTGGTGGGCAAGTCTTTGCAGGGAATCCTGAGGGACAGGATGTACATGTATTTGGAAAGGCAAGGACTGATTAGGGATAGTAAACATGGCTTTATGTGTGGGAAATCATGTCTCACAAACATTGACTGAGTTTTCTGAAGAGGTAACAAAGAGGATTGATGAGGGCAGAGCAGTGGACATGATCTATATAGACTTCAGTAAAGCGTTCGACAAGGTTCCCCGTGGAAGACTAGTTAGCAAGGTTAGATTTCATCGGGTACGGGGAGAACTAGCCAGTTGGATACAGAACTCACTCAAAGGTAGAAGACAGAGGATGGTGGTGGAGGGTTGTTTTTCAGACTGGAGGCCTGTGACCAGTGGAGTGCCACAAGGATCGGTGCTGGGTCCACTACTTTTCATCATTCATATGAATGATTTGGTTGTGAGCATAAGAGGTACAGTTTGATGACACCAAAATTGGAGGTGTAGTGGACAGCGAAGAAGGTTACCTTAGATTAAAACAGGATCTTGATCAGATGGGCCAATGGGCTGAGAAGTGGCAAGTGGACTTTAGATAAGTGTGAGGTGCTGCATTTTGGGAAAGCAAATCTTAGCAGGACTTACACACTTAATGGTAAGGTCCTAGGGAGTGTTACTGAACAAACAGACCTTGGAGTGCAGGTTCATAGCTCCTTGAAAGTGGAGTCGCAGGTAGATAGGATAGTGAAGAAGGCACTTGGTATACTTTCCTTTATTGGTCAGAGCATTGAGTACAGGAGTTGCGGCTATACAGGACATTGATTAGGTCATTTTTGGAATATTGTATACAATTCTGGTCTCCTTCCTATCAGAAGGGTGTTGTGAAACTTGAAAGGGTTCAGAAAAGATTTACAGGGTTGGAGGATTTGAGTTGTAGGGAGAGGTTGAATAGGCTGGGGCTGTTTTCCCTGGAGCATTGGAGGCTGAGAGGTGACCTTATAGAGGTTTATAAAATCATGAGGGACATGGCTAGGATAAATAGACAAAGTCTTTTCCCTGGGGTGGTGGAAACCAGAACTAGAGGGCATAGGTTTAGGGTGAGAAGAGTAAAATACAAAAAAAAAGCGACCCAAGGGGCAACTTTTTCACGCAGAGGGTGGTGCGTGTATGGGATGAGCTGCTAGAGGAAGTGGTGGAAGCTAGCACGATTACAACAGTTAAAAGGCATCCGGCTGCGTATATGAATAGAAAGGGTTTTGAGAGATATGGGCCGGGTGCTGGCAGGTGGGACTCGATTGGGTTGGGATATCTGTTAGGCATGGATGAGTTGGACTGAAGGGTCTGTTTCCATGCTGTACATCTCTGTGACTCTATGAATGTATGACCTAATTCTGCTCTTAAATCTTATGGTCTTAAGGGCCTTAATTTATGGTGGACTTTCTCACATAGAACATGATTACAAAGTTGAAAGGACAGGACTGGATATCTCCAGTGTTAACCTGCCCCCCTATTTACCCTTTTCCCTACCTCACTTCTAGGGAGAGAAAAATCCTGCCTTTTGTCAGTGATGCGTGTCTGTAAGGGCACCTGCTTAAAGGTTGAGTGAGGGCAGGTTCACTTCAGCTGTAATGCTGACTGTTTTGTCTGGGCTCGCAGATGATGAATAGCCACAAGACACAGGATTAAATCACCATGAATGAGGACGGTACCCAGCTGTTAGTCAATGTTTCTGAGCAGAAGGAGGAAAGTCTGGAAGGAGAGCTTGAGTTAAACAAATTTATAAATATTTGTAATTCAGCTGCATTTTTCACATTCTTTTGGTTTTTCAAAAGATCAAGGGGTACAATATGTACTGTCCACAGAGAAACAGCTTCCCCCAATCATCTGCCAGGTTGTTGTGATGTTGCCCAACACTGTCCAACCCCAAGCTCTGTAGAGTACTCCTTCTGCCTATCCTGACCAAATTTACAAGCTTGACATTATAACTTTATGTTGTCATTCCCCGGGACTTTATCCACTCAGTTTGTGCAGTAAATACCAAATTCCAGGAATCTATCTAATATTCATCTATTGGGATCTGGATACAGATTTTCTGGAAGACCCTCAGATGCCTTCACAGACAGGAAAAAACCCTTGGGCTCTGTCTTTCTTCACTATATTAGATTGAAATAGAGACAATAGTCTCAGACTAAACTCCAACTTTTTATAGTTCTGCGAATTCAACTAGAAGAATTGGAAATTCCTACCCTTTTTAATTCAAAGTCAGGAAATCAAGCAATTAACCATAAAGTATCTTTATTTTGCAATGCAATTCATGTCTTTTAAAAAAACGCGAGATTTTCTCACTTCAGATTTTCAGATCACACTCTCTAACCAACCAAAAACAGAATCAGAGATGCACATATCCATCCATTATAAATCTGACTAAAGTTGCCCATTCAATTTTGCTCTGTCCAAATACTGACCTTGCAGTCATTTGGTATGACTTGGGCTAATGGCTCCAATCTAACAACAATCATATAACAATTTTTGACTGTGGTATTTGGTCCAATACACTTCACAGGGACATTAACAAACAGAATTTTCCATCATGCCAGATAGGAGAATATTAGGGAAGGTGATCAAAGCATTTGGTCAAAGAAGTAGATTTGAAAAGTGTCTTAAAGGAGAAGAGAGAGATGGAGAGGTTTAGGGAGGGAATGCAGTGTATCACTCTGGCCAAGTATTTTTATCTAGAACCAAAGAAAGAGTAAACACAAGAAAGAAAAACAGACAGAAACACTTTTTAAGTATTTTACAGTCAAAGTGTAATGTAATGATGAATTCTTACTTCAATCAAGCACATTTGACCAATCAGTTAAAAATCACACAACACCAGGTTACAGTCCAACAGGTTTACTTGAAAGTACAAGCTTTTGGAGTACTGCTCCTTCGTCGGGTAGCTAGTGGGGCAGGTTACATAGGACACAAAATTTATAGAATAACATCAAAGTGTCATACAACTGATGCGATGTATTAAATGAACCTAGATGGCTGTTAAGTCTTCAATCACTTAGAATGGGGATGTAGGTTTCGATTGGGAGCAGTGCTCTGAAAGCTTGTACTTTCAAATAAATCTGTTGGACTATAACCTGGGGTCGTGTGACTTTTAACTTTGTCCACCCCAGTCCAACACCGGCACCACCACAGCTTGACCAATCAGGATCAGAGCAGTAACTTTTGTAACAGATGTACATTAAAAAGAGACTTTCATTTAATATCTAACTCCATTCTGAAGTTTTTAAAGTTTGTCCATGCTACAGGAGCTGTGCAGCACTTTCATGTGTTTCATCCTGCTCCTAAAAGAGGATTAAGTCAGACCACTTGCAAAGCTTTCAACATAAAAGTTCAGTGCAAATCTTCAAATTACAACAGCAAATTAATATAGTGTCAAGTAGCAGAGGGCTGGATGCCAGTCTGGCTGCTAATCCATTTAATGTACCCCTCCACTGTGGGCCATACTAAACCAGAACAGACCTGCTCTGACTAAACTACTTGATGGTAGCTTGAGAGTAAACTGTGTGGTCTTTAAGTCAGCCCACACAATAGGAAAAGGACAGAATTGACTGGAAAGGAAAAGGAAGATCATATCTGACTTAATACAATAATCCATAGATTGTCAGATTATCAGAGTAATTCCAGCAATTCCAGTTTTTATTTGAGATTAGTCTAAGTCTTCTCAGTACTGTATCAGACAGGGGTCAGGCAGATACTCTCGCCTTTGAGCTCGTAGTTCATGGGTTTCAGACCTGCTCTGGAGATCGAGCACAAATTTGAAGTTGACTACCAGTTCTATACTGCTGCGCTATTGGAAGTGCTGCCTTTCAGAGTAAACATTATTCTATGTTATCTATAGTCATTTATTTATCCCTAGGCCAGCATCACCAAAAATGAGATTCTCTAGGTATTATCACACTGCTGCTTATAGGATCTTGCTGTGCTCTGTAAACTACAATGTCAATGGCATGCAAAACACTTTGGGATGGTCTGATGTCACAAAAGACATGCTGAATATGATTTTTTAAATTATTGATAGCCCACCACAACTGGGTGACTGAAAGAGCTGCGTGTTTTTGATCTCTTTGTCTTGAACCTTTGGCTCTCAGTGACACTGCTCTGACATCTCTTATCCTCACCATCTCAGTCACGCACTTGGCCATTTCCTTTGGTAGGACTTAGCTAAATATTGTCCATCTACAGTGTAAAGAACGTCTACCTGACTCTTGCTTTGATGTGAGGACAAACAGACAGAAAAACAAATCGTGGAAACGCATTACAAACAGGATGATACTGTGCAATGGAAACAGAGAGGCCAAACTCCAGGTCAAATTGTAAAATTTTTATCTTTATTTCTAAATCCCTCCCTGACCTCAAATCGAATGATCTCTGTAGTCTCCTTGTGCCTTAGAAGCCTCTGAGGTATCTTTGTTCCTCCAATTCAGATCTCTTCAGCATTCCTGATTGTTATCACTTCGCCTTTGGCAACAATTATTGGCTAAGGTCTCAAACTTTGGAATTCCCTCTTTAATACCCTCCTACTCTTTCCTCTTTAAAGGTAATACCTCCAAGCTCTGACTTTGAGTAACAATATGGTCATCCTTCCTACCTTGTTCCGTGTCAATTTTTGTTTGATTATTTTTCCATAAGGGAGCTAGGAACATTTTACTACATTATCATGCCCTATGGGGAGTAGGGTATCACAGTGAATTTAACAATTGATATTTCACTTCAAATTCTAACTGAGCCAGTTCTCTTGATTGCTGTAAAGGCTTGTACAAACCAAGCCTCAATACAGTTTCTATGAATAGGAAACATTACAGTAGATTGCCAAACTCAAGGATGGCTATTGTGAGAAGTACTAAACCTTTCACTGAATAAGCTTTTGCCCTGTAATGAAGTCAACAGCTACTTCCACTGACAGTACTGAACTCAGCTAACTCAGGGATATATGGTTCAATACTTCACCTCAAGATACACTTACTAACTATCAGGAAAACTGGCATGGTACTGTTCCTCTGTTCATGCTTTTCCCTGCATATCAATCCCATATGCCTCATTCTCTATATGACATTAAATAAGTAACTTGTATTTAATTAAATCCCACTTGAACTCAGCACTTAAAACCAATGAGTACAAATGGAGCATTAACAGTTTTGTAATGTATGAAATGCACACAGTAAAATCCCATAAAAAGTAAACAAGATAATGATGATAAATATTGGTAAGGATACTGGGAATAACTCCCCTGTCTTCTGCAAAGTAGTGGCCTGGGATCTTTATTGAGAAGGAATGTGGGGCCTCAATTTAATATCTTCATTGTGACCACAAATCAGAACCCAGAAGTACTATGGGCATTTTTAACTTGTGAATCCAAAATGTATTTTTTTTTAATGAGGTCTAACACAGGTAAAAATAGATTCACATGGAAATTAAGTAGGTATTTAGAGAGAGAGAAAGACACACAGTATTTCATATCAATGAATGCAAAGGTAACTTCAAGAAAAAAAAGCCCTTCAAAAGATGCAGGAGATAAGTCAAAACAGATTGAAGTGTGATAGCTTGTGACTGGAAAGATTATGAGGGGCTTACAACTCCCAAACGACAGGCCCATTTTCTGTTTTATCTTTGAAGAACACACATAGACAAGGGTTAGATAGCCAGTTTTTACAGTACTACAGTGTATTAAACAGACCGAATGCTCTCACATGTACCAGCTTTGATTTGGGCATTAACTTGTGCGAAGGTCACAGCCAAAGACCTGGTTCCTCTGCACTGCAGGTGAAGACATTATCTTTCTCAAATTGCTGCAAATAAGACTAAAGGAGACAGACTCATGAAAAGATTCTCTCTCACAGTGAATTCTGGAATTCAGTCATGGCCAAAAGGAACCAGAACTAAAGAATCTCAAACAACCTGCAAAATTAAATTTTATGAAATTTAACTGTCACTGTTTAACTGTTAAACTATCAACTTCAACACTACTGTGACCTCCGCAACAACGGCTGCAACATTCAAAGTATCTGTTCTTCATGAACAATTCACACACTGATTCACATAACATTTAGTTTTATTTTATATTTTTGGACTCATCCCTTATTTCTATTTGTGTGTTGGTATTTCTTCCTGCATATAGTAATTCATGAACTTGCTCTTTTTGTTAATTCAAGAAAATCTGGCTAAATTGGCTACTTATAAAGCACAAATTCATTTTGATTGAGAGAAAGGAATCCACAGGCCAGGAAGCCTTATTTAAATTAACTTGTTGCAATCAATTGAGGGTATGTGTCAATCCACAAAGGGATTGAGTCTTCCCACCCAGAAGCTTAACAGTTTGGGGGTATTCCTTAAGAATCCATAATAAACTGGGGAGCTTTGCGTGGAGTCATAACATCTGAAAGACTGCTGCTTTAATGGGTTATACTGTTTTTGTACTGCATTGAAATTGTCAGGTATCATACCTGACAAAATCCATTACAAAGCTGAGATAAAAACAAGTGAGTGGTGTACATTCTTTAGAGTAGAAAGATAAATGAAATGTGTCAAAGTGGAACTGTAACTTGCAACTACTGTGTTGAAGAACATTGGATGGCAGTGTTGAAATTCCCCTCTAACAACAGGTGAACTAGACCTCACCTTCTCAATATCAAACAAACTGACGGCATGCAGCTCCCAGAAGCAAGAGTGGCGTGGAAGCAATTTGATAGCTGGGCTGTAATTATAGCAACTTATTTACCCTGGAGAAAAACATAGAAAATAGGGAATTGGGGAAATAAATACTGGTGTCTTGAAAAGAGACCACATAACAGAAGGGTAGGTGCCAGGTGTCTCAAAACACAAAGGTAGCTAAATCCCCAGAATCTGATCAAGAATATCCCAGGACAATGTGGGAAGCAGGGAAAGAATTGCGGGGGCTCTTTGACAGCCACAGGTGAGGTGCTGGAAGACTGGAGGGAGGCTGATGTTGTGCTGTTATTTAAGAAAAGCTGCAAGGAAAAGCCAGAGAACCAAAGACCCGTGAATCTGACATCAGTGGTGGGTAAGTTGTTGGAGGGAATTCTGAGAGACAAGATCTCCACGCATTTGGAAACACAAGAACTGATAATGGATAATCAGCATGGCTTTGTGTGTGGGAAATCATGTCTCCCAAATTTGATTGAGTTTTTGAAGAGGTGACCAAGAAGTTAAATGAAGGCAGAGCAGTGAACATTGTCAACATGGACTTTAGCTAGAACTTCAACAAGATTCCATATGTAGACTGGTTAGTAAAGTTAGATCAGACGAATCCAGGGAGAGCTGGAAAATTGGATACAAAATTTGTTTGACAGTAGAAGACAGAGGGTGGTGGCAGAGGGTTGTTGTTTGGTCTGGAGGCCTGTGACCAGTGTCATGCTGCAAGGATCAGTGCTGAGTCCATTGTTGTTCGTCACCTGCGAGTTCAGATGCATTGTTCCCTGAAGATGGCATCACAGGTAGACAGAGTGGTGAAGAAGGTATTTGATATGCATGCCAACATCAGTCAGAGCATTAAGTATAGCAGTTGGGACACCATGTTGTGGCTGTACAAGACATCTGTGACTCTATGACATTGGTGAGGCCACTTTTGACGTACTATGTACGGTTCTGGTTGCCCTGCTATAGGAAGGATATTATTTAACTGGAAAGGGTGCAGAGACGCTTTACAAGGATGTTACTGTTTGAATTATAAGGAGAGGCTGGATAGGTTGGGACATTTTTCCCTGGAGCGTAAGTGGTTGGGGGATGTCCTTATAGAGGTTTATAAAATCATGACAGGCATAGGTAAGGGGAATAGCCAAGGTCTTTTCCACAAGGTAGGGGAATCCAAAACTAGAGGCATAGGTTTAAGGAAAGATTTAAAAGGAACCTGAGGAGCAACCCTTTCACACAGAGGGTGGTGCGTAAATGGAACGAACTGCCAGAGGAAGCAGTAGAGATAAGTACAATTACAACATTTAAAAGTCATTTGGACAGGTACGTGAGAAGGAACAGTTCAGAGGGATATGGGCCAAATGCAGACAAATAGAACCAGTTCAGTTGAGGAAACATGGTAGGCATAGACAAGTTGGACCAAAAAGATTGTTCCCATGCTGTGTGACTATGACTCTATCAATTAAGGGAGAATCTCTCAGCAGAAACTCAGAGATAGTGGGTTATTTGGTTGCAGTTCGTAGGGCTAGTAAATTTGCTCGTTAGCTTCTTGCTATTTTTGAATCAAGTGCAAAATTCTATAATAGCTTGTATATATTTTACACATTTAAAATTCCCTGTGGAAAACAGTAAAAACAATCAGATATTAGCTGGTTATCATAAGTTTGTTTCAATAACTTTTTTTACATATGTTTGCCCCCAATATTTTTTAATATTATATTAAAGGTCAAAGAGTAACCCATTCAATTTTTTATCAGTTCACAGTCCAGATTTCATTTTCGTATAGTCCAGTTCCAAAGGCTTGAATGTTTGATCAGTGCTATTTTACCACTGGCATTAAAGTAGTAGAGATTGCACCATCTAAATTTCACCATCTGACACACATAAAATGAAATTATTTAGCAAATTCTGGATGGCACCACTTTTTAAGAAAAATGTCAAGCAGGTGCTGAGGAGATTCGCTGTAATGATATCTCGAGATGCATATTATTTTCCTCAGAACCAAGATAATTAAGGGGAAATTTGGTCGAGGTGTTCAGAACTATTAATGGGCTTTGATAAAATAAATAAGGAAAAGGAGTTCCCACTAGCAAAAGGGTGGTAACCAGAGTACACAGATTTAAGATAACTAGGAAAAAAAATTCAAGGATGAAATCAAGAGAATTTTTTGATGCAGTGAATTGTTATGATCTGATTATATAATCGTAAAGGGAGTTGGAAGCAGAATTAATATTATTTCAAATGGATTTTTTTTAGCAACATTTGAAAAGGAAATACTTAAAAACTAAACATTAATCAACTCGGAGAAAGAGCACTGATGTGGAACTAATTCGCAAGCACTTTCAGAGAATTAACACAGACTAAATAGAACACATGCATAATTCCATTTAGGAGAACGTACGATACATCAATCATTTACTGTGTCAAGAACTTGCTGACATTGATTATAAGTTTGTTTTTTATGACTTGAATTTCATAGTAAGCCCAGTGCTACTCTCCCAAATTATTCAAAATAATATTTGGAATTTAGTAATGCTATTTCTGGGCAGGGAATTCTTAATGTCTTAAATGGTAAATTCTCCCACTCTTTACATGTGCAGACCTAAATTTCCACAGAATAAGTCAAATCACACAGCATTCGCCATCTATTGTTATATCACAAATTATACATAAAGACAGTACCTGAGGTACCTTCAAAAAAACAATATCAAAGCGACAAAGAACCAAGATTATCCTAGTTAGGCCCATTCATCTCTGTGGTACCGCAACCAAAATCCAACAAATTTGACAGAAACATATCACAACACGCTTAGAAAAAGTATTGGGCTTTATAAATAAAAGGCTCCCAACAGTTTGAAAGTCTTTGGTAGCTGAGAGACAACTGTATTTGAACGACGTTTCTCCAAAATTATGCCAGAAATTTTATGCATATAGGCAGCCCTGTGAGATTACTTAAACTACAACAAACCCTGTGGCTCAGGGCTGTGGGCTCAGATCATTTGAGTTGAACAGAAATTATTTGGTGAAGTGTCCATGAACCAGACGATTTTGATTTCTAGCTGGCCATCTGGGAATTTTTTAAAATGTAGTCAGAACCACAGAAGCATGATTTAAATGAATGAAATCCTCCCTCTGCCTCCTCCCAAACCTCACAAAACTCCTGTGTCTTGTGATCTGGCAGTATCAATTATTAGCTAAGACAGCTATTAGTTAAATCAGTTAGTAATTAAGTCAGCCATTAGTCATTTATTAAAGTTTTCCAAAGGAACATTTATTGTCACCAGCTGAGATCCATAATCCCAGATGCTATCCATCCCCCTGTCTGGGTTTGGATGTGGATTTGGCAACAGGATCAAAATGAAGAAAATAAACATGAATTAATTAGCCATCTTGCTGAACTCTGTGCAAATCTAGATATGTAAAACTATCATCTTTGACAAGTTAGTATTTTGTATACAGGCACTCTGACCCACTTCCCAGTATTAAAGCTGGGAGCTACCAATTACTGCACAATGTACATGCTCAGAGACCTGAACACTGCTTTATCCTAGGAAAGCTATCATTAAGCTTGGTGTCTTAATAAATATGTCTTTCTGCATCAATGCACTACCTGTCCTGACTGACTTAGCATGGTTGCTCACCATGTAATACTATAAATTCAAAAACCTTTTCAACTTCTCTTTAAATCCCTCGTGGGCTCGACCTCACCCCACTTCGATAACATTCTCTGCTTTTTAAAGAGAGGTTGATTAGAGTGCAGAAGAGACATGTTCCTGTGAAAATGAGGGATAGAAATGGCAAAATTAGGAAACCATGGATGACAGGTGAAATTGTGAAACTAGCTAAGAGAGTAAAGGAGGCATATAAAAGGCCTAGGCGACTGAAGACAGACAAAGCTTTGGAAGAATATCGGGAATGTTGGACCAATCTGAAACGAGGAATTAAGAGGGCTAAAAGGGGTCATGAGATATCTTTAGTAAACAAGGTTAAGGATAACCCTAAAGCCTTTTATTTGTACATAAGGAGCAGAGGGTAAGTAGAGAAAGGGCTGGCTCACTCAAGGACAAAGGAGGGAAGTTCTGCATGGAGTCAGAGGAAATGG
Source organism: Chiloscyllium punctatum (assembly GCF_047496795.1). Classification (NCBI taxonomy): domain Eukaryota; kingdom Metazoa; phylum Chordata; class Chondrichthyes; order Orectolobiformes; family Hemiscylliidae; genus Chiloscyllium; species Chiloscyllium punctatum. Next base: position 13,979,694 of record NC_092754.1, read on the forward strand.
ATGAGATTCTGAATGAATACTTTGCATCGGTATTCCCTGGGGAGAGGGATGTTGAGGTTAGGGATAGATGTTTGATTACTCCAGGTCAACTCAGCATAAGGAGGGAGGAAGTGTTGAGTAATCTAAAAAGCATTATGGTGGACAAGTGCCCAGGTCTGGATGGGATCTATCCCCAGTTACTGAGAAAAGCAAGAGAGAAAATAGCTGGGGCCTTAACAGATAACTTTGCAGCATCCTTGAAATTTGGTGAGATCTCGGAGTTCTGGAGAATTGTTCATTTGTCCCCTTGTTTAAGAAGGGTAGCAAGGATAATCCAGGTAATTATAGAATGTAGGCCTAACGACCTTGGTAGGGAAGCTGCTAGAGAAGATACAGAGGGATGGGATCTATTCCCATTTGGAAGAAAATGAGCTTATCAGTGATAGGCAACATGGTTTTGTGCAAGGAAGGTCATGTCTTACCAACTTAACAGAATTCTTTGAGGAAGAGACAAAGTTAATTGATGAGAGAAGGGACATATATGTCGTATACATGGACTTCAGTAAGGCATTTCATAAGTTTTCCCACGGTAAGTTAATGGAGAGAGTGAAGTTTCATGGGGTCCAGGGTGTACTAGCTAGATGGATAAAGAACTGGCTGAGCAGCAAGAGACGGAGAATAGAGATGGAAGGGAGTGTCTCAAAATGTAAACTGTGGCCAGTGATGTTCCACAGGGATTTGTGTTGGGACTACTGTTGTTTGTGATGTACGTAAATGATCTGGTGGAAATTATAGCTTGACTGATTAGCAAGTTTTCAGATGACACTAAGATTGGTGGAGTAGCAGTTAGTGAAGGGGACTGTCAGAGAATACCACTGAATATAGATAGATTGGAGAGTTGGGTGGAGAAATGGCAGATGGAATTCAATCCGGGCAAATGTGAGGTGATGCATTTGGGAAGATCCAATTCAAGAGTAAACTATACAGTAAATGAAAAAGTCCTGGGGAAAGTTGATGTATAGACAGATCTGGATGTTCAGGTCCAGTGTTCCCTGAAGGTGGCATTACAGGTCAATAGAGTGGTCAACAAGGCATACGGCATGCTTTCCTTCATTGGACAGGGTATAGAGTACAAGAGTTGGCAGGTCACATTACAGTTGTATAAGACTTTGGTTCGGCCACATTTGGAATGCTGTGTACAGTTCTGGTCGCCACATTACCAAGAGGATGTGGATGTTTTGGAGAGGGTACAGAGCAGATTCACCAGAATGTTGCCTGGTATGGAGGGCGCTAGCTATGAAAAGAGGTTGAGTAGAGTGGGATTATTTTCATTAGAAAGACAGATGGGGGGAGGCAACTGATTGAGGTCTATCAAATCATGAGAGATATAGACAGGGTGGATAGCAAGAGACTTTTTCCCAGAATGGGGGACTCAATTACTAGGGGTCATGAGTTCAAATTGAGAGGAGAAAAATTTAAGGGAGATACGCGTGGAAAGTTCTTTACTTGGAGGGTGGTGAGTGCCTGAAATGCATTGCCAGTGGGCACGATAGTGTCATTTAAGATATACCTAGACAGACATGAATGGGCAGGGAGCAGAGGGAAACAGACCCTTAGAAAATAGGCAACAGGTTTAGATAGAGGATCGGGATCTGCGCTGGCTTGGAGGACCAAAGGGCCTGTTCCTGTGCTGTAATTTTCTTTGTTCTACCAAGAGATACATGTCCCAATTCTGAGATTCTATTTCTATCACCCTTCACTCAGCAATGGCAGCTGTACCTTGAGTCGCCTGGGTCTACACTGAAATTTCTCCTTAAACACCCCCCTTCTCTTACCTTTTAAGAAACTCTTAAAACATAATTATTTGATCACCTCTCTTAAGTACTTTTGTCTCACCTCTGTACATATTGTATGGACATTTCTGCTCACTAAGCTGCATGAACTACTCTACTTGGTCATAATTGCCACCATCATCCTGTTTAAGTGCAGAAAAATAACTTCCTGGACTAACTAGACAAGGTATGATTTATTGCACATTAGCAACTAGTTCAACTTACATTAATATGACAGACATTGTTACAGAGATTTTGAGAAGACATCCAACATACTTCTGCCCACAATCCATATGATCATTCATGTCTGTCTAGATATATCTTAAATGATGCTATCGTGCCCACTGACAATGCATTCCAGGTACCCACCACCCTCAAAATGGGTAGTATAATGCAGGGAGATAATGGCAGACTGGCAATGTCATTGGACAGGTAATCCAGTGGTCTGGGCAAATGCTCTGGGGCACAAGTTCAAATCCTACCATAGCAGCTGGTGGAGTTTAAAAAGGCAGAGGAATACAGTTGTATATCAGCAGACTAGGCCCTCAGATAAAGTTTTCAGAGTCAAAAAGAGGAGGTCCCAGAGACAGTCAGTGGTACCTGAGAAAAAAGGAGTAATCTGTGCTTCTAAAATAGTCTGAGAGAACACAGACAGCAGGTTTGGAAAAGGTGCAAATGAGACAGCCAAGGGCATCTTCACATGAGTGAGTGAAAAAGCAGCTTCAAAAAGAGAAGGGTCGAGACAGGAGGAAATAAAAACTTCCAGCAGCCAACCTCTTCAACCTGTATGTTCCTGCCAGAGCTAGAGTGGTGTCACAGGAAAATAGTTCGGTGATTGGTGGGTATTTCTTTCATGTACCTTTTGATTAACCAAGTGGTTTAAATCAGGAAACGTTGCAACTGAAGAGTACAGATAGGAAGAAAATTTAACATCCAAATTAAATAAATAATGTGGAGATGACTGGGCAGGAGATGTGTTGCAGCTATAGTATGTGGGGGCTGGTGGATGCTCATTCAAGCCACTGTAATCATGTATTAATCAAGTGTTGGCTGCTCGAGCAACTTCAGTTCAGAGTTGGTGAGCGAAAGTCCAAGCAGCAAACACAATGACATATCAAAGAGAAGGAGAGATACTGGGACACTTTCTTTTAATAGGTAGTCACACCCCTTAGATTACATCAAATTTGACTCAAGATCAGGGACAGGAAAGTGTGACTGCAGGTGAGGTAGGTATAGGGATTCAGAATTTAGCTTTGGAACTACCTCAGCAAGCACTCTTGTCCAATAGGTATGAAATTCTTGCTCCTGATGTTCATGAGGGGACAGAATGCAGGACAGATGAGTGAACTGACCACAGCAGCATGGTCCAAAGCACCATTCAAGTGAAGGGAAGAAAGACATATGTAGTAGCAAGAGTGAATAGCATACTTGGGAATAGATACTATTCTCTTTAGCAAAGGCATACAGTTCCAAAGACTGTGTTGTCAACCTGGTGCCAAGGTTCAGGACATCCCTTCTGTGCTGGAGAGGAACACAAGCTGGGAGGAAAGAATCCTCTTGTGGTCCACCTAGATACCAACAAAATAGACAGAACGAGGAAGGAGGTTCTGCTGAGTGATTAAGAGCCATTTGAGATGAAATTAGAAAGCAAAACTGAAAGGTTAGCAATCTCCAAATTACTAGCTAAACCACCTGCAAATTAACATAGGGAAATAAGATTAGAGAGGTAAATGCATGATTCAAAGCTTGGTAGAAGAGAAATGGATTTTAACTCATGGGGCACTGGCCCCACTATTTGGGAAAAAGAGCTGTTCCATTGGGACAGGCTTCATTTGAACAATACTGGAAATAGTAGCCTGGGGAATCAGAGAAATGGAGTTACAAGTAGAGCTTTAGAATACTTAGTGATGGGGATGTGTTCAAATGAAGGTAATATTCAAAAATCAATAAGAAATGAAAGGGCATAGGTAGAGGATAGTGAAGAGCTACGTATTGCACCTAAATTGAAAGGGACTAATATACTGGCAGGGAAATTTGCTAGAACTGCTTGGGAGGATTTAAACAAGTAAGGTGGGGGGGGGGTGGGGGGGTGGGAACAGGGGGTGGGACCCAGGGAGATAGTGAGGAAAGAGATTGATCTGAGACGGGTACAGCTGAGAACAGAAGTGAGTCAAACAGTCAGGGGAGGCAGGGACAAGGTAGGACTAATAAATTAAACTGCATTTATTCCAATGCAAGGGGCCTAACAGGGAAGGCAGATGAACTCAGGGTATGGTTAGCAATTACAGAAACATGGCTCAGGGATGGGCAGGACTGGCAGCTTAATGTTCCAGGATACAAATACTACAGGAAGGATATAAAGGGAAGCAAGAGAGGAGGGGGAGTGGCATTTTTGATAAGGGATAGCATTACAGCTGTGCTGAGGGAGGATATTCCTGGAAATACAGCCAGGGAAGTTATTTGGGTGGAATTGAGAAATAAGAAAGGGATGATCACCTTATTGGGATTGTATTATAGACCCCCAATAGTCAGAGGGAAATTGAGAAACAAACTTGCAAGGAGGTCTTAGCTATCTATTAGTGGGCGGCACGGTGGCACAGTGGTTAGCACTGTTGCCTCACAGCGCCTAACACTGTTGCCTCACAGCGCCAGAGACCCGGGTTCAATTCCCACCTCAGGCGATTGACTGTGTGGCGTTTGCACATTCTCCCTGTGTCTGCATGGGTTTCCTCCGGGTGCTTCGGTTTCCTCCCACAGTCCAAAGATGTCAGGTCAGGTGAATTGGCCATGCTAAATTGCCTGTAGTGTTAGGTAAGGAGTAAATGTAGGGGTATGGGTGGGTTGTGCTTTGGCGGGTCGGTGTGGACTTGTTGGGCCGAAGGGCCTGTTTCCACACTGTAATGTAATCTAATCTGTAAGAATAATAGGGTAGTTATGGTAGGAGATTTTAACTTTCCAAACATTGACTGGGATTGCCATAGTGTTAAAGGTTTAGATAGAGAGGAATTTCTTAAGTGTGGACAAGACAATTTTCTGATTCAGTTTGTGGATGTACCTACTAGAGAAGGTGCAAAACTAGACCTACTCTTGAGAAATAAGGCAGGACAGGTGACTGAGGTGTCAGTGGGGGAGCACTTTGGGGCCAGCAACCATAATTCTATTTGTTTTAAAATAATGATGGAAAGGGATAGACAAGATCTAAAAGTTGAAGTTCTAAATTGGAGAAAGGCCAATTTTGATTGTATTAGGCAAGAACTTTCGAAAGCTGATTGGAGGCAGATGTTCGCAGGTAAAGGGACGGCTGGAAAATGGGAAGCTTTCAGAAATGAGATAACAAGAATCCAGAGAAAGTATATTCCTGTCAGGGTGAGAGGGAAGGCTGGTAGGTGTAGGGAATGCTGGATGACTAAAGAAATTGAGGGTTTGGTTAAGAAAAAGAAGGAAGCATTATGTCAGGTATAGACAGGATAGATTGAGTGAATCCTTAGAAGAGTATAAAGACAGTTGGAGTATACTTAAGAAGGAAATCAGGAGGACAAAACGGGGACATGACATAGCTTTGGCAAATAGAATTAAGGAGAATCCAAAGGGTTTTTACAAATATATTAAGGACAAAAGGGTAACTAGGGAGAGAATAGTGCCTCTCAAAGATCAGCGGGGCGGCCTTTGTGTGGAGCCACAGAAAATGGGGGAGATACTAAATGAATATTTTGCATCAGTATTTACTGTGGAAAAGGATGTGGAAGATATAGACTCTGGGGAAATAGATGGTGACATCTTGTAAAATGTCCAGATTACAGGGAAGGAAGTGCTGGATGTCTTGAAACGGTTAAAAGTGGATAAATCCCCAGGACATGATCAGGTGTACCCGAGAGCTCTGTGGGAAGCTAGAGAAGTGATTGCTGGGCCTCTTGCTGAGATATTTGTATCATCGATAGTCACAGGTGAGGTGCCGGAAGACTGGAGGTTGGCAAATGTGGTGCCACTGTTTAAGAAGGGCGGTAAAGACAAGCCAGGGAACGATAGACCTGTGAGCCTGACCTTGGTGATGGGCAAGTTGTTGGAGGGAATCCTGAGGGACAGAATGTACATGTATTTGGAAAGGCAAGGACTGTTTTGGGATAGTCAACATGGCTTTATGTGTGGGAAATCATGTCTCACAAACTTGATTGAGGTTTTTGAAGAAGCAACAAAGAAGATTGATGAGGGCAGAGCAGTAGATGTGATCTATATGGACTTCAGTAAGGCGTTCGACAAGGTTCCCCATGGGAGACTGGTTAGCAAGGTTAGATCTCATGGAATACAGGGAGAACTAGCCATTTGGATACAGAACTGGCTCAAAGATAGAAGACAGAGGATGGTGGTGGAGGGTTGTTTTTCAGACTGGAGGCCTGTGACCAGTGGAGTGCCACAAGGATCAGTGCTGGGCCCTCTACTTTTTGTCATTTACATAAATGATTTGGATGTGAGCATAAGAGGTACAGTTAGTATGTTTGCAGAGGACACCAAAATTGGAGGTATAGTGGACTGCGAAGGGGGTTCCCTCAGATTACAACAGGATCTGGACCAGTTGGGCCAATGGTTTGAGAAGTGGCAGATGGAGTTTAATTCAGATAAATGCAAGGTGCTGCATTTTGGGAAAGCAAATCTTAGCAGGACTTATACACTTAATGGTAAGGTCTTAGGGAGTGTTGCTGAACAAAGAGACCTTGGAGTGCAGGTTCATAGCTCCTTGAAAGTGGAGTCGCAGGCAGATAGGACAGTGAAGAAGGCGCTTGGTATGCTTTCCTCTATTGGTCAGAGTATTGAATACAGGAGTTGGGAGGTCATGTTGAGGCTGTACAGGACATTGGTTAGGCCACTGTTAGAATACTGCGTGCAATTCTGGTCTCCTTCCTATCAGAAAGATGTTGTGAAACTTGAAAGGGTTCAGAAAAGATTTACAAGGATGTTGCCAGAGTTGAGGATCTGACCTACAGGGAGAGGCTGAACAGGCTGGGGCTGTTTTCCCTGGAGCATCAGAAGCTGAGGGGTGACCTTATAGAGGTTTACAAAATTACGAGGGGAATGGATAGGATAAATAGACAAAGTCTTTTCCCTGGGGTCGGGGAGTCCAGAACTAGAGGGCATAGGTTTAGGGTGAGGGGGGAAAGATATAAAAGAGACCTAAGGGGCAACCTTTCCACGCAGAGGGTGGTACGTGTATGGAATGAGCTGCCAGAGGATGTGGTGGAGGCTGGTACAATTGCAACATTTTAGAGGCATTTGGATGGGTCTATGAATAGGAAGAGTTTGGAGGGATATGGGCCAGATGCTGGCAGGTGGGACTAAATTGGGTTGGGATATCTGGTCGGCATGGATGGGTTGGACCGAAGGGTCTGTTTCCATGCTGTACATCTCTATGACTTTACGACTCTATGTGTCAGGAAGAAGTTGAAAATAAATGCAGAAGAGTGCCGCAAAAATTAGAACCAGTGTACATAATAATGGCAAAAAGTCAAAACGTAAGGGTCTTTATCTCAACACATGCAGCATTTGTCTTCATAAAGATGACTGGCAGCACAAATATAAATAAATGACTTGATAGCTGTTTTAGAGACATGGATGCAGGGTGACCAAGACTGGGAACTGAATATTTGACTTTATGGAAGACTAGGCAAAACAGTAAAGGAGGTGGGCAGTTTTGTTAATAAAGGATGGTTTCAGTGCATTGACGAATAGTGATAAAGATGCAATAGATCATGATGTAGAATCAGTTTTTGTAGAAATGAGGCATAACAAGGGAAAGGATCCACAGGTGAGAATTGTCAATAGGTTCCCAATGAGTTGCCTCACTGTAGGACAAAGTATAAGAAAGTGTGTAAGAAGGGCATTACAATTTTCAAGGGCAATTATAATCTGCATATTAACTGGACAAAACAGATGGGCAACAGTCATGTGGAAGGTGCATTTGTAGAGTGTACCAGGGTTTGTTTTTTAGGTCAGGATTGGGAAAGAAATTCTGCTGAATGATTATAAGCAGCTCGGGGCTAAATTAAGAAGCAGAAAGAAGAGAAAGGTAACGATCTCTGAATTACTACCTGAGGCACCTAAAATTGGCATAGGGAACTGGCTATTTTAGATTGAGTTTAATGTAATAAGGTAAGATTAATAGCATGAGGGGTGATCCTCTTGAAATAGACAAGATTCTGAGTGGGCTTGGCAGTTTAGACATTAAGAAGAAGTTTCCAATAGTGGACGAATCTCAAACATAATTACAGAATAAACGGACACTCATTTAAAACTGAGATGAAAAGGAATTTCTTCTCCCAGATCATAGTGAATGTGTGAAATTTCTACCCCTGAGATTTGTGGAGGGTAGATCACTGAAAATATTTAAAGGGCACGTCGATAGATTTTTGTAAAATGTGAATGTTGAGGGCTACATTGAGTTGGCATAGGGGATGAATTAGCTGAGGGCAGGTTAACCATAATCTTATTAAATCATTAGGTAGGTTTGAAGAGCCAAATGGTCTACTCCTGCTCCTTTTCCGGTGTTCTTAAGTTAATGGCACTCTGTAGTTTTAACACTCTCAGACCCTATACAACTGTATTTACACCCTAATGGTTATGCACTCACTAATGTTCACACAAACTTTTGCACACTCCTATATGATCACATACACTTTCTACACTCCTGTGCACACACACACTCCCTAATATTTACAAATACATACTCCCATCATTTTGCATATTTCCTAATGATGACACTTTCCAATATTCATACACAAAGATGTGCCACAGAGACATGTTGTAGGTACTGTACAGATTTTCCATGTTGAGTCATTCTATAAAGTTCAACACCTAAGTAACATTTTCCTTTCCCCAGTTCATAAATAGAGCCAAGTCAGTTTTCACCTTTGTGCTACCCTGACTGAGACTGGCCTACTCAGCATAGGATCCACCACCTTACTGAACCTTTCTGATGATGTTACCAACTGAAGGTTTGTAGGGAAGGGATTTCTTTCATTGTACTTACAACAGCAGCCAATGAAACACAGAAATATTTGGGTTGTTCAGAGTTTACCTCCATTCTATCCTCTGAAATCCACTAACATGATTTCCACTTATTAAAGGCTGGACTCTCACACTCAACAGCAGTGTTAAAACACTTCTAATCAGCACATAGATTGGCAATTAGTCCCACTCTTGCAGAATAATTTGCTTCTGATAAAATATACAATTAAATTTTGAGAAATGCAAGTGTTTTATGTAGATACCTGCGAACAGGGTAAAAAATTAAATGCATAACTTTTCTCATGAGAAAGACTAACTATTTGTAAGTGGATGTGCATTAATCTTTTTATGGCTACATCCAGCCTGTGATATTACCTCTTCGGGGGCACTCTCTTTTTTTACAGTTCAGAAACAATCTCTGCCACAAAAAGAAATCACAGTGAAGTGTCTTCTGAGTCTGCGGTGCCTCATTACTTGTGAATCTGAAATGTTATCTGACCTTGATGGAGGGTTTGTGTCACCTGACAGTGCAAAGGTCCTGGTGAGAATTTCGCAGAATCTGCATAGACGAGGACACAGATGTCTTTGATCACAAGTCAAGAAAGTTGCAGCCTCGCTGGTTTCTTGCTGTTGCGTTTGGAAGGATTTAGTATAAACTCTCTCTGTCTCTCAAGACAACCAGCAACCTGAGTGACGGCTGCCAAAGGTGCCTGAATGTATGTGTCTGCCACTTTATTTGTTCCATCTCTATTCCTCACCAGATTTAAATTAAAAAATCACACCTCCATATCAATTAAAAACACACTCCCACGTAAATTAGATTTCTGTTAGAATTGTTTGCAGAGATAATGAGCAAGTTAGACAAAGGGAGCCAGTGGGTGTGACCTATTTGGACTTCCAGAGGCCTTTGACAAGGCGCCATACAAGAATCTGTGGAACAAGATGACAGCCCATGGTGTTAGGGGCAAGGTACTGGTGTAGATAGAGGATTCTCTGGCTGGCACAAGGCAGAAAGTGGGGATAAAGGGGTCTTTTTCTGGATTGCAACCGGTGAGTAGTGGAGTTTCGCAGGGGTCACTGCTGGGACCTCAACTATTCATGATATACATTAACGATCAGGGCAAAGAAACTGAAGACATTGTTGCTAAGGAGGAGGTAAGGAGGCTGCAGAATGATTTCTGAGGTCCTCGTCTCTCCTATTAGTGGAAATATCGTCTCTATGCCAACACTATCCAGGCCAGTCAATACTCTGTAAGTTCAGTGAGAACCCCCTTCATCCTTCTCAGCTCCATCAAAAATAGACCCAAAATCCTTAATCAGCCTTTAAAACAGGGAGGTTGGCATTACTCTTTACTTGTAACGCCTCCTCCTATCTTACCTCCCACTTCTACTCCTTCCCAGTGAATTGTCCCCTTCCAGGGCCTCACCATCCTCAAGGCCGAGACCTCTCAACAATACCCTGTTCTGGAAGGTGCAGTAAACTTGCACAATGTCAAGGAGACATGCTAAGAGAGTAGGCAAAGAAGTCGTGGATGGAATACAATGTAGGAAAGGGAGAGGCTATGTACTTTGGTGGGAAGAAGAGGCATAGACTATTTTCTAAATCAAGAAAGGCTTTGAAAATCTGAAGCACAAAGGGATTTGGGAATCCTAGTTCAGGATTCTCTTAAGGTTAATAAGCAGGTTCAGTTGGCAAATATAATGTTAGCATTCACTTCAAGAGGGCGAGAATGTAAGAGCAGGGATATAGTGCTGAGGTACAAGGTTCTGATTAGACTGCACTTGAAATATTGTGAGTAGTTTTTGGCCTTGTATCTAAGGAAGAATGTGTTAATCTTGGACAGGATCCAGAGGAGGTTGACAAGAATGATCCTGGGGATGAAGGGTTTTACATATGAGGAGCGGTTGAGAACTTTGGGTCATATTTGATGGAGCTTAGAAGGATGAAGGGGGTTCTCACTGAAACTTACAGAGTACTGACTGGCCTGGACAGTGTGGACATGGAGATGGTGTTTCCACTAATCAGAGAGACTAGGACCCAACAGTACAGCCTCAGAGTGAAGGGACAAACGTTTTGAGATGAGGAAGAATTTCTTCAGCCAAAAGGTGATGAAACTGTGGAACTCACTACCACAGAGGGCTGTGAAAACTAAGTCATCGAGTGTACTTAAGACAGAGATAGATAAAACCAGAAATTGCTAGCAAAGCTAGCAGGTCTAGCACATCTGTGGAGAGCAATCAGGGTTAATGTTTTGGGTCCAGAACTCCATTGACACAAAAATAAACCTAGCTCCAGTCTCCCTCCTCTGTGGTAAAAATTCAGCCTCCTGTATCCACAGAGTGACCACATTGTATCTACATACATGCTGAGGCATATTAAAGTTGAATGCAAAGCTCCCTTTACCCTATCCCAAGAACACACCTCAGGCAGCTTAGGGACACAGAACACAGGAGCAGCATCCTCTGCTCCACCAATGTCTGGTCAGCACAGAATGAGGACTGGCTCTGATCCAATCCTGAGCCTTTCCTTTATTTGTTCTCAGGATATGGGAAAGTGCTTCCCCTACCCTTCTCCAATTGTCCTATATGGCTCAGTATAAAATTAGGAGGTGATGAGATTTTGAAAAGGATTTTAAATGACATTTTCTATATCTGTATTGAGGTCTACATCCAGGGGCACTAATCAAATTGCTAATAGGAAGAAAGACAGGCCAACAGCGTGCAGTAAAATGTAAATGATCAAAAAATGTGCTCAGATAACCCACAGCAATGAATTAGAAAGCAGCCTCCTCAGCAGGAATGGTTGGTCCAGGCAGTCTGGATGCACCCTCCTGTCATTCAGCTGACAGTGTCTACAACATGGATTCCATCTCAAAGCCCTTACGTCACCCATTTAGCAACACTGATTCATTCTGTGATCTCATGTCCTTATACTGAAAAGGTAAAAACAATGACTGCAGATGCTGGAAACCAGATTCTGGATTAGTGGTGCTGGAAGAGCACAGCAGTTCAGGCAGCATCCAACGACCAGCGAAATCGACGTTTCGGGCAAAAGCCCTTCATCAGGAATAAAGGTAGTGAGCCTGAAGCGTGGAGAGATAAGCTAGAGGAGGGTGGGGGTGGGGAGAAAGTAGGATAGAGTACAATGGGTGAGTGGGGGAGGGGATGAAGGTGATAGGTCAGGGAGGAGAGGGTGGAGTGGATAGGTGGAAAAGGAGATAGGCAGGTAGGACAAGTCCGGATAAGTCATGGGGACAGTTACTGAGCTGGAAGTTTGGAACTAGGGTGAGGTGGGGAAGGGGAAATGAGGAAACTGTTGAAGTCCACATTGATGCCCTGGGGTTGAAGTGTTCCGAGGCGGAAGATGAGGTGTTCTTCCTCCAGGCGTCTGGTGGTGAGGGAGCGGCGGTGAAGGAGGCCCAGGACCTCCATGTCCTTGGCAGAGTGGGAGAGGGAGTTGAAATGTTGGGCCACGGGGCGGTGTGATTGATTGGTGGGGGTGTCCCGGAGATGTTCCCTAAAGCGCTCTGCTAGGAGGTGCCCAGTTTCCCCAATGTCGAGGAGACCGCATCGGGAGCAACGGATACAATAAATGATATTAATGGATGTGCAAGTAAAACTTTGATGGATGTGGAAGGCTCCTTTAGGGCCTTGGATAGAGGTGAGGGAGGAGGTGTGGATGCAGGTTTTACATTCCTGCGGTGGGAGTGGAAAGTGCCAGGATGGGAGGGTGGGTTGTAGGGGGGGTGCGTGGACCTGACCAGGTAGTCACAGAGGGAACAGTCTTTGCGGTAGGCGGAAAGGGGTGAGGAGGGAAATGTATCCCTGGTGGTAGGATCTGTTTGGAGATGGCGGAAATGTCGGCGGATGATTTGGTTTATGCGAAGGTTGGTAGGGTGGAAGGTGAGCACCAGGGGTGTTCTGTCCTTGTTACAGTTGGAAGGGTGGGGTCTGAGGGCGGAGGTGCGGATGTGGACGAGATGCGTTGGAAGGCATCTTTAACCACGTGGGAAGGGAAATTGCGGTCTCTAAAGAAGGAGGCCATCTGGTGTGTTCTGTGGTGGAATTGGTCCTCCTGGGAGCAGATACGGCGGAGGCGGAGGAATTGGGAATACGGGATGGCATTTTTGCAAGAGATAGGTTGGGAAGAGGTGTAATCCATGTAGCTGTGTGAGTCGGTGGGTTTGTAAAAAATGTCAGTGTCAAGTTGGTCGTCATTAATGGAGATGGAGAGGTCCAGGAAGGGGAGGGAGGTGTCAGAGATGGTCCAGGTAAATTTAAGGCCAGGGTGGAACGTGTTGGTGAAACTGATGATTGCTCAACCTCCTCGCGGGAGCACGAGGTTGCGCCAATGCAGTCATCAATGTAGTGGAGGAAGAGGTGGGGAGTGGTGCCGGTGTAGTTACGGAAGATCAACTGCTCTACGTAGCCAACTAAGAGACAGGCACAGCTGGGGCCCATACGTGTGCCCATGGCTACCCCTTTGGTCTGGAGGAAGTGGGAGGATTCAAAGGAGAAATTGTTAAGGGTGTGGACCAGTTCGGCCAAACGAATGAGAGTGTCGGTGGAAGGGTACTGTTGGGGACGTCTGGAGAGGAAAAAACGGAGGGCTTGGAGGCCCTGGTCATGGCAGATGGAGGTGTAGAGGGATTGGATATTCATGGTGAAGATGAGGCGTTGGGGACCGGGGAAATGGAAGTCTTGGAGGAGGTGGGGCGTTGGGGACCAGGGAAACGGAAATCTTGGAGGAGGTGGGCATTGGGGAAAGGTCCATTCTATTACTTTCAGTGTCTCTTGATGAAATAAATGGCCCATAATACAATGGGTGAACAGTTATGATCTTTGATCTGTGCTTGGAGGTGAATAATACATCCAATCATAGCTTCCTAGCATGTTTCTGTTCTTGTGAATTGCTGGATTCCTAAGGCACGACACCAATTGTTCAAAAGAAATTCATTCATTTGGCACCTTCAGAATTCCTGGAAGTCTCAAAGTGCTTTTTGCTGATTTTTAAAGTATGGGAAATGTAATAGCCCATTTATGCAAAGCAAGGTTCCAGCAATAGCAATTTGCCAAACGATCAGGCAACCTGCTTTTGTGATATTGGTTGAGAGCTAATTGTTGGCCTAGGTCACAAAGGGGGACTTTCCCATTTCTCTTGGAAACAGAACTATGGGATCTTGAGCAAACATGAAATGATAGCTAAGGTATCATTGCCCTGATTCAAAAGCAAAGGCGCAAAAACATTAGTGTTTTGCAGTTGTACCATCTCTAATATAGTAAAACATCCTAAGATACTTCACATTAAGTATAAAAAAAAATGGAATGGAGTTGCAGAATGAAATATTAGAGCAGTTGACCAAATGCTTTATCACAGAACTAGGTTTTAAGAACTGTTTAAAGGAGGAAAGAAAGATAGAAAAGTGAGAGGGTTCAAGGAAGAAATTCCAGTGCTTAGGGCAATGGTGGGTGAAAGCAATAATGATGAAGCATTTAAACTCAAGAGGCCAAAATTGGAGGAACAAAGATGTATCAAATATGAAACAAATGTTTAACAAAAATTACAGGGTTACTGATGGGAAAATAACAAGGTTAATTCACTTTCTATCCTAAAATTACTACTCATTACAAATTAAAATGGATCCCAATAATTATGAGTAAACAGTAGATATTGATTTACAGTTGGAACTGCATGGAGTAAATTAGAAATGTGTGTAAAGATGGTGGGTTTGAAGTGAAATAGGCTGTCCACCACTACAGTAAATTATGATGAATAATGGTGTAATTAATGAGTAAAATTAATTTTGCTGATCAGAGAAGCTTCTAATTATAATGCTCTGACCTAGGATGAAGGGGTTCACTGCCTCTCTAGTTCCATTACTCCACTGGTCATGGACATCAATTTAAAATCTTTATCAAGTTACTGAAATTACCAACTGTACGTTTTATCTATTTTAGGTTTAGAGTTTAAAAAATCATTACTAAACAACCAAATCATTGATTTATTGTGAAAAGAGTATTCGGCAAAGATGTAAAGCTGATCAACACATTTAGAAATATAAAAATAAAAATCTACCCTTCTAAATAATCCAACATACACACACCAATTATAAAAACTAAAGTAGTTGCCTTCTGTTGGGATTAATTTTGAAAGGAAGAAATTGGCCAATAATTGTTAGTGCTTGAAAGAAAAAAGGATAAAGCATGGTATATTCAAAATGACTTTCATTAAGCATTCTGGTACACATAGATGGGTGTCACAAAACATGGGTAATTGTCAAAGGGACTTTTGCAAAAGCAGTTCATTTAGAAATTATCAGGAATTCAGAAACTTTTCAAAAGAACAGCTGTGTCAGTTTTTCAGGTCTTACACTGGACTCAACAAATGGGTTTTCTCAGAAAAGCAGAGGATAAGCTTGGTAGATTTTCTCTCTTTTTCTCTCTATCGGCTGTATCTCAACTGAATGTGAAACAATATCCAAAACAAAGCCATGAACCTAGGCATGTGATTTCCGGTAAACGAATCCAAGCAATTAGCTTAAGCAATATGACTTTTAAGAGGTGCCTTTAAAAAAAAGTCCTAATACGTCCTTTTGGTCATCCCTTTTTAAAAACAAAGCACTGGCTCAGGGATCCTTCCAGTATTCCAAATGAACCATATTCAACAGTTTTTTTAATCATGAATCCTCAAAAAATAATTAATAAAGTATCATCTTAAAAATTGGTAAATTACACATCATTACTTCTTAGAAAAAGTGACAGCATTATTTTTCAGAAGATTGTTGTGTTCAGTAGGCACGTTGTCCTCATCTATTTTTATCATCAAACCTTATTCACTTAATAATATGAGGGAAATGGCAGAAATAGCTACAGGGGAAGAAAACAACCTCTAAAGTAAAATTCTTTCAAATCTCATTCTCTCCGCTCCAAAAACTTGCACTTGGGCTTAGCCTAGATTGCCATGATAGTAACTCCAGTCCCAAAATCTCCAATTAGTGATGTGATGGCATACTGCAGTGAACATTATTGTCAGTCTCAATGTCCTTGACCTGACCCCAAACACCATGTCCAGAAGCATAACCACTATGGCACTGAACAAGTAACTCAGAGCTTATGAGTTCACCTTTCACAAATTCTATAAATGAATTCAATAAAATCAAAAACAACCAAGAAGCACGTTTGGAAAAGTGGTTAAATTGTGAGAGAAAGAGTGCATTTATATTCTGTATAAAGCTTTTCATACCTCAAGACATTGAAGAACAATTCTTTTTTTTATTTTAATCACTATAGCAATGAAGGAAAATGGGATTTAGGAACAGCAACATTCCACCAAAAGATAATAGTTAGATGATCTGTTTTTAATTATGTTTTTAAAGGACATCGGACTCCACAAAACCTCGCCAATGGGCATCCGAAGTTTATATCCCCTTGAATGCATGAATAGGGCCTCGTTTTAACATCTCATATGAAACATGGCACATCATTTATTCCAGTATCACCCAATGGTGTCTGTAAACTACAGAACACAAGTCTAATCAGGAGACAATATAGTCATAGATATTTAGCATAAATCTTACCAGAAAAGTTACAAATCAATCCTATATCATAAGGATAGCAAATTTTAGTTGTTGCAATAACTTTTATTAGTACTGAGAAGGGCCCATAATTACAAATGGGATTTGGATCTTCAAATGAGAGGAATATTCTGAAATATTACAAGTGAATTGTATGCGAGTGTCACTAACTGGTGGGCCATGTAAGGTCGGCATGGATGTCTCTTCCCTTTTGAGACAGCGATGAAGGAAATTGCATCAATGCTAATTTCTCTGGTAATGCTCCAGAATTGTTAGATCTCAGCTGAATGGAGCCACAAGCAAGTATGGTTTGGACAGGAGTGAGGATGGGGAGATGGAGAATGGGAGGAACAAGTTAATTAACATCAAGAATGGAAGGAAGCAAAGTGTCCACAATCAGACAGGAAGACACAAGTAAAAGGCGAGTTGGTTGTGTGGGTGGGGCTCAAGAGTTCGAGGTCTTGAGGTCAGGAGCAGAGGGATCTTGGTGTCCATGTACACAGATCTCTGAAAGTTGCAACCCAGGTAAATAGTGCGGTGAAGAAGGCATATGGTATACTGGCTTTTATTGGTAGAGGAATTGGGTTCTGGAGTCCTGAGGTCATGTTGCAGTTGTATCAGACTCTGGTGCGGCCGCATCTGGAGTATTGTGTGCAGTTTTGGTCGCCATACTATAGGAAGGATGTGGAGGCAATGGAACGGGTGCAGAAGAGGTTTACCAGGATGTTGCCTGGTATGGTAGGAAGATCGTATGAGGAAAGGCTGAGGCACTTGGGGCTGTTTTCATTGAAGAAAAGAAGGTTTAGGGGTGACTTGATAAAGGTGTACAAGATGATTAGGGGGTTAGATCGGGTTGACCAAGAACTTTTTCCACGTATGGAGTCAGCTATTACGAGGGGGCATAGCATTAAATTAAGGGGTGGTAGGTATAGGACAGATGTTAGGGGTAGATTCTTTACTCAGCAAGTCGTGAGTTCATGGAATGCCCTGCCAGTAGCAGTGGTGGACTCTCCCTCTTTATGGGCATTTAAATGGGCATTGGATAGGCATATGGAGGATAGTGTAAGTTAGGTGGGCTTGGATTGGCACAACATTAAGGGCCAAAGGGCCTGTACTGCGCTGTATTTTCTATGTTCTATAACCTTTACAAAATTATTATCCATTTCAGAAGGAACACAGGTTACATCTGTCAGGCAGCAAATCATTCTCTGACTGTCAGCCTTAACCCTTCTTGCTCTTTCCCATCAATTGCTGCTGGATAGGTCCTGCTGTGAGCAAATAGCTGCCTGGCTTTGCCTGTGTATCAATAGCAACAACAAAGAACTCATGTAAAGCATTTTGAATTGTTTCAATGATGTTGTAGGGAATTGCATATGACCAAATAGAGGAGATTTCCTGTATTGGGTGACACAATTGCTTAATTTAGCTCTTCGAGAGTTTGTGTATAAGCATTCTGTGCAGTGCCTTGGGACATAATACTACATCAAAAGCTGCTGTATAAAAACAAGTTGTTGTCAGATCAGAATTACTCATTTCCAGTCTCTCGGAAGAAAGGCTCCATTGGCCAATTTCTACCAATGCCAAAATCCATTAAAAGCATCTTAAGTTATCCTAGAAAAATCATAATGGAATGTCTGGTTCTATTTACTTTGAGATATCAAATGCAGTTTTCAGTGGGTTATAGTGGGGAAAAAAAATGCAGGCTTCCACATGAGTTTTGTTTTATTTTGCAGCAGGCAAAATGCCTATTTGGTGTTAAACAAATGAAACTGGTCACTGCTGTTAACCCACTTTCAGGTCAAGACCTCTCAATTCTATTTCTCTTATCTTCTCTCACTGAAGGTACAGAAAAAGCTACAGAGTGCAATGGAAGTGGGATTACCCAGCAGCCATAGAGGTAGAGAAGGTCCTCTACTAAGATTACAGGGTTGGTGAAAATACAACATGGAGAAAGGCCATTCAGTCCAACCAGTTGGCACTGTTGCTTATCTTCCAAACATGCTGTAACCCTAATGTGCCTATTCTCTTCCTGTTTCCTTCAAACAGCTTTATAAGCAATTCTATAATATTGATGTGGTCTCTGCTTCACTTAATAACTCCAGTCATGCGATCTCCAGATTCACACCCCTTCGCATAAAAATGGATCTCATGTTATGTAGATGTCCTCCCATTAACTGGAAAAAATGCACTATCTAAACTGTCTCATCCTTTCATAATTTTTAATATTTATTTTACATTTCCTCAGTTGTAACAGAACAATCTTTCAATTTTTCAAATCTTTCTGCATATTCACACTACTGTTGTTGTGAATGCTAGAACAGTCCAAGTTTTACTGCACTCACTTAGTCATTGAGAAGAGAAAGGATTGCAAAGGGAAGAATATTACAGAGAGCAAAATAGAATCAGAGACAGAGAAAAGAGGGAATGGCAAAAAGACAAGGATTAGCAAGTATAAGACAAGAAGCAATGCATTAATATCCACATACCAAAAAAATGGTGTCACTGTTAATAATTCTTGAGTGGCTTAGTATACCAGGTGTGTGGCCTCTGACTGAAATCTCACTCAAGAGTGTTTCTGAGTTGACAAGTTTGATGTCCAGACAAATGTAAACATTGGCGCTGGTCCCATCAGAGGTCTTCACGGTACAGTAATTTGGGATTAGTCTGTACTGTCAGTTTTAGAAAGGATTATTACTGACAACAATAGGCTTTCATAATAGCAAGATTTCAGATGTATAGTTTGCATTTCACACTTAATTCAAACTTTTGTATAAGCCAGAAGTGATAACGGAAAATTGATCAGAAAATTAGCAAAGCAATCCAAATTCTGTGTGACAAATTGAAACATGGCAGTTTAAACTGTCAATCCCATTGTATGTTGCTATCTCCCTCTGTTTCTCTCCTGTCCCTTGACCGCTTTGCCTGTTGCTATCTCCCATCCCCTTTCTTTTACTATGTTCTCTCTACCATCCATGTCTATTTCTCCCATCTCACTTCCCCACCTCATATCACTGTTCCTGTCCTATCCCCTTTCATCTCCCCTAATGCTATGCCCTATTTCTGTTTCTCCCATATTTTCAAGTATTCTGACCCCTCTTTAGTTACCACTGTCCCCCTTCCCCTTTCTTTCAAATGAAGAGAGATTGGTTTGACTGGGCTCATATTCATTAGAGTTTAGAAGGATGAGAGAGGATCTGACTGAAACATATAAAATTCTAACAAGGGCTGGACAAACGAGATGCAGGGACATGTTTCCTCTGATGGGGAAATTAGAACCAGGGTCATGATTTCAGGTTATGAAATAGGCCAGTTAGAACTGAGATGAGGAAACATTCTTCACTCAGAGGGTGGAATTCACTACCACTGGAAGACTGTGAAGCCTGCATCACTTATTATATTAAAGAATAAGATAGATACATTTTTAGACATTAAAGGCATCAAGGGATAAGGAGTGGATGTAGGATTGTAGCATTGAGAAATAACATCAGCCACGTTCATTTTGAATGGTACAGCAGGCCCAGAGGGCCAAAGGGCCTACTTCTACTCCTAGTTTCTACATCCATCTCACTTCTATCTCTCCAACGTCTCTGTGACCTTATGTTTCACTGCAAATTAGAGAACAGATAAAGCATCTATAATCGTCCCATGGTCATGACAGCAGCCCTAAGGAGATGTAGCTACGAGCTGTTACTTGGGCACAACACCATGCTTTGTGCTGTATCAGAGCAAGTCAGCAGGCGTGATACCATATTCTGTCATTCTACAATCCAGACTGACAGTTAGCACTCGTTGCAACAACTTCTATCTATGAAAGAATTACTATTACAAATGGGGCTAACATTCACACCTCTCCCTTATTTCCAAACTCCAAACAGTTTTCAAAAAAAAATTTCTTGGCTGCCAAACCAGCCTCAAATGATATACAGTCTCTAATTTAGAATTAAAAACCTTCTTCATTCATTTCTCTTCTTCGAATCATCCAAAGCTCCAATTAAGTTCTGCATATTTACTTCCAGCCAGACTCATTGATGTTAGGGCATTCACTTTATTCCTCTCATTCAGCTTTTCTGGCTTATCATCTCACATTTCTTACTTTCCTTCATGCTGTTGCATTCATTCATTAGTTATTACTTATTTTATTCCATTTTAACCATTTCAACTTGTGTCTATCTTGCCACATCATAATTTCTCTTTAATGTTCTGCTTATTCACTTACTTCTTTATTGTCTTTAAACACCTTCTTATCCAATTCACTCTCATCAAGTAATTCGTGGGCTACAGTGATACTACTGCTCTCTTTCTGCTTAAAATACAATGTCTCTCTACCCTGTCCCAATTCTCTCTGGCACCTGTTTCTCCTCTGTCCGTCTGTCCCATCCCTACACAATCCTCCCACATCCCCTGGCCTATCTCATCAACTTCTAACCCAATCTCTTCAAGGCAATTCTCTTTGCCTATATCTGTCCCCGTTCCCCTTCATCCGTATCACTCACCCCCAACCTCATCCTGCTTTCTTTGTTCCTCTGACTCTGTCCTTTCCCCATTCTCCTTACTGCTCTTGTCCTCAGCGCAATCTCATTCCATCTCTGTCCCTACATTCCATCCTCCATTATTATCATTGGTCTTCATTTCCTCCTGCCCTCATTCCCATCTGACAGACTTGCAAAACTTTCTCCTTGTCACTAGCTTTCATAAGATTCACATGCGGAGAGAACAGATCGTTAGATGTTCGATGAACTAATTGCAAGGAGCTGACCACATCCTTGGGAGCTGGGTTCATCTCATTCCCCCTTTTTGTAATATCCAGAAGTGCTATCACACACAACTGAACAGAATTTTTTTCCTCATCACCAATTCACTGTGATTTTTTTTAACTATTAACTACCACCAGTAAATCAACTATGGTGCCAACTAGATACTTCCAAGCAAAGCCCATTAATGGCAATGCAAACCATCAGAAGGTGAGGGCTAGGTAGGGAGAGGGGAAGGGGACTACATCAAAATGTAGATAAAGCACAATACCCCTGTGTGGTGTCCACTTTGGGGGCAGCACGGTGGCTCAGTGGTTAGTACTGCTGCCTCACATCGCCAAGGACCCGGGTTCAATTCCCATCTCGGGCGATTGTCTGTGTGGAGTTTTCACATTCTCCCTGTGTCTGCGTGGTTTCTCGGGGTGCTCCAGTTTCCTCCCACAATGCAAAGTTGTGCAGGTTAGGTGAATTGGCCATGCTAAATCACCCATCGTGTTCAGGGATGTGTAGGTTAGCTGCATTAGTCAGGGGCAAATGTAGAGTGGTAAGGTAGGGGAATGGGTCAGGGTGCGTTGCTCTACGGAGGGTCGGTGTGGACCTGTTGGGGCAAAGGGCCTGCTTCCATATTGTAGGAAATATAATCTTCTAAAAGCATCAAGAGTATTGATGGACACCAGGTGTTCTCTCTCCAAGGACACCTGGGCATGAATATAGCTGTGGAAGAGGGACAGACAGTCAGCTGTAACGACCTCCAGCTGCCTGGACCTGTTAAGAATCATAGAATCCCTACTGTGTGGAAACAGACTCTTCGGCCCAACAAGTCCACACCAACCCTCCAAAGAGTAACCCACCCAGACCCATTTCCCATACCCTATATTTACCCCTGATTAATGAATTTAACCTACACAACCTAGAAAACTATGGGCAATTTAACATGGCCAATTCACCTAAACTGCACATCTTTGGACTGTGGGAGGAAACTGGAGCACCCAGAGGAAACCTTCACAAACTCCACACAGTCAGTCATCCAAGGCTGGAATTGAACCTGGAATCCTGACACTGTGAAGCAGCAGTGCTAACCACTGAGCCACTATGCCGCCCAGAACAGCCAACTTGGCCAGGCTCAGGAGCAAATCCATGCGGAGGTCCTCTGATTTGCCCCCACCTGTTTCGCATCGGATACCCAAAGATCAAGAGTGTGAGGCTGAGGTTCAACCAAAAGTATAAGAAAAGATTTTTCAATCAACTAAAAAGGGAGTGCAATCACACACAACCAACATGCATGTGACCCATGGATGCCACACTGCTGCAAAATAAACAATTAGACTGGGTGTGAGTGAATTGCCCCAATCTGCGGTTACATGGAACTCCTTTGTTGTTTACACCATTCTGATTTACTGCTTTCAGCTTAAATAAAATGAATTACTTTCTAACACCAATAAATTGCACATATTGGGAACAACAAAAAAAAATTGATCTGACCAATTGAATGACCATTGAGAATCTTTCTTGCCAAAAGATTAAAATCAAGGTAAAATGACGATATGTCTCCTCAGACTGTTTTCCATAGTTATTGCAAAACTTTAAAGCTGGATAATCTCACTGCCTCCATTCCTCCAAGTCTGAGCTCATACACATTCCACTCTCCCTTTACTTCACCCTATCCCCAGCTGTGCCTTCAGCCATCAAAGGCTCTAAACTCTGGAAACCCTTTCTCTGAACCTCTCTAATTACCTGAAATATCTTCTTTAAATCTCTTGTTTTAACCAAGCTTATTATCTCTCCTAAAATTTCCTTCTTTGGCTTGGTACCATTGTCTGGTTACTTACCTGTGGCACACCTTGGGTCATTCGTTGGTCAGAACATTGAGTATAGGAGTTGGAATGTCATGTTGCAACTGCACAGGTGAGGCCACTTTTAGAATACTGCGTACAATTCTGGTCACCCTTCTATAGGAGAGATGTTGGTAAACTTGCAAAAGTGCAGAAAAGATTTACAAGGATGCTGCCAGGACTCGAGGGTTTGAGTTATAGGGAGAGGCTGAATTAGCTGAGGCTTTTTTCCCTGGAGCTTTGGAGGCTGAGGGGTGACTTTAGAGAGGTTTATAAGATCATTAGAAGCTTAGGATAGGGTGAAGAGCCAAGGCTTTTTTCTAGTGTAGGGGAGTGCAAAACTAGACGTCACAGGTTTAAGGTGAGAGGGGAAAGATTTAAAAAGGACATGAGGAAACTTTTTCATGCAGAGGGTAGTGCATGTGTAGATCTAGATTCTAACTCTATGACTCTATAAATGCTGTGTAAATAATCTTGGGAGCAGAACTATTGAATTACCAGAAGGCAAAATAATGCAGTCAATGTTGATTTTTATTTCAATAAAAGACTATCCAAGTTGTACTCGTCAGTCAGGATTCCTCTTGCTTTGGTGGTTTGGTAATAAAATGAGCTGAGGACCTTCAATATAAATTTGCCACGACAGCAATTTCCTCCCAGGATCTTCATCAGCTTTGCAACGTGATCTGCAAGCTGGAAAACCATCCTTCATGGTCCACTGCCAATGGGACAGAGCAAAATATACTTCTGATTTAGAAAGGTTGCAGAGGACAACATCCTTTCTCAGAAAAATGCAGAGGGAATATAGCACCACTCTCCTGATTCACTTTCCTCGCTAGAGGGCCTCTATTAATCTTTGGGGACAATGATTTTAAAGGGACTGGGGAGCATCACTTCATCATCATGGTATGCATGATCTCATGTGCAGGAAGTGTCCATGATGCTCATGAGACTGTAATACTGTCCTCTTTCTCTCTCAATGAAAAAAAATGGCATACGACATGTTCCACATATAAAACAGAGGACCATTTATAAGAGCTGAAAAGATTAGAACAGGGAGGCTAACATTTCAGGGATTGGCCCTTCATCAAATCTGATAGAGTCAGGGTTAAAAAAGCATTTTTCAAATGACAGAGAGTGGGAATGAGTCGAATAGAACGTAGAACATAGAAAAATACAGTGCAGTACTAGCCCTTTGGCCCTCGATGTTGCGCCGATCCGCGCCCACCTAACCTACACTAGCCCACTATCCTCCATATGCCTATCCAATGCCTGTTTAAATGCCCATAAAGAGGGAGAGTCCACCACTGCTACTGGCAGGGCATTCCATGACCTCACGACTCGCTGAGTAAAGAATCTACCCCTAACATCTGTCCTATACCTACCACCCCTTAATTTAAAGCTATGCCCCCTCATAATAGCTGACTCCATACGTGGAAAAAGGGTCTCACGGTCAACCCTATCTAAACCCCTAATCATCTTGTACACCTTTATCAAGTCACCCCTAAACCTTCTTTTCTCCAATGAAAACAGCCCCAAGTGCCTCAGCCTTTCCTCATACGATCTTCCTACCATACCAGGCAACATCCTGGTAAACCCCTTCTGCACCCGTTCCAGTGCCTCCACAACCTTCCTATAGTATGGCGACCAAGACTGCACACAATACTCCAGATGCGGCCGCATCAGAGTCTTATACAACTGCAACATGACCTCAGGACTCCGGAACTCAATTCCTCTACCAATAAAAGCCAGTGCGCCATATGCCTTCTTCACAGCACTATTTACCTGGGTGGCAACTTTCAGAGATCTGTGTACATGGACACCAAGATCCCTCTGCTCATCCACACTACCAAGTATCCGACCATTAGCCCAGTACCCCATCTTTTTGTTACTCATACCAAAGTGAATCACCTCACACTTACCCACATTGAACTCCATTTGCCACCTTTCTGCCCAGCTCTGCAGCTTATCTATATCCCGCTGTAACCTGCCACATCCTTCCTCACTGTCAACAACTCCACTGACTTTCGTATCATCCGCAAACTTGCTCACCCAACCTTCTAGCCCTCCTCTAGGTCATTTATAAAAATGACAAACAGCAATGGTCCCAAAACAGATCCTTGCGGAACACCGCTAGTAACTGCACTCCAAGATGAACCTTTACCATCAACTATTACCCTCTGTCTTCTTCCAGCCTGCCAATTCCTAATCCAAACCTCCAACTCACTCTCAATACCATACCTCCATATTTTTTGCAGTAGCCTACCATGGGGAACCTTATCAAACGCCTTACTAAAATCCATATATACCACATCTACCGCTTTACCCTCGTCCACCTCCTTAGTCACCTTCTCAAAGAATTCAATGAGGTTTGTGAGGCACAACCTGCCCTTCACAAAACCATGCTGACTATCCTTGATCCTATCCAGATGTTCATAAATCCTATCCCTTACAATTCTCTCTAAGACTTTGCCCACAACAGAAGTGAGACTCACCGGCCTATAGTTACTAGGGTTATCCCTACTCCCCCTCTTGAAAAAGGGAACCATATTTGCTATCCTCCAGTCTTCTGGCACTATTCCTGTAGACAACGAGGACATAAAAATCAAGGCCAATGGCTCTGCAATCTCCTCCCTTGCTTCCCAGAGAATCCTAGGATAAATGCCATCAGGCCCAGGGGACTTATCTATTTTCACCCTTTCCAGAATTTCAAATACCTCTTCCCTACATACCTCAAAGCCGTCCATTCTAATTAATTGTGACTCAGTATTCACATCGGCAACAATGTCCTGTTCTTGAGTGAATACTGACGAAAAGTATTCATTCAGTATCTCCCCAATCTCTTCAGCCTCCACACGCAACTTCCCACTACTATCCTTGAATGAACCTATTCCTACCTGCTGTGCTCTTCCAGCACCACTAATCCAGTATTTGATTTTCAGCATCTGCAGTCATTGTTTTTACCTATTCCTACCCTAGTCATTCTTTTATTCCTGCAATAGTTTCTGTTCAAAAGCGGTCACTGCTTTTACAAAGAGGTAGCTAATGGATTTAGAAATTTGAAATTAAATGTTAAAAAATGCAAGAAACCCGGGCAAAGAACTTGGATGAGGAATGATGGATCCATGCATCAGACAGAAATAGAGATAGCTAGAGAGGAAAACAGGGAGATGGATGATGAAGAGCTAAAGCAACATAGGGGCAGAATGAGGGGATGGAGAAATAGCGCAACTGGTTAACAGAAGCAGGGAGACTGTAGGAGAGAGGTTCAGAAAGAAGAAGGGAGGTAATAGGAGAGGTAGGTAAGTGGACAGGTGGGTAATAATAAAATTAGATTGTGCTGGAAACACTCAGCAGGTCTAGCAGAATCTTTGTGGAGAGAAACAGAGTTAACGTTTCGGGTCCAGTATGATTGTTGTTGCAACCAGGTAGGCAGGCAGATTAATAGGCTGGTTAGTGAACAATTGGCAGGCAAGTGTGTGTAGGTAGGCAGGCAGACAGGTAGAAATGAAGATAGGTAGAAAGACGGATAGACAGACGAACAGAAAGACAGTTAGGTAGATAAAAGAGAAATATCCTGTACAGAATTATTTCCAGTATTTTTACGGCCTATTTTGGAAGTGCTGCATTGCATATTTTGGCCAGCTAAGGGAGGATTGCAAGTTTGATTGTCGTCATAAAGGAAAAAGAAGTGAAAGGTGAACAGGATTCACATGGACTTTTAAACTTGGCCAAATGTCAGAATTTCAAACTGAAATTTCAGAGGAAATGTCAACAAGACAGGATGAAAGAGTTTGCTGCTCAATCCTTTCCCACTCGGAAAGGGCACAGATTCCATTACGTAGTCCCCTCAGTGCCATAAAGAGCTTCCTGGTATCAGATTTTTGTTCTGTTTTATTACCATTTAATTACATTGTGCAGCTTTGCCTCATTTCATAACTCTGTAGTGTGATTGAAACAGGACAGAGGTAGGTGAGATGAGAGAAAAAAGCTCTGCATTCCCCAATCAAGTTAAAATTTGGGATGAGTCATGGGTATGACTGAGTTCAAAACTCAAATTCATGTAATGGGAAAGAAGCACAATTAGTGGAATGCAGAGATGTACAGGGTGGCATCTTCTGGTGCTGAGCATGGAGGCAAAAATGATATGTAATTAGGCAGAATTGTGATGCCCCTGAACAGCATCAGTTTCTGGATTCCATGGGAATCCTGTGAGGATTGTTTCATACTTCACATCCATCCTTTAGTAGCTCTTTGATGCTGTAAGCCTTTGGATGGTTTTGCAAATCTTTTTGGAAAGCGTCCATGGAGATGAATGTGAGCACCAAATCAACAATTCTCCATCTGGAAATTCACATAATATGCTCTTTTCTCTGCATCTGTTTATGAAATTATCTATGCATTCCATAGGTTGCTGTCTAAGTGTCATGATTTCTTGTTAATGGATATGGAAGCTCATTCTGACTCAGAATTGGTTTTCTGATGAGGTCCATATCTTTTGGGGGACTTTCAAATGTTTGCCTGCTAATCCTGACGAGTTAGGTCTATGTATGCCTTCATTCGCAATTGCTAAGAAATCTTAGTGGTTTGCTTTTCTGCACCAGTTACACCTGAATCAACAAATCATAGCTCAGAATACATTTTTAGCAATTTAAGTACTGTAAGGAAGTCTGTGGCCCAATTTAAACAAGGGATTTTGCAGGCATTTAGCAATATGTCTTTGACCTTCCCACGCTTGCTATCGATCGAATACAAATCATGATCACTTACTTTTCTCAAGTGAGTTAAAGTGGCTTCTCACCTGCTTACCGACAAGCAACCGTGTTTTCAACACACTCTGATGCTGTAATGTACAAAGTTATTAAGGGGTTATCTCATGCATTTTGGTGTGATTTAAAACTGTTGATCACGTTTTACCTGGAGATTAACCTGCCTGCTGACTGTTCAGCTCGACCAACCTCATCAGCAGAATGTTTTCTACCATTTTTTACTCATTCTTGGAATGCAGGCTTTGCTGACTAGGCCAACACTTACTGCATTGCCTGACTACTCTTCAGAAGGTGGTGAGTTGCCTTCTTGAACTGCTGCAGTCCATATGTTGCAGGTACACTTACAATTGTTGTTAGGGAGGGAATTCTAGGATTTTAACATTGTGAAGGAATGGCAAAGTCAGGACAGTGAGTGGCCTGGAGGGGAACCTGAAGGTTCCCACGTATCTGATGCCTTTGTCCTTCTAGATGGTAGTGGTCATAGGTTTGAAGGTGCAAAGGATTCGTGATGAATTTCTGCTGTCCATCTTGAAGACAGTCTACATTGCTACAACTGGTGGTGGAGGTCATGAATATTTGTGGATTTGTTGCCAATCAAGTGGACTGTTTTATCCTGGGTGTTGTTGAGCTTCTTGAGCATTGCTGGAGCTGCACTCATCCAGACAAGTGGGAAGTATTCCATCACACCTTTCTGTGGATTTCCACTTCACTGCAGTGGAGAGGTTTTAGTGATTCATTGATCCTGAGAGTGATGCCATCACCTCCTGGCAGGGTCACCCATAATGGGAAGGTTGGATGGGAGGAGCCAGTCAAAGTGCAATCCAACACAAGCCCTCAGCTGCAATCCAGATGGAAGATATTTGTGTTATATCAATGACTGTGATAGCAGATGAAGGCTACAGCTGTAGAGAGATTCCCAGCCACTGCAGTTTCCTTGAGATTGAAACTGATCCACCTTCTGTTAAGGACCAGGTCTGTGCTGATGTGCAACAGTCTTCCCAGATTATAAGATGAACCATAATAAAGTATCTACCTAGGGGAATTCAACTCCCCCCACCACACTCAACACAAGACCCGCAGTGATCAGAGAGAGGTGACGGGGACAGGATTGTGAAATCTGGAAGTCCCTAGCTTCGGGCTGGCATGTAGGCAGCAGAGTCTGACTCAGTCATTTCACTCTTGGAATAGAAACAGGACACGATTTCAGTAGCCTTCTTCATGACAAAGCTGCCCTCTTCAGGATCCTTTCTGCTCATCCCGGATGGGGAAGGGACTGGAAAAGATGCTGTCACCAACCTGGCTGGAGAACTACATCCAGTGGCTCATCTAACTGCAGCCTGAAAACCAAAGTCAAACACATTCTCAGAACCTGGAAAGTGCGAACCCTCATGGATAACAAGCCAACAAATCATTTGGACTGGAGGATTGCCCTTGTTGCCCATGAACTCAGGCACTTCAACATTGATATCACTGCCCTGCAGGAGACTTGAAGAGCAGGCAAAGGGTAGCTGAGGGAAAAAGGTGATGGCTACACCTTTTCTGAAAATGAAAACTCAGGAATCAACTCAAGATGCTTGAAAGTGGAATCTTTTTGAGAGGCGTAGAAAATATCAGCCTCAGATAGAGACAATTTTCAAAGAAATCCTAAGCTACAGTACAGTCATCAATGAGGACACTTTGCAAAAAAACCCCAACTCCCCATCAAGGATGATCTTGGAACTGCCACCAAATGTGACAGAATTGAAGCCCACCACTGGACACATGAAGAATGGAAAAGCCGCTGTAGATGGAATTCCAGTGGAGACTTTCAAACTTGGAAGCGCAGAATTCACCCATCATCACCATCGACTGTTCCTGAAAAACTGGAGCAAAGAAGAAATCCCTGCAGATCTCAGAGACGCTGCCATTGCCACCGTCTTCAGGAAATGAAGCAAAGTGGATTGTGGGATCTATCGAGGAACCTCCCTGCTCTCCATCACTGGGAAGGTCATTGCCCAAATCCTCTCTCGGCATCTTCTCCTACTCTGGTTTCCGATCAAACTGTGGAACTATGGACCTGTTTTTCACTGCTCGGCAACTCCAAGAGAAATAGCAGGAACAAAAGCAACCACTCTACAGGGCCTTCATTGATCTAACCAAGGGCTTTGACTTGGTCAGCCAGAAGGTGCTATGGAAAACCCTGTCGAAGGCGGGCCACCCAGAGAATCATCATCATCCTCCATCCCTTCATGACAAGATGTTGGCAATGGTCCTCACCAACGGTGATATATCAGAATCTTTTGAGGTCGAGACAGGGGCCAAGCAAGGATATATCATTGCCCCCACTCTGTTCTCCATCTTCATCACTATCATTCTTCATCTTGTTAAGTACAAGCTCCTCAGTGATGTGGACATTGTCTCTCGAATGGATAGAAAACTTTTGAACTTCAACCAGTTGAAATCCAAGAAGAAAACAATACCAACCTGACTTGTGGAACTTCAGTATGTGGATGACAATGTCTTCTCCATACTCTTGAAAGAGAATCTTCAAGCCTTACTTAATGCATTTGTGGAAGCACAGGGAAGGACTGGTCTCAGCCTCAATCGCAAATCCTTTAGCAACACATCCCCCAAGGCAAGTTCCAGTCCATTCCTCCATTAAGATTGATGCAGAAATCCTCCTAAATATGGATTATTTCCCTTACCTGGGAAGCTACCTCTCCACCTTCAGACAACTCAGGATGAGAGTCTTCAATGGCTATGATACCTATGCTGACACCAAGATCCTTGTGTCATCCTTCCAACTCTTCTTCATGACTCTGAAACTTAGACTACTTATAGATGTCACCTCAAAGCCCTTGAGAATTACCATTACCTTCAATTCTCCACATCAGCTGGGAAGACATTCATACTAACATTAGCATCTTTGAGCACTAGCATCAAGGCAATGATCATCTGAAACCAACTCGCTGGACTGGCCATGTCCTTAAGATGCCTGAGTTCCAACTGCCAAAACAAATCTTCTTTGCTCAGTTCAAGCAAGGCACATGATTGAGAGGAGGATAAAGGAAGCATTTCAAAGCTTCTCTCAAGTAATTATAACATAGACATCAACACATGGGAGACCCTCATTTAAATGAAACTGACTTGGAGGAAGCTCCTGCATTTTTTTGACATCATCTATCGGCAGACGTAAGTACAGAAAAGGAACTGGAGAAAGCAATGCTGGCAATCTGAAGGACCAATTCCACCTCCTGGAAAAACCTACCAAATGTGTGGTTGGAGATGCAGCTCAAGGATCAGGTCATCAGCCACAATAGGACCCACAGAACCCATGACCAGAGACACAGAATTTCCCAAGTTGATAATCATTAGCAAGTGATTGCCAACGATTCCATTACACTTCTGACTTGTGCCTTGTAGTGGTTGACATGCTTTGGCCAGTCAGGAGATGCATTACTCACTGCAGTATTCCTAGCATGCAATCTGAATTTGCAGCCATAATATTTTAATGGTTAATCCAGTTCAATTTCTGGTCGATGGTAACCCCCCAGGATGTTTATAGTGGGGTTATGCCACCGAATATCAAGAGGCGATGGTGAGATTCTCTTTAGCTGAAGATGGTCATTGCCACTGGAAATTGTCCAGGTTTTACTGCATTTGGACATATTAGGAGTCGCAAATGGTGCTGAACATTGTGCAATCATCAGCAAACATCACACTTCTGACTTTATGATGGAGGAAAGACCATTGATGAAGTATCAATGGGCCTGGGATAGTACCTGGAGGAAGCCCACCAGAAATTCCCTGGAGCTGAGATGACTGACTTCCAACAACCAACAGCATTTTCCTTTGTACCTGGTACGACTCCAACCAGTGGAGAGTTTTACCTCTGACTCCCACTGACAGTACCTTTGCTTGGGCTCCTTACTGCCACACTCAGTGAAATGCAGCATTGATGTCAAGGACAGTCACTCTCAACTTACCTCTGGATTTCAGCTCTTTTGTCCATGTTTATAATGTGCTATATGCCAAGTGGCTGTGCAAGAACCCAAACTGAGCAGCAGTGAAAATGTTATTTCCAAGCAAGTGCTGCCTGGCAACTATTTTGAAAGATGACCTCTTCAACAGTACAGCACTCCCTCAGTACTGCACTGGGAGTATCAGCCAACATTACATGTCAAATCTCTTACATGAGCTGTTCTTTTCACTCTTGCATGTGTTGTGTGACCAAATGTATTGGGTTTGTCAGGATTCAGTTGCAGTGAATTTCAAGAGACAAACATCTAATCAACTTTCACAATCTCTCCACATTTTTCAAAAATAGCCACTTTGAAGTTACCAGTTAGAATTATAAAATCCCTACACTGTGGAAGCAGGCCATTTAGTCCACTAACCCTCCAAAAAGCATCCCAACCAGACCCACTCCCCTACCTATCCCTGTAATCCCGCACACCCCACACATCCCTTGACACTATGGCAATTTGGCATGGCCAATCCACCTAATCTGGACCGTGAGAGGAAACGGAGCATCCACGCAGACACGGTAAACTCCACACAGTCAGACGTCTGAGGCTGGAATCAAACCCAGGTCCCTGGTGCTGTGAGGCGGCAGTGTTAACCACTAGGCCACCGTGGTATCCTCTTGGTAGGTGGTAGATGGTGGTTCAAGAGTGTGGTGCTGGAAAAGCACAGCAGGTCAGGCATCATCCGAGGAGCAAGTGGAGAGCTCGAAGTACTTCCTTGTAGCAAAACAACATTCACTTTTTTAAAACATTTTTAAAACAGAACGAATTTGGTTGCTTGAAAGTTCACTCAAAGCACTGAAAGCATTTGGCCCTGCCAACACTTGAAAGGCACTTTGTGCTCTTCCAGCATTATTCTACACTAATTAAATTCTAAATAGATGTTATGAAAAGAAGCAGGAGTCTTTTAAACTATTCCTTATATCACTGTTTTGCTGCTTCAGGCACCTGAAGTGGATAATCTTGGATCCATATCAAACAATTGCAGATTTCCAGTCACAATATAGACTCGCACACAGCGACCACAGCAAGAAGGAACTTGATCCAAGACTTACTGAAAAGGCCCATCAGCCAGGGATTTGACTCAATTTACTGTTGATGTACAGCATATAAAGTATCACAAGAATAATGAAAATGTAACAGGATTATGAAGTTTTATATTACTTGAAATACATAATGGGAATTTGGAAATATTTCCAGCACTGTAACACTTCCCCAAATCTCTCTTTTGATATTAGAAATGCATTATAAGAACGGTTTCTCCCTTGGGTTAATTTTGATTAGATATATATTTCATGGCTGCAAAACACCATGGGACATCCTGTCGATGTGAAAAGTGTTATGTAAATGGAAATTCCTCCTTTATTTCTTTCCAAGAGGGCCAGAGAGGATTTTTCCAGATTTTAACTTTATAATCAGCCTGCATTTTTATCTGGTTTGCTCCTATCCAGAATCGATTGGCTTTCAGAAGTATATGCGCTATGATGCATTAACCATCACTCAATGGGACATGCTGGGTGGAACCATGAATCCATCGTTCTTTGTTCAGCAGTGCAGCAATCTTCAGTGAGTATACCAAAAACAGAGATTTCTGGAAAAACTCAGCAGGTCTGGCAGCATCTGTGAAAAGATCAGAACTAAAGAGTGGTCACTGAACCCAAAACATTAACTCTGATTTCTCTCCTCAGATGCTGCAAGACCTGCTGAGTTTTTCCAGCAATTTCTGTTTTTATTTCTGATTTCCAGGATCCACTGGATTTTGACGTGCGACTATAAACTAGATCACGTACGACCAACAGGTGACCCACGGCCCACAATGTGACTCATTGAGAGGTTGTTGTCAAGCCATTGTTTGAAGTGCAGAAAACTGTAACTGAAATGGTTTTGAAAGGAACTTCTCCTCCAATTAGAGGCAATTTTGCTCCTGTGCTTGCTGCCAATAGGCTCCTGACGGAATCTATTAGCAGTGAATTTGGGAGAGAACCAGACAGTGTTTGGAAGATAGTGAGCATGATAGGTTTCACTTAGTCTGAGGCATGGAGTGCAGTAGAACATGGACAGGATTGGGCCTGGGAGGCTTGCAAGGAAACATTGGCTTGGGGAGGAGAGGAATGGTCCATGGGTTGGAAAGGTGTGGGGAATGGGAATCAACAGAGTCCTATTCCTATTCAGAAGGTTCACTTCTGACTGCATTTAAGTCTCTGAGAAATGAACATGGCCACTTTGGGTTCAACATGAAATGTTTGTTGGTTAATTGTGCTAGTGGAAATCTCTTGAGGTCACAGTCCATGGATTATTTTAGTGAAATTAAAGTGGGCAGTCTAAAAGAGACAGCATGGAAAGCGTGTAGGAGAGAAAGGGGAAACAAGTAAGTGAAAAAAAGGGAAGAGGGTGGGGGAATGAATGAGAGAGAGAAATGGAAAGTAGGAAAAGAGGGAAAATGTTGGGTGAAAGGGGGAAAGAACAAGAAAATCAGAAAAAAATTGAGTGTGGGATAGCGAAAGGGGTAAGAGAGAGAAAGAGAGGGGAAGAAATGAGAGAGAGAGAAATGGATAGATGTTAGGGAAAGAAAGGAGTTAGACAGTGCAAGAAAGGGTGAAAGAGAGGGAGAGAATAGAGGAAATGGAGAAAGACTGGGCAAGAAAGGTGTAGAGGGAGAAAGGGAAAAGGGTAAGAGAAAGATACAGAGGGAAGGTAATGAGGGAGAGAGTGAGGGAATAGGTGTTAGAAACAGAAAGGGGTGAGAAAGTGTGGGAAAGGTTGAGCAAGAGGGAAAGGATAGAGGAAACAGAGAGGAACAGTGTGTTTGAGAAAGGGAGACAGAGAGAGATAGAGGAAGACAGGAGGAAAAATGTACTGGGAGAAAGAGAAAGGGAAAAGGGTGAGAGTGAGATGGAAAATGGTAGTGATGGGAGGAGTGGATCATGGGGAACAGCAAGCAAGTGGAAGAGAGGAATGAGAGACACAAAGTGGGAGAAGGTAGAAAACGTCACAGCAGGAGGACAGACAGAGGGAGAGGAGAAAAGTAAGATAGATTGGGTAGGAAAAATGAGAGAGACAATGTCTCAGACAGTATCATCACACCGCAATCACTAGAGTGTGAGGCAGCCACACACCCACTCTCCCCCTCTCATTGTTAGTGAAGGAAAGCCCAGGCTGAGAGGTAACATACTCCTGACTCCCACTTTCATGGGCATTCCCAAGGGAAGCTTAGCTTTGATCCCCACTGCCTTCCCAGGACTCAGAATCTCATTTATCCCTCTCAATA
This sequence comes from Chiloscyllium punctatum, assembly GCF_047496795.1. Lineage (NCBI taxonomy): Eukaryota > Metazoa > Chordata > Chondrichthyes > Orectolobiformes > Hemiscylliidae > Chiloscyllium > Chiloscyllium punctatum. Next base: position 14,014,696 of record NC_092754.1, read on the forward strand.
GCTCTGCTTCTTAATAGAAAGGGTAAGAAAAGATTTCATTATCTACGTTTCATTAGTCATTTTTATGAATTACTCATGAAAATGATGAATCTATTGTTTCTGAATTGTTTCTTTAAATTAGGTTTATGTTTACTGTTGTGGCAAACTTTTATCTTTGTGAAACTTGTTCACCAGCCCAAGTGAGAGAACATTTAAACTGTTAATACCACCCCTCAACATTCAAAAGCTTGGGCAATCCTAATATAGACAGACATGCCAGTGCTATCCTGAGGGAGTGCTGCATTGTCAGGCATGCAAACCTTTAGAAAACATATTAGACCAAGATCCTATCTGCTCTCTCAAGTGGCAAGATTCCATATTCAAAAAAGAGAAGGGTATTCTCCCCAAAATGTTCTTGCCAATATATTTATCCCCCAACCAACATCATTAAAACATTTATCTCTGTTGTTTGTGGGAGCTACACCAGTGGCAATACTTCAAAAGTAAAGTTTTGTTAAGATCTTTGGGGGACCCTGAGGTTCTGAAACATGCTGTACAAGTACAATTCTTTCATACTTTGTATGGCTCATTATATATTTATATTTGAAATATTAATGGTCATAGATCAGACTCTATTCCACCACTACTTGGCTTCAGTCCATTAGCCTGTTGGCACAGGTCTCTGGAGCTTTGGCTTCAGGTTTATTATCAAAGAAAGGTTTCCAGGTTGAACTCCCCAATGCCAGCAATCAGGCCACGTGGCACTGGATTCCACCTCAGTATCAAACAGGCCATTCAGAGTATTTTTGGCTTATGAACCTATTTTTACAGATGCAGCAAGGACAATAACATTTTGTTCTTCGCTAGTGTTCAAAATCCAGAAAAACCTTCTTTATAGAAGAAATTCTTAAAGGATTGCTTTCAATGAAAGTTTTAAAACAAGCTGAATAGATTTCTTCCATCTTAAAATGAAACGTTATTCTAAGGGAAGGAAATCGGAGATATTAATAAAGAATTCCCTCTATCATTGCATAATAAATATAAACGCATTTGAAGGCTTAGCATAACTTCCTTCTCAGGAGGGACCTTTTCGCCCAACAGGTCATTCTTGTCTTGCATGGAGGGGAAAGGTTATCAGGAAAACAGATTTGAGTTTACAGTCAGAATAGCTATAATCTCATTGAATGAGGGAGCAGGCTAAAAGGCCTAATAAGCATACTCGTGATCTTAATTCAAATTTATGTAAGTAGTCAAGGTGTGAAACAGGTTACCATGGATGAACTCTGACACAGGTAATGTAATTAATAGATTGAAGACAACTGAAAGTAATTCTGGAGAGCTACAGAAGAGTTAGGAGAATATGACAAGCAGAGAGATCAGTGGGTTTGAGAACCCCCTCAATAAGGGTTAAATGCATTCCCGAATTCCATCACCATATTTTTGATGGCTGTGCCTTCAGTTGTCTTGGTCTTAAGCTCTGGTATTCTCTCCCTTTACCTCCAATAAATTCTTTGAGAAGAAAGTCTGTAGCAATTATCCCAGGGAGTGTAGCTTTTGCACAGAGCAGCTAACAGTGTGAATATATCACACTTGGAATCATCTCCTGATATATGTCACCAAGTTGGCAACTGGTCCATATCAGCAGTTTATATTTTGAAAGTCACAGAATTTCTGATAACATTTTTCCTTTAATGATGGCAATTTTGGAGATTTCTTTTATTCATGTCCTTTAGTTGCGATATCTACAGCCTGAAGATTATAAGCCATTACTCATTTTAAAATGTGGAACAATCCTTTACGGAGATAGGGAGTTGTAATGAAATTCCAGGATTTTTGCTAAACATGTCAAACTGCAGCTGGATGTAACAAATTCTCCAGTTCCTTTGCAAACCACAACAAACAATCGTTGAGTGTTGATGGCTCCATTAGAAAGATTGGATCTGTTTCACTCCAGCCGACACACACCCTCAATTTCAAAGTGAAGCAACAACATTCCAAGCCACTTGTCTCAACTTTTAAATATATTTTATTTGCTCAGTTATTTCTTCTGATCTAATTATGCTGCAGCATTTAGTTTGCACTCAAGTCAAGTTGCCATAGTCGTACCACACCACAGGGCTGCTCTCTCATCAAAGAGAGGTGACTGCTGCCGATTTAACCTAAGGGCCACCACACCTCAGGCAAGGGGAGAGCTTGAGAAAGAGAGTCATTCGTGGTAACCTCAGCTGGGACATGAATTCAACCCACACTTTTGGGACTGCACTGTTTCACTAACCAACCGTTCAGCCAACGGAGCTAAACTTACATCCATTTTCATCCACAGTCACTGTGTGGGGAAAAATATTGATTGAAACAGCTGACCCTTCTCTTTCTTAGTTCTTCATAAACTTCTCAGTGATCACTGCACCTAATGCTGATCATGTTGTCTCTGTACTCAAATTTGCCTCTATATTACCAGTATTCATGTGGATATGAGAACAGGAGTAGGCGATTCAGCCTCTATCATTGTCTGAATTTCAATCCATTTACTTACCTCAGCTCACGATGCCCTTATCCAACTATCAATCTCAGCTATGAAGCTCAGTACCTTTTTGGAAGCTAGGAAACTGTGTACTCATCGCAGTTTCATCATTTATTTTTGTATTGTCATGTGCTCGCAGTTTTCCCATCAAACCAATATTTGAAGTGACTTCCCTTTCAGATAATGCAGTCAAGCATTCTTCTAGGTCTTTACAGATGCTTTTCCTTCTCTAATTCTGTGAAAAAATGGAATAATTGCCTCAGGATTTAAAGCATCTGATGCAAGGTGACAGCTATCCAAGAGAGGCGTGCCACTGTCCAAAGGTTTCTCATTAAGGTGTCTTATGAACAAAGGCTAAACAGTTTGGGACTCTACTCACTGGAGTTTAGAAGAATGCGAGGCGATCTCATTGAAACATTTAGGATTCTTAAGGGGGTTGACAGGGTAAATGCGGAGAGGATATTTCCCCCCCTTGATGGGGGTAGGGGGTGGGGGAATAGAATGTAGGACCAGTGGGCATCGTCTCAGAATAGAGGGGTTGCTGAGATGGGGAGGAATTTAGTCTTCGGCAGTATTGTGAGCCATTGGAACTCCTTGCCACAAAGAGTTTTTGGAACAGAGACCTCCTGTATGTTTAATGCTGAGATACATAGATTCTTGGTCAGTAAGAGAATTAAGGGTTATGGAGAAAGGGCTGGAAAATGGACATCAAGAATATCAAATTAGCCACGATTGTGTTGAATGGTGGAGCAAGCTTGGGGAGCCAAATGGCATGGACTGTTCTGATTTTGTATAGTCTGTTGCAGCATGCATGACCAACACACACTTTTTAACTATGAAATAGTTCCACATTCAAATCCTGAACTACTACCTGAAGTACTGAGAGACATTAAGCCAAGGTCCCACCTTCTCTGTCAGGTGGAGGTAAAAGATCCCTTGATGCTATTTGAAGAAGAGTTCTTTGCAATTATTCTTGTCAATATTTATTAACTATTGTTAGAGAGCCCTTGCCAGTCCTCTAGCCAACATTTTACAATAATCATCTAGACATTTTCCTAATCAACCTTTTCAGAGATATTACAACACACCTCTGGAGGAGATTGGGACTTGAACTAGGGCCACCTGGCTCAGATGTTCAGATACTACCACTACTCCATAAGAGCCTTCTAACAACCATCATCCTTTCTTGTTAAAGATGCTTTCACGAACAACTGAATAGTTTCTTCCATCACCAAATCACCATTGTTACTTTTTATCTCTCCTTTATCTTCCACCGCTGAATCACCTAACTAAATTACCAATTGACATGCAAAGCTCACGCAATTACATCAAAAAGTGATGAAATGTTATGGACACAGGGAGGGGACTAAAGCTAAAGCAAAATGGAGTTGGAAGGGTAAACAAAACATTCCACAACCAGTGGGACCCACCTCAACCAACCAACATCTATAATGCCCGATCTTGTTATTTAAATGCTAAATATGAGCCCTTGCTGTGTACAAATTATCTGCTCTGTCTCTTATAGTACAACAGTGACTACAACTCATAAGCAATTTAATGATTATAAAGTGTTCAGGATATCCTGAGAACATGAAAGATGCTAATTGACTATGCTAAATTGCCCCCAGTGTTAGGAGCATTAGTCAGGGGTAAATATAGGGTAGGGGAATGGGTCTGGGTGGTTACTTTTTAGAGGGTCAGTGTGGACTGGTTGGGCTAAAGGGCCTGTTTCCATACTATAGGAAATCTAAACTAATCTAATCTAAATGCAAGTCCTTTCTTTTTTGAAACTTCAGACAAACAACATTTACATGCTCTGTCTGCACAACAAGCCTTTGTGTCATTTGCTTGTCGTGATAACTTCACTTTGAGTATTCCCTTGCCCTTTTCCCTGAAATGCTGGTAAGAAAGTTCAGGTTTCAACAGAAAGAGAAAGAGAGCGAGAGAGAGAGAGAGAGAGAGAGAGAGAGAGAAGACACAATACGAAAGGCAGTTACACATGCCAAGCCACCTGCAACTCAATTAAAACTCCACTTCTCAAGCAGAATCATGGGATATTGGTTTTGTGAACATTTTAGTAAGTTCTGCTGCATAGTTGTCCCACCTCTCTGCAAACATCAAAGCATTTAATCTCATCAGCACAGCCAGAATATCTCAGGCCTCCCTGTGTCATTCCTTTCACATGGGACGTATTTTTCTCACATTGGCAGGAAACACCTTTCACTTGGAAGTCCTCCCTCTCTCTTTCTCTCTCACTTTCAATAAATCGCAGTCAAGCCCCAGGCATAAGTCAGCATTTAAAAAAAAAGACTGAAAATGTTATGACCTGGCTGCCCAAGGAAAAATCACACATTTCCTAATGTTCACCCCCCACCAGACAAAGCATCCCCTCTCCCCTCATCTCAACCACCCAACTGATGAGCACTTGCATTCAGAGAATCAACTGGCCGTTCATTCACCAGTTACATTTTGAAGAAATTCATTGTACATTGCAAGTGCTTAGAGAGGTTGCTGAGAGATGTGATAAGGTTTGGAATTAAAGAATTGCCAATATCAAAACCAAATTGAAAGAATGCCAGGAATACTCCCACTGCAGCAAACATTATGCTGGTAGAGCCATCTCTGAAAATTGGACATGAACGTCAATTCAAACCAAGATACATCTGCTGCAATTTGGCATCCATTTCACAAGAGACAAAAAAGTTGCATGAGCTATATGAGCTTCATCAGCGACTTCTTTCATTCACATTCCCATGACATGCTTCTGCCACATAATGCTTTTAAGAGGTTCACTATGTTATACAATTCAGCTTGAATAAAAACAAGCTCTCATTTTTTTTATCTCAGCCATTATTTTAATCTTGAGGAGCTAAACACTGAATGAAATGTCTTTTGATTGCTGCATAAGGTCATATGCTTGGTGCTACAATGAATAAGGATTCAGAAAGTCAATCAATTTTCTCAACCAATGTATTGTTTAAATGGAGTGTGGAGACCAGGACACTTCCAAATTCAATTTGTGGTGTATGTTGCATTAGCTAATTGCAACAGGGATGTTATAACTACTTTATTGGACTGTGGTGGAGTGTGTTCCTTCTTTTGAATGCTATCTATTGTGCTATTAGAACATATGCTTGTAATGCACCAGGCAAAGCCAATACTGAATTTGAATTATAATATTTCTCCTCTTGAGTGACCTGCTCATCCACTTGTCTGGGATCACATATGTATCATGGCCCACAAAGGATATGGGCACAAAAACTGAAATTGCTGGAAAATCTCAGCAGGTCTGGCAGCATCTTTGGAGAGAAATCAGAGTTAATGTTTTGATTCTGAAGAAAGGTCACTGGACCAAAGTCTTTCTGTTTTGGTTTCATATTTCCAGCATCTGCAGTTCTTTCGGTTTTTTTCCTAAAAATATGGACACTTCTGGAATGATGGATGCCATAGTGTTATGAGTAGCATCATTGGGCAGGGAAGGATTTAGTGTGAGGCCATATATTGGATTAGAAGGCTGGGAGAACAGAGAGAGCTTGATGGGCCTTATGCACTTCTTAATCCTCTCGAATATTCCCAAATTTGAGCCTTTGGGAGAGCAAGAGTGAATAAATGAGGAAAATTCAAGGAAATGGAAAAAATTCCATGGAATGGATGAGCATTGAACCTGGCCTTAATCTTAGTGTTGGCTCCCAGAGCATCTAGATGATCTAGAGCCAAATTCCAGTCTCAGTTTGCATTTTCTTAATTGTTTCTGGTGTCCATAGCTGTTCTTTGGATCAAAATTAATACAAAAACATTTGGACTCCTCCGTGTTAAGTGAGTCAGATGCCAAAGATGAGAACTTTAAATCCTTTCATTCAGTGAGGCAATTCCATGTAAAATTCTCAGCTAATCTATTCGGGTTTGTCATGGTTTGTATTCATTAAATCTTTTCCTGACTCTCATATTTTTCTTTTAACCTCCAAATTCTCTAAAGAACAACGAGTCGCTCTAATGACTATTCCCTTGTGTCTCAAAAGTTTGCATAAACAGCTGTAATGTGAAATAAAAGAACAGAACCACACACAAGCTGGAATATGCAACTTATAAATCTCACCCAGTCAGTGACCCTGTAATGTAATTTTGCCCTTCATACCAACACTATGAGCGATATACGTAAATCGAGTTTTGAACACCAACTTGCACTTTTACAGCACATTTAAACTCTAGTGAAATGTTGAGACATTTCCATCACCTATTAGGGGCTTAAGTCCAAAACCAGGGCTTGAACATAAAAAATAAAAGTTGACACTACAGAACAGCACTAAAGCAGAGTTGACAGATGAGATGTCAATCCAAGGCCTCAATTGTTCATCCGAGCAGACATGAGAGTTATCAAAGCAGTATTTAGATGATGAGCAGATAGTCAATCTCCAGAATCCTGGATGATATTTATCCCTCAATCAACATCACAAAAAAAACAGATTAGATTACCATTATCACAATGTTGTGGAAGGGAATATGGTGGGCACATATTCACTGATACATTTACCACAGTACAAATGACTAAACTTCAAACACTGGCTTCAATGGGTATAAAGCACTTTGAGATGTCGAGTGATGGTGAAAAGCACAATGTAAATGCAAATCTCTCTTTCTTTAGTGGGAAACTTTGACTGATCAATGAGAAGTAGATATCAGTAAAGGCACCAACTCTTGTTGAACAAAAAGAGGTTAGTTTTGAGCAATGCCTCAAAAGAAGGCCGTGATAGAGAGGTGGAAGTTATTAAGGGGGATATTTCCAGAGCTAGTGCCTGACCAGCTGAAGATAGTTCTGAAAATGTGGGTACAGCTTCTTATTTAGTTCCATGTCAAAGTTGGTTTGATAATACTCCAGCAGGATTTATTTTTCAATATGTCAGAGATGCAACTTAAATTTGGTTGCGTGCACCCAACTCCATAAAATCATGCCAAAACTTCACTTATAGTTTTTGTTCTGTATGAGCTATATTGACATGCTTTCAATAAATGTTGTGCTCATTTTCTCAGGGCTAGGATGGAATTTGAACTAAAAACAAAATAAACTTGAACCATGGTTCCTGTAGTTGTGGCAAGTTCTGAAGATCAAGTGAACCTCATTAACTGGGCTGGTACATTCCACAAAGCAAGATAAACACTGAGAAGTGCAGAGTCTGCAATTTGTCTCCATGTTTCAAGTTCTCTCTGGAACTAAACTCAGTTCTATTTTAGCCCCCTGATTAAGACCTGCTCAGTACCCTCGCACCGACAAATTTGCCTCTAGAAAAGTAATATACATGCATTGTGTGATACTTAGATGATTTTCCTCTCCATGTATTGGCTTCCAGGCTAGCTCCTGCAGGAAGTGATCCTGGGTATGCTATCCCTTCACAGACTGTTGTCCTCACGGGTTGACTGAACTGTTTGAAATTGTGTAGAGCTATCCCTTGTGGTTACAGTTCTCATCGCTGACATCAAACACTGATGTTATAAAGCCTGTTTGTTAGCTGTCTAATACTTAAACATAAACAACAAAATTGAAATCCAAAAGAAGCTACATAACAATTATATTTAAAACATTAATTTGTTTTTTTCTCCACAGATATTGGCCAACCTGTTGAGTGTTTCCAGCATCTTAGAATCCCACATCACAAAGGGAGACCAATCAGCCCTTTGAAGCTGTGCTGGCTCTTTCAAAACAGCTATCCAATTAGTTCTGCTCCCCTCCTTTTCCCAATTACCCAGTATTTTCTTCCATTTCCTTTTCGAGTGTATCTTTTAGCTAGAGCATTCCATATAATTATTATCATGTAAAAGAAAAATCCAACATAGTTGCTGATCATTTGTCAGAAATATTCAATCCTCTGGTTATTGGAATTTCTATCAGTGAAAACAATGTTTCAATAATTACTCTATCAAAATCTCTTGTATGTTTGAGTACCTCTACTGAAGCTCTCTTTGATCCCTTATGTTCATTGGAGATTTCTTGGGCTTCAATATCAACTATTCAAGGTTCATCCCTAAAAAGGTCATTTCAAGGTCCACTGAGAGTCAACCACATTCCTGTGGGTCTGGAGTCACATGCAGGCCAGATCAGATCAGGATGACATATTTGCTTCCCTAAAAACTCTTAGTGAACCAGATAGATTTTCATGACAATTAGCAATGATTTTGTGGTCACCATTGCTGAAACTGGCTTTCAATTCGAGAATTATTAGTTTAATTCAAATTCTATCAGCAGATGTAGTGGGATTTGAACCTGTATCCTCAAAGGATTAGTCTTTTCTTGTTCCTTCTTTTTGTCTTCATTTGAAAATTCAATGCATGATTGTATTTCTAAATTGGGTGTAAGTGGATTCCAGCTTCCATCGGGTTGAACTGGTCTTACTGTGCTTTTATGAGCTTGGAAGATTTCACACCATACAGTTTGCAAGAAAGCAATAGTGAAGCTGCTGAGCTTTAATGCAGACTCTGTAGTGTAACTGGCCTGAAATAGAACATTCCCATTTGAATTTATAAGTTTTCAATTATTTATATTCCACTAGTTTTTAAATCCTCCTCCCATAGCAACACTTTTCTGTATTTGCAAAACCCCAATTTAAAAAAAATCATTCTTGAAATGTGAGTGTCGCTGACAAAGTCAACATATATAACCCATCCATTATTGCCCTCAAGCCACTTTAGGGATCAATTAAGAGTTAAACACATAAGACCCAGAGTCACATGTAGGTTGGACCTGATAACAATAGTTTTCTTCCCCTGAATGATATTATGAATCAAATGGGTTTTTACCAACAATCCAGTCTTGAGATTTTCACTTTACTCCAGATATATCAATTAATTGAATTTAAATTGCTTTAGCTGTTACAGTGGAATTTCAACTTGCGTCACCTAGTGCATTGTCTCTAGATTACTGGCCCAGTGATATTACTGCTGTGCTACCAGTAAATAGACTGCTAGATTCTTTCTTCCTGACAGGACACAGCTGTCATTTTGCTAATGTATTTAGGTCAGTATTAGTCTCAATTTCTAAGGGTTATTTTCACTCTGGGACATTTATTTTGACGTTGCTCAGAAGTCCAGCAGCGATCCAACCTCTCTGAAATTTCCAGCAAGTATCAGATTCCCCTGAAATACATCAATCTCATCAAACTCACATCCGATGTGGAAGAAAGTCAGTATGTCCTAACTTACCTCATGTACTTCAGTGCTGGGATCTGGGTAGCTTTGAAAGTTCGAAGGAAAGCGAGAGAACAAAAATCTGCAATGTTTTATGCTATAGTACCTAATATTAACTGGTGTTCAAATATTCTGTTCACAGTAAATATAAACAACTGTTAAATCCCCCTAATGATATGGATTGCAATTACCAACCTCTCCAGGAAGCCTAATCTCTGTCATTTTACCTGTAACCTCCTCCAGCACTACAACCACCTGAGACTTCATCATCCTTGTAATTTAGTCTGTCAAGGACTGCAGCCGAATCAGGAAGGTTGAGGAGTGATATGCCCTCTTTCCAACCTGATTCAACTGCTAACTCCAACTTATTCCTTGCTTCCATTGAAAAAAAAACAATGAATTGACATTTCACCTTTTTTTTCCTGTTGCTGTGCTGAAAGAAATTCTGACAGACTTTCCTGTGATGGTAAAGTGAAAGGAGCTGAATGAGTTTTGAATGTTGTCCAAAAACTCATACTTTAGGATAGAAAGACATGCAGCTCCTTTTAGCAAATTTCACAACCTCAGTGTCCCAAAGTACTTTACACCTAATGAAGTATTTTTGAAGTGTAGTAATTGTTATAAGCTGGGAACATTCGGCAGCCAATTTGCACAAATCTAGATCCCACAAATAGCTACAAGAAATGAATAATAATTTTTTTTAGTGATGTTGACTAAAGGATAATAATCAGCCTCATCAGTTTGTCTCCAATTATGCCATTGGATCTTTGACAATCAGTAAGAGGGCAGACAGGACAAATTTAATGCCTTATTCAATTGACGAGAGCTTCAACAATGCAGCACTGCCAATGGCAGTCTAACTCAGAGGCAAGAGGACCTAGCTGCAATATCAACTGAGGTTGGAATTTGAACTCCTGAACCCTTTAGTGTCAACTTCCTAATTACTAGACTTCAACAAATGATTTTCAAGCAGCTTTGGTCCAGGCATTGACATCACCAATCTCAGGCCCCATACGCTCCTATGTCCTTTAGGAAATTATAGAAGGAAAAAGCTCTTTCTTTCTGATCCTCTTGTCCTAGGCAGTATTAGTAATGTGGCCTGTGACAAGATGTGTACCAGAATTGGGCAACGTATGTGGAAAGGCCCATCTCAAAGTCAAGAACATCTTCTTCCATCTTATGCTTTCCACAAGCAGCGTGATGAGATTCCTGCTAGGCAGCAGGGCTGATATTGATTGACAGTCATTATTGATTGTCAAACACCTTGATAATGCCATAACTTGTCTCTTCAATACTCATACTCCGACCTTGCCAAACTCAGCAAAAAAGCTGGATGTCAGGAAATCTCAATAAGGAAGCTACAGTACCTACCTCCCAGATACAGATTGCCATTTGCTCCAAATGACCTTCATATTGGCAGCAACCGAACCACAAGTCAGGGCATGATATGTAGGCACCAGCCACACTCACTCCTTCTCCATAGACACTGGCATCTGACACATCAGGCTATCACAACCATCCTAGTGCTTCTGGTATGCACTGTCATTGTGCTCTAGAAGCACAGACCTGCACCGAAGGGTGCACCAGCAGCTTGCATTGAAAACCTGCAGTGTGGACACTTTGCTCACAGTGACAGGCACCCAGCCCAACACTGGACAAGGCTGCATCTCGGGAATGTTCACTTGCTGTCTGAGAACCATCTCACTTAACGGCTACCTGCTTGATCACAGCTGTAGGTGGCAGCTCTCTGGCACAGCCACTGTGAGACAACACATATGCACACAGAGGGATCCAAACATTAGATATCTTCATCCAAGAGGGCGAAAGATGTCAACAGCACTCAATACCATGTGTCTGGGCTGTTGTACTATAGTTTGATTAGCTAAGTTGGCTGGATGGCTGGTTTGCAATGCAAAGTGATGCCAACAGCATGGGTTCAATTTCCACACCAGCTGAGGTTACCATGAAGGACTCTGCTTTTTGACCTCTCTCCAGCCTGCAGTATGATGTGCCTCAAATTAAACCACAGCCAGTTGGCTACCGCTAATGAGAGAGCAGCCCTATGGCCTGATAAGACTATAGTGACTTTTACCTTTAACTCTGCGGTAGGTTCACATTGAAAATCTCAATCCATGAACTGCTGTGGGATTGTGTGAGAATGCATTGAGCACTTAGACAGGGAGACTCAAAAACAGATAAATGAAATTCAAAGTCAAACGACAAGGTAGCATTCTTCACCCATGCAATCAAAGTGTCCTCAATATGTTTACTTCTTTCTCTCCCTCCCACTATGTCTGAGTGCACTCCCTGGTTCCACAGTAGTGGTGCAGGGAACCTGCTGTGATGTAGACATCATTGGCCCTGAACGTCTGCTGGACAGACTCTGGGGTCACGTGTCTAGACAGGCCAGACATGCTTAAGGTTCTCTTGCCAGAGGCAAGTTGATTTTTCACAGCTTGATCTTCCAATGTACAGAGAAGAGGGGTGTCCAGACTGGGTGAAGGTAGAGGGCCTGGCCAACTCTGTAGTGTCCTGGGTGGAAACTGCAGAGGAACCTGCAGACAGCCTGCCTCCATCTTCTTTTTATTACTATGAGAAAAATATGAACTATTTTTGCCCTTTGTTGACAATACAAAGAATCTCCGGAGACAAAGACTTCAGGCTGGATCTTACATTTTTTTTGGCTAAGTCAGGATGCAGAGTGAGTTCTCTTGCTGCATCTCACCAATTTACCTCATTGGTACCTCATGACTACACCCCTATGTGTCATTCATATCCAATTTCAGTTCCATCTTGCCACATGCTGTTTCCAGAATAACTTGCCACTCAGAGGACATCTTCCTAAATATCGGATTCCCTTATGCCTACATCATCTTTAAAATGCTACAGTGCACCTGGATGAGCAGTGGCATTCCAAACGTGCTCTGATTGGTCAAGGATGAATTTCTGAACATGTCGGAGAAGGGCAATCCTGTGATTTTCCAACAGGGACTTGGATTGACCAACGGTAGACAAAGTGGTGCATAGGTGAAGACTGGCTGAAAAGGCTACACCACTGGACTCTGCCAGCCTGATCTGAAGGCACCATCTGAGGTAGGGCTGCTCCCATGGGATGGAAGTTCAGCCAGCAAGGCAGCAAAAAGGTCACTGGCTTTCACTGCTCTGCCACACTCTTTTCTCTGCTGCCTCATATACACTTTATCTCTGCCACTGCACCCTCCTCTCATTAAGATACTTGCTGCTTCACTTCCACTACTGTCTGTAACACCTTTCATCACTCACGTTCTACCCCTCAGCCTCCCAAACCACTAACCCTGTATGCCGTCTGATCTGCCTTCTCAGTTCGTTAGTACATCCAGGGACCCAGGTTCAATTCCAGCCTTGGGTGACTGTCTGTGTGGAGTTTGCACATTCTCTCCGTGTCTACGTGGGTTTCCTCCGGGTGCTCCAGTTTCCTCCCACGGTCCAAAGATGTGCTGAATGGTGAATTGGTCATGCTAAAATTGCCCATAGTGTTAGGTGTATTAGTCAGGGCTAAATACAAGGTAGGGGAATGGGTCTGGGTGGGTTACTCTTCAGAAGGTCAGTGTGGACTTGTTGGGCTGAAGGGCCTGTTTCCACACTATAGGGAATCTAATCTCCTCACTTTCCTCCACACACACCAGTATGAGTGACCACAGTAATCACACTAATTTCCCCAATCTTTCTCATCAATTGCTCATTTTGGAGGTCCTCATAATATTAGCAATTGTGGTTTCGAGACTGTTGTATTGAAGCTGTGAAGCTTCGCAGCAACTCGTTCTTGGAGGCTGGAAACTCAGGTCTAGTATGACTACACAGCCATATCGTGACACAAAGGAGAACATTATTCAGGAGTGTTTAGGATGTCCACTTTTATTCCTTGAATTCCTGGAGGTTTCATCACATGACTACTTCCCTCCAACTACCCTAATCCCAGACACATGCTATTGGCAGTCCAATATGTCTAATTTCACAATAGACTGCCTACCTAGTCAAATGGAAAGAAAATACATTCTCTGTTACCTGATTTAATGAAACTTCCTTAAAGCTGATAAACAAAACCTTGAAAGAAACATGGTTTTAATGGAGCTATGTATTTTATCACTCACCAATCTGGAGGTTAGGTGAGCCTAGGTGATATTCCCCTTCACCTCATCTATTTATGTCAGTGCGGACACAGCCTCATTCCTCTTGTTGCACATATCTTGCTTTCTTTTTTCAGCTGCTTGACCTGATCAATCCTACCTTCCCAGGGCTCTGCTGATTTTTAGTTATTAGATTTGACAGGCAGGCCAATGAAAGGGCTGCACATTGACATCAATCCTCTCTAGGCCTTTGTCAGTCTTGTTTTATTAGACTTGCCCCCTCCCCATGAGGAAGGAGTGTTAAGGGTCAAAGGTCAGCCCTTTTAACCTTCCAAAGAGCTGAATGAGGTGATTAGATGGCGACGGTGCTGTGAAATGTGGTGTAAGAATTGTTTGATGTGATAGATTTCAAAGTGGCTTTAAACTAGCTGAATGTTTAGCAGGAGTAAAATGAACTGCATTTACCTCAAAATATAATGTGTGAATAGGTCACTGGGGTCATTCTCCAGTGATGCCTGGAAAGGTAGCTGATGTGCACTCTGCATATAACAAGTTGTAGCCTTCCCTTTAAACCTCTCCATGTTTCAAAATCTGTGTGCAACTGAGGGATGGTGTATAATCTCAGCTAAATATTTGTGTATTTTTTATTTGAAAACAGGATGAATTTACAGCACTAAAATGGGCCCTTCCCAGAGCACAGGATAAATAACGTGAATCCTGATCTAAATAAAGAGGAAGGATGGCAAAAAAGTTGGCTGAAGATATGGGATTGAATCAGGATTTTAAAAGGAGGAAAGGAAGTTGAAGAGGTGACAGGTTTTATCAATAAAATCACAGTCCAGTAAATCCTGTTTCAGCATTCACACAATTGGCTAGAGAATGAAGATAATCATCAGACACTCCACCTGCCCACAACCATCCTGGCTGAGATCTAACACAGTTACTAGATTAGGAATCAACATTGGGAGTAGCCAGATTCAATGGGTCAGTCAGATATCAAATGGTTGAATTACTCAATGAAATACTAAGGGCAGCGCTGCTAGACTTCTGTGAGCAGATTTGAAGCTCTTTGGTACCTGATATTTTCATCATAGCCACCAATGGTCCTTGCATGATTGGATTATCAACTATGTCATGCCTCACTGGGGTATCAGGCTGGATATTAAGCCTTACTATTGCTGGAGTCATCATAAAACTTAAAAATGTTACCACACAGAGTTCCCAGTTCCCTGTTTGATAGACTCAGGTTAACAGAAAACATGGGCCAGGTTTTTCTACCTAACAAGAAATATTATTTATTGGAGATTAAAAGATTCTAACTACAAATAAACAACTATGAATTACTGATTTATAACTCTACTAGTTAAAACTCTAAACTATTTCTAAAAACCTCTCTCCATATACATACAGACAGACAAGTAAATGTGGTGTTATGGCTGGACGGGGAAATCACTGGGAGCATAGTTCAATAGTACCAGATCTCAAGATTTGATTGGGAGTTCCTTTAGTTTCTCAAGTCCTTCAATTCTCTGACCTTCTTCTTTAGGTTTATTCACTATGTTACAGGAGGCACAGAGTAACTGATTGACAAATTATAAAGTCTCTGACTTAAAGACAACAGCTTACAGCAATTTGTGGGAGAAAGAAGGCTGGTATTCTTTAGCTTCAAGTATTTTACTGGAGTGAGAAAGAGACACCACCTCCCCTTTCAGAGATTTGAAGGATTTTAACTGTATCAATTTCACCAACAAGCTGTTTAGCTATTCAGAAAACAATCAGAGTTGTTATAAGGCTGATGACCTTAGGGATCCATGACTGGTCATAACTCCACAAGTCAATCAACTGCTTATTGCTGGCTGAGTGTTGCTGAAGTTACACTGTCTCCTTTCAAACTTGCCCCCATTACCTACAAATCAACAATGTAAACACGGCCCACAATGAGATATAGTAGCTTGATTTTTAAACGTACAGCAATTCTTTCCTCAGTTCTGTGTTGTATCAATCCTTTTTCCATTCAATCCATAACTAAAAATTAAACAAAATAAGAGCATATGTTTTTTACGAATACAGAGGAACCTCGATTATCCGAATAAGATGGGCAGGTAGTATTTCATTCAGATAATTGATTATTCGGTTAATTGATTCAATGTCTCTCCTCTGGGGCTCAGAGTTTCCTGAAGTTTCCTTTTTCCTTGCTCTGCCTGCCTTGCTCCCTCTCTCTGTCTCAAGGTTAGTTTCTGAGCAGACACACACTTGTGTGTAAGGGACCTGCAGGATTGCTGAAGTCTCCCGCTCCCCATCAGTTCAATGGGATTGACACAGTGAGCATTTGCTAAGTCTGCTCCCCATTCAGGAGACTAGGCAGCAGCACAATGCGCGCAAGACCACCCCCCCTCCCGACGCCCGAACCACCCCCCGCCCCCATCCAACCCCACACCTCCATCCAACCCAGCCGCCACATGCACCCCCCCACAACCCCCACCATGTGCACCCACACCCCCATCAGCCCCCCGCGCCCCTCCTCTGGAGCAGCTGGACTGCTCACCAACCAACAGTAAGACTCCTGTTGCATTTGGGGGGTGAGTCTCAAAATAGCGCGCACACACACACACACACACACATACATTTTACTGCAACCTTTTGACAAGTTCCATCTTTGCCCTATACAAAACAATGTTGGAGAGATTATCTGGGGAAGTGGGGTTTAGGGTACAGCACTGTGTAGAACTCCAGGGAAAGTGTTAGGGGAGAGAGAGTACATACTCAGTCAGACATTTGGAGACAGTGCCTGGGCTCCTGTTGATGGCCAGGACTGTTCTTAGCAGCATTTCAGTAAGCCGAATTCATTTTTAATTATTGTAAACAAAAGACGCGATCAGTATTGGAAACACCTCTTTGATATAATGTTTCTATTGGGACCTTGATATCTTCTTCGGACAATCCAAAATTTCAGATAATTGATATTCGGATAGTCGAGGTTCCTCTGTATTGGCTGCATTTTTGCAAATCTTTTTGTATTCCTTTCATCCCAGCTCCAAGGCTTCAGTCATTGATTATTTCACACACCCATCCCTGTGAATTCCCCCCGCATTCCCCCCCAACCCGCCTTACCCATACCAACTGGAAAGGGAGCAATGTCCATGTCGATTCACCAATTGATTTTTTGACTGTTAGTCAAACAGCCTTTTATCTCATCTCCACTTCAAATAAATTTGTTAGAAGAAAATGAGAAAATATGTATTTTTTGAAAATACCTCCCTGATTTTTCACCCACATTTGCCTGAAACAGTATCATGGAGAATCCAGGGTAATCATGGTGAATGGCAGCCCACATACTTTTATTTGTTTGCAGTGATACACATTCACTTGTTTATGACTAACACTTAAACCAAACACAGCTACCTATATTGAAGTGAGACTGTGATTGGTTTTGCTCCATTAGATCATAAAGCTCCCTTTTGCTAGTTCACTTGTGCTGATACCATTTCAAAGACAGGTTGGACTGGAGAAGGTCCTTCAGTCCATTTGAACCTGTCTTTCCACAATCCCTACCTGACCATCACCCATTGCAGCATCTTACTGCTTCTGAGTTGGATCTGTCTACCCTTCCTTGCAATTGGTAGCAGCTGTATGTGATACTAATGCTGACGGTCTATCTAATCTAGTGACAGATTTATTGAGTCTGTTCTTCTTACACTAAACACTGTTTTGTTTTATTTGCAAAACTTTTCTAGAAAAGTCTAACTGATAACACCCTGCTCATGGGTGTGTACAATATAATGTTCATTGTAAACACCAATCATAGTAGCTCACCCTGACAATACCAGGCTTGCTGCAGCGACCTCAACCAATTAAGTAATGAATGCTACAGTGCAAAAGAAATACTTCGCCTTCATTTTCTGCACGCCTGATCCTGTCCACTCATTATTTTTCTACCACGGTTTGGCTGAGAAACAGTATTCTGAGTTTACTTTGAAGGGTTAAATTTGGGAATTAGTTCTCACACTTGAGTATGAAAATAAGGGCTCTGATGCAGTGGGAATCAGTGAGAACACTTTACGTTCCACAAATTCTTGCTTCAGTCAATTCAACATTGCAATCCCTGTACAACAGCTGTGTCCCTTTAGCGTGCATGAATTACATCTTCTGTCAGCTCCCCCATCCAAGAGACAAATACCCTCATGAAAATATTTCCCCTCCACAATTACTGATACATTCCTGTCATCATCAGAAGTTTAACATTAATTGCCTTAGATTCTTGGAGTCTTTGCTGTCATCGTCTTTAATGGAATGCTATCTTTCAGGCGGGTCTGTCCTTTCCATGAAGTGGTTGTCTAAGTCTTCCAGACAGAAAATGTTGTGTAAAAGTCACGTAAAAAACCAACATTTCCTTGGACAATTATGATAAATAATTCAAAAGAGGTGGAGAAGTAAAGAGACTTATTGCTTCCCCACCTTTCAAATGTTATGTAGGTAAACCAAGACCTAGGGTTTTGCTAAATACATTTTATTCTCACTTGAAATACTTGTGCTTCAGGCATCCCTAATTCAAACACTGACATAAATGTGAATCTACCATTGAGCTAAAGGCTCACTGTGTTGTAATTCTAACATATTATTGAAAACAAGCTTGACTGGCCTCGGGCATCATTTGTTACCCATTCATAACTGCCCTTGGGAAGTTGGTGGTGAAACAACTTATTAAACTCCATGTAGTGTAGGTATTCCAACAGTGCTATTACATTACAAATAGTCTTTAAATACAAAGCTTTTGAAATGCACATTGTGTGTATAACTGAGTACATGGATGATCAAAAGTGATCATATAATCACATCGGTTCTTTTTTTGTATAATTTTCAGTATACTATCAGTTTTTTTTAACAAAGAATATTAAGTTATTCAGCTATGTTCATCTGCCATAAGTACTTATTTACTCTTGCCTGTGTAATGATTGTTTATTTATATAATTATCTCCCTAACTTGCTGTGTCCATGCTAATGTCTGTGCAAATCTATACTGTATATATTAGAGGCCCCATTTTCAGTGTCTGGCTGTCCATAATTACTGAGTGGTTATGTTGGTTCATGTCAGTAAATCTCTGTGAAAGAGCTAGCACACAGGTATGATAGCCAGTGCTATGTGACCTTATAATCCATATTTGTGGGTTCATATGTTAACAAATCTATGTGAACTTTCTAATATTTTGTTCAGAGGGTGTGGGCATTGCTGGCTAGGCGAACATTTATTACCCATGCCGAACCCATGCTTTGAGGAGGTGGTCATGAGTTGCCTTCTTGAACCAATTGCAGTCCTGGCGGATTATGTCCAGCTACAGTGAAAGAATAGCAATACAGCTCACATTAGAATGGTGTGCAGTTTGGAGGGGAACTTACAGGTGCTTGTGTTCTTATGTGGTGTGAACCTTATCCTTCGAGGTGGAAAGATCGTGGGTTTTGAAAGTGCTGTCAAAGGAGCTTTGCTGAATTTCTACAATGCATCTTATAGATAATACGTACTGTGTGTCAGTGTTGGGGGGAATGAATGTTTAAGGTAATGGATAGGATGCAAATCAAGTTGGCTGCTTTGTCTTGCATGACAGAGTTTCTTGTGTGTTGTTGGAGCTTTACCCATCCAGGTAATTGGGGAATATTCCAAATTCCATCACACCCTTGAATTATCTGGTGCCTCGTAGGAGGTGGATAGGCATTGTGATGTCAGGAGGTGAGTTACTCCCCACAGAATTCCTAGTCTCTGACATGCACTTGTAGCTACAGTACTTATATAGCTGGTCTAGTTCAGTTTCTGGTCAAAGGTAGCCCTCAGGATATTGACTGTAGGAGATTCAGCAATCACAATACCATTGAACGTCAAGATTAGTGGTTAGATTTTGTCTAACTCTGTTCTAGGCTCCTGTGTCCTAGTATAATGTCCCAAGTGGGTTTGTGGTTTAAAGTATCTACATTACGGAACAGCAGCATCTATATCTGATCATTATATAAGAATTCCTTACTCCTACAATGCTGGATAACGGATATGTTAGAATGAGGCTTAAATTTTATATGTTACTGCTCTCGCAAGAAAGCTTCACAGGATGAGAATGCAAGTGCAAAGGGCAGCCTGCCTAGATGTGGTCAACACATATTTCTGTCCAAGGAATGATACTATAGTTGGCTCCGAACTCAAGACTTTGATTAGTTTACCAGTAGCAGCCATGCCTTCAGCTGCCAAGGCTCCAAGTAGTGGAATTCTCTCCCTGAACCTCTTTGCCTTGGTAGCTTTCTAACCTTTTTAAGATGTGCCTTAAAACCTACCTCATTCTGTTTACCTGCTCTAGTATCTTCATCGTTGGCTCAGTGTTAAATGCGCCTGGGAAATGCCTGGGAATATTTTTACTTTAAAAGTTGTTATATAAATGCAAGTTGTTGTTATGTTTAAAGATACTGCAGAAGGTAATAACACTTCAGAGCAAAATAAGGATAAAGAGAGCTGACAACATACCTGTGTTCTCATGCATCGGTCAGAAACACTGAACTTGACTTTCAAAAGCAAGTCGAGCTTAGAAGTGAAAAAGAAGAATAACACAGGGCAGACCGTTCCATAATTTTTCAGTTATCAGAAAAGAACATTTGTCACTGTAAAGTGAGCTTTGATTTCAACATTGCAAGGCTTTAGTGAGGAGAAGAAATGGACTGAACTGGCAGCAACCAGACGATGGCGATTTATGATATTTGGCAAAAGAACCTGGAGGAGATGAAGATTTTTTTTAACACAGCGAATTGGTATGATCTGGGAATGAACTGCCTTAAAGGCAAAGGAAGCAGAGTAATTAATAATTTTCAAAAGGGTATTGGATATATACTTGAAAAGGAAAAAAAACTATCAGAGTATGGGGCAAGAGCAAGTGATTAGAACTGAATGGAAAGCTCTCTCAAAGAACAGGCACAAATACAAAAGGCCGAATGGTTCCCTTCCGTGCTGTATCATCCTACAACAGATGCCTCATGAGAAATGGCCTGAAGGAATGACGGACCCTTGGCTTTGAGTTTGAGTCGGTGAATCTGTATAATAGAGGGTACTGGGCTCTCCGATGTCTGTTCAATGGAGATAATGAAAGACAGCTGGATATCCCAGAGTTCAGGACAGAGATGTTGAGGCTTGCCTGTAAGTTAATTATATAGCCACAGGGAGCAGAGGGCTTCAAGCAGAGCTTGAAGAAAGGGACTCCAGTGCACGGGTCTGAGTTTTCGTGATATAATGACACAGTCACACCAGCAATCAGAAAACAGAAAGGCTCAAATTTCCTACACATTCCAGATGCCAATGAAGTTGCAAAAACATGGATGGAGAGAGTGAAATTGATCTCTACAAATGATAAATGTTCCTGAATTCTAAGAACGCAATTCATATTTTCTTTTCCCTAGTTGTTTCACAATTCTGTTTATCTGTTGTCAATGCCGCAGTCTTGCCAATCTGTGCATCTCAGCTCAAACGAGAACAGTGAGTTTGAGGCTAATTAAAGGTTTCATGAACTTAATGTAAATGTGACTCAGTTAATGGTGGTTTAGACACCATTCAGACTGTCTATCACAAAAAACTATAAGTATCTCTCTCAGTTCTTCTACCAAATGTCTTCAATGAGCAGATGGTATTTATTTTGTTACAACCAAGGCAGCTTTCCCCAATTTGTTACAGTTCCTGACAGAATATCCCAAATCGTTAAGCTCCCAGGTGTGGAGAGATGAACTAGCTCTCTTTGGTTATTCACCAGCCTCTTCAGTTCATTGCAATAACATTAAGGTTACTTTTCTCCTGAACCCAAATGAACTTACATTTTAAAGATAAATTTAAAAAATTTAATCAGCTTCCTTCAACTAACAAAGATAGTGAGCTTAGCAATTACAAAACATGAAGAAACCATAATTCAACACACATACATACTGAGCAGCCATAAGACGTGAATCCAAAAAGATAAAATTTTTTCAAAATGCAGATCAGTTTTTGAATTGTTCATGAAGTGCAAACTGTAGGTATTGTAGCCTTTACTGGATGGGACTGGTAGCAGTAATGTTGGCAGTTAAGCAGTTGGTCTCAAGATTGTGGGTTTGTAGATTGATTGAAATTGCTTGATTGATTGAATCATGCTGGTTCCTTTTGAACTGGCTGGCAGTACTTAGAGGGAGACAAAATCTTCCCATTTTGTTTCATCTGCAGTGTAAGCATGCTTAAAATGGCTGTTCACAAAGCTGTGGTCCTCACAGCACTCTGTTCCAACAGTGACACACACAAAAACTAATGTTGCAATCAGTTTTAACCCTTTCTTTAAATGTGTTCATGGATGGTAAAAAAGACACAGCTGCAAGAGTTAGCTTTCTATTGAGGCTTGGGATAGTCAGTCCCCTCACACTCTTGTCAGTCTGAAATTTTCCTGACTCATTACAGGTGCAACGTTCCACTAGCTTCACCCAGAACTTTGTCAGATGGCTACTCAATTTACATCTGCAATGTTTTTTTTCTGTAGCAGTCCTTTCTTTTAAGAAAATCTTTGGCATTAAATGAAAAATGTGTCTATAAATATTTCGAGGTTCTGGTCCAATGTTGTAACAATTCCACCCTATTGTTTCTTCTCATGCAAAGTGTTGAAGTAATGACTGACTGCCGATGCAGTGCCTGAATACTATTTGTTTCCAAAGGTCAAAAATAGCAAATTACATTCTCCTTTCTGCATCCATAATGTGGTGAAATTAAGAGGTTAATCTTCGCCTAAACAGCCCATTGGGAAATGCATGGGACTAGGTCAAATGTCAATTTAATAGAGAATACAATCAAGAGATATCAAAAGACAAAGAAGAGTAAGGTGGGGAGGATTAAAATCAATGGGGTGTAAAATTAGAGTCAAATCCTATTCTGTCCATTTTCTGCCAGGCTGATTAGGTTCAAATTTATTTATTTTGACCCATTCTTTGTCAGTTTATTTTAAACTGCTGAACTCATCTCACTCAAAATTCCATCACCCATTTAAAGATCTGTAGGCTGCCTTCATATGATTTGAATACAAAGATGAAAGCTTTGGAAGAGGTTGTATGAGTTGGAGCATACAAGACCAGCCAGGTGAATATTGGAAATGTTATTGTTAGAATATGAGAGTAGGTATCGGGGGGGGGGGGGAAGACTCTCCAAGCTGAGAAAAGTGAGCAAAGGGGAAAGAAAGAAGATAACAGAGAGAATAAAGCAGTGAGGACTGTTAGTCTTTGAATGAGTATTTGTACTGAAGAAATTAAGGTGGTTTAATCACATTAAATTCAGCTGTGAAGGACACAATGCAAAGGCTTGAAAGTCCATAGTTTAATCCTTTCATTTGAAACAATTGAAGCAAACTCTTACTTAGCCCTTTAGCACTAACCTGATAATTTGCTGCATGATTATGACCCCAAGCAGGCATAGTAGCTTAAAGGGAATTGTAACAAGTTCAAAGAGTAGGATTGTGGCATTTTCAGACCTGTTGATAACTTTGAGACATACATATTTTGTCTTTAAGAGAAGAAAAGCTCACTCCTTCTCTTGTGAGATGCCTCTGACTGAACCAAATGCTTGGTCCCTCAAAAGGAGAATGATGGCTAAATTAGTAATAAAAAAGTCACAAATGCAATGTATTAAGTCCAGGTTTCCAATTTTGCTGGATCACAGACAGTCATATATAGGTCACTTTAATTAAAATGATTATTAAGAGACACTGGGTTCAAAGGGCAAAACGTTTTTGAGTATCTGGAAAGACACTGCTTGATTAGGGACAGCCAGCACGGATTTGTGAGGGGTAGGTCTTCTTATTAAATTCTTTGAGTAGGTGACCAAGCATGTGGATGAGGGTGGAGCAGTGTATGTAGTGTACATGGATTTTAGTAAGGCATTTGATAAGGTTCCCCATGGTAGGCTTATGCGGAAAGTCAGGAGGCATGGGATAGTGGGAAGTTTGGCCAGTTGGATAGAGAACTGACTAACCGGTCGAAGTCAGAGAGTGGTGGTAGATGGTAAATATTCAGCCTGGAGCCCAGTTACAAGTAGAGTTCTGCAGGGATCAGTTCTGGGTCCTCTGCTGTTCGCAATTTTTATTAATGACTTGGAAGAGGGAGTCAACGGGTGGGTCAGTAAATTTGCAGACGATACAAAGATTGGTGGAGTTGTGGATAGTGAGGAGGGCTGTTGTCGGCTGCAAAGGGACTTAGAAATGATGCAGAGCTGGATTGAGAAGTGGCAGATGAAGTTCAACCCTGTCAAGTGTGAGGTTGTCCATTTTGGAAGGACAAATAAGAATGCGGAATACAGGATTAACAGTAGGGTTTTTAGTGAGGTGGAGAAGCAGAGGGATCTTGGGGTCTATGATCATAGATCTTTGAAAGTTGCCACTCAGGTGGATAGAGCTTGTAAGAAGGCCTATGGTATATTAGCGTTCATTAGCAGAGGGATTGAATTCAAGAGTCGTGAGGTGATGTTGCAGCTGTATAGGACCTTGGTAAGGCCACATTTGGAGTACTGTGTGCAGTTCTGGTTGCTTCATTTTAGGAAAGATGTGGAAGCTTTGGAGAGGGTGCAGAGGAGATTTACCAGGATGTTGCCTGGAATGGAGAATAGGTCGTACGAGGATAGGTTGAGAGTGCTAGGCCTTTTCTCATTGGAACGGAAAAGGATGAGGGGTGACTTGATAGAGGTTTATAAGATGATCAGGGGAATAGATAGACTTTTTCCCCAGGTACAACAGAGTATTACAAGGGGACATAAATTTAAGGTGAAGGGTGGAAGGTATAGGGGGGATGTCAGGGGTAGGTTCTTTACCCAGAGAGTGGTGGGGGCATGGAATGTGCTGCCTGTGGGAGTGGCAGAGTCAGAATCATTGGTGACCTTTAAGCGACAATTGGATAGGTACATGGATAGGTGCTTAAGCTAGGACAAATGTTCGGCACAACATCGTGGGCCGAAGGGCCTGTTCTGTGCTGTATTGTTCTATGTTCTATGTTTTGATATTTTGAGAATTTCAATTCAGTCCAAACAGAAGTTATGTTAAACTTGTACCAAATCTTGGTTAAGCCACATAAATACAATGTACAACTGTGGCCACCATATTATAAAAAATGATACAGAGCACTGGGGTGAATGCAAGAAGGATTTACAAGTATACTATCAAGAATGTGATGTTATTTCTTCAGGAAAAGACATTTCTGGGTTTCTTTTCTCTCAACAAAAGTGACCAAATGAATGTTCTCGAGATTATGAAAGCAGTTAAATAGCATAGATGCAGAACAGGTGTTTCCACTCTGGGAACAAGCAAAGTTAGAAGCCACCTATATAAAATAACCGTCAAGATATAAAATAAAGGATGGATTCCTCACAGAGGGTGATGAGAATAGGGAATCAGCTACCATGGAGCATGGTTGAGGCAAGCAGTGAAATTGCATTTAAATTGAGGTTAGACAAGTTTATGAGGGAAAAGGGAGAAGACTTGAAAAGAGCATAAACTGGCTCTTTCTTTGCTTACATGATGTAATTTTATAAGATTTCATCAAACAAATCTGGAAATAAGGATCAGTAAGAGTGACCATATAGCTATCAGACAGTCACAGAAGTGGTTCACTAATGATTAGATTTTCCACAGTATGGAAACAGGCCCTTCGGCCCAACAAGTCCATACTAACCCTCCGAAGAGCAACCCACTCAGACCCATTCCCCTACCTCACATTTACCCCTGACTAATGCACCTGACACTATAGGCAATTTAGCATGGCCAATTCACCTAACCTGCACATCTTTGGGCTGTGGGAAGAAACCGGAGCACCCAGAGAAAACCCACACAAGCACGATGAGATTGTGCAAACTCCACACAGACAGTCACCAAGGCGGGAAGTGAACCCAGGTCCCTGGTGCTGTCAGGCAGCAGTGCTGATCAATAGCCACTGTGCCTCCTAATGTCCTTTAGGGAAGGAAAGCTGTGACCTAGTCTATATGTGGCTCCAATTCTACAGACTAACATGGTTAACTTTTAACAGTCCCTTGTAGTGGCAGTTGAGTTACAAAGCTGGTCCCTTTTTTCTAAAAGCTGTTTCTTTTCTCAAGGATAATGTGTTTTTTGTTTTTTTCAGAGGGGTCATAAAACTCTCCTGTCTCTGAGGTGGCTAGTTTGGTACAGAGATGTGAAAGGAGTTTGAGACACCTTTTGTTTAAATGTAAACAGATGAGACTGCAGGCAAAGTATTACGGTTCCTGGGATTGGGTAGATTTTACCAAAAGTTTGTGCCAAACTTTAGCAGTGTGGCTGCTCCACTCACCAAATTGTTAAAAGAGGGCAAAAGGTTTCAGTGGACAGCGGACCTTCAAAAGGCATTTGACAGTCTAAAAACTGTGTTAACCACTGTCCCAGTATTAGCCACATCGGATTACATGAAGCCTTTTAGGGTGGCTATCAATACTAGTGAGATGGGTGTCAGTGCAGTGCTCCTGCAGAAGGATGATGATGAGGAGATAGAAAGACCCATTGGGATTTTCCCAGGAAGTTGAACGCTCATCGACAGAAATATTAAACGGTGGAGAAAGAGACTTTGAGCTTGGTGTTGGCATTACAACATTTCAGTGTTTATATTTCCAGCAATGCATCTGTGACAATCATATACACTGATCATAACCCATTGACATTTGCAGAAAAATTTTAAGGACAAACTATTTAGATAGAGCTTCTTGTTGCAGCCAATCATTTTGACAATTGTGCATGTAGAGATACAGGGGCGTTCGTGGCAGGTGCATCACGGTCTGAATTTGCATGTGATTGTACATGTTTGTATGTATATAGTTAGTATAGCGTATATGTGTGTTTTAGACTACTAACCAGTTTGTTTCTGAAGAGTTTTAAAAATGAAGCCATCTTTTGATATTGATGGTTCATTTTCTTTAAGGGCGGAGGTGTCACAAAGCTGGTCCCTTTTTTTCTAAAAGCTGTTCCTTTTCTCACGAATACTATGTTTTCGGTTTTTCTCAGAGGGGTCATAAAACTCTCCCGGCTCCATGGTGGCTAGTTTGGTACAGAGATGTGAAAGGATTTTGAGACACCTTTTGTTTAAATGTAAACAGATGAGACTGCAGGCAAAGTGATCATATTTTAGAAGTGACCTCTACAATGAAAGGGGAGTGGTCTGCTCTCTAGCTGGGTAGTTCAGTCCAGAACTAGTTAGAAGTTCAGCTGTGTGGAAACAGGCTCTTTCTCTCCTTCTGCCCTTCTAACTTCAACCTATAAGCATTTGTTTCATTTTTTACTGTTTTTTTCGAGGGGGTTTGCTTATTGGGACTGTCGTGTACATTCAGAACAGCATAATTAAGTCTAGTTTGGATTGACTGGGTTCTATAGGGGTTCTTTATTCTGTGGTTTGTGTTTCATTATGTAATTTTGTGATTTAATTTTTGTCTGTTTTGAAACCTGGTAGTCAACCTAGCTAACTTACTCTGGGTAATTTTCACTGTACACTTACCGAAACAAATTGCAAAGTTATGGCCTGGGTTGCCTGCTTAAGAATGTTTTGAGTGGTCTGGCCTCATCCATAACAATTGTCAGCACTCAAAGCCATTAGGGGGTTAGCAAAGGAGATTAATGGTCCATACAGTTATTACAGTTTACCAGTCTGCAAACTGTAGAATAAATGGCATGAACAAAGACATTTCGGGAGATAGTTAAAAATCACACAATACCAAGTTATAGACCAACAGGTTTATTTGGAAGCACTTGATGAAGAAGCAGCACTTCAACAGTTAGTGCTTCCAAATAAAGCTGTTGGACTATAATCTGGTGTTGTGTGATTTTTAATTTTAGGGCATAATACTGTTGATTAAATAGGGCCCCCCCAAGTATTGTTGCAGTTTGATTATGGAGTCATGTCAGGCATCTGATTGATAGATTTGTATGTTATAGTGTGCCTTACTTTATAGGTGTTATGTCTGGTTATGGCATGTTACCAGCTGGTTTAGTTACAATATGTCTGATGTTAGTAGCTGACTGTGTATCTTGTACCTACTTCCACTTTGAGTGCACCAAATCATTTACTTCTCCAGCAGAGATTGTCAGCTGGCCACTTCTTTTTAATCTCTGCTACATTGTTGGGATGCAATTCTCAGGAAATGGCTGAAATCCTCAAGGGAAGGTAGGGAGTACTAATTACACTCTTTTATTTAACTGCCTATAAAATATTGTTTCTGGTGAGGGGGAGGGATGGGGCGATGATTATTGAAGCTACTTAATTTCGTAGCACTGCAGAGCCATGACAACAGAATGGGCGTTTCATTGTTGGATATCTTCTCTTGGGCTTGGCTGGACTGGTTCAGATGATGCTGGACTTAGCAAGGAAATAGGTAAAGTTTTTAACATGCGGTGATACTGAAAGCAAGCCAGTTAGAAAGGCTGTTTCAATTGTGTGAAATGGGAGGATAGGATCATGACCATAAGTTCTATTGATAATGCGTTGAGCAGGGCAGTTCAGGGGTACTGCAGATAGCTGTGGTGTGCTTTCGATGTTCAAGCTTAAGTCAGCCAATCCAGCAGGGGCCATGGGTTGAAAACATGCTCTCTATGGCCAAGATACACTGGCATGGAATTTCAAAGTGGTTTTGTGAACAAAAAGTCTGGAGGTACTCATTGCCTTCATTTGTCTTTCCAAAATGCAGCACCTCACATTTACCTAAATTACACTCCATTAGCCACTCCTAAGTGATAAAAGAGTGGGGATTGAATTCCAGAAAATGTTGTTCCATTCACAGCACATCTGGATAATTTGCCCCCCCTCCCCCCCATCCTTGCCGTTCTCACACTATTTGGATTTTAGTTTATTTCCATCCTGAAACATCTACAACCAAGGAAAAATGAACACACCTCTCCCTGTCCCTGTCCCAGTAAGAAAGTGGTAACTTCTACAAAAAGACATAACAGTGGTGGCAGTTTAAATCATGGAAACATAACCTTAACATTTGAGTTTTGCCATTTAAATAACAAAGAACAAAGAAAATTTACAACCCAGGAACAAGCCCTTCGGCCCTTCAAGCCTGAGCCAATCCAAATGTACTTTCTAAACCTGTCAGTCAATTCCTAAGCATCTGTATCCCTCTGCTCCCCACCTACTTATGCATCTGTCCAGACACATCTTAAATGAATCTACCGTGCCTGCTTCTACCACCTCTGCTGGCAACGCGTTCCAAACGCCCACTACCCTCTGTGTGAAGTACTTGCCACGTGTATCCCCCTTAAACTTTCCACCTCTCACCTTGAAAGCGTGACCTCTCGTTATTGAATCGTTCACCCTGGGAAAAAGCTTGTCTCTATTATTAGGGTAATGTCAGGGTGCAGTTCTTCACGTGCATCCCAAAGTGAATTGAAATCTTGAACTTTCTCCCTTAGAAAGCTTTTGAGGCAATGGGAAATGATGAAAGGAGAGGGGAGGGGGGTGGTCACCTGAAATTTTCGAAACTAAGACTGAAAGCATTTTGCTCCAGATTACAGAATCACGGCAGATAACTGGAGTCGAGATTCAGATCGACCATAATCTAACTGAATGACGAAACAGGCTAGAGGGGCTGAATGACTGACTTCTGTTCTTATTTTAACACTCCCATGATTAATAGCTCACAGTCCAAACATGATGATTACTTAGTTGGTTGAATCAGCCAACCAATTGCACATAATATCCATCTCTTACAGCTTGCTGAGAGTTATCCACCGGTCCATAATTTTCAACTTCGTTTAAAATTCTGACGTACCATCTTCAGTAAATTCTCTCTGTTACCTTCCCTCCCACAGCCCTGCCAACATTAAAAAAACTACATATCTAACATGTGAAAAGGAACAGGAATGTAAAATGGTTACTCACCATACTGGCAACGAGGACCTTGGAAACCCTGTGGGCAGTGGCACAACTGTGACATTCCCTCAATACACTTGCCACCATTAAAGCATACACCATAACTGCAAATGGCTGTAGGTCAGAGAGAGATAGAGAGAGACCTCCCATTAATCAAAAAAGGCAAATGTGAACAGCACCCACTTGGCTTAAACTTGATGAAAGCAAGCTGGTTTCTGTAAACTATTTTTCTTTTATCATTTACCTGTAACAATTTCTCCATTTGGGTCATAAATTCACAATCAACGTCAGTTTGTGGTGCGGTATCTGACCCTAATTTCACCTGCCTCATTTTGCTTCCCTGTATTCTTGACTGACCTCGGTATTTGAGCTTACTGTTTTCCTAAATCACAAGTGCCCAATCGAGAGAACTCTCTCACCCCTTTGACCTCCACTGCGAGTTCTGCTAGTCTCCTTTCTTGTCCTATTCCTATTAATACCTTGTCCAGTTTTCCCCCTTTAAACACCTGTCAGTTCAGATTTGAGGCTGAAAATGGTTTGCTGCTACCTCAGGTGAACATGTTGCTATGGCTTATTGTAAATAAGCCAACTGCAAAATCAGACAAACTGCAGTTACCATTTCAGTATTTTTCAAAAGACTTACTGAATAACTTGGGTGAAGGACCAAAATGCACCAAGACCCTCAAGTGGAAAAGGTCTTAAGTGAGAGAGGTCAAGGCCCCCACCAGAGCAAATGGGTTAAACACCCCCCCACATCATGCAACATGAGAGTGAAGGTTCAACGCCACAGTTCAAGACATTATCAAGGTTGCAAAGAATAGAAGAAGATGAACTAAAATTACTGAGCAGTTCATTATGGAAAGTTGAGACATTCCTAAGGGAAGAGGGAGTTAGAGGGGTTTATTAATGAGTTATTCGCCCAGTGGCGAATTCTTCTGGAATTTGCTTAATTACCCAGAGGGAAATGAGACGAGTTTCCGAGAATTTTTCTTCAAATTGGTCACAATTTTTTAACCTTTATTTTGTCTTCCTCAGAAGTTTGCTTTGGCTGGAATTGTGGAAGGCAGTGCAGGAGGTAAAAATATCTTCTAAGGAACTTTTTATTAACTTTGTTTGGCAATAACAACAACTTATATTTGTATAGCAATTTTAACATAATAAGACATCCTAAAATGCCTCATGGGAGTATTATAAAGCAAAATATGACATTCTGTTAATGTTCAGTTAAGAGGATTCCAGTCAAATAATCTTTTATCTAATAAGAAAAAACAATCAAACCGTTAGCTCAGCCTCGTAAAAGCACAATTTATGGAGTCATTCTTGTTAAAAAAAGTCCAGCTACTTGAATGAGGTAATACATTGAAACATATGGTGGATTCTTAAAAGCCAGAGTGAAAGAGGTACAGAGCGAGTTGTGTTATAATGGGTTCTTCAGAATTTGACAAGTCTTGAGCCAGCTGATTCCACTGAGTTCAAAACATATGACGCAGTGAATTCTCTGGCAATTCACTCTACCACATATTCAGGATATGAAAAATTATTATTAATAGAAGCTGTCATTGTATATGGTAGTTATTGATAATAATAGAATAATTCCTGTGAAAGCCTGTAAATAATGGAATAAGAAACTCATCAGTATCCGTATCATTCCCTAACAATCTTAGTGATAATGTTAACATGGAGACAGCCGGCAATTGTTCTTCATAAATCTGTTCTCACCTACCAGTTGAGTGGACCAAGCTTAACGTTAAAAAGCTAACAGACTAAAATATAGTGAATTTTGAGAAGATTTGTAAATCAACTAGCCACAAAACATCATGACCCACTCTCACTAATATCCTTACCTACGGATTCTTCCAAGATACTCCAGGTGAAAGAGGTGGCCCATATACGCTAGTACACACTGCCCTGGATCTGGTGCAAAAAAACAGCCAAGGAAAGGCTACATGAAAAAGAACAGGCCTACTCCCCAGACTTAGAAGGGAACAAGTGTGGTGATTGCAATGAGGTCAACCTGACATACTTCATATAATATGAGTTTCCTGATTGAGGCTGTTAACCTGGACTAATCAGGGAACCCTGGCTGACAGGTGAAAACAGGAGTATCAGGCATCCTGTTCAGTCTGAGAGTTGGCTCTGAGGGAGCTCGATCTGTCTCAAGTACAATGCACGTGTAAATAAAGGGTGACCTTGGTGACAGGACACTGGCCTTTGTGGAGTTACTTTAGGTATGATCTGAAATGCAATGTCTGAAAGGATGACAGAAGGGGCAGCATGGTGGCTCAGTGGTTAGCACTGCTGCCTCAGACCCGGGTTCAATACCCGCCTTGGGGGATTGTCTGTGTGGCGTTTACACATTCTCCCCGTGTACACTTGGGTTTCCTCCCACAATCCAAAAATGTGCTGGTCAAGTGAATTGGCTGTGCTAAATTGGCCATCATGTTAGGTGCATTATTCAGGGATAAACATAGGGTAGGGGATAGGTCTTCAGAGGGTCAGTCCGGGCTTGTTGGGCCGAAGGGCCTGTTTCCATACTGTAAGGAATCTAATCTAAGGAGACTCTATCAACAAGCAAATAGGAAATCAAATGGTATGTTAGCCTCAACTGGAAGATGATTTGAGTTCAGCAGCAAAGAAGTCTTACTTTAGTTGTGTAGAACACTGGATTATTGTGTGCAGTTGTCCATTGTCTAAGGAAGGATATACTTGCCATAAAGAATACAAAGGAAGTTCACCAGTCTGATTGCTGGCATGGTTTTACTGGTCTATGAGGAGAAGTTGAGAGGACTAGACCTATAATCTCTGGAATTTAGAATAAGGAGAAGTGATCTTATAGAAACTTCCAAAACTCAAAAGGGATAGACAGAGGAGTTGCAGAGGTTGACATTGTCTCAGAATTAAACCTGGACCAGATTCATTTAGGATATCTGGATCAGTTGGGCCAAAGGATCTGTTTCCATGCTCTACAACTCTGTGACTCTATAAAGACAAGCTAGTTAAGATTGAGATGAAGAGGAATCTCTTCACTCAGAGTGTTGTGAATCTTTGGAATTGTCTACCCTAGAGTGCTGTGGAAGCTCAGTTCAAGACAGAGATTGACAGATTTGCAGTGACTAACGCCATTAAGGGATATGGGAATAGTATGGTAATGTGGCATCGATGTAGATGATCAGCCATGATCTAGAATGGCAGAGTAAGTTTGAGGGGTTGAATGACCTACACCTGCTCCTATATTCCTAAAATAAATTTCAAAATGCAACTGGATGTATAAATAGGAGGAGATGTTGGTGTAATGGGAATGTAATTGGATGTAACATTTGTCTTGTC
Source organism: Chiloscyllium punctatum (assembly GCF_047496795.1). NCBI lineage: Eukaryota > Metazoa > Chordata > Chondrichthyes > Orectolobiformes > Hemiscylliidae > Chiloscyllium > Chiloscyllium punctatum. Next base: position 14,047,684 of record NC_092754.1, read on the forward strand.
AGCAGCACCTACATTCCACGGAGAAATACAAACAAGGTAAACTATGCAGGAGTGTAGGGAAAGAAGAGAGTGCAATGGGACTAATTTGCAAGCTCTTCCAAACTCTTGGCAAGGCATGATGGGCCAAATGGCCTTTTCAGTTGTTGAATATGTAGAACAAGTGTACTTACAAGCATGGCTGAACAAGAGAGAAAGCCAGACTTGCCATTTTAATGTTGGAGGTTTAAGACAGGAGAAAGGGATCACTTATTAAATGACAATTTTAGTGTTACTACTATTCTACCTATTGGCCATTTTAGGAAAAAATGAATAATTTCAAAATAGAAATGTTTCCAATTACAGTTCAATCTGCTCTGGCCAAAATATCTCTTGGTCATATCAAAGACAGCTCATATTTTTCTCACTTCAGACCCCCCGTGCCCTCACCACATTCATCCAATTAAATCACTGTCAATAAATCACTTGGTGCAATTTTGGCTATTTTTAGCTGCTGACCTTCTCCGTCTCCATACAACAATGTCAATCCCTTAACTGTGTTTGGCACAGTTTCTGGAGACTTGGTTTCCAATAAAGCATACAATTTCCATTGAAATAGCAACACAAAGCAGGCTGAAACTGTCAAAAGCTACTGCAAAATCTCTGGCTTCAGAGTCAATCCAGAACCAGAGGTCACAGACAAAAGATATAGGCTAAACCATTTAGGACCGAGATGAAGAGAAATTTCTTCACCCAGACAGTGGTGAACCCTGTGGAATTCACAACCACAGAAAGCAGTCAAGGTCAAAATACTGAATAATTTAAAGAAAGAATTGGATATAGTACTTTGGGCTAAAGGGATCGAAGGATAGAGGGGAAATGTGGGATCAGAGTATTGAGTTAGATGATCAGCCATGATCATAATAAATGGTGGGGCTGGCTCAAAGGGCCGAATGGATCACTTGTGTTCCTAATTTTTGTTTCTATATTTTAAAACCAAGATGATTATTACAGCATTTCTACAATAGAATAGAAATTAAGCTCCACTTTGAATTGCAGTTGGTCTTAAAAGTTCATACCTCTGGACTAGAGCAGCATTACTGTTCAGCAGTCATTCCAAGGTCACATGTGGGTTAGACACATACTAAAACTTCCACTAAATTGTCCCATCAAACTTTCCTAGCATAGATTAAATAAAGCTTAAGCATACTATATTCTGGCCCATCAAACACTTCCTTGCAGAGGTACAAGCAATGATGAAGAGTCATCCAGACTCGAACCTTGAACTGACTCTCTCTCCCTGGACGCTGCCTGACCTGCTGCGATGTCTAGCATTTTTGCTTTCAATACAGGTTCCAGTATCTACAGTAATTTGCTCCTTCTTTGCAGAAGTACAGCCTGAAATGGGTTCCTGGAATTGGATAGAATAAAGCTTGGTTGTACATTACCCATGAATTGCTTCCAAGACTCATACAGAGGTAGTTTTAGGTAATGATTATCTACACTGCCCCAGTCTGGTTCCAATTGTAGCACCCTTACTCCTTCACAAACAAAGATCATTGAACTTGGACCATGGCCTTCACAGTCTGTACTGATTTCAATCTGTTAAACTTCACTGATATTTTTAGCCTGTTCTCTAATACCAGTAGAAGAGCAATGGGTGATTTTATGACCTTGAGATTCAAGCAGTTGAGGTCCCTGCTGGCAGCACAGAATTGGAAAGCTAGTCCAAATTGTGTCATGTTAATAGTGCAACTGGGTGTCTAGAAAAGTAGCAAGAAACTCATGATCAATCATTGCCCTGCTACACAGAATTGGAGATTGCAAAGACATTTTATTGCACAAGACACATTCCTTAATGAGATGGCAGTCATATTGTGGAGTAGTGAATCTGAAGCAGATGGTGGCAACTGAACTTCTGATTCCACATTTCCCCACTATCCTTTGATTCCCTTTAGGCCCAAAGGAGAAAGAAATCTACTTTTAAACTACATATTGAGGTCGCCTATTTGCCTTGCATTTTTCAACTGCACAGGTATATTGCTTAGATTTATCATACACCTTGTACACGGTGGGATATTACCACACACACAAATAGATACACAATCACACATGTAAACGCAACACTTGTACAAACACGTGTGCCCACTTGTAAATACATGCAGATGCACAAAAGCATAAAACACAAACAGTCCCATCAAAACCTTCACACAAGTGTGTAACATATGGCCATGCATATAGCCAAACAGCACTTAGATACATTAAAAAGTAAATTAGACTTCTATATCTTTGAGTATGGAAAACTGGAGGGTTTGAAATATTGAAAAAATTCCACAGGGGGGGTAAAGAGAAACAACTTCCTTCAAAGAAGGATAGAACACACAAATACAGATGTAAAATCAGAGCTAAGCCATCCTGGAGAAAAGTCATAAAGCCTCTTCATATAAAGGTTAGTAAAACTGTGAAATCTTTCCTCTAAAAGTGTGAATGCTGGAACAATCAAAGCTTCAAAACTGGAATAGATGGCATTTTGTTGAGTGAGTGCATGCAGGGAAATGGACGATAATTGGGTAAATACAGTTAAGTAAAAATCAACAAGAAATTAATTGAATGGTGGTTTAGGCTTAAGGAATTGAACAGGCACCTCCTGTTCCTATGTTTATTGTATCTGTGCAGCCCATAGTCTGAGAAAGCCCCGAACGTAAGATGGTGCCAACAGAGCTCAAGCTGACTGGGTCACTGAGCTGAAAAGTTTTGGAAAATGAAACTGTGCCTTATCCTAGGTCACACCAGAAATTACGTCTTGACAAAAATATTTTATATGGGTTAGCAATTTGCAATCCTGCTCTTCAAGAAGTAAAATTGTGTAAATGTTGCAAACCTGAAACAAAAGCAAAATACATTGTAAATGCTGACTTAGTCAGTTAGCTATTCTGAAGAAAGCAAACAAGTTAGTGTGTTATCAAAGTTCTTGGACAAAGTGTCCTCAGCTGAAATGCTAATGCTTCTGTTTTTCTTCCTCCACTGGATGCTGCCTGACCAGCTAAGCATTTCCATCATTGTTTTTGGATTTTCTTTCTGCTCTTCAAAACAGCACCACCAGCACTAAAGAACTGTTACCCACACAGCCACTGAAACACAATGTCACCCCTTGTACTACTACCTAACTCTAAACCAAAGCTTGCAGGTCAGCTCCTATTTTAAACAAGTGATCATGTATCTCATGCTCTGTTTGGTTATATATCAGCATTATAGAACCTTTTCCCACTCTCTTCCTACTCCTTTCCTTGACCTTTCCCTGCCACATAGGAACTGCTACCCATTAAAACTGAAATACATGTTAGTAGAATCCAAACAGAAACATTGCCTGCATTAAACAAGACAACAGAAAAACATGATATAAAATGTACAAATTTCAATTTCCTTTCTTTGGATGATCTAGCATGAAGCAAATAGTAATCACAGCAATCACACAACAAATAGATATTCACTCAGCTACTACAACTCCAGAGGCATCTATTGTTTGTATCAATACCAGTATGTGTTAAAGGTCATTGTAATGTGGTTTAAGAAACAGCAATTAGCATCTGAGGTCTTGCATACAACCTCCATTTAAGGAGAAAAAAAATAAAGCTTTAACAGTCTAAAGGAACACAGAAAACTTTCCAAGGTTCAGCTGAATGGGAATAGCACTCTCAATTCTGAGAATGTTATGGGTTGAAGTTTGTTACCATGAGTTGTCAAAAGAGGTTAGTCAGTTTGTCATGATGGTGAGGAGGGAGGAACTGGCTCCCATTTTTCATTCAAGTCAAAGTCACAACAAGATTAACTAAATACAAAGAATCCCTTCACTAGTGAATGGATATCTTTCCTAATTCCAACATATTTATGTTTTAAAAGGAGCTAATTTAATCAGGATTTTCTGATAAACTTAAGGTTTATAAACTACTGAAACATGAGGAAAAATAAAATGCAATATGTAATTCCAGATTAGAAATGAGAAGTTAAAACAAACTTGAAAATATGTGTAAATCTGCTTTTGGTTTGACCAAGAAGAGTAGATGGTGAAATGTTGCAGTTAAGTTACAAGATTCCAGTTGTGATAACTCTGGCAGTTGAACAGTGTGTTTGGAGATTCTGCATTCTACAGATTCACTGGTGGAGTTTCCAGTTTCCTGGTCAACTGTGGCCTTTGACCGGAAGATCATAAGACCAAAAGAAATAGGAGCAGGAACCTCCCTGTTCATACTTTTTCATGTCATAAAATGTTATCAGTAGTTTATTTTCTGAAAGGTTGTAAGCTCAGTGAATTATAGGATTGTACAGTTCATGCTCACACCTAGATGTTCCGATTGATCAGAGGTGTTTTCTCATTTTTGTTTAATGGATGTGGTGACTTTCTTTCAACAATCAGAGAGAGAGAAAGAGCGATTTCATGCAGAACCTCATAGGAGTTTGAGCAACAGAGGCTACAGTGGGATTTGTGGCAGAATTGGACAAGAAGTCCAGCGAGGAGAAAGTGAGGACTGCAGATGCTGGAGATCAGAGCTTAAAAATGTGTTGCTGGAAAAGCGCAGCAGGTCAGGCAGCATCAAAGGAGAAGGAGAATCGACGTTTTGGCCTAAGCCCCCTGAAGAAGGGCTTATGCCCGAAACGTCGATTCTCCTTCTCCTTTGATGCAGGCTGACCTGCTGCACTTTTCCAGCAACATATTTTTAAGCTAAGAAGTCCAGCGAGGCCTATCTTGACTTTGACAGCACCTCACTACAACTTTTATGCTTTTGACTAGCGTTTCTCGCTACTTATGCTGAGGAGGACTCCCCTGCTTTTCATCAAAATAACAACATAAGATCATTTATACCCAGCTGAGAGGGTAGATGGGCCTCAATTTAAGTACTGCACTGCTTAAGACTCCAGGGAGAATGTGAACTCCTTGATCTTTGCCTGCATTAGTGGTACCGACAGAACCACAGATGGCTCAGGCGATATGACTGAGAGGATCAATATGCTCCTTAAACATACCCCAGCGTGTATGGTTTAGGAATGCGGAGCATTGACCTCACACTAGTTTGGTTTGCATTACTGATGGTCATCTGTGAACCTGGGCAGCATGATAGGGGATTTACCTGAGGAGATTGGAGAAAACTGGTTTAGAGAGGCCCTCATTGCTAAAGAGATGATAGGTAGAGCAGTTGGTAAGACTGGGGCAAGAGACTACAGCTTGAAGATTTTTCTTGATTTCCTTTATACAAGATTTGGATTAATCTACTATTTAAAATGTATTTTTCCCACTTACTTGATCACAGCATAGAATGTTATAAGCATTCACATGCAATGCAATCAGTGTAGGAACAGAGGTACCTTTATTGTCAGAGGATGTCACTTAGCAGGGCTGGGGGAGGCATGTGCATTTTGGCGTATGCGACTGTAGTCAATTGGATTTATAGCTAGTTTAATGAATTGTACCCTTGAGTTCAATAGAGCTGGACAGATTTATTACATTGGGCCTAATATAATGTGGCACTTAGTATCGCTTTAACGAGCTCAGAGATCTAGACTATAACAGCTTTAGACAATTGCCACTTTTTGTTGCTTATTTAAGAAAGCTTTAACAAGAACCATGTTTCAATTCATTTAATTTGTTTGCATATCATGCTATTTTTATTGCGCTTTTCTACCATGTATTTTCTCCCAAAGGCCCTAACTTCTACAGTAGTACAGTCTAGGGCACCCCCTTGCATCTCAACCTCAGGCTTTCAGTCCTCCTAATAGTCTGCAAATTATCAATTTCATAACTTCCCCTGTTTAAACACGTTTTAGGGGACTTAGCAGTACCAGAACCTGACGGTTCCTGTTGCTATGAGAGTAAAACAGCCATGAACTGCTCACTTGCCATCCATGTACTCTCCAATAGGGGCTGGCACATGTCAATCTGGGACAGGAACTCTGTAGTTTATATGGTTACCTTAGACAAGGAATTTTTGGCCAATATACCTTGGAACCCAAGATCCCCCAAGCATTGTGTGCAAGTTTCAGGTAGTTTAAAATTTGTACAAACTTCTTCAATTTCTCTAAAGGTACTGCTCTTGTATTTAAGAAAAGTAATAATTTGTGCAATAGTTTCACATTGCTTTCATATATATGTACAATGCTAGGGGTGGAGAGAACGTTGGAGTTCCATAAATTTTCTCAATGTAATCTAGGGTTCCTTCACAATGTTGTGACTCTGACAGAAATGCGCCAAAATCAAGTCCCCCTACTTTCATGAGTTGTGTAAATGTTTTACTTCATCATCAGGCTCCTTCAATAAACTCAAAAACAATTTAAATAAAAACACAAAGTGTATTGGAGAAACACAGCAGGTCTGGCAGCATTTGTTGAGAGAAAAACAGAGTTATGTTTCAAATCCAGTGTCCTTTTGTCAAAAATCTGATGCCTGATTTTTAATTATTAAAAATTATTATTTTAATTATTAACATTCAAATAATATTCAAAAATGTAACTAAAAGTGACATCAATCCAAAAAGCTGCAGACATGACTCTGAAGACAAAAACACACACAGGAACAGTTTTCAAATCTTATTCACTTCTGCATATGCAATCATTTCTCCAGAACAGATTGCATATGTTCCTCGATTTCAGCAAATAACGCCAAAGTTTAAAACATTAACTGCTTTGAGCCCCTGCCCAACAGAGTTTAGTGCTGACTTTGTTACTCAGTAGGTCTTGACAATTTTCTTAGCTCTTTTTAAAAATTTTCATTTCCAAAATTATTGTCCGTTTTGTAAATAGCAGACAATCCTCCGTTCTTTTGACTTTCAGCTCCAAAAGGTCTCTATAGGTAAACTCTCTACAATCCAGGAAATGTGCAAACCTCCCATCTTTTTCCATTCTCATAATATGTTAATATATGTGTTCTTATCAATCAAAAAATCGGTGTAAGCCACTGCCCCATCCCAAGGACAATATAATAGTCCATTCAGTCTTGGCTCCATATGGAGGCCTGGAATGATCTTGGTTTGTGTGCTGCACAGCATTTACACTTAGAACTGAAGTTGTTGAGGCACTAAGAAGGAAACCCAGCATCTTGCTCCTGGTCTTCACCAAGGCACGGTGCAATAGACTGCATGTGCATCCCCCATCCCCCAATGTGTAAGAGCTAGATAAACCCATCCTTATCAGGCTTACAGTTTGAGAGGAACGAAAGGAATTTGCTATTTCGCCATCATTGGTTTACTTTGATTTTGACATTTCAGCACTTGGTGAATACAATATTTAATGTTCATGCAATAACAGCTGAAAATTAAAGAATTTGCTTTGGTTTTGTTGCATTTGTTTAAATCCATTCTGCAATCTTAACGATAGAAATGTTTGGGGAATCATTTTCCCAGATGTGGAGTGACAAGAAACATATGTGTTTCAAAATCTGCTAAGGACATTGAAATACACAAAAGGAGGCTCAGTAATGTTTGAAATTTCACACCTCCATATTTTGAGTCTTGAGACCTTTCTAGGGCATGTTCCTACAAACTCCTTCTGCTGCAATGTCAATGAATAACAGACTGTCACAGGTTGCTTTTCTGACTAATAAAGTGACATTTAATTGTTCTCACTACAGCATTGTGATAGGGCCTCGTATTGTGATGAATGCTAAATAGTAAGGCACAAAGCCTGGAATGTGAGGGGGACTTCTCTCCTGCAGTGGTATTCTTCTATGTTTTGTTTTAATGTTATGCTATCTGATGGTATGTGTCAGTACTGAAAAACAGAACACGTCCCCAATTGTCTTTTAACAGTCACTTTCAAATCAAAGATTGTTTGAGTTAATCGTAGAATGGGCTAGAACCAGAATATGGCCTTGCTGGGTCAGTGATAGAATGGATTAAATTTGGAATAATGTTCTATAGAGTCATTGATATAAAGTGTGAAAACTGGAGAATGTGTTTCTGATGGGTCAGGGATGGAAAGGTTGGAATGAGAATAAAGCACTGCAGTAATGGAGCAGATTGGAGCTGGCATACAGCTCTGCTGCATCAGATTTAGATTTAGGTTTTATTGTCACATGTACCCAAATATGGGATACAAGGGTACAGTGAAAAGTGTACAATGTTGCCACACATAGCACCATTTTAGGTATAAAATACCTAGTACAAAATCTTAGTTGCAGAAGTAGAAAAATAAAGCCGTAAGTTAAAATGAATCAGGTAATCTGGTTTTGGTTTAGGGATGGGTATTGACCAGGATATCAGTGTCAAGCAATTTTTTTTTTACTTCTGAGAAAATTATTAAACATTTGGGTTGAATGTCTTGCAGCTCTTCACTGAACCCAATATATGTTGAAGTGAGGCTTGAACTCCCTGTATGTCATCTGAAAGATGGTACTTCTGACAATATAGTTTTCTTGCAGCACTGTACTGCGGTGTCAACTTTGTTAATGTTCTGGAGTGGGGCTAAAACCTATGACCTTTCCCATTCAAAGATGAGGCATGTTAAGTGAGCTAATGGTTAGACGTGTTCAACACCCGCAATTAAATTCATGATATAATCTTGTTCCACGAGGCAGTTTCAGGGAAGTTACACTGCGCTGTACTCTACGAAAGATACAATTTCATTCTTCACTTCATATATAGAGAATCTGTTCAAGGGGCTGCTGTGGAAAGTTCATCCTGTTGCACAATGTGGCAGTGTCAATCTGACACTTTGTTAACCTGATGTACTCCTTCTGCAATCCTTCTTCCAACAGTCACGAACCATGTGTCACATATTGATCAAAATGAACTAGCTAGTTGTATTGTGTGGAAGGAATGATCAGAATCCTCTGCTGATAACTCTGCAGTGGCCATTTATACTTGCTTGATATGTTTTGTTCTAATGATACACTTGCGTGTAAAATGATTTAGTTTCTTACATTATAAATATTGCTTTCCTCATGCTGGGGTCACTTCTCTCTTTGCCCTTCCTGTGTGATCATTATGCCCATTGCGCCTGGAGTATCTATCAACACATTGCAAGACCTAGTCTGTTCTGCCATGAATACGTTCCAGCTGCTGATTTACAACCTCGGAATTTCTGCATGTCAAGTGTTTTCCTGACAGTCAGCTTCTCATCTCTCAGTAAACATGCTTCCACTACAGGAGATCTTATGTCTAATACAATCCTGCCTTTAATTAGATCATTTTTAGTTGCACAAACTCACAGGATTTTGTGTGCTGAGTTCATGAGATCACATATTGATCAATAGATGCTTTTTCAGATTGGCCCTGATATTTTTAAAAGTACAATTCAAAAGTTACATTCACTTGGGTTTCAAAGTTCATCTTCAACATTTCTGCAGTTTGTTTCTTCAGAGAATTTCAGGATGGAATAAAGTTTGAAACTGTCTCTTTTCAAGTCATAAGACTGTTGTAACAAGTAGCTGCTCTGGCTTGTGACACAGATCTGTCATTATTTCATAATTGTATCATTCCACATGGAAAAAGTGCCAGTTTTGCTTCATATCATTGTTAATTTTAAGTGAAGTTAGGAGAGGAAAAGCCAAAGCCATTTTTCACTCACCCGGTGTTTCATCTATGGACTGTTTTATTTGTTCTTTGTTTGCGTATTTCAGTTGCTCATAGCAGCTTTTGCAGCTCTGAATATTCCTGTGTTGCTCTGTCAGTAGCTGTGCTTTTTTATAGCTCTTTCTCAGTTTAATCTCAGCTTCACTTTTGCCTATGTCTATGTTTGTAATGCAGCAATCTGGAGTCTTTATTGAAGTGGCTGTAAGATGGCTGTCTGCAGTGTGTGCGCAAGTCATGGTGAAAGTCACATGACTGAAGGAAGGACATTTATACATGACTGCACTTCGATCCAAACAGAAGGATTAGCTGAGTATGTCAAAACAATCCTAATGTATACACCATCCATCTTCTACTGGCACTGCACCAGGTGGAGTCTCAGTGAGAAAACAATGTTTTGGGAAAGATTATTTTGTCGTTATGTCCCTTAATAAGAGTGTAACAACTATATTAGGGCCCTTCTACTAAATTGGGCTACCCTCAGCAAAGTCAGTCTGAGCACCAGGCCAATCGTCCTATTTTGGATGCAGCCTAAACAGTGACTGTCACTAATAAAGGTGCCATTTAGGTGAAACTCCTTGTGTCCAGAACCTGATAAATGTTTATTTTAGAAAAACAGATTGCTGTCAAAAGCACCCAATCTAGAAATGTCGAAAGCAAAGCAGATGCCGCATGGAAAGTGACAGATGTTGAAACCATCAGCAGTCAGTTTTGTTAACATATGAACTGAATGCAAGCAGGGGGTGTGGATATTGTTGGCGTCTCTAGAAGGATAATGACACCCTAGTGGCTGGCTACACATTGCAACATTGAAGGCTGCATGGAGTACTCATATAATAATCAGGGTGAACATGACAAATAGCCCTGAATGAGTTTGCACTTTTTTCCCCTAAAATATGAATTTTCATGATCAATTTGGAGGATATTAGAGGGACCCACGGGCAGCACTGCACAGATTTAGATGCAGGTTAAAGCTTTCTGCATTTTTCCACAGATTTGATCCCCATGTCAGAAGAGTACTCCACCTACTTTATTACATCAGTAAGACAACTCCCATTTCCAACACCTGGCATTCCTTTGTGCTTGCCAAATTTGGGAGGGAAATGTTCTCCAGTTGCTAAGTGTTGCTATGTGTTTGTGACAATATCTTCTTGTCTGTATTTCCCTTCTGTTTAAATTCATTTATGCTTTACACACCCCACTTCCAAACATTTCAAAGTAACTGATACTTTAATCGGAACAACAGAATTAAAATAGACATTAGACCTCATACAATAACATGGCTCGTATTAAATTCAACTTGATTGCATCTTCAACAATCTCTTACTCCCAAATCTATGCCAAAGAGCAGCTGTGCTAATGTTAGCATTATGGACATGCACTAAGGGATGAGGAACTCAACAGCTGTGAGAGAATGAAGACTCCCACCAGCAGACAGCAAATTCAGTCCAGGGAGCAAAAGTAGAATTGTAGTGTAAAATGCCTGACCAACCAATCTGAGCGATGAGAAGGTTGTGTTGTCTGGATAGGCCTCCATAATGTAAATAATTTACAGTTCTCAGTATTTAACACGGACAGTTAACGTAGTGGGGTAAATTTAAACTATTAATCTTAGCGGTGACGTTTATTAGCTATGTGGTGTAAGCTGTGGTTCAGTGGGTGAAATTCTCACCACTGATCCAGAATGTTGTGGTTCAAGTTTCACTCCACAGACTTGAATGCAATATGAAAGGTGATATTCCAATTCATAGAATCCCTACAATGTGGAAAGAGGCCACTCAGACCATCAATTCTGCACCAGCTGTCCAGCCAACCAATGATTTGATTCCCTACAGTAAGGAAACAGGCCCTTCGGCCCAACAAGTTAACAGTGACCCTCTGAAGAGTGACCCACCCAGACCCATTGGTCTATTTACCCAACTAATGTACATCACACTATGGGCAATTTAGCATGGCCAATTCACCTGGCCGGCACATCTTTGGATTTGAATTGTGGGAGGAAACCAGAGCATCCGAAGGAAACCCACGCAGTCACCCAAGGTTGGAATCGAACCCAGGTCCCTGGCGCTGTGAGTCGGCAGTGCTAACCATTGAGCCACCGTGCCACCCTAGACAGGCAACCAGAAACAGCCTCCCCAATCCTATCCCCATAAGCCCACATTTCCCATGGCTAATCCACCTAGCCTACACAGCCTGAACACTATGGTAATTTAGTATGGCCGATCCACCTAACAGAAAAACTATTGCACTGTTGGAGGTGCCATATTTCAATGTGACACAGGACTCATCTGCCCCCTCAGGTGGATATAAAAGATCCTGTGACATTATTTCAAAGAAGAGCAAAGATGTTCTCTGCTCATATTTATTGCACAACTAATATCACTAAAACAGATTGTCTGGCCAATATGATGATATTGTTTGTGGAATATTGCTGATTACAAAATGGTGTTGTGGTTTGTACATTTAAATAGTTCCTACCATTAAAAAATTACACTGTATTTTAAGCTCATGAGAGAAGCTATATAAATGTGAGTTCTTTCATTATTAGACAAATTTTGTTAGAATATTGGACATTGGGAGAACTGCTATTTCTCAATCTTTTATACTCACCTCCATTGACAGGCAGACCTTAATTTATCATTTCATAAAAAGTCCAAGCAATTGTTGAGAATTATCTTCAGTTGGGCCACAACACCGAACTGAAATGATCAGCAAGTGACACTTTGACTGTTGACACTAAATAAGATAAATTATTTGAGTGTACAGTTTTCATGCCCTCATTCACACATTCATCAAAAGTTCTGGCTTTACATCTCTTTAAAATAGCCACATTACATGTATTACATTCCCCCTGAGTTAGTTCCCTCCAACATTTTTTGATGATTCATTTGATCAAGTACATCACAAAATAAAATGAAGTCATACAATACAAGGGAGAACCATGCTAGCTCCCTAATCTCAGATGTCAGTTATTAAAATGTTTCAGCACCACAGAGCTAAAGGGAAGAAACATCAGCCTGGTTTCTTGCTCCTGATCCCAATCCAGTGGGCATCTGCTCCCAATGTTGCTCTGTTCCTGGTCCTTGTTTGGTGCCTGCCTGCTGTTCAGGGCTCCTCAGCACCTGATATCTATCCAGTACCATGCCACATAACATGGCAAGCATCAGCTGTGTTGCCCACAGTGGCCACAAAGCCTGCTCACATTAACAACTCAAGGCTCATATGTAAAGACCTCTAGATTAAAATATGAGAGGAAAGCTATTGTCCATGGAACCCAAAGTCCACGCAAATCAGTGGGAAAGAAACTTTGATTTTAAAGAATGCTGAGAATTAACAAGTCAGCACTGAGTCATAATCCCTACCTCATGTTCAAAACAGCTAAATAAATAGGATTAGGCAAAGGACTTATTCGTTATATGAGGCAACATTGAGAACAAAATATTTTGATATGCTCATAAAATCATCATACAGGAGTACATTTTCTACAAAGCAGTTTTGAAACACACTCTAAAGCAATTACATTTTGTTATTTTTAATCTGTGCAAAGTATGATTTAGAATAAGGGTCTTTGAGGCTCAGTTAGTAACTGCACCAGTTGGAACATTTACACCACAACAGCCAAGAACAACTTTCATTTATATAGCACCTTTAACAGACTGAAAAATCCCAAGATAATTTACAGTAGCATATGACACCTAGTCAGACAACAACATATAGACCAAATTTTGTAATAGGAATAATGGTGGTAACACTAACTACAGAATGTGATACCAATTTATTTGAGCTTCTACCTTAATCCAATCATAATAATTTCTTTCACTACCTGAAAATTGAAATGAATAGTGATGGATAAGTTGCTTTTAACATTCTGGCTAACTGTCTGTTAGAATGGATCAAATGTGATTGACTGCTTATTCTGCTTCTTGTTAACTGCTGTTTCTCACCTGGAGATCCTTTTGACTTGGCTTTAGATTTAACCATGATTGAGAAAATCGTGATTAGTACCACAAGGATAATTAAGACCACCGCTGACAGTTTTCATTGAGATCAGTGGTGAGTGTTATTGCTTTGTCAATGACCACAAAATCTAGCCTATTTAATGCAGCTGAACAAAACTTTATCAAGGGGGGTAGGTTGTCATTTAAAGGTGAGGGAGGGAGTTTGTGGAAATTATTTGGTGCCTACACAGCTGTTATTAGGGACAAAGTTAAAAATTACACAACACTAGGTTATAGTCCAACAGGTTTAATCGGAAGCACACCAGCTTTCGGAGCATCACTCCTTCATCAGGTGGTTGTCAGAGCAGTGCTCACATTATATAACCTAGTGTTGTGTTATTTTTAACTTTGTACACCCCAGTCCAACACCAGCATCTCTAAATCATGACTACTATTGTTATTAGGGACAGTGATTGTGGAGTGATTAAAATCAAGGATACTCAAAAGGCTAGAGTTGAAGGATCACATCTATCTCAGAGGACTGTAAAGGTGGATGAGGTTACAGAGGTTGGTATAGGTGAAGGTACAGAGGAATTTTCTCCAAACAAAGGCAACAAAATCATAGAGAATGTTCAAACTACTCAAACTTGTTTAATTCCCAGCCTTGTGACAAGACTTGGTCTTTAATAGACAGACCTGCTCTAAAGACAGCAGTCAGACTCAGGGTTAAAGTAAGACATCTGGTAAATATATTACTGTTGCAGTTCTGTATTGTATGACAGCAATATATAATATTCAAGCTAAACCATGTTCACAAAACTGACATCCTTCCAAGGCTGTTTCCTTCCAAATTATTTTCGCAATGAGGAATCTCAGTGGCCGGAAGCAAAGGACAGCAGCAAGTGATTGGTTCGGATCCTTTGGATAGAGTTTTGACTGGAAGCCAAGCCTTAAGTTGACAAACATCCAAACAATGTGATACATTGGCCAGAGCTCCCTCGAAGGCACACACTGAATTAACCCGAAAATGACTTATTCCAACCTGAGCAAAGACCCGGGCAGAATCTGCCTCCATTTCCTTCAATATTTTTCTCCCAGTCAAGGGTGTGCAGGAAAACAGACCGATCCCCAGACCTAAGAAAGCCACTGTATTAGTCAGAAGTCACAAGACACCAGGTTATAGTCCAATAGATTTGTTTAAAATCACAAGCTTTTGGAGCGCTGCTCCTTCATCAGGGTGAAACACTTACCTGTTGGTCTATAACCTGGTGTCGTGTGACTTCTGTCTTTGTCCACCCCAGTCCAAAACATCCTCACATCATGGTTACTGTGTTGGTCAACATGAATGCTGATTTGGCATCAATTTCTCAATTCACTGGACCAATACAGTGAGTCAGACCCTGGTTTGCTCAGTTTTTTTTTAGAATTTGAATCCTTCTTGTTTTAATGTCTTCCTAATCTCTTGGAGTTCCTCTATTAGGGGCAGCATGGTGGCTCAGTGGTTAGCACTGTTGCCTCACAGTGCCAGGGACCTGGGTTCAATTCCAACCTTGGGCAACTGTCTGTGTGGAGTTTGCACATTCTCCTCGTATCTGTGTGGGTTTCTTCTGGGTGCTCTAGTTTCCTCCACAGTCCAAAGATCTGCAGGTCAGAATGAATTGGCCATGCTAAATTGCCCTTAGTGTTGCGGAGGGAATCTAATCTAATATTTCTATTTTCGTTCACATTCCCAATTTTCATTGATGCATCATTGACAAATGTACCCTCAGCTACCTACCCCCATCATATTCAGTTTATCGACTTTTTTCTTCAGCTTTAAAAACCTCTTTTTCTGGCCAAGCATTTTGTGACCTGTCTTGATAGTTCTTTTTGTGTTCAGTTTCAAATTTTGGTTGCTAACCACTCATAGAGTCATAGAGATGTACAGCATGGAAACAGACCCTTCGGTCCAACCTGTCCATACCAACCAGATATCCCAACCCAATCTAGTCCCACCTGCCAGCACCCGGCCCATATCCCTCCAAACCCTTCCTATTCATAGACCCATCCAAATGCCTCTTAAATGTTGCAATTGTACCAGCCTCCACCACTTCCTCTGGCAGCTGATTCCATACACGTACAACCCTCTCGCAAAAAAGATCCCCCTTAGGTCTCTTTTATATTTTTCCCCTCTCACCCTAAACCTATGCCCTCGAGTTCTGGACTCCCCGAACCCAGGGAAAAGACTTTGTCTATTTATCCTATCCATGCCCCTCATAATTTTGTAAACTTCTATAAGGTCACCCCTCAGCCACCGACGCTCCAGGGAGAACTGCCCCAGCCTGTTCAGCCTCTTCCTGTAGCTCAGATCCTCCAACCCTGGCAACATCCTTGTAAATCTTTTTTGGACTCTTTCAAGTTTCACAACATCTTTCCTATCATTGATTTTTTTTAGATTAGATTAGATTAGATTTTAGATTAGATTAGATTACATTAGATTACATTACAGTGTGGAAACAGGCCCTTCGGCCCAACAAGTCCACACCGACCCGCCAAAGCATAACCCACCCATACCCCTACATTTACCCCTTACCTAACACTACGGGCAATTTAGCATGGCCAATTCACCTGACCTGCACATCTTTGGACTGTGGGAGGAAACCGGAGCACCCGGAGGAAACCCACGCAGACACGGGGAGAATGTGCAAACTCCACACAGTCAGTCGCCTGAGGCGGGAATTGAACCCAGGTTTCCGGCGCTATGAGGCAGCAGTGCTAACCACTGTGCCACCGTGCCGCCCTTTCCGATAAGAAGGAGATCAGAATTGCACGCAATATTCCAACAGTGGCCTAACCAATGTCCTGTACAGCCGCAACATGACCTCCCAGCTCCTGTACTCAATACTCTGACCAATAAAAGAAAGCATACCAAACGCCTTCTTCACTGTCCTATCTACCTGCAACTCCACTTTCAAGGAGCTATGAACCTGCACTCCCAGGTTTCTTTGTTCAGCAACACTCCCTAGGACTTTACATTGAGTGTATAAGCCCTGCTAAGATTTGCTTTCCCAAAATGCAGCACCTCTCATTTATCTGAATAAAACTCCATCTGCCACTTCTCAGCCCATTGGCCCATCTGGTCCAGATCCTGTTGTAATCTGAGGTAACTGTCCATTACACCTCCAATTTTGGTGTCATCTGCAAACTTACTAACTGTACCTCATATGCTCACATCCAAATCATTTATGTAAATGACAAAAAGTAGAGGACCCAGCACCGATCCTTGTGGCACTCCACTGGTCACAGGCCTCCAGTCTGAAAAACAACCTTCCACCACCACCCTCTGTCTTCTATCTTTGAGCCAGTTCTGTATCCAAATGACTAGTTCTCCCAGTATTCCATGAGATCTAACCTTGCTAATCAGTCTCCCATGGGGAACCTTGTCGAACGCCTTACTGAAGTCCATATATAGATCACATCCAACACTCTGCCCTCATCAATCTTCTTTGTTACTTCATCAAAAAACTCAATCAAGTTTGTGAGACATGATTTCCCATGCACAAAGCTATATTGACTGTCCCTAAGCAGTCCTTGCCTTTCCAAATACATGTACATCGTGTCCCTCAGGATTCCCTCCAACAACTTGCCCACCACCGAGGTCAGGCTCATCGGTCTATAGTTCCCTGGCTTGTCTTTGCCGCCCTTCTTAAACTGTGGCACCACGTTTGCCAACCTCCAGTCTTCCAGCACCTCACCTGTGACTATCGATGATACAAATATCTCAGCAAGAGGCCCAGCAATCACTTCTCTAGCTTCCCTTGGAGTTCTCAGGTACACCTGATCAGGTCCTGGGGATTCATCCACTTTTAACCATTTCAAGACATCCAGCACTTCCTCCTCTGTAATCTGGACATTTTGCAAGATGTCACCATCTATTTCCCTACAGTCTATATCTTCTATATCCTTTTCCACAGTAAATACTGATGCAAAATATTCATTTAGTATCTCCCCCATTTTCTGTGGCTCCACACAAAGGCCGCCTTTTTGATCTTTGAGGGGCCCTATTCTCTCCCTAGTTATCCTTTTGTCCTTAAGATAATTGTAAAAACCCTTTGGATTCTCCTTAATTCTATTTGCCAAAGCTATCTCATGTCCCCGTGTTGCCCTCCTGATTTCCCTCTTAAGTATACACCTACTTTCTTTATACTCTTCTAAGGATTCACTCGATCTATCCTGTCTATACCTGACATATGCTTCCTTCTTTTTCTTAACCAAAACCTCAATTTCTTTAGTCATCCAGCATTCCCTACACCTACCAGCCTTCCCTTTCACCCTGACAGGAATATACTTTCTCTGGATTCTTGTTATCTCATTTCTGAAGGTTTCCCATTTTCCAGCTGCCCCTTTACCTGCGAACATCTGCCTCCAATCAGCTTTCAAAAGTTCTTGCCTAATACTGTCAAAATTGGCCTTTCTCTAATTTAGAACTTCAACTTTTAGATCTGGTGTATCCTTTTCCATCACTATTTTAAAACAAATAGAATTATGGTCGCTGGCCCCAAAGTGCTCCCCCACTGACACCTCAGTCACCTGCCCTGCCTTATTTCCCAAGAGTAGGTCAAGTTTTGCACCTTCTCTAGTAGGTATATCCACATACTGAATCAGAAAATTGTCTTGTACACACTTAAGAAATTCCTCTCCATCTAAACCTTTTGCACTATGGTAGCCCCAGTCGATGTTTGGAAAGTTTAAATCTCTTACCATAACTACCCTATTATTCTTACAGATAGCTGAGATCTCCTTACAAGTTTATTTCTCAATTTCCCTCTGACTATTGCGTGTCTATAATACAATCCCAACAAGGTGATCATCCCTTTCTTATTTCTCAGTTCCACCCAAATAACATCCTTGTAAGTATTTCTGGGAACATCCTCCCTCAGCACAACTGTAATGCTATCCCTTATCAAAAATGCCATTCCCCCTCCTCTCTTGCTTCCCTTTCTATCCTTCCTGTAGCATTTGTATCCTGGAACATTAAGTTGCCAGTCCTGCCCATCCCTGAGCCATGTTTCCGTAATTGCTATGATATCCCAGTCCCATGTTCCTAACCATGCCCTGAGTTCATCTGCCTTCCCCGTTAGGCCCCTTGCATTGAAATAAATGCAGTTTAATTTATTAGTCCTACCTTGTCCCTGCCTGCCCTGACTGTTTGACTCACTTCTGTTCTCAGCTGTACCCGTCTCAGATCAATCTCTTTCCTCACTATTTCTCTGGGTCCCACCTCCCGCCCACCTCCCCCCCCCCCCCCCACCTCCCCCCCCCCCCCCCACCTCCTCCTCCCCCCCCCACCTCCCCCCCCCACCTCCCCCCCCACCAACATTACTAGTTTAAATCCTCCCAAGCAGTTCTAGCAAATTTCCCTGCCAGTATATTAGTCCCCTTCCAATTTAGGTGCAATCCTCCTATTCCTGCCCTCACTAGCTCGTAGCACTGGGAGTAATCCAGATATTATTACCCTTGAGGACCTCCTTTTCAAATTTCTGCCTAACTCTCTGTAATCTCCCTCCAGAGTCTCAACCTTTTCCCTTCCAATGTCGTTGGTTCCAATGTGGACAATGTCCTCCTGCTGGCCCCTCTCCCCTGTGAGAACATTCTGCACCCTCTCTGAGACATCCTTGATCCTGGCACCAGGGAAACAACACACCATTCTGCTTTTTCTCTGCTGGCCACAGAAACATCTGTCTGTACCTCTGACTACAGAATCCCCTAACACAATTGATCTCTTGGAAGCCGACGTTACCCCTCGTTGCACTAGAGCCAGTCTCAATACCAGAAACTTGGCTGTTCGTGCTACGTTCCCCTGAGAATCCATCACCCCTTACATTTTCCAAAACAGCATACCTGTTTGAAATGGGTATATCCACAAAAGACGCCTGCCCTAGGTGCCAACCTCTCTCACCCTTCCTAAAGTTAACCCATCTATGTGACTGTATCTGAGGCTTTCCCCCTTCCTATAACTGCCATCCATCACATACTGTTGCTGTTGCAAATTCCTCATCGCTTCTATCTGTCTCTCCAATTGATCCACTTGATCTGATAAGATTCGCATCCAACAGCATTTATTGCAGATATAATCCGCAGTAACCCCTTAAACTCTCTTTAAACGCCCACATCTGACAAGAAGTACATATCACTCCAAAGGCCATTTTTGCTCCTTCACAATCTACAGACCCAGAAAATAACACTGTCTTATTCATCTACAAACACTGCCCCAGGTTAAACTAATAGCTATGCTTATATTGTAAGTTTAATCAAGAGACTTATCTCCAAAAACATATAATCAAGAAAGAATCCACTATACCCACTACTGCAGCCTCTCTCTTGGACAGACTTAAAACAACAATTAACTTATCTGATTCTGTGCTGTGAACTTCGCCCAACAGTTCCTCCAAGATTAGTTGTGATTTTCACTGTTTGTTAATTTTCCCAGATGCATTCCGATGTCCAGCGATACACGAATTCAAACAGAAAAGGCGGTAACTGTGCTGGTGTGTTCGTGTTCGTGTTCGTGTTCGTGTTCTCGTTCTCTCTCTCTCTCCTGCACTGTCCTCACCATGTGCTTCCTTTGTCTGCTCTTCTCCCTTTTAAACTGCTGTTGTTTTGACTTTTTTTCCCAAAGTTCCAAAACAATGCAACAGCATATAAAACAGTAATTGCTGCTCTTGGAATTCGAGGAAATCACTTCCAACACCTAAAATACCTCAAAATAAGAAGCAGCTCTTACAGCCAGAAATTTTTCCCATCCTCCATCTTGGATTACCTACCCTGGAAGAGGGATATTTTATTACATTATAGGTGCAATACAAATGCAAATTGTTCTTTTTCCAATTTTCCACACTTCAGAAAGGAAAAGATGAAAGTTAACAAGATATTCTATACAATCAACAAACTGGGTAATAGGGCCCTAAACAACAGAAACATCCAGCAGCTCTTAAGAGTTGATGCTGCACTCTGTGGGAATCCTGAACCCATGATAATTCCAGTATGTCACAGTGATTTCATTAAAAGCCCCTGTATCTTTTTGCTCACACCGAAAGAAAAGAGGAAATAACTTGCATTTCTAAAGTGATTGTCATGACCCCACAACTATATGATAAAGATCAGATAATCTATTTTTTTGGCTAGGTAGGGGGATAAATTTTAGGATGCCAGTGTCTTCAGCATTAAAGAGGCCATGCTAAATTGCCCGTAGTGTTAGGTGCAGGGGTAAATGTAGGGGAATGGGTCTGGGTGGGTGCGCTTCGGTGGGTCGGTGTGGACTTGTTGGGCTGAAGGGCCTGTTTCCACACTGTAAGTAATCTAAGGGGCCTCCTGAATTGAAGAATGAACAGTGAATTTTCGACTACAGAACTCAGATTCACTGAAAGCTACAAAGTAAAAAATTGCAATTGATGGAGCCACTACTCCTAAGATTCTTTGAAATAAGATCCAGCACCTTCAGGGGAAACAAGGAATGGACAATAAAGCCCACCTTTACAAATGACATTCCGATCCTAAGAATAAATGAGAAACACAGATTTTTGATTCCCAAGGTTGTTTACTGTACCATGGTTATGCTGAAATCCACTCCCATTCCTTCCTTTTCTTTTAGTTTTACTTGTTACATTATCTGTCACCATGTCCTCTCTCCCCTTCCCCCACTCCAGTTGGACTGTCTGTCCACCATTGTCCTGCCATTCTCTCATTCCGATCACTTAATCTGCAATATCAACACCCTTTCTCCCCCAGCACTCCACCCCCCACTATTGCATAAATGCTGTCCCCTCCACACCTCCTGTTCGCTCTGACGAAGAGACATCTAGATTCAATGTTAGCTTGCTCTCTCTCCATGGATGCTGCCTGACCCACTGTGATTTTCAACATTTTTTGTTTTCAGTACAGATTCCACCACCTACAGTAATTTGCTCCTACCTAGTTATGATGAAGCTTAGGTTGGTTAGATTTTTAGGGTCGAGAATGACACACACAGAAAAACACATAGAATCACACAACACAGAAATAGGAATTTGAGCTATCTTGTCACTACTGGTTCTTTGAAAGTGCTATGCAATTTAACCAAGTTCTCAGTACTGAATGAATAGCATTCAACCTCAAAGGCATCAAAGTGATGACTTTCTGAACTATGCTTCTTACACATTCTGGTGCACACCAGAAGAGAACAATTCTTCCTTTGGTCTCATCAATTTGGGTTAGATTTAGAGTTATAGAGTCACAGTGATGTACAGCACAGAAACAGACCCTTCAGTCCAACTTGTCCATTCTAACTAGATATCCTAAATTAATCTAGCCCCATTTGCCAGCACTTGGCCCATATCCCTCTAAACCCTTTAACTGGAGAGAAATTGTGCACTAATCCTGAATTCCATCCAGTTCTCCTGCACCAGTCCCTATAAAAGCCTGCACTGCATTTCCTTTAAAATCCAAAACAATGGTAATTGGGAATTTGAATTTAAAAGCAATTCATCCATGCCTGGATGCCAATCAGATTTTGCTATTTATAGAAATGGTGTTGCCAATCTAAAAGCTCATTAGTAATGAAAGTCTCTGGTGGCAATAGCAACTGGTTACTGTGAGCAAACAGGGTTTATTAGGCAAGGTTTTATTTTAAAACCAATCGCATGGGAATCATTTCACAATGTTCTCTACTTTCCCATTAAAAATATACAACAGTGGATATATCACAATGTTGTGGATAGAGTAACATTTGGAACCCTGATATTCTACTGTGGGACTATTATTTCGCAACTGGGCAAATTACCACCGGGAAATTCCAGGGAACACCTGAAGAAATGACTGAGAATAGCTATTTGTGCTGTTTACCTGATGTGTTGCACTCACCATCTGCAGGATTAACACAGGGAATTGATTAGAATTCCAAAGGTGAGGGTTTCCTGCCTGTGCAGTTTTAGATTTTAGATTAGATTACTTAGT
Organism: Chiloscyllium punctatum; assembly: GCF_047496795.1. Taxonomy (NCBI): domain Eukaryota; kingdom Metazoa; phylum Chordata; class Chondrichthyes; order Orectolobiformes; family Hemiscylliidae; genus Chiloscyllium; species Chiloscyllium punctatum. The sequence continues at coordinate 14,070,125 of NC_092754.1, forward strand.
GTGGAAACAGGCCCTTCGGCCCAACAAGTCCACACCGCCCCGCCGAAGCGTAACCCACCCATACCCCTACATCCACATCTACATCTATCCCTTACCTAACACTATGGGTAATTTAGCATGGCCAATTCACCTGACCTGCACATCTTTGGACTGTGGGAGGAAACCGGAGCACCCGGAGGAAACCCACGCAGACACGGGGAGAACGTGCAAACTCCACACAGTCAGTCGCCTGAGGCGGGAATTGAACCCGGGTCTCTGGCGCTGTGAGGCAGCAGTGCTAACCACTGTGCCATTTTGTTTCCAATATTTCTCCCACAACAAACACTACCACAATGTAGGGTATCTGCTTATTTATTTCATTGGCGTTTGTGAAGAACTTACTTCCAAAGTCAGTGGCTGTGAACCACCTCAGAATCTCTATAGTGAAAAGGAATTAAATGGAACATGCAAAAATAATTGAGGGGTTGGCTACTGCAGGCACAGAAGAGGAATGAGTTGGATTCTGTTTTTTGTGGGCAACAGGACGGTGACACATTATTGAAGGTCTAAAGGAGTCTGACAAGAATAATTCTTATGTGTCAAGTTATAAGGAGATGTCACAAGTTATATGGAGAATCACAGCGCAGTCAGCTAAATCACTCCATTATACTTATGCCTGCTCTCTGAAACAGCTATGAAACTACATAAGAACCTAAGAAAAAGAAGTAGGAGTACAGCATTCTGCCTCACCATTCAACAAGATCATGGTTGATCTGCTCCAGACCTTAACTCCTCTTTTGCACCACCTGATCATAGCCTTCAACTTCCCAATATTTCAAACATCTATGCACCCCACTTTAAATAATTTTTGACCTAGTTTCTACAGCTGTCTGTTGTAGAGAATTCCAGACATTCATACTCATTGGGAGAAGAAATTCCTTCACATCTCAGTTTTAAATGAACATCCCCTTACTCTGTAACTATGTCCCTTAGTTGAGATAATGGAAACATTTTCTCAACACCTACCCTGTCAAGCCCCTTCAGAATCTTTTATGTTTCAAAAAGGTCACCCCTCATTCTTCTAAATTCTAATGAAATAAGACCTAAGATGGATAGCCGTTCCATTTGCCTTATTCCCTGCATCTCCACAGGCCAGCAAATATTTATTTTTAAATGCTTATCCAAAGATTTTGAATCTACTTCCCACATCCTTTCAGGCAGTGCATTATAGAATAACTTAAGCAAGTAAGAGCTGAACTAATTTTAGTTGCAAGAAAGATGGAATGGAATTTGGTCATTATTTCTCTGAAAGTTTTCCTTGTTGTGCACAGACCTTTGGTTGGTAATTCCTTTAAGATGCTGCATGGCTTCACTTGTGCACATTAAACAAAGTTAGTTGCTTCACTGTATAGTACAATGTGGATTTGCAGTATGGTCAGCAGGTTAGGAGGAACATTGTAAATGATCTAGATTTTTAAAATACAGTCAGAATGGTTGAATTGGATTCAATTTGCAGAAAGTATAGGCAACAATTTAGCATTAACACATTCGCATTCAGGGAACAGTTTTATTCTGTAAAAGCAAAAAACATGCTCAGAAAACAGAAACTATATTTATGTAGCACCTTTCACAACCCACTATTCCAAAGTGCTTTACACCAATAAAATGATTGAAATGTAATGTGGGAAATTCACCACATTGTGACAATAGGCATTTATTGAGATTAGTGGAAGGATTAATACTGGGTAGAACACAGGGAAGACCTCCCCTACTCTTTGTTATGGTATTGTAATGTTTGCTTCTGAATCAATTTGATTTGAAATGGGCAATACTGCTTGCAGTATTGATATTCAGTACTGAATAAATTATTTCATTCCCCATTTTATATTTAGCATGTAATTGATATGATTAGTATACACAGTATTTTAAAGTTCACTTTAATGTGCTTAAATGCTTACACTTGTTTGCACTGTAGCATTCATTATTGTAATATTGTTAATACAGTAATAAATTGAACAGGATCTGGCAGTGTTCCATGTGGTATCATGTTTGTTGTGATCTTAAAATATTTGATGCATTATTATATCATTCAGCACACAGTTAAATTGTTCAACATTTTCTTAAAGTGCTTGGTGTCTTATTATCTTGTCTGGTTGATTATTAGTACTAGAGTCAAAGCCATACAGCACAGAAACAGATCCTTTGGTCCAATCAATTAAGTAGGAGAAAGTGAGGACTGCAGATGCTGGAGATCAGAGTCAAAAGGTGTGGTGCTGGAAAAGCACAGCCAGTCAGGTAGTATCTGAGGAGCAGGAGAGTCGACATTTCAAGCCCAAGCTCTTCATCAGGAAGATGTACCACTTGCCCGCACATCAATATGTCTTTTAAACATTGTAACTATACCCACATCCACCATTTCCTCGAAGTTCATTCCACACACGAATCACACAGTGTAAAATAAATTTCCCCATATGTCTATTTTAAATCTTTTCCTATCAAACTCAAAAATATGTCCCCAGTCTTGAAATCCCCCACTCTCAGGAAAAGATACTTGTCATTCCCTTTATCTATATGCCTAATGATTTAATAAGCCTCTATAAGATCATCCCTCACCCTTCTATACTCCAGTGAAAAACATCCCAACCTATCCAACCTCTACTTACAAATCAAACCCTCCATTCCCTGCAACATACCCTGTAAATATCCTCTGAACCCTATCCAGATTAATAATATCTTTCCTACAACAGGGCAACCAGAACTCAACACAGTACTCCAGAACAGGCTTCAAAGTCCAGTCAGACCTCAAAATAACATCCCAATTCTTATACTCAAAAGGTCCGAGCAATGAAGGTATGCATGCTAAATGCCTTCTTGACCAGCTTCTCCATATGTGGTGTAAAGTACAATGAATCATGCACTGGAACCCTTGGGTCTCTCTGTTCTAGAACACTACTCAAATCCCTACTTTTAATTGTATAGACCTGTCCTTGTTTGTTTTACCAGAATGCAATATCCGTAACTAAGTTATATAACAGCCAGTTCGTTTAAGAGTTCAATATATTACCCAAGTGTTAATACACTTTTAATGTTGTGATGTGAGTGTTGTATTAAAAGGACTTGTTCTTGTGAATTGGATTGGGTTTCAAACTTCAGGAACTTGGACCCAGGTCAATTATTGAGTCATAGAGATGTACAGCATGAAAGCAGACCCTTCGGTCCAACTTGTCCATGCCGACCAAATATTCTAACCTAATCTAGTCCCATTTGCCAGCATTTGTCCATATCCCTCACAACTCTCCCTATTCATATACCCATCCAGATGCCTTTTAAATGTCGTAATTGTACCAGCCTCCACCACTTTCTCTGGCAGCTCATTCCATACACGCACAACTGTCTGCATGAAAAAGTTGTCCCTTAGGTCCCTTTTAAATTTTTCCTCTCTCCTGCTAAACCAATACCATCTCCTTCTGGACTCCCCCATCCCAGGGAGAAGATTTTGCCTATTTATCCTATGGTTAAATGAATATTATGATTTTATAAACCTCTATAAGATCAGCCCTCAGCCTCCGACGCTCCAGGGAAAACAGCCTCAGCCTATTCAGCCACTCCCTGTAGCTCAAATCCTCCAACCCTCGCAATATCCTTATAAATCTTTTCTGAACCCTCTCACTTCTGGAAAATTTAAGAAAGGAAAAGCCACCACAGTCCCATTGGGCTACTGTCTTGCGAGAGAGAGAGATGATCAACAATGAGTTTAACCAGAAGGTTACAATGTCAAGGGCAAGGGGTGAGGTCAAGAAGACCGGACCTTCATGGTAACACCAGCTGGTGCAGGAACTGAACCTGAGCGGCTGGTGTTACTCTGCATTGTAAACCAGCTGTTCAGCCAACTGAGTTAACCACATTCCAAGCATTCATTATGTTGATAGTTTAGCCTTTTTTTTGTATGTGATGTCCTTTTCATACTTTAAAACAAAATATAAATTTAAACTATAGCTTGACATACTTCATACCCGGATTGATAGAGCATTCATTTGTATAGCATGACATTATACCTCCAGCACATCACAAAGCATTTCATTGTTACTGAATTGCTTCTGATTATAGATACTGGTTAGCTATTACAGTTACAAAATCAGTTTAAATAGATAGTGTGCTTTCACCAGTGTCAGCATCAGTTATAGACAGGAATAAACAAGGTGTTCAAGAGACACAGTCATCAAAGAGAAGTTAATTAGTCAAGTCATAGAATGTTCCTGGTCAGGGATATGCCATTCTTTCTTACCAGGTCAAACTGCATTTTCTTGTTCTTAGAGGTGACCTGAACAGGCCAGGCTGCACACTTGACAGCACCAAATTGTTATCTAATGCTGGAAGATGCGCCTTCCTGTGTGAACGTTAGATCAGCGCAAAAGTCAAGACTACTTCTAATGTTGTCAACACCAACACGTATAGGAAGGCAGAAACTTGTACCTCAAGAGTAAGCAAACAAATTAGACAAATAGATGAAGGAAAGAACAAAAATTAATATGTTGATGCCCCATTCAATTTGAATCCAAAAACTAAAGAAAAGCTGCAGCTTCAAAATGGAGAAAATAATAAACAAAAGAAACAGATTTACTGACCGATTCATCACACATGCAGTACAATAACAGTAACTCGAGCATAAAGTATTGGATTGAGCCTTGGGGGCTATCAATTCACACATGAGGAACTGTGGCCACAGACAGGATTTCAGGAGTCTCCCTTATTAAATACAAAAAAGACTAGCTAGTCTTTGAAAACCCTGGGCCAAGCTTAGCCACGGAAGTCAACTCACACAAAGACAGCATTCAACCTGGAATGCCTCTCCTAATGAGACCCTGTTGAAATACAGAATTTTGAAACCCTCCATCCTATCTGAGGATTTAATCTTTCTTGCTCAGTGTAACATCATTCAGTAATAACCCACAGCTCACTGCAGATACAACAGCTCATTCACACACAGCGGAAGATAGAAATCCAACAAATCAACATTTTTGCACAGGTTCTTTGAAGAAATTTAAGAGGTTCCTATGCATGGGACAGAAATACGTCCACTATGTGAAATATGGCCTTTTCTTGCAGTGATAAAAGCAATCACAGTCTGTGTCTCCAGTTATAAGCTCTTTGATGGTGGATTTCACCATTTGGATATAAAAATTATGATCAAGAATAAGTCATGACCTGAAGCAAATCTCTGGATTTTAAAAATCAAATTTTAAAAGTTTTGGCAACAATTACCCTTCCTGCTCTCTGGAATGTACTATAATTTGAGGGGTACATACTAGATAGTGATTCTACTAGACTTAGTAGATGGTAACTCTTCATGTTAGAGTCCAAACAGCAAACATCAAGAGATTACTCGAATCAAATCTAAACTTCTCATTGAATACATAAATACATACTGTTGCCCAAACAATATCCATGCACATCCTAATCTACCATCCAAACAAATAAATCTCATAGCAGGATATTGATGGAAAGCCATCACTAGTGATTCTGTTGAATTTTCACTTTCTCATCACAAGAAGTCCATTACAGTACTCTGAATGCTACACAAAGGAGATCAGCTATTACTGCCACATCCTGCTTCCATCCTTGGCCGAGGGTAGAGGGTTTATGAGAGAATACACAGTTCTCTGAGCTTCTTCCTTGTGAAAATCTCAAAATGTACTGAACGTATCATGATAGACATGGTGCAGAAATATGACAAGATACAAGCTGTTCGTAGAAGCTTCCAGCCATTGGAATTGCTTAGCGAAGAACGGAGATCACATTCACTTAACCCAATGGAAGGAATTGGGCACGTTCTAGTTGGCTATCCATTTTATAATTTATTTTCTATCATAGTCACTGAAAAAATGCTATCAATAGAGCAAGTATGACAGTAACAGAATGACACAGCTTTCAATGGTGAGGCGATGCACTATAATCAATGGATGGGCTACGAGCATTATTCCCTACCTATGCAAGCTACACATTGGTTACATCCTCCTCCCAGTCATGGCACTGAAGTTCCTCCATTTGGTGAGAATCAGAGAAAGGGAAGCAAAGTTCCAGGATATAGATCAATTGGAGGCAAGGGCAGAAAAATAGCAGATAAAGTTTAATCCAGACAAACATGAGGTGATACATTTTAGAAGGTCAAGTACAGATGGAAATTACAGTGAATGGCTCAACCTTTAGGAGGATTGATACGCAGAGGGATCTGGGTGTGCAAGTCTATATATCACTGAATGTGGCAGCGCAGACAGATAAGGTAATAAAAAAGGCCTATGGCATGCTTGTCTTCATTGGAAGGGGCATCGAGTATAAGGATAGACAAGTTATGCTGCAGCTTTATAAAACTTTAGTTAGGCTCCACTTGGAATACTGCATACAGTTCTACACACCACACTACCAAAAGGATGTGGATACTTTCGAAAAGGTTTACCAGGATGTTGCCTGGTATGGGGGTTTTAGCTTTGAAGGAAGGTTGGCTAGACTGGGTTTGTTTTCACTAGAATGCAGGAGATTGAGGGCCAACCTAATAAAAGTGTATAAGATTGTGAATAGCATGGAGAAAGTGGAAAGTATGAAACTTTTTTCCAGGTTGGAGGGGTCAATTACTGGGGGACACAGGTTCAAGGTGCAAGGGTGGGGAAAGTTTAAAGAGATGTGCAAGGCAGGTTTTTCCACTCAAAGGGTAGAAGGTGCCTGGAACACATTGCCAGAGGTGGTGGTGGAAGCAGACACAATAGCAGCTTTGAAGACGAATATGGCGGGAATAGAGGGATATGGATTCTGCAAGTAAAGATGGTTTTGGTATGGAAGAGCAAAATGTGGTGGCACAGGCTTGGAGGGCTGAAAGGCCTGTTCCTGTGCTGTAATCTTTTTTGTACAATGTGGTGAGTTTTCCATCAACTATTTTCATATAAATGTAATTACTCAAACCTCTATGAGAAGAATATGCAAAATAAAAGTTTTAAAATAGCCTAAGTAAATAAAGATGTCACACTCATATTGGCATTCATTTTGTTTCTACTGCAGAAGAACTGCACCCAATTCTGCTCTTCACAATGCCAAATGGACCACAAGGATAAGAGAAATAATTTTAGCTGGAGAAGGAGCGAGTACTCAGACCAGCTCTTCCACAAGTCTTTTAAGTCCAATGAGTAATCCTGAAGATAATTATCCTGCCCTATCTCTAGGCATTAAACCTCAATCAAACCACAAAATGTAACCATGAAAAGAGAAGAAAAATCAGCAAATAAAAGAGTCAAAACATCAACACAATTTCAAATTCTTTTCCTCTGAGTTTTTTTTGCTAGTGATTCATTTTCCTAATGGGATCCGTGAGGAAAGTTGAGTCTGGGAAAATGAAAGGCAGTTAATTATAGTGGTCTGAATGAAGGAAAGCAAACTCCACAAAATGTACAGCCAAAGTGATTAAAGTAATCTAATTATAGAGATGTCGAATGCAGCCGGTCACAATAACAATTCCAGTTCAAAGATTTGGTCTGCTGCCTTCCTGATTCTATCCTTGGTGTTAAGCAAGAAGTATGAGGGTCGGGTTGAGTTTACACAGGGTGTCTGAGCCACTTCCTTCTGACACAGTGCAAGAGGCAAACTGGTTTTACACTTTATTCGGGTAGCGAGCGAGCATTGTACAAGCAGAGACCCACAAAACGCAAGTGTGGCTTTGCCTGTTGTAGCTCAATGTGCAACCTCTCTTGAATAGAAGAATAGCACCTATTAAGACTTCAAGATACACTTTACGGCCAATGAAGTACTTTTTGAAGAGCAGTGCTGTAATTTCAAAAGCCTATTTCACTCAAGTTCCCACATACAACGACATAGTGACCAGATACTCTGTGACGTATTAAAGGATAACAGGGAGAAATTAATTGAACTTGTATTTTCCTCTTTTTCTATCCACAGTGTTTTTTCTATTTCTTTTCCATTTTTAAATAGGGCATGGTGTGTTCCCTGAAAACCCTGTTTGCTAAGTCCATTTTGAAAAAACAGTAACAAGCTCGTTTCAAGATTTAAATAAAGGTACAGTTGATTCATACCCAAGGAAATGATTATAACACACACCCCGAAATAAGCAAGGAAGAGAAAAGATTTTTAAAAAAGAATAAGTTAAAACTCAAAGATGTGGACATTAATTCACATGATTTTGACTTCAGTCCAGTAAGCCAATGTCCATGAATGCTCTTTTCCACCAACATTTGAATTCAAGTGCATGAAGTTGTAGAATTCCTCTTATTGTTGATGATGGTACAGTGAGATATTTTCCAGCGCTTGCAAAATTTCTTCCAGAACTAGGTTTTGCAGAATATTTAGACAAAAGCCAGACTTAACAAAAAACTAAAGCAATACACTGTGGATGCTGGTGATCCAAAATAAAAAGAAAGTGCTAGAGAAACTCAGCAGGTCTACCAGCATCTGTGGAGAGAGAAACAGAGTTACTATTTCAAGGCTAATGATTATTTTTATCTTAGCTAAGCCTGAAGGTTGGCAGTAGTATCATCAATTAGATTCTTAGTAGATGAATTTTTGAAATAATTAGGTCTTTATCAGACTGAAGTAAGGCAATCCAGAAACTACAATTTAACCATTTGTCAAAAGCCAGGGATTGGTCATGTGATGGACTTCCTGGCAGAATCAGTTTCAACTTAATGGCGTTGTTTCTATGTCACAACTGGTTTCTATTTCTCTGGCAATGACCATTGTTAATTTATACGAAGAGCAATTTTGAACTATTAGACCCACTTCAGGTGTAATGAGTTTAATTAGCTCCTGTTTGCCCAAACTAGGACAGATAGACAACTGGTCTGCTAGTCTGATTTGATTTGTGCACTGTAAAGGTGTGGCATTTCAGCAGGATAATGTCTGAGTTCTGCTCTGGTAATTACTGATTGAAAGTCTACAAAAATTATGGTCAATTTGAATGATGTGAAATGTACTGGCCATGTTCTAATCCAGTAAAGATCATTTTAAAACACAAACAGGAAAGTATAGTTTTAAAATGAAGACCAGGAATGGTAGGATTTGGGAACCTTGGATAACAGGGGAAGTTATCAGCTTAGTCAAAAAAAAAGCATGCCTAATGTCCAGGCAAGTGAAGACAAAGTCCTTGAAGAGTACAGAGAAGGTAAGGAGGAGCTCAAAAGGAGAGTTAGGAGAGCTAAAGGGGGCGATGAAATGTCAAAGAGTCATAGAGCTGTACAGCATGAAAATAGACCCTTCTGTTCAACTTGTACATGCTGGCCAGTTATCCTAACTTAATCTACTCCCATTTACTAGCACTTGGCCCATACCCCTCTAAACCCTTCCTATTCATAGACCCATCCAAATGCCTTTTAAATGTTGTAATTGTACCAGCTTCCACCACTTCCTCTGGCAACTCATTCCATACACCCACCACCCTCTGTGTGAAAAGGCTGCCCCTTAGATACCTTTTATATCTTTCCCCTCTCACCCTAAACCTATGCCCTCTAGTTCTGGACACCCTCAACCCAGGGCAAAGACCCGGTCCATTTATTCTATCCATGCCCCTCATGACTTTATAAACCTCTATAAGGTCAACCATCAGCCTCCAACACTCCAGGGAAAACAGCCCCAGTCTACTCAATGTCTTCCGATAGCTCAAATCCTCCAACCCTGGCAATAGCGCTGTAAATCTTTTCTGAACCCTTTCAAGCCAAACTAATTTCTGTACAGTTACAACATGACATCCCAACTCCAATAGAAAATGATCTGACCAATAAAGGAAAGCATACCAAATGCCTTCTTCACTATCCTATCTACCTGCGACTCTACTTCAAGGAGCTTTGAACCTGCACTCCAAGGTCTCTTTGTTCAGCAACACTCCCTAGAACCTGACCATTAAATTAAAAAGTCCTGTCCTGATTTGCTTTTCCAAAATGCAGCACCTTGCATTTATCTAAATTAAACGCCATCTGCCACTCCTCAGCCCATTGGCCCATCGGATCATGATCCTGTTGTAATCTGAAGTAACCTCCTTTGCTGTCCACTACATCCCCAAGTTGTGTCATCTGCAAACTTACTAACTATACCTGCTACGTTCACATCCAAATTATTAAATAAATAACAAAAAGTAGTGGACCCAGCACCGATCCTTGTGGCATACTATTGGTCACAGGCCTCCAATCTGAAAAGCAACCCTCCATCACCACCCACTATCTTCTACCTTTGAGCCAGGTCTGTGTCCAAATGTCTAGATCTCCCTGTGTTCCATGAGATCTAACCTTGCTAACCAGTCTCCCATGGGGAACTTTGTCGAAAGCTTTACTGAAGTCCATATACATCACGTTCACCGCTCTGCCCCCATCAATCCTCTTTGTGCTTCTGCAAAAAACACAATCAAGTTTGTGAGACATGATTTCCCACGCACAAAGCCATATTGACTATCCATAATCAATCCTTGCCTTTCCAAATACATGTAAATCCTGTCTCTCAGGATTCCCTCCAACAACTTGCCCACCACCGACGTCAGACTCACTGATCTATAGTTTCCTGGCTTGTCCTTACCACCCTTCTTAAACAGTAGCACCACATTTGCCAAACTCCAGTCTTCTGGCACCTCACCTGCGATTATCGATGATACAAATATCTCAGCAATGAACCCAGCAATCACTTCCCTAGCTTCCCATAGAGTTCTAGGGTATGCCTAATCAACTCCTGGGGATTTATCCACTTTTATGCATTTTAAGACATCCAGCACCACCTCCTCTGTTATATGGACATTTTTCAAGATGTCACCATCTATTTTCTCACATTCTATATCTTTCATGTAATTCTTCACAGTAAACACTGATGCAAAATATTAATTTAGTATCTCCAGCTATTTAGTATTTAGCAATCTCTTGTGACTACACTAATATGCTGCCTTGCCGGTCTTTGAGCGGCACTATTCTCTCCCTAGATACCCTTTTGTCCTTAATGTATTTGAAAAAAAACCCTTTGGATTCTCCTTAACACTATTTGTCAAAGCTATCTCATGTCCCCTTTTTGCCCTCCTGATTTCCTTCTTAAGTATACTCCTATTGCCTTGTGCTCTAAGGATTCACTCGATCTTAGCTGTGTATACCTTACATATGCTTCGTTCTTTTTGTTAACCAAACCCTCAATTTCTCAAGTCATCCAGCATTTGCTATACCTACCAGCCTTTCCTTTGACCCTCACAGGAATATACTGTCTCTGGACTCTCATTATCTCATTTCTGAAGGCTTCCCATTTTCCAGCCATCCCTTTAGTGGCGAACATCTGCCCCCAATCAGCTTTTGAAACTTCTTGCCTATTACAATCAAAATTAGCCTTCCTCCAAATTAGAACTTCAACTTTTAGATCTGGTCTATCATTTTCCATCACTATTTTAAAACGAATAGAATTATGGTCGCTGGTCCCAAAGGGCTCCCCAACTGACACCTCCGTCACCTGCCCGGCCTTATTTCCCAAGAGCAGGTCACGTTTTGCACCTTCTCTGGTAGGAACATCCACATACTGAATCAGATAATGTTCTTGTATTAACAAATTTCTTAACAAATTCCTCTCCATCTGAAGCCACTATGGCAGTCCCAGTCTATGTTTGGAAAGTTAAAATCCCTTACCATAACCATCCTATTATTCTTAAAGATAATTTAAATCTCCTTACAAATTTGTTTCTCAATTTCCCTCTGACTATTAGGGGGTTCTATAAATACAATCCCAATAAGGTGATCATCCCTTTCTTATTTCCTTGGAGAAAGGGAAGACCTCAGATGCTGAAGAACTCAGAGTCAAAAAGGGTGGTGCTGGAAAAGCACAGCAGGTCAGGCAGCATCCTGAGGAGGAGGAGAGTCAATAAAGGGCTTATGCCTGCAACGTTGACTCTCCTGCCCTTTTTGACTATGAAATGCCCTTGGCCTGCAGGGTCAAGGAGAACCCAAGGCATTTTATACATATGTTAGGAGCAAGAGGATAGCTAAGGAAAGAGTAGACCCATTCAAGGATAAAGGAAAGAAGTTATGTGTGGACTCAGAGGAAACTGGTAAGTTCCTTAATGTGTACTTTATGTCAGTATTCACTAAAGAGAGAGACCCGTGGGATGTTGAAGTTAGGGAAAGGTGTGTGAATACTCTTGGGCAGATCAACAGAATGAGGAAGAGTTAGGTGTCTTGAAATACATTCAGGTAGATAAGTACTCAGGGCCAGATGGGATCTATCCCAGGATATGATGGGTGGCAAGGGAGGAAATAGCTGGGACCTTAGCTGATACCTTTGCATCCTCTTTTGCCTCAAGTGAAGTTCCAAAGGACTGGAGAATGGCCGATGTTGTTCCTTTGTTTGAGAAGCAAAACAGAGATAATCCAGATAATACACCAGTGAGCCTTACTTCTGTTGTAAGAAAGGTTTTGGGAAGGATTATAAGAGATAAGATTTATAATCATCTAGCAAGCAACATTTGATTTCAGATAGTCAACATGATTTCGTTAAGGGCAGATCGTGTCTCACAAACCTCACTGAGTTTTTTGAGAAGGTGACCAAGCATGTAGATGAGGGTAGGGCAGTTGATGTGGTATACATGGAATTCAGTAAAGCCTTTGATAAAGTTCCACATGGTAGGCTGTTGGAGAAAATGCAGAGACATGGGATTGAGGGTGATTTAGCAGTTTGAATTAGAAATTGGCTTTCTGAAAGAAGGCAGCGAGTGGTGGCCGATGGAAAATATTCAGCCTGGAGTCCGGTTACTAGTGGTGTGCCACGAGGATCTGTTTTGGGACCACTGCTGTTTGTCATTTTTATAAATGACTTAGACACAGGCATAGGTGAATGGATTAGTAAATTTGCAGATGACACTAAAGTCGGTGGAGTAGTGGACAGTTTGGAAGAATGTTACAGGTTGCAGGAGGACTTGGATAAACTGCAGAATTGGGCTGAGAAGTGGCAAATAGAGTTCAATGCAGCTAAATGTGAGGTGATGTACTTTGGCAAGAATAACAGGAAGGCAGAGTACTGGGTCAATGGAAAGATTCTTGGTAGTGTGGATGTCCAGCAGCATTAAGAAAGCATACAGTGTGTTGGGTTTCATTGGTAGAGGGATTGAGTTCCAGAGCCGCAATATCATGCTGCAACTATACAAAACGCTAGTGCGGTCGCACTTAGAATATTGTGTACAGTTCTGGTCGCCATATTTCAGAATGGATGTGGTAGCATTGAAAAAAGTGCAGAGGTGATTTACCAGGAGGTTGCCTGGTCTGTAGGTAAGGTCTTACATGGAAAGGCTGAGAGACTTGGATCTGTTCTCATTGGAAAGAAGAAAGCTAAGAAGGAATTTGATAGAGACATACAAGATGATCAGAGGATTAGATAGGGTAGACAGTGAAAGTCCTGTTCCTAGGGTGATGAGGTCAGCTTGTATGTGGGGGCATAACTACAAATTGAGGGGTGATAGATTTAAGATAGATGTCAAAGGCAAATTCTTTACTCAGAGAGTGGTATGGGCACGGAATGCCCTACCTGTCAATGTACTTAACTCAGCCACATTAGGGAGATTTAAACAATCCTTGGATAAGCACATGGATGATGATGGGATAGTGTAGGGGAAATGAGCTGAGAATAGTTCACAGGTCGGCGCAACATCGAGGTCAAAGGGCCTGTTCTGCACTGTATTGTTCTATGTTCTAATTGCAGGCCAGTGGTGGGGAAGCTATTGGAAAAGATATGGAGAGACAGGATTTATTTACATTTGGAAGCAAATGGCATTGTGGGGAAATTCAGGACTCACCAATTTGATTGAGTTTATTTTAGGAGGTGACAAAAATTACTGAGTGAAGGACAGAGGATAAGGTCTACATGGACTTCAGTAAAGCATTTGATAAGGTTATTTATGGCAGGCTGGTACAGAAGGTAGAGTCTTATAGGATCTGGAGTGAGCTGGCTAGATAGATACAAAACAAGCTTGGTCACAGAAGACAGAGAGAAAGGAGATCAGTAACTAGTGGTGTTCCACAGGGATCAGTGCTGGAACCTTTATTGTTTGTATTATATCTAAATGATCTGGAGGAACATGTAAGTGGTGTGATTAGCAAGTTTGTGATTGACACCACTAAATTGGCTAGTTGCAGATAGTGAGGCAGATTGTCAAAGAATACAGTGGGATAAGGATAGATTGCCAATTTGGGCAGAGAAATGGCAGGTGGAGTTTGATCTGGACAAATGTGACGTGATGTATTTTGGAAAATGAAATTCAGGTGTGAATTACACAATAAATGGCAGAACCCTTGGCAGCATTGACGTACAGAAGAATCTGGGCAAATAGGTCCCTAGAGTTCTGAAAGTGGCAATGCAAGTGGATAAGACGATCAAAAAGATATACAACACACTTGCCTTCATCAGCTATGGTATTGAATACAAAAGTTGGCAAGTTGAATTGAATTGAATTAAATTTATGTTGCAGATGTACAAAATTTTAGTAAGGCCACACTTGGGATATTCGATGCAGTTCTGGTTGTCGCACTATCAGAAGGTCATGAATGCTTTTGAGAAGTGCAGAGAAGGTATACCAGAATATTACCTGCTCTGAAGGGTTTTAGTTATGTAGAGAGATTGGATAACAATTTTTGAGAATATTTGTAGCTCGAGATGATGATAAGTATGCAACTTAGCTCGATGAGCTGCAAGGTTTGTTTTCAGACATTTTGTCACCATACTAGGTAACATCATCAGTGAGAGTCTCTGATGGAGTGCTGGAAGCTGAGGGACAACCTGATAGAGGTCTACAAAATTGAGGCATAGACAGGGTGGATAGTCAGAGGCTTTTTTCTCCCAGGGTGGAAAGGTCAACTACAAGAGGGTACAGGTTCAAGGTGACAGGGAGAGGTGCAGAGAAATGTTTTCACATAGAGGGTGGTGGGTGCCTGGAATTCATTGCCAGTGGAGGTAGTGGAAGCAGACACATTAGTAACATTTAAGACTTATCTTAATAGATACATGAACGGGGGCGGGCAGAGAGATAGAAACAATACATGGGTAATAAGTAACTGGTCTAAAGAAGGATTAGGATCGGTACGGGCTTGGTGGGATGAAGAGTCTGTTCCTGCGCTGTATTGAATTGTATTCTATTAAAACAATTTAGCATCTCTCTTGATTATGAATACAATATTAGTAGAAGGATAAATACTGTTAGGACTCCCTTGTTCCATTTCAAAATAGCTCCTTGGTATCTTCTAGGTCCACTGTAAAGGGCAAGTGGGACTTCAGTTAATGAAGGTGGCACATTGAACATTCCCTTAGTACTATACTGAGGCACAAGGCTAGATTACGCCTTCAAATTTTCAGAGTGGAACGTGAATCCACAATGTTCCAACTCATTGGCAAAGGTTACAACACTGAGCCACAGATGATAAAACAGCTTTGCTTGAGGTCCATTATGTTTGGGTCTTATTTTCTTTATTGTCACCTATTGTAGCCATCTGCAGCCAGGAGAGAAGAGCTCCTGGATGTTAATTTTGTTTACATTGGCAAGGGAAAAAAAAACCACACAACTTCTGTACAAGATCTTGTCCATGTCAAATTAATACTTAAACATTGCTAAAAGTAGACAAAATGTAGCAGCTTTTCATCTTATGCTCATCAGGACTGAAATGCAAGAAAACCAACATTATACAGCATGAGAAGACAACACAGATTGATTTGACTATGATTGACATGGAGATACAATGTGAATATCCATCAATCTTAGTTAATTGATGAAGTTAAAACCAGGTAAGTTGACTTTGGATTGGTCAGGGTGTTGTCATGGGGATGCAGCAGGGGTCCACTGTCTGCATTTTTTTTAACAAGGAAAGTACATATTCCCTTTGCATTTAAGAACAATGCCTGGTGCTTGAATAAGTGAAACATCTAGCATGTACAAATGAATCAAACTAAGCCCAACCGATATTCGGGGAGAATCTGACGGTGCTTATCAAATAATCCTGATTGTGCAAAGAGCTACACTGGAATCCCATTTCAAATTATAGATTGGACTTGCTAAACTAAACAAGAACAGACAGACTCACTGAACCACTCTTCAGCCTTAGTCACCTAAGGGTCAGCCTTTACTCAATGGATAGAACCTCTGCCTCCAAATCAGAAGATTGTGGATCCAGAGAATCAAGGAAATAATCTACACTTATTAACCTTCCAGTGCAGCATTAAGGCAGTATTGCACTACTGGAGGTTCTGTTTTTTGGAAAAGATGTTAAGCCCAAGCACCATCTCCTTGTTCATGTAGACATAAAAACATCTTTCTACTTGAAAACAAAGTTCTCTAATTGATATGACAAACTTTTATTCCACAATCAGAACCAATAAGAACAACTAACCTGGTAATTTATCTCGGTTCCGTTTGCAGAACCTTGCTGTGCACTTATTTGGTTGCCATATTTACCCAATTACATACGGATCGCACCACAAAGAGAACTTCACTGACTGTAAAGACATTTCAACATCCTGAATTCATGATAGATGCTGTATAATTTTTTTTTCTCATCTACTCAATCCATCCTAAACTGCGGCTAATGTTTACATGTCATTGCATGGGTTAATACTATTATGCCCCCTGACCTTTGCAAGCTAACTTTTCCATTCAGTAAAACAAACAGAGGTTGCTCAGGGCAAAATGTTCTGACATTTCTTTATATTATGCACAGGTAAGTTATTTCTCATGTTAAACATTATCTTAATGTTATTACACCTGACTTTTGAAAAATAAAATCAAGTAATGTTGTGGGGAAGAAAAGTTCTGGCAAAAAATAAATGCAAACTAGCAACTGTGGCTATGAACACAGCTCAGACACAGTGTTATACAATTATCTCCACAACTGCAATCTCTTGCATGTTATTTTTCCAATATCCTTTTTTCTTTCTGTAATTCCTACAGGCAGTGGGATGGACTTTCAACTGTTTCTTGCTTGAAAAACAGGCTGTCTGCAGTTGGAAGGCATAAAGGGGAATGAGGGAAGAACCTTTTGCTGCCCCTTGGTCACATGTCTTGCCAGGTTTATAACTGGGCACACTGTGTGATCATCTGTTTCAGGCAGAGACAACTTAAATTTGCAAATTCCATCAGACTTTTTACACATGCTCTCCTTTGCCAGCAGACAGTAAGCATCCTAAAATATTCAGCTTAAAAGTGATCACTGGTGAGCATTCCACAGAACAGCTTATTAATTTTTTTGAGAGACCAGGAGCAAGAGTGAGGAAATAGTAAGAAAAAGGAAAAGTAGGGAGATCAAAGACTGAATAAAGAACTGTCGACATGAATAAAAACTCCTGCAAGAAACATGATTTTCAGCATGTTTTTATGTTTGAAAATTGAAATAGTTTGTTCCACTGGACTTGCAGCTGGTACTACCACTAATGTTGTCCTCTCATGCTCTGTGGTTTTCACTGGAGCTTTTTTTTATTGTCATTTCTGCTCCACAGTTAAGATGGTGAGAGTTTCAATCATGTCAGTGTGACAAAGATACAGATCTTCTGCAAAACTGCAATCACCAACAGGTTATTGCTCTGCTCTAATTTTTTTGTGACACAGTTCCATGTTTCGACAGGCTTTCCAATCCAGGCTCCTTCAGAAATACGGAGAAAACTTCAATTACAAAGCTTTCTTATAGCAGTAAAACTTTATGCAGAGGGAGAGAGAATACCAGCTGCCATACATTTAAGTGCAAATGTTTGTGAATGGATGAAAGGATGAATGTTGGTGAATGAGTGAGTGAATGAATGCATGAATGGGCAGGGTGGTAGATGCATGAGATAAGCGGGTAAATTGGAAAGTGGAGGAGATGACAGGCAGGTGCGTAGATAGTTGAGTCGGGGCTAGTTTGGTCAGTTCAAGAGGGGCTAGTGTGGTTAGCTTGCACAACATAACTAATGAGGCTGGATCAGGATTAGGAGAAAATGAGGATGCAGATGCTGAAGATCAGAGTCGAGAATGCGGTGCTGGAAAAGCACAGCAGGTCAGGCAGCATCCGAGGAGCAGGAGGATCGATGGTTTGGCAGGTCGGGTCAGCGAGTGAGTGATGGCCTTCAATTTCAAGTGACTGCGTTCAGTTGCACAGTTAGCCAGGAGTTAGACGAGAATTTTCTTGTCAAACGTATCCTAGTTAACTGTCCAAGTGAGTATGTCAGAACTGTTTGAAGACTCGGTCTCTCAAAAGTTGGAGGTTATTTTGGGAGGATCACAGGAAGAGGGGAACAGCTGCCAGAAGTTCACATTTCCCAAGCAATTCCCACAGAGTCAGCATGGCTGTGGGGTCTAATGAGCATCTTGGGTCATACATCCAATGATCCAAAGGTCAAATAATCTAGGCCAACAAGTACAAGTACTTTTGTTACTGTCTGACAGACTTCGTTCGGTTATCACAAGCAATCTTAGTCTTCTACTGCCACACTTGATATTTTCATTTCATGGAGCATCTGCAGAAACTGTTCAAAAATTGTTCAAATCTTACTGGACTCAGAACATGATATGGTTGACTCAGTTATATGTATACTCATTGCATTTCTGATGACGATTCTAACAATTTGAGGACCTACACAACACATGTTTTTGAAGATCTGGCCGGTAGCAGTTCCATGTTTTCCTGGTGTATATGATGTTGGGCATCTTTTTCAAGATAGATTCCTTCTTCTTCTATTGGTGTACTAGTTTTACACTATTACCAAAATTCTCTCCCAACAGCAGTTATTCAACTAGTAAGCAAACATTATGACTTTCAGCTTGAAACCAACTTCGTATTTCATTTCTTTTGTTGCAAGATCTATTTCTGTTCATCCCTTGTCATATTTGATCTGGTCTAGGTGGAGCAAGTCTTAAATTTCAGAGAATTTCAGCATATTTATTGTCAACAAGCCCTACATGACCTGCTTAAATCATATGCACCGACTTATTGGGTGAGTAAAATTTGCAATTGACGAGAAAAATTGAGGTCAACTCCCGATATGAGTACAATCTTTCTCAGCAGATAAAAAGGTTGACTTTTATCTAAGTATGAAGGTCGGCCATGAAAAAGAATGAGATCCGCTTACTGGGGGGTGGGAGATGGGGGATGGAGGATGGTTGATACATGAGATATGGGAAGTGCATCATGAATGGGAAAACAGGGACACTGGACCTTTGGTTTCCAAACTCTCCACTACTGAGGGGTTTTCTCACTTCATGCCTGAGACTGTCTAAGACCAATTGATGTAAGATTGATTGCTATGAAGTGTCAGTCATGACTCTCACCTGAGTTCCAGTCCTACTCCAGAGCACAAAGCCCAGATTGACATCCCAGTGCGTTTGTGCCTGAGGTTTTGCACTGGTAGAAATATTACCTTTGGGTAGAATGAGGTGCCTTACGATTTGTCAGTTGGATGTAAATTATCCCATAACGCTAGGCAAAGAGGACCAGAAAAAGTCCCCCCTAGAATCCTGCCTAATAAATACCTCTCAACCAAAATGAAAAACTGAAATAGATTATTTAGTCATTATCTTCTTCTTGATCCTGGGAACT
Source organism: Chiloscyllium punctatum (assembly GCF_047496795.1). Classification (NCBI taxonomy): domain Eukaryota; kingdom Metazoa; phylum Chordata; class Chondrichthyes; order Orectolobiformes; family Hemiscylliidae; genus Chiloscyllium; species Chiloscyllium punctatum. Next base: position 14,089,654 of record NC_092754.1, read on the forward strand.
GCATGCTCACAAATAATTTGCAACACTTCAACAATGACTATACTCCAAATTTCTTAATGGACTACAAATACTTGAAGATGTTCTGAGGGTGTGAAAGCTGTGATATAGAAGTTTTGAAAAGTCAAGAAAATCCATTGCATCATGTGACAACTAGGACTGTAACATGCAATGTAAATAGACCTTGGATTATTTAAGTCTCTTAATTCCTGTTACTGATTTCGGCCAAAATTCTCCTCTTGCAGTCAGAATTCCACCTGGATGAACCTCCATCCACCCCTTGGAATCCAACAGCACAAAACCCACTACTTTGGATGTCTTAAGTGACAGGATCCTGTTGAATTGTTGCCAGAAAGGATGAACCTGCCAGCAAGATGTGGAAGAGAAGAACTGAGCACCAGAAAAAAGATCCTTAAAATAAGAAGTTCTCCAAAGACTGGAATTGCAGTTCAATTTGAAGTGACAGATAAAGATGTGATCCCACGCCTTTTTTAGTCACACCTTCCCAGATTTCTTGCCCACTCCAGTGTGGTGAGCTCCCAACTGGAGCTCAAATGAGTGGAAATTATTTTGAATTATATTGATCAGATCTTGAAATGATTTTCAGCTACTTGACCTCCAGACAGACATTATGAATTGTGCAGCTATTTTGGATGGAAGTTTAAAATCTCTCCTATCCATCAACCAACATCATTAAAAACAAATTACAGATTATTTGATTATTATATTACCATTTGTGGGAGCTACTATAAGTAATTTGTGACTATGTTTCCTACATTACAACAATTCAATAAAATACTTCAATAAAATACTTTGAGATGACCCAAGTTTCTGAAACATACAGTATAAACTGCAAGTTTTCATTTTCCTTTCAAACAACTGCAATCCTTTTCAGTTAAATCAATCTTCCCTATTACTGCGCATTGTGTATTAGGCTGTGCTTTAGGCTCTTTACTCTGAGGAATAAACAGCACTCTAATGCAACTTTCCATTAGAATGTCACTGAAGTTTCAGGAGCACATCAGTCACACAGAGAAACAAAGATCAGAGGTGACAAGCTGATTAGGAGGTTTAAAAAAACCTTTAGAGTATAAATTCAGATTGGTAACATAAACAGTCAAAATTAAATTGGGAACCAATACATGTTCCTACGAATATCACCGTATTAATGACTAGATAGTCTGATTTTAGGCATTGGTTAAAGGATAATTATTGACTAAGTATCTTGTTCTTTGTCGAGTTGTGCGGTGAGAACTTTATATCCATCTAAAAGAGCTAAGACGGCCTCAGTTTAACAAATGATTGCACTGAACTGAATTGTTAATGTAGATTTTGTGCTCAAATCTCTGCAGCGTAACTTGAACCCTAATCATATACTCAGAGGCAAGGCAACTGAGCCACCGCTACCAGCTAACTGGGTTCAGTATAGCTAGTCTGCATCTCAATGTAGTTAACTATTTTTTGGAAATATGTAGCACACACCTAGGGATACAATATAGAAAATGAGGTAACTGTTTCTCCCACTAACTGTCCAAGTTAGGCCTTATAGGCAATCTATTTGGAACAACAGCTCATTGTTTATATGGTTTGCATCAGTGGTGAGTGCTTTATTTCTTCTGGTGCAATGTTGGTTGCAGATGGTTTCCATTCAAATCTTTTCATAAGTCAAAACATAATGCAGGACAAGATGAAATAGCCAATCATAAGGACGAGGAAGTGTTCACATGTCAGATCTTTAAAATTAATATTATTACATCCCTGTATGGAATGTGATCATGAGTATGATTGTTCACAAGTCGGATGTTCATAAGTCGGTGACCACTTCATAACACAGGAGTTAACCCTTCAGTGTAAATGCCAACATTTGTTGCCATGAAGACACAATGGTACCCCTGTCCAGACATGACCACCTAAAGGCCATCCTTATGCCAGCAGAAAAATATTGATGATACTGTTAATGAAACCCAAGATATATCACTGACCAGCCTTAAGTGGAGCTGTTGTTTGTATTCAAAAAGGGAACTTACGGTAGAGACATCCAGCTTCATTGTTGAGTTGTATCCACCCTGGACAACACTTCAAGACCACCTTAAAGTCCATACTGTAAACCTGTCTGTATGCTGTATAGTATGCAGTTCTGTAAGAAAACAAGATTTATTTAGTAATTCTCAGATCCCTTATCAACTTTTCTGTCAACTAACCACGCTGCCACAGAAAAGAAATGTTTGGATTGAAAAGATGTGAATTTGTATCACATCTTATTACACCTCTCTATTATCTCAAAAAGCTTCAGACTTTTTCACACAACAAGTTATGCACTGGAAGGCATTGTCAACTACAATGCTGTGGCTCTGGAGTCATGTGTAGGCTAGATCAGGTAAGGATAGCAGCTTCTTTCACATTAGTGAACCAGATGTGTTTTTTCAACAAATAAACCAACAACAGTTTAATGGTCATCATTAAACTCTTAATTCCAATTTTTTATTGAATTTATGGAAGGATAAGTACAATGACTAACTAGTTCAATTTAAAAAAGGAGGTCCTCGAGGGTAATAATATCTGGATTACTCACAGTGCTATGAGCTACTGAGTGTAGGAATAGGAGAATAGAGCAGATGAATGTGCGGCTGAGGAGCTGGTGTATGGGAAAAGGGTTCACATTTTTGGATCATTGGAATATCTTCTGGGGTAGAAGTGACCTATACAAGAAGGACGAATTGCACCGGAATTGGAAGGGGATTAATATACTGGCAGGGAGATTTGCTAGAGCTGCTCAGGAGGATTTAAATTAGTAAGTTGGGGTGGTGGGACCCAGGGAGATAGTGGGGAAAGAGATCAATCTAGACTGGTACAGTTGAGAAAAGAAGTGAGTCAAGCAGTCAGGGCAGGCAGGGATAAAGCAGAGAACAAGGTAGGACTAATAAATTAAACTGCAGTTATTTCAATGCAAGGGGCCTAACAGGGAAGGCAGATGAACTGAGGGCATGGTTAGGAATTTGGGACTGGGAATCATAGCAATTGCAGAAACATGGCTCAGGGATGGACAGGACTGGCAGCTTAATGTTCCAGGATACAAATGCTACAGGAAGGACATAAAGGAAGACAAGAGAGGAGGGAAGTGGCATTTTTGTTAAAGGATATCATTACAGCTGTACTTAGGGAGGATACTCCCAGAAATACATTCAGGGAAGTTATTTCGGTGGAACTGAGAAATAAGAAAGGGATAATCACCTTATTGATTGTATTATCGATCCCTTAATAGTCAGCGGGAAATTGAGAAACAAATTTGTAAGGAGATTTCATTTATTGGTAAGAGTAATAGGGTAAGAAACATAGACTGGGACTGCCCTAGTGTTAAGGGCTTAGATGGAGAGGAATTTGTTAAGTGTGTACAGGAAAATTCTGATTCGGTATGTGGATGCACCTACTAGAGAAGGTGCAAAACTTGACCTACTCTTGGGAAATAAGGCAGGGCAGATGACTGAGAGGTCAGTGGGGGAGCACTTTGGGGTCAGCAACATAATTCTATTAGTTTTATAATAGTGATGGAAAAGGATAGACCAGATCTAAAGGTTGAAGTTATAAATCGGAGGAAGGCTAATTTTGATGGCATGAGGCAAGAATTTTCCAAAGCTGATTAGGGACAAATGTTAAAAATAAAATAATGAGAGTCCAGAGACAGTTAGGGTGAAAGTAAAGGCTGGTAGGTATAGGGAATGCAGGATGACTAAAGACATTGAGGGCATGGTTAAGAAAAAGGAGGAAGCATAAGTCAGGTATAGACAGGATAGATCAAGTGAATCCTTAGAAGAGTATAAAGGCAGTAGGAGTATACTTAAGAGAGAAATCAGGAGGGGAAAAAGGGGTCATGAGATAGCTTTGGCAAAGAGAGTTAAGGAGAATCCAAAGGGTATTTACAAACACATTAAGGACAAATGGGTAACTAGGGAGAGAATTGGGCCTCTCAAAGATCAGCGAGGTGGTCTTTGTGTGGAGCCGCAGAAGACGGGGAAGAATACTAAACAAATATTTTGCAAGAGTGTTTACTGTGGAGAAGGATATGGAAGATATAAAATGTAGGGAAATAGATGGTGACATCTTTTAAAATATCCATTTTACAGAGGAGGAAGTGCTGGATGTCATTTGGATACAGAATTACCTCAAAGGTAGAAGACAGAGGGTGGTGGTGAACAGTTGCTTTTCAGACTGGAGGCCTGTGACCAGTGGTATGCCACAAGGATCAGTGCTGGGCCCACTACATTTCATCATTTATATAAATGATTTGCAGGTGAACATAGGAGGTATGTTGGTAAGATTGCAGATGACACCAAAATTGGAGGTGTAGTGGACAGCGAAAAAGATTACCTCAGATTACAATGGAATCTTGATCCAATGGGCCAATGGGCTAATTTAATTTAGATGAATGCGAGGTGTTGCGTTTTGGAAAGCAAATCTTAGCAAGACTTAATGGTAAGGTCCTCGAAACTGTTGCTGATTAAACAGACCTTGAAGTGCAGGTTCAGAGCTCCTTGAAAGTAGAGTTGCAGGTAGATAGGATAGTCAAGAAGGCATTTGGTATGCTTTCCTTTATTGGTCAGAGTATTGAGTATAGGAGTTGAGAGGTCATGTTGTAGCTGTACAGGACATTGGTTAGGCCACTTTTGGAATACTGCACGCAATTCTGATCTCCTTCCTTTCGGAAGGATGATGTGAAACTTGAAAGGGTTCAGAAAAGATTTACAAGGATGTTGCCAGGGCTGGAGAATTTGAGCTATAGGGAGAGACTGAATAGGCTGGGGCTGTTTTCTCTGGAGCGACGGAGGCTGAGGGGTGACATTATCGAGGTTTATAAAATCATGAGGGGCATGGATATGGTAAATAGACAAGTTCTTTTCCCTGGGGAGGGGGAGTCCAGAACTAGAGGGCATAGGTTTAGGATGAGAGGGGAAAGATATAAAAGAGACCTAAGGGGCAACATTTTCATGCAGAGGGTGGTAAGTGTGTGGAATGAGCTGCCAGAGGAAGTGATGGAGGCTCATACAATTGTAACATTTAAAGGGAATCTTGATGGGTATATGAATAGGAAGGGTTTGGAGGGATGTGGACCAGGTGCTGGCAAGTGGGAGTGGATTAGGTTGGGATATCTGGTTGGCATGGATGAGTTGGACTGAAGCATCTGTTTCCGTGATGTACGTCTCTATGACTCTAATAACATCTGTTAGAGAAGAAAACCTGCCAGCCTTACCTGGTTTGGTGCATATGTTACTCCTGTTCATTCTTACACATCCTCTAAAATAGTCTAGCAAGTAACTCTTTATCAAAACACGAAACTGCATGTTCATAAATTATTACTTTTAACTGACAACTAGGGATGGCCATTAAATGCCACTGAGGTCGAGGTTCTCAGAATGAATTAAAAAAATGTGGGCAAACATACCAATTATTTTGAACACACTTGGATCCCACAGCACCAAAGATAATGACTATATATTTTTGGTGGCATTTGCTGAAGTGGGAATGTTGCCCAGGAGAACTCTGGTCTTCTTTGAGTATTGCCTGAACTACAGAAACATGCCTGTCACACTGCCCACTGCCTCAGAGTTGACGTTTAGCCATAGTTTCTGCACTCCTAAAGTGGATTTGAAACGACAACCTTTGCCTGCAGAGATGAGGGTGCCAACTACTGAGTGAGTAACTCTTGTGGCACTTTGTCCTTATCCAGAATCCATATGGACTATTTTACAGAGTAGTCAGTCGACTGCAGTTGGCAGAAACCAAAGCCAATTTTCTCTTCCTTAAGTAAGGCAAACAAAAGGTCATCTAGTATATTTGCCCACCTGAATTCTCTGGCCAGGCCTGTGTATGTGCAGTTTCCCACCCATTCTGGAAAGAATTTTTTCTGGTTTGTCATAACAATGTATTCAAGCAAGTAAACAGGGACAGTTTGTACACAAATGCACATGCATAGCAACAGAAACAGATGTATACTGTATTACTCAATGAACTGCCATTAGTGGAGACAGGGCTGACTTTTAACTCCTCTCCTGCTGAATAAATAAAAACAGAACTGACAATTAACTGAAAAGAAATCCAAGCATTTACAAATCCCATATTTTCAATGAAGTCTTGGAACTAATAGTTAGTAATAGTTACAACAGTTATTGTTGACTGTAGTGGAGAATTATACCTTTCTAGAAGGTGAATGAATCATAGAATGGCTATGGCACAGAAGGAAGCATTCAACTTGTTTTATCTATGCCGGCGGTATGCAGAAGCAACCAAGCAGAGAAGATGACGGGTGGGTATACAGTCGTGTGGAGACGAAATATCCACAAAGGTCAGTTAAATCAAATGGGTTGTTTCAAACTGCAGATGCTATTCTTCTGCTCCAAGTTGGGGCATAAGGGAGAACCACTGATGAGTGGAGTTATGACTCGCTGAAATATGGCATCGTCTAATAAATCCTATCAATTTCCATTTTGGATGCATATTGGATTACTGTTCGTTAAAATTGCTGAGGCATGGTGGCTCAGCAGTTAGCACTGCTGCCTCACATCACCAGGATCCCAGGTTCGATTCCAGCCTCAAGCGACTGTCTGTATGGAGTTTGCACATTCTCAGTGTGTCAGCGTGGGTTTCCTCCGGGTGCTCCGGTTCCCTCCCACAATCCAAAGTTGTGCAGGTCAGGTGAATTGGCCATGCTAAGTTGCCCATAGTGTTAGGTGCATTAGTCAGAGGAAAATGGGTCTGGGTGAGTTATTCACCGGTCGGTCGGTGTGGACTGGTTGGGCCGAAGGGCCTGTTTCCACACTGTAGGGAATCTAATCTAATCAAACATTGATTTTTCTCTTTAACAGCAGAGTTGATTGGAGAAATGGAACAGCGAGGAAGGTTACCTCTGATTACAATGGGATCTTGATTAGATGGGCTGATGGGCTGAGAAGTGGCAGATGGAGTTTAATTTAGATAAATGCTGCATTTTGGGAAAGCAAACCTTAGCAGGACTTATACACTTAATGGTAAGATCCTAGGGAGTGTTGCTGAACAAAGAAACCTTGGAGAGCAGGTTCATAGCCCCTTGAAAGTGGAGTCACAGGTAGATAGGATAGTGAAGAAGGTGTTTGGTATGGTTTCTTTTATTGGTCAGAGTACTGAGTAAAGGAGTCAGGAGGTCATGTTGCAGCTGTACAGGACATTGGTTAAGCCACTTTTGGAATATTGCATGCAATTCTGGTCTCCTTCCTATCAGAAGGATGTTGTAAAACTTGAAAGGGTTCAGAAAAGATTTATAAGGATGTTGCCTGGGTTGGAGGATTTAAGCTACAGGGAGAGGCTGAATAGACTGGGCTGTTTTCCCTGGAGCATTGGAGGCTGAAGGACGACCTTATAAAGGTTTATAAAATCATGAGGGGCATTGATAGGATAAATAGACAAAGTCTTTTCCCTGGGGTGGGGGAGTCCAGAACTAGAGGGCATAGGTTTACGGTGAGAGGAGAAAGATATAAAAGAGACCTAAGGGACAACGTTTTGACACAGAGGATGGTACGTGTATGGAATGAGCTGCCAGAGGAAGTGGTGGAGGCTGGTACATTTGCAACATTTAAAAGGCATTTGAATGGGTATATGAATAGGAAGGGAGTGTGGTGCTGAAAAAGCACAGAAGGTCAGACAGCATCCGAGGAGTAGGAAAATCGACGTTTCGGGCAAAAGCCCTTCATCAGGAATGAGGCTGAGAGCCTCAGGGGTGGATAGATCGATGGGAGGGGGGTGAGGCTGGGGGGGGAGGTAGCTGAGAGCGCAATAGGTGAATGGATGTAGGGGTAGAGGTGATAGGTTGGAGAGGAGGGTGGAGTGGATAGATGGGAAGGAAGATGGACAGGTGGGACTGGTCATGAGGACGGTGCTGAGCTGGAAGGTTGGAACTGGGATAAGGTGGGGGGAGGGGAAAAGAGGAAACTGGTCACCTGTCCATCTTCCTTCCCACCTATCCGTTCCACCCTCCTGTCCGACTCATCACCTTTACCCCACCTCCATCCACCTATAGCACTCTCAGCTACCTTCCCCCCAGCTCCACCCCCTCCCATTTATCTCTCCACCCCCGAGGCTCCCAACTTCATTTCTGATTAAGGTCTTTTGCCCAAAACATTGATTTTCCTGCTCCTCGGATGCTGCCTGACCTGCTGCGCTTTTCCAGCACCACACTCTCGACTCTAATCTCCAGCATCTGCAGACCTCACTTTCACTAAAATGAATAGGAAGGTTTAGAGGGATATGTGCCATCTTCTGGCAGGTGGGACTAGATTGGGTTGGGATATCTGGTTGGCATGGACGTGTTGGACCGAAGGGTCTGTTTCTGTGCTGTACATTTCTATGACTCTATAACTCAAACTGAAGTAAACATTGACTGCGTATGAGTATCAAAGGGTAGTTCCCAGTTATGCCATCCCATGTACTTCCACAATCTCTATTACAAATACTAACTTATTAATTGAAATTTATTTAATTAAATTTGCCCCCACATTTGAATGCATGTCACTCAATCATTATCCACGCCTTCAGGATTTCTAGATCAGTAAGACAGGGGTATAGTCGCACAGTGGTTAAGTAAATGAACAGTGAGTGAGCAATCTTAATAGAATAAACAAACCTCAACTATGCATAATATTTTCACCCTTCAGCATCCCTCCACTATGCACAGTAGATCAGCCAATGTTTCTACTCTTGATCTATCAGTAATAGAGAGAGACATTTTTATGGAGGTGAAAAATGTGTTGCTGGAAAAGCGCAGCAGGTCAGGCAGCATCTAAGGAGCAGGAGAATCGACGTTTCGGGCATAAGCCCTTCTTCAGGAATGAGAACGGTGTGCCAAGCAGGCTAAGATAAAAGGTAGGGAGGAGGGACTATGTACTGCATGGCTGCTACATTCAAGTGTGCAGCCCATCAATGTTTTGCAAATGGCTGTGTACATCTGCTAATTTAAAGCAGCTAATGTGTGAGTAGTCTGTGTGAGAACTCGAGAGTTGCTGTCTGGCTGGGCAGCCTACTGGGAACATTGCCAATGATCCCTTGTTGGAAATGTGTGTGATGTTGGCAGAATCAGTTTTAGTTACCTGACCATCTTGCTAACACCTAACTTTTACAAGTCCCACACAAACAAAGCACACTTAGGGGAGATAGAAAGAGGAGGGGCAGTTATAATTGTTTTATAATCAACCAGTTCAAAGATGTATGTACATACTTCTGCAGCAGGTGGGACTTGAACCCAGGTCTCGTGATTCAGAGGTAGGTACATTACTATTTTGCCACAAGAGCCCCCAATTATAGTCTAAATGGGAGAAGGATCTGTAGCCTATCATAAGGCAATATCTTCAGAAAAGTTTGAGAAGAAACTTCTGTAAAAATCTTCCATTAACAACAATTTATAACTCATAACTCAGTCCACAGGCGCCAGCTCAAAATGGAATTGGAATCTTTAATTTCTGTTCATTGAACTAATTGGATTTAGCTGTTAATTTGAATGATAACACTGTGGTTACATACCTTCTCTCTTGTCCCACACACCACTTCTGTCTTTCACACCCTTGTTTCCAGACTTTAACCATCCGAGTGAAGGCCTGAACACATGGCTGCCTGTGGCCAATCATCATCACCTCCCTCTCTGCACAAACATTGGGCCTAAACAAGGGAGAGTTAAACAATATTTAATTGCATAAACTATATTCAGACAAACATACAACAATGAAGGGCAGAAACACACCAACTGTTGCATCAAGCCGGCCTCATAGCTTACGATGCCTAATGTACTATGAATAGCCACTTCTGAAGCATCACAGAGGAAAACATAGGACCAATAGTGTGGATTAGGAAAGCTAGAAAATTCCTCTGCAAAGTCTTCAGGCAATCAAAACTAAGGATGAAGATTGATCAACTAGCTGTTATTTGTAAAGACAGCTACCTTCAATATAACACGAGGACTCTCTGTTTCAGTGTCAGCGACCCTACCTCTGAGCCAGCAGGCACAGATTCAAGTTCCATCTGTTCCAGAACATGTGATAAAATTTCTGAACAGATTGATTTAGAAGAAAAAGTCAATTGGAGGTGTAGTGGACAGTGAAGAGTACAACGGGACATTGATCAGATGGGCCAATGTGTTGAAGAGTGGCAGATGGAGTTTAATTTAGATCGGTGATTCTCAACCATTTTTTGGCTGTGGTCGCCCAAGGAGCTCTTCTCAGGTTCCAGGGACCCCCTTTCAAACAGGGATACAACATAAACAAATAGACATGCTGACCTTCAGATAATGAAGTATGACGATAATGGATGCGGGAACCGTTGATTAAATACGCTGACTCGGTGCAGTCTGATTTTCAACGGTCTCTAAGCGAGGCTGCATGGGAGGAGCTTAAACAATTAATTTACCAGGTGTGCCAAATTCAAAGATATTATAAATAGGAAGGAAACTATTGACTCCAATGAAGGTTGTTGCTTGGGTATTTCATCGGTTCAGTTACCTGGGTCCCCATAAACCCTTGGGGCTTCCCTTCTCCCAGTTTTCAGTCTGTGTCCCCCTTCAAATGTGATAGGGCCCATAAGGGGGTTATATGACCCCTATTGAGAATGGCTGATTTAGATAAATGTGTAGTGCTGCATCTTGGAAAGGCAAATCAGGGCAGGACTTAAATGGTAAGGTCCTAGGGAGTGTTGCTGAACATAGAGATCTTGGAGTGCAGGTTCATAGTTCCTTGAAAATGGAGTCCCAAGACAGAATGGTGAAGATGGTATTTGGTATGCTTGCCTTTATTGACAATGCAGTGCATTGACAATAGGAGTTGGGAGGTTGTGCTATGGCTGTATAGGATATTGGTTCGGCCACGTTTGGAATGTTGTGTGCAATTCTGGTCTCCCTGCTGTAGGTAGGATGTTATGAAACATGAAAGGGTTCAGAAAAGATTTACAAGGATGTTGCCAGGATTGGACGGTTTGAGCTGTAGGGAGAGGCTGAAGAGGTTGGGGTTATTTTCCCTGGACCATCAGAGGCTGAGAGGTGACCTTTAGAGGTTTATAGAATCATGAGGGGCCTGGATAGGATGAATAGCCAAGTTCTTTTCCCCACGGTGGGGGAGTCCAAAACTAGCGGGCATAGGTGTAATATGAGATTTCGAAAAGTGTGCTGCTGGAAAAGCACAGCTGGTCAGGAACATCTGAGGAGCAGGAGAGTCGAAGCTTCGAGCATCTGTAGTCCCCACTTTCTCCTAGTTAAAGTGAGATAGGCAAGATTTAAAAGGGACCAAAGGGACAACCTTTTCATTCAGAGGGAGGTGCATGTATGGAATGAGGAAGTAGTAAAGGCTGGTACAATTACACTATTTAAGAGGCAATCTGGATGGGTGGATGAATAGGAAGGGTTTAGAGGGATAGGGGCCAAATTCTGACAAATGGGACAAGATTGGCATGGGCGAGTTGGACCGAAGGGTCTGTTTCCATGGTGTACAGTACAGCTCTAATTTAATGCAATCCTTACCCAGAAGCCAGTCCAACTGAATGTAATACTGAGACTTGGCAACCAAGGCACCAGCCAGAAATACATTACAGAGCCTCACTACTCTCAGACCATGTTAGTTCCTTCCCGCTGGTCACTCAGCAATCCACAATCCTTCTCCAAGCTTCTTGGTTGCAGACAACAGGATGCAAATGTTTCTCTCTCAGACAATAAAGTATGTTTTACTCCATGGGATGATTCAGGAAGTAGATTCAAGAAAGAGTAATTTCACTATTGCAGGGTGACTGGGCCACTTAGGTTTCTACACTCAAAAAAAAAAGCTACATTTCTTGGATTTCTACGTGGAGGATACAATCCCAATTTTTCCACATTAACAATATAACAAAATATACCACAGTCATCCTTGCTCTCGCAAGTGATAACAATGAGTTTTTGAGAAATGGCTTGAAGGTAGAGGACAGGGGGTGGTGGTGGAGGGTTGCTTTTCAGACTGGAGGCCTGTGACCAGCAGCGTGCCACAAGGATCGGTGCTGGGTCCACTGCTTTTCGTCATTTATATAAATAATTTGGAAGTGAACATAGGAGGTATTGGTTAGTAAGTTTGTAGATGACACCAAAATTGGAGGTGTAGTGGAGTTACTGCAGAGTACAACAGGATCTTGATCAGATGGGCCAACGGGCCGAGGAGTGGGCAGAAGGAGTTTAATTTGGGGCATATGAATAGGAAGGGCTTAGAGGGATAGGGGCCAAATGCGACTAGATTAGTTTAGGATATCTGGTTGACATGGACAAGTTGGACTGAAGGGTCTGTTTCCGTGCTATACACCTCTATGATTCAAGATAAATGTGAGGTATTGCATTTTGGAATGGCAAATCAGGGTAGGACTTATACACTTCATCCTGGGGAGTGTTGCTGAACAAAGGCACCTTGGAGTGCAGGTTCATAGTTCCTTTAAACTGAAGTCCTCGGTAGACAGGGTAGTGATGTAGGCATTTGGTATGCTTGCCTTTATTGTTCAGTGCACTGAGTATAGGATTTGGGAGGTCATGTTGCGACCGTACAGTGGTTAGGCCACTTCTCGAATACTGCGTGCAATTCCGGTCTCCCTCAGAAATATGTTGTGAAACTTGATAGAGTTCATAAAAGATATACAAGGATGTTGCCATGGTTGGATACCTCAAACGAGATATAGAGATAGGCTAAATAGGCTGAGGTGTCAGAGGCTGAGGGGTGAGCTTATAGAGGTTTATAAAACCATGAGGGGCATGGATAGGATAAACAGACAAAGTCTTTTCCCTTGGGTGGGGGGGATATTCCTGATGAAGGGCCTTTGCCCAAAACATTGATTTTCCTGCTCCTTGGATGCTGTACTTTTCCAGTACCATTCTAATCTTGACTCTAATCTCCAGATCTGCGGTCCTCACTTTCATCTAATAAGATAAAATAGGCAACGGTGAGTCAATTTTACATCTATCAAATTTTACCTGTATTAACTTCACTAAGATTCCATTCAAAACAGACTGCTAAATAGCTATCATTCTTTTTACAGCTTAAAGTCAAGATCTGGCCCATTGTCTTATTCAACAATACATTCTGGGAGATTCACATTTGAATTCTGGATGACTAACAGGTTGAAATGTCTCTCCACAGTCAAACAAACTGGTGTCATTCACACAAATGACAATGGGCACTTGGCTGAGGATTTGAAAGCGTGAGCATTGGACATGGCAGCAGCACAGCTCATTTTCAACAAAAAAGTTAGAGGAACAAATTTAAAACCATCAGTCTATCAAGCTTATCTCACTTTTAGAACTGTGTGATCTCATGCCAGCCAGTTCTACACTAGATTCATCTCAAGACGCCAATCTCTATAATTAGAGTTCAAGTTGGAATTCCTGAAATGCAGATCCTCTCCTGCAGGCTATGGTCTTTCCTAACATTGATTAGAAAGTAGACAGAGCATCTGGAATTTGTCTACCTGAGCACTAAGGTGTTTAAAAGTAAATATTTTTGGTCAGGCTTACATCCGATTCAAAAATCAAATCTGCATCAGAATTACATTCTGCATTCCATTCAGAAGTAAATGCCTCTTTGATAGGCAATCATTAAAATTAGAATTGTCAATACAAGATAGGTTCTCATAAATCTAATAGGGAATTCAAAAGAAATGGTTTGCCAGAGAGTGGTTAAAATGCAGATCTTTATATACAAGTACCTGACAGAAAAGAGGGCAAGCTGAAAAGGTCAAATAAAGAAGGTTGGGAGGACACTCGTGTTTAGCATAACCACTGGCCTGGATCATTTGGGCTGAATAGTAGAAAGTGTTGAGAGTGAGGTGCTGGAAAAACACAGCAGGTCAGGCAGCATCCGAGGAGCAGGAAAGTCAATGTTGCGGGCAAGAGCTCATTCCTGATGAAGCGCTCTTGCCCTAAACATAATTCTCCTGCTCCTCGGATGCTGCCTGACCCACTGTGTTTTTCCAGCACCCCACTCTTGACTCTGAACTCCAGCATCTGCAGTCCTCACTTTCTCCTGGTAGAAAGTGTTAACTACCAGCACAAACAATTGCTCCACCTGACTTCCCAAAACTATCAGGAATCCCAGACAATCTAATTAGGGCGAGGAGCAACAGAGTCCTGAGTAAGAAACCAAACATTCCATCTAAGTCTCAACACTTTCATCTTCATAGTTTGCTTCTAGGTCAAGTCTCAACAGGCTGCTCAAGTACTCTAGTTGGCTAAGAAGAGCTTGCTAGTGGCTTCCCAAATTCAAGCATTAAATCTGTAGCGAACAAGATATTATAGGCAAGAAGACTGGGGGAAGAATCAGCAGGAATGTGGCAGCATTCCATGTTATACTAATATGTACCTGGTCAACAGATCTGCAGTAGGAACCCTCAACGAGAGGTGATTAACCCTTTGAATACAGATCATTAACAGCCACCAGACCTTGTTTTCCTTCAGCCATTTCTTAGATTTTCTAATCTCATCTCCAAAAATCAAACTAGGCAACAAAACTGAGACTTCCGGTAATAGCCCTCAACTTCTATCTACTCAGAGAGAGTGAGCTGTTGAGAATAATTGGGAGGCACTTAATCTCCCAGCAGTTGACATGGCAATTCCTTGTGAGACATTTATGGATCATCAAGTGTAAGTGAAACAATGTAATTTTTCAGAAATATGTAAGTTAAATATAAAAATCTAAGGAATTTATCTTGGTTCAGGTTACAAAGGTCACTTTTTCACACTGAGTGCACGAGATTAAGAAATTCTCACAGATTATACACAAAGTGCATCTTTCAGTTATCTGAAAAACAGAATACACCACAATGAATTGACCCTCCCCTTACATATCTGAATAGATTTTTACTGTTCGCAATTTTAAAGCTCTGCAATGAATTCAAGTTATAAAAGTGGCTGCAACTACACATGTCAAACATCTACACAACACTGCAATTCACTTGCCATAATCCAAGAAAATAAATTCTCCACAGTCTCTGAGTTCACTGGAACTTGGAGATTACATTTATTGAATCTTCCTGATTATACATCATCATTCAGTGAGTATGCAGTTTGTTAAACACTGCACAACATTGTTAGTATGTGTCAAGCCCCCACCTTGTTAGTTTTAATGCAGCAGCAGACACTGAAACTGTGTAGGAAATGTACCCTCTAGTGTTAGAACACAAAAAGGCATGGCCAATTCTAAATAGAACAAGAAAACGGAATAGGCCACTCAGCCCTTTGAGGCTGCTCCACCATTCAAAGACGTCTTGGCTGATCTGATTTGACCTCAGCTTTACATTCCGGCATATGCCCAAAGATCTTTCATCCCTTGGTAATGAACTCCATCTATTACTGCTTTACAAATATTTAAATATTCTACACCGACACTCTTTTGAGGAGACAAATTCCAAGGACTCTCAATCCTCAAAAAATATTTCATCATCTCTATTTTAAATAGATTACCCATTCAGTTTTTTTTAAACATATGACCCCTAGTTCTGGATTCTCCCACATGAGGAAACACCACCCCAGTCAAGTACTCAGAATGTTATGCTTCAATTAAGTCACTTCTGACTCTTCCAAACTCCAGACCTAGGCTGTATAACCTTTCCTCATAAGGCTATCCACTCATTCCAAGTATTTATTTGGTTATCCTCCTCTGTACTAATTTATATACCTCTGCTGAAGCACTAACCCTCACTATTTCAAAATCACAATTGTCACTCCCCATCCAAAAACCTACATTCTCAGGAATTCCTATCTTATCATCCACCATTATTCTTCTCCAAGGACTTTGAATGTGCTGTTGTTACTCAGATTCATGCCTGATTACTTAGCAACTTGCTGTCATAATGCTTCTAATCCCCAGAGGACCAAAGGCTTAACAGAAGTTATGAATTACATTATTTTTGTGACTATGATTGTTATGTATTGTTCCCTCTCGTCCTTGACCATCCTGCAGTCCAATTTAACTAGCAACAACATACTCCTCCAATGCCTCGCATCTGTGCCCTAGTTTGATAGAATTGCCTTTATTGGATTTACACTTGGATATCTAACAAATATAGGAACACAATTGGCCCATTCAGTTCCTCAACCTTGATCTGCATTCAAATAAAGCTATGTTGATCAATATTTTAATTCCATCTACCCAACTTAGCTCGATATCCCTTAACATGCTCTCCTGACAAAATACGGGGTCTTGTGGTGCATTCCTGCCTCTGAGCCAAAATCTCCAGGGTCATGTCCCAATACATGACCTTATGGCTAAGGCCAATTATAACAAGGCCAAATAGGTTAATTATCAACTTCTAAATCCTTCCAATATACACTAATGGGTGGTGGTAAAAACAGGAGATTTTCCCTGGTCAGCCACGTGATGAAAAAAGAATTTGAGCTTCTACCATTATTATCCTTCAGTCCAGACCACAACATGTTTGCTAAACTATGTGTCGCCATAGCAACTCAGAAATCAACAAAGAGAGAGACGTTGAAAGCATCGCCAGCAATAGCTATTCTCGCCACTTCAATATTGTAATGTCAGGAATCATCCAATGAACTTACTTTGGTCCCTTCCTGTTCAATAAGCAGCTCTTTGGTAACATTGTCCATAAATATGGGAACAGTTTGAACACATGCACTATTTCACCCCACCAACCTCTGGATACACTGCATCATCCTCTGCCACTTCTGCCATCTACAAACAGGCTCCACCACTAGAGATATATTTCCCTCCCTACCCCAAAATCTGCATTTTTGAGAGACTGTTCTCTCCACCACTCCCTTTGCAGGTCCACACCTCTCACCAATCCACCCTCCCCTCCTGGCACCTTCCCCTGCCATCATAAGAAGTGCAAAAGCTGCACCCATACCTCCATCCTCACCTCTGTCCAAGGCCGCAAAGGATCCTTCCACATCCAATAGAAATTTACCTGTGCTTCCACACACATCAGGCAACCACCTGATGAAGGAGCGGCGCTCCGAAAGCTAGTGCTTCCAATTAAATCTGTTGGACTATAACCTGGCGTTGTGTGATTTTTAACTTTGTCCACATTGGGGAGACAGGATGCCGACTTGCAGATCGTTTCAGAGAAAATCTCTGGGACACCTGCACTAACCAACCCCACCATCCTGTGGCTGAACATTTTAACTCTCCCTCCCAGTCCGCCAAGGATATGGAAGTTCTAGGGCTTCTCCATTGCCAAACCCTAGCCACCCGATGCCTGGAGGAAGAACACCTCATCTTCCACATGGGGATCCTCCAACGACATGGGATCAATGTGAATTTCACCAGTTCCCCAATTCCCCTGCCCACCACCTTATCCCAGTCCCAACCTTCCAACTCGGCACTGCTCTCTTGAACGGTCCTACCTATTTGCTCCACCCTCTTCTTTCACCCCCATCTTCATCCACCTATCGCATTCCCAGCTACCTTCACCCCAGCACCACTTCCCTCCCATTTGTCTCTCAGCCTCCTTGGCCCACAAATCTCATTCCTGATGAAGGGCTTATGCCTGAAACATTGATTCTCCTGCTCCTCAGATTGTGCCTGATCCAGCACCACACTCTTCTACTCTGATCTCCAGCATCTGCAATCCTCAATTTCTCCTATGCACTATTAATAGCCTGCTCTACCTCTCTAAACCATTTGTATGTTTTCTATATTAGAAGGCTGCAAATACAAAATAGAAATGGTGTGGAAGAGCCAGTGTTGGACTGGGGTGAACAAAGTTAAAAATCACACAACACCAGGTTATAGTCCAAGAGGTTTATTTGGAAGTACTAGCTTCTGAAAGCTAGTGCTTCTAAATAAACCTTTTGGATTATAAACTGGTGTGTGTTTTTTAACTTAGCAAAATAGAAAGGGTAACTTGACCATCAAAATAGAGGCAAAAAATTTTCACCCCATTTTTATGGTGATGTTTCACAGTGCGACCCCACCACAGATGCACTGCATTGAGCAGCAAGGCCTGGAATTCCTTTTTTTTAAAACAAAAATCAATGAGAAAGTTGCATTTTTGTGAACTCTCAACTAACAAATCAACTTTAAAATGTGTGATTACTGACAATTTTACTCATGGTTCAGAGAATGTTTTCCCGTTTCTCATTCATTCCCTTCCTCACCTGATTTGATTTGCACATCAGATTTACATGGGATCTTATTCCATGAACTGTAATGTGGAAATACACGGGGGGCGGGAGGAATAAAAATTACAAAATATTTTACACCAGATAGTGAAGAGGAAACTCTTTTGGATCCATTTGAAAACAAATAACAATGGTTCACACGAGATTTATGTTACAGTCCAAGTTCACTGTGTCAACCCAATATATTTGTTGCCAAGCCTCCGCATATACTTGATGCGTCTGTTGTATTGAGTTACAAGCCTGACAGATGCAATAATCTTTTTCCTCTGCACAAAATAGCAGAACATTAACTTGAGCTACTGAGTTCCAGTCCATTACTAATCCCTTTTATCTCAAATCAGGTAGGTAAACTAGCCTCTTGCTGGTCTCTTTATGGTAACCCAGGTACAACTGCAGTCAATCAGCGCACAGCAAGATTCCACAATAATACTGTGAAACCAAATATATCATCTGATTTAAGGTATTGATTGGGGGACAAATATTAATCAAGAAAATTGAGTTTTCTTTTCGAAATGTTGACAGGAGATCTACTACATCCGCCTATTAGGTAAAAACAATGATTGCAGATGCTGGAAACCAGATTCTGGATTAGTGGTGCTGGAAGAGCACAGCAGTTCAGGCAGCATCCGAGGAGCAGTAAAATTGACATTTCGGGCAAAAGCCCTTCATCAGGAATAAAGGCAGAGAGACTGAAGGGTGGAGAGATAAACTAGAGGAGGGTGGGGGTGGGGAGAAAGTAGCATGGAGTACAATAGGTGAGTGGGGGAGGGGATGAAGATGATAGGTCAGGGAGGAGGGTGGAGTGGATAGGTGGAAAAGAAGATAGGCAGGTAGGACAAGTCATGGGGACAGTGCTGAGCTGGAAGTTTGGAACTAGGGTGAGGTGGGGGAATGGGAAATGAGGAAACTGTTGAAGTCCACATTGATGCGCTGGGGTTGAAGTGTTCCGAGGTGGAAGATGAGGCGTTCTTCCTCCAGGCGTCTGGTGGTGAGGGAGCGGCGGTGAAGGAGGCCCAGGACCTCCATGTCCTCGGCAGAGTGGAAGGGGGAATTGAAATGTTGGGCTACAGGGAAGTGTGGTTGATTGGTGCGGGTGTCCTGGAGATGTACCCTAAAGCGCTCTGCTAGGAGGCATCCAGTCTCCCCAATGTAGAGGGACCGCATCGGGAGCAATGGATACAATAAATGATATTGGTGGATGTGCAGGTAAAACTTTGATGGATGTGGAAGGCTCCTTTAGGGCCTTGGATGGAGGTGAGGGAGGAGGTGTGGGCGCAGGTTTTGCAATTCCTGCGGTGGCAGGGGAAGGTGCCAGGATGGGAGGGTGGGTTGTAGGGGGGGCATGGACCTGACCAGGTAGTCATGGAGGGAACGGAGGGAAGGCGGAAAGGGATGGGGATGGAAATATATCCCTGGTGGTGGGGTCTTTTTGGTGGTGGTGGAAATGTCGGCGGATGATTTGGTTTATGTGAAGGTTTGTAGGGTGGAAGGTGAGCACCAGGGGCATTCTATCCTTGTTACAGTTGGAGGGGTGGTGTCTGAGGGCGGAGGTGTGGGATGTAGACGAGATGCATTGGAGGGCGTCTTTAACCATGTGGGAAGGGAAATTGTGGTCTCTAAAGAAGGAGGCCATCTGGTGTGTCCTATGGTGGAACTGGTCCTCCTGGGAGCAGATACGGCGGAGGCGGAGGAATTGGGAATACGGGATGACATTTTTGCAGGAGATAGGATGGGAAGAGGTGTAATCCAGGTAGCTGTGGGAGTTGGTGGGTTTGTAAAAAATGTCGGTGTCAAGTCGGTGGTCATTAATGGAGATGGAGAGGTCCAGGAAGGGGAGGGAGGTGTCAGAGATGGTCCAGGTAAATTTAAGGTCAGGGTGGAATGTGTTGGTGAAGTTGATGAATTGCTCAACCTCCTCCCGGGAGCATGAGGTGGCGCCAATGCAGTCATCAATGTAGCGGAGGAAGAGGTGGGGAGTGGTGTCGGTGTAATTACAGAAGATGGACTGTTCTCGTAGCCAACAAAGAGACAGGCATAACTGGGGCCCATACAGGTGCCCATGGCTACCCCTTTGGTCTGGAGGAAGTGGATCCTACATCCGCCTATTACTTTGTCAGTTCAGATAATTCTTGTTTTAGGTGTCCAGTCAGGTGCTCTCTGCAACCCCCAAATGCTACCAGGAGAGGCGTTTGCTGTCTCGGGTTCTCACGAATAAGGTTCGTTCTGAGGACCCTATATTTTGCTACACAATGATATTCCCAGTCAAATTTGATGTTAAATCAACTGGTTAAAAAGCATATTTTCAATAATTCTGTTTAAAAACAAAAACTGACAAAATGTCAAACCATCATTTATTATTCCTTTCGTTGCTGTTCGACGTGCCGCATATTTGCACATCCCGTTTACAGTCTGGGTTACAACTCCTGCAGAGGGTGAGTTTGGCTGGGATGAACCCTCCACGGTTATATATCCTGCCCTCACTCAACTGACAGTAGAGAATGGCCATTTGGGCAAAACACAGGAGAGCACTTTGAAGAGCCGAGAGAGGAACAGCACATTCTGAAGGGGACAGACAACTGGAGTCAAAGTAATTTCACAGAAGTATCGAAGAATTAGAAACATGCCTTTAAAAAAAACCCTTCATAGAAAACGTCACAAAATATCGGGAAAATGTAACACAAGTAGCTACCGAGGAACTTCTTCAGAAGGTTACTAATTTGCTTAATTAACTTTCTTGAAAGGGATTCTTGAACATACGGCATTGAGAGAAAGGACAGGGTCTAAATGGATGGCATTTTCGAACCGCCGGCACGTGCATAATGGACCGAATGGCCACCTGTGCTCTATAATTCTATGAAACCATAAAATAATTGGCCGAAATTCACCAGGACCGAATCCATCGCCTCCTACCGCATGTTCCAATCGTATTAAACATAGTTTTTAGACTATGTTTCTGATCAGCATTAACCAGCATTACTGTTTTAATAAGAAACGACCACTCTCCGACTCACACACTTAAAAGGAGCATATCAATATTCAAATCAGACTGGTAAGTATAAATGTGAAGAGTCCTGAAAACATTAAGCCAGCAAGAGTTGTGAAATATTGTCAGATTTAAAATCGGTACTTACATGTGACTCTGGAGTGTTACCGAACTCACAGCTGAGGTCACAGTAACGAACAACATGCAGACACTCGCTGACACTTGGTCCATTGTTTTTGGCGTGCAGTTTATGGCACTTGTATCTCAATTTTAAACAGACTGTTAAAATGCCGGTTCCTTCTGCTCGGGAACATACAGAATTGCAAAATGTTCCCAAACGACGAAAACAAAAATATTCAGTTGCTACTCAGTGTAAACTTCAGGCCAGATTCACACACACCTTTTCAGAGGAATTCAATTTTTTTTTCTGAAACTTTATGGAATGTTGATTTTGTGGGGTTTTTTTGTTTTCCTTTCATTAAAAACCGCTCACAATTCTTTTTAAAAAGGCTAAATAGACAATTTTAACAGATTCAGCATTCTCGGATCATTGGTAGCAGGGATATTTAATTCAAAATACCCTTAGACGATCAACCATTAAAGATGCAACTTCGATCGTCACTGTGATTTTGCAACAGCTCAAATGGAAAGATGTCAAGGATAGATAAATATTCTCACACACAAGCCTGATTCTGCTAAGCTGCAGTAACTAAAATACATCCAGCACTGTAGCCCATCCGACTCGCATCCACGCTGGAGGAGTGGTTTTCAATCAGACGCTCCCCCTTCAGCTAGTCGGCAAATTCCACCCCCGTCACTCCCCCTCCTCTACGCCTCCCCAAACCCAAACCTCACTTAAAATTATTGAAATCAGAGGAGGAAGGACGATTCAGCCCAATACAGGTGCCTTTAAATTGGTTTATGTAATTACACTGGATTAAAACAAAGTGCATTTCTGGGGAAACCCACGTGGGTATAAGACTGAAAGTTAAAATAAACCACAAAAAAACCCATTAAGGGACCAAATATAATTGTGGTAGGTGCATCCCTCAACCCGTATTTTGCTTAGAGTTATCCTATCATCACTACAAATTGTTACCTTGCATTATTATCACTTTCATCAAAAACGTCTCTCCACAGATCCTCCTGTTTTTCTTCTTCCCTGTACCGGAACTATCCGCCCCTCCCCCAACCTTTTGTACTTGCTTAAAATTCTCATCTCTGACATCATCCAGTTCTGATGAAAAGTCACTTATCCGAAAAGTTTAACCACTTCTCTTTCCAGGGATGCTGCCTGACCTACTGAGTGTTTCCACCACTTTCACAGAAACACAATGTTTACAGGACAAAAGGAGCCATTTGGCTTATCAAGTCTGCGTCTATTTTATACAAGAGCTGGTCCCATTCCCCTGTCTTTTGTGTTTCAGCTGCTTATCCAAATCCACTTCGAAAATCAGAGTCTGCTTCCAACACACTCTAGAGTTGTTCCAGATCCTAATCATTTTATGTATTTAAAGCTTTTCCTCAATTACAGTGTGTTCTTTGCCAAACACCTTATGTCAGCATACTCTAGTTCTTGATCCTTCTGCCAACTTGAATAATATCCCTTCTATGCACTTTGTCCACACCAATCATGATTTTAAACACTCTTATCAAATCTCCTCTACAACTTTCTCTTTAAGGCAAACAGCCCCAGATTGTTATAACTAAAGATTCTGATTTTGTATTTTTCCTGATATCCAGCATCAGCAACATTTTGCACTTGATTCTTCTTTAATCCTGTCATCTTGATTGTAAGCCAAAAAGAAAAATAAAGTTACAAAGCAACAACCAATAGAGACAGGCTATCTGCTGGAGTGGATATATATACACAGATTTATCACCTATCGGCTACAGAATCTGATTTTTCCACTTGTATTAAAGGAGGAGCTGAACATCATGGCCATTGTCAATGGGAGTTGTCAATAAGGGATAATGGGTGAAGGCAGCATGAACAAAGGCACAACACATGGAAGGTAGGTTTTCTTCCAAACTTCAACAGAAATCCAGTTTCAAACTCTCACTTTCTACTCCAGATAAAACAATGAATAGATAGGTGCATTATGACTATCACAAACAGTGATGGGCTGAAAGGCCATAAAACTCTATGACTAATGGGAGTTGACAGCTGTGTTCTCCTGCAGACACTGGGTCATTCTAAGGTCTGGTTTCACAAGGCAATAGCTACCTTCTTGTGCTTCATCCACTGGCCATTTCTCATGTACAAAGTGTAACTATTCAACACAGGGTGTTAATCATTGCAAATTTAATCCTGTCTTCACATACATCATTCTTGCGCACAGCACAAATAAACATTTTGAGCCATAGTAAAAGAAGGCATACTAACACGTGCTGTGTTTTTTTTTGCACTATCTCAGAATGTCTCAGTATTTTACAACCAATGAAGCATTTTTTTACTTTGAAGAATTATCACTGTTGCAATGTAGAATTAGGCTTGGCTATGATGCCCTCCAAAGGTGAATACCTGTAAACATTCACCATCCAGATTTACCATTGGAGTGAGATAAGAAAGGCCTTCATGCCCAGCAGAGTCCTGTAATTCAGCCAGAATCAACAAATATACCACCTATAGCACCTCAAACAGAAATAAAACTTCCAAGATGCTTCACAAGTGCTGCATAAGGAAGCATTAGATCAGATGCCTCAAAACTTGGTCAAAGATGTGGGGTTTCTGAACACCTTAAAGGGAAAAGCAAAGTAGAAGCACAGTAATGGACAAGTTAAGAAATAAGTTGGTGAGGCCTGCTGTGCTTCCAGATAATATCGCTGAGGTGCAATGTGTAGATTCTGAATAGGAGGAGTAATGGATTGATAATAGTAGGAGACCAGGAAGAGAAGCCTTTACAATTGATACTCTGACTGTGATTAGTTAAAGAACACACCAAGTAAGAGTATAAATATCCCACTGGATGGGGACAGAAAGGCAATGGAGGAGTATATTGTGATGAACTATGTTAAAGGTTGCAGAGAGTTCAAGTTGCAAGGGGTAGTATAGTTTACATCTCATTGGCCATAATTAGCATTTCCTGAGGTCCTGAAAGATGCAACATAAATGCAAATCTTCTTGTTGCAGACAAAAGGAGTACTTGGAACCTGTCACTCCAGCAGAGTATCTCTATATACCCCATTGCTCAACTGTTCATTAAAAACAGGCATATTCTCTATATGATCACAAGGATTTGATCTTCTCTTGGAAAAGAGCTGAGTAAACAGCAGCTTTTTGACAAAGGGAAGCATCAGAGCCCAGACTGAAAATGTTCCCACACAACCATCCATGAGTATACTTACCACTGGTATGGTACATTTCCAGCCCCTAGATATTTTCTAAACAAACTGTTTAGAGATGTTATTACACACCACTGCAGCAGACAGGCCTTGAACCTGGGCCTTCTGGCCCAGAGGTAGGGACACTACCATCACCTATCTGAGCCAGGTTAACCTAAGCTCAGCTGGGGACAACAGTCTGGAATTATAACTGGTCCAAAAGTTTGGAGTCTAAGGAAACAGCATAGAGATGGATAAATCAGCCAGTATTCCTGCTGTTTCCTTATAGAAATCGTACTCAGCGAACAAGATATAGGTTCAATGGTGAAGAAACTACCATCATCTATAAAAGTCATATAGCCAAATGGCTGACTTGCATCCTTTCACCAGCAACCCAACAATAATCTGTATCTTATGGGAAATGAGAAAAATAGTGGAAAAATAGTATAATTGAAATTATTTGGAGATAGTGAGGACTGCAGATGCAATAAAGTGTGGGACTGGAAAAAGCTTAACAGGTCAAGCAGCATCAGAGGAGCAGGAGAATCAATGTTTCAAGCAGGACCCTTCATCAGGACGCATAAGAAATTATTTCTTTTCTAAATCTAAAACAAAGGTCTTTGCACCAAATTGTTTGTGCACGGAGAATTTTCAGGCAACTTCAAGGTTGAGCCTTTAAGTCCAAAGTTCCAATGGTCATGCATTCAGCAACAAAACATACATACTTTAAGAATTCAGTGGTCTCCCATTACTCAAAATCATGATCTACTTTATGGCATCACTGCCAGCAATGCTCACTTTATGTGTGCCACAGTACTGTAGGTGCTTTATGCAGTTCTGTTTTGGTCAGTGCTTCCAATAAAGACAAAAACATTTCTAACATGTTTATTATTGTTCTTTTCTTTTCCTGCAGGACTTGGGCATCACAGGCTAGTGAATCATTTATTGCCCATCCCTAATCATTCTCAAGAAAGTAGTGGTGAGCTGCCTTCTTGAACTACTGCATTGAGTGTAGTGTAGGTACATCCATAGTGTTGTTAGGGAGGGGGTTCTGGGATTTGAACCAGTTACAGTGAAGAAATAACAATATAGTTCCAAGTCAGGGTAGTATATGATTTGGAGTGGCACTTACATGTGCTGGTATATCCATGGGTTTTTTGCTGTGTCCTTCTAGATTGTAGAGGTCTTGGGTTTGGAATGTGCTTTTTTTAAAACATTTTTATTGAAATTTTTTTTACAAAATTAGAAAGTTACAAAAATATGAAAATATAGCATCATAACATCAAAAACAACAATAAACCAGCTACTATACTACTCTACAAAAGTAATCAAAACTACACTTATTATAAATCAAATCAATAAGTAATGTCACTCGACACAACAAGACCATAGCTCTCAACCTTCAAGAGTATCAATTATTAAACCCACATTTGTTCAAAATTTTTCCTCTCATGGCATTAGGTTTATCAGTCTAAACCATCATGATTAGACAATAGCCCAAATCAAATGGTGGACTGATCTGCTTCCAAATAATTCAAGAGAGGTTGCCATGTCTTGTAAAGGTCTGTTTACTGGTGCACCATATTTGTAACAAAGTCTAAAGAAATGTGTCCCATAATTAACTTTTGCCACCCTGACAAACCTGGGGGGGTTCTCCGACACCCAGCACATCAGAATGTTCTTCCTTGCACAAAAAGTGATAATGTTAAAAAGGTTTTTCCCATGTAAACCTAAGGAAGGTAACTTTGGCAAACCCAGGAGCAAAGAGACTGGGTCCACCTGGACTTCAGTCCCCAAGACCCTCTCTATTACTCATGCCACAGTGCTCCAATACACAGGGAGCCTATGGCAGGACCTCAGATAATGAGTGAGGGTACCGTACTTATTTTCCATTTGGGGCACATGTTACCTGCTTAAATTTTGCAAGAAGATCTGGGGCCAGATGAGCCCTATGAAGAATCTTTAACTGCATAGCATGGGTATTGAAATCCTCCTTGCATTCTCACAAATGTCCTCCCATGTTTCTGAAGTAATCTCAACTCCTAACTCTCTCTCCCAGACCTCACATAAACACTTGATATCACCCGAGGAACCTCTCCCCAACAAATGATAGAGAGTACTCATTGAAAGAGTGCTCTTGGCCTGATATACCCTTTCCCTATCACATCTACAACACTCAGTCAAGAGCATAGTCTCCATTCAAAAAAAAGTCTCAAAACTGAAAGAAACAAGTTGTTCCTATTCGATAATCCTTATTTCCAAGTTATTTGATCAAATGACATCAACGTTTCACCCTCAAACAGATCACCAAACAAAAGACTCCCCTATTTGCCCAAAGTTTAAACCCAGGATCCATCGTCCCTGGCTGGAAACCCGGCATGCCAAATACGGGAGTAAGAAAAGATGTTTTAGACATATTACCCTCCATCTGACTCATTACCCTCCATGCTTTGACTGCGTTGGTAACCATTGGATTACGGTAATATTCCGCAACTGTCTTCATTTTGTCTAAGAATAACAGGTTGATAAGAGGACACTTCATCTGGGAGGCCTCAAAGTCCAACTATGTCGACACTGAGTCTCCACAGGCCCAGTCACTTACAAAGGATAGGAGGGAGCTCAGTTGATATCTTGTTATGTCAGGGAGGTCCATTCTCCCCAATCCCTGGGGCAACTGCAGTTTTGCAAGCTTATAAAGGGCCACTTATAGCACCAAATAAAAGAACTGAACCAGCCATTCAATTTCCGAAATGTTTGCCTAAGAAAGAGCAAAGGGACCATCCTCAAAGGGTACAATAAGCAAGGAAGAACATTCATTTTGATATGAGCGACTCGACCCAGCCATGATATTGGAAGGGCCCCCCCATCTTTGAAGGTCTTGTTTAATCTTGTCAAACAAATGAACAAAATTAGCTTTGAATAACTGATCAAAGCTAGGGGTAACAGAGAGGCCCAAGTAAAGAAAACCTTCCTGTGCGCAGCTAAAGGGGAACCCACCTTCTACATCAGGTATTCCCCTAAGACTTCCCCCCGCTGCCCTCAACCACCCCCCCCCCCCAAAAGTGTAGCCTCCAACTGTGAAAAATTGATATTGTAACCTGAGAAAGAACCAAATAAATGAATGCACCGTATCAAACAGGGCACCAAGACTTCTGGGTTCAAAAGAAAAATAAGAACATCATCCACATATAGTGTAATCTTATGCACCTCTGGCCCCAACTTTGGGGCAGCTATATTAGGGTCTCTACGAGTGGCCTCTGCCAACCACTCAATCACCAATGTGACATCCAAAATTGAAAGGGGACAGCATTGCAGACTGTCCCTACCAATGTTAAAATTGTCAGACCTTATACCATTGGTGAGAACCACTGCCAGAGGATCACCGTAAACACTCCAACCAGGCCAAACCACTCCCAGGCCATTCCATCCAATCAAATGCCTTCTCTGCATCCAAAGAGACCACCCACCCTTGAACCACTCGCTGCTGGCATACTTGAATCATGTTGAGTAACCTCCTATCATTATTAGAGGATCTGCAACCTTTTATAGAGCCCATCTGATTTTCTTTAACAATAGAGGGCAACACCCCTTCCAACCTCAATGTCAAAATCTTAGACAAAATGTTATAATCAGAGTTTAAGATGCACAGTCCTCCAAAGCCTTCCCTTTCTTGAGGATAAGAGAGATATTCACCTCTCTGAAAGATGGCAGGAGGCAATCACAAATATATGAATAGTTATACATTCTAGAATTGGTCCTGACAGTATGTTTACAAATTCTTTACAAAACTCACAGGGAAGACCATCAGGGCCAGGCACCTTTCCACTCTGAAGTTGCCTCACCACCTCCTGTATCACCACTCTTACCTTAGGAGCACTAAGGAGAGAAGCCTGCTCAGCAGACACACCAAGAATATCCGAGTTCCTAAAAAAGGACTCCATTTTATCCCATTTATCCTCACAACATTCAGACTGATACAGTTCAGAATAGAACCTCTGAAATGCCATACTGATCTTTTTAGCATGACAAGTAGGAGTGCCATTCCCTTCCCTAATGAAAGCAATAGATTGGGAGGCATTCTTTGTCCTGACCAGATATGCCAATTACTTCCTGGCCTATCACCATGCTCAAACAACCTTTGCTTCGCATAGGAAAGTTCCTTCCTGGCTGTATGCTTAAGCATGGAATTTAAGGTGGATCGAAGGGCTGCGATCCACTGCAGATTAGTCACTGATGGTGGAAGATGCTTTTGAAGGAGTGTGGGTGAGTTGTTGCAGTCATTTGGAGATGGTACACACTTCTGCAATTGAGCGGCAGTGGTGACAGGAGTAAATGATGAAGATGGTGAATGGGATGCCAGTAGCCTGCTTTGTCCTGGATGGTATTAAATTTCTTGAGTGTTGATGGAGCTACATTTTTTCAAGCAAATGGAAATTATTGCAACACACTCCTGATTTGCACATTCTACATGGTGGCCAGGCTTTGGGAAGTCAGGAGGGCAGTTACTCACCACAGAAATCCCAGCCTCCAACCTGAGCTTGTAGCACAATATTTGTATAACCAGTCCAGTTCACTGTCTCATCAATGGTAACTCTCAGGATGCTGATAGTGAGAAATACAGTTATGGTAATACCCCTTTGACTGTCAAGGGGAGACAGATTTTCTCTTGTTGGAAATGATCATTGTCTAGCAATTGTGTGGCATAAATTTGCCACTGATTATCCCAATTATCCCTAAATGGTGGTCGTTGATGAAGCAGCTGAAGATTGTTGGGTGGAGGACACCACCCTGCAAAATTCAAGAGCTTTTGTGATACGGTAGTAGTGTCCCTACCTCTAAGCCAGGAGGCCTGGGTTCAAGTCCTACCTGCATCAAAGGTGTGTTATAACATCTCTGAATTGGTTTGTTATAAATAAGCTACCATGCAGAATTCTTGCAGCAATATCCTGGGACTGACACAATTGACCTTCAAAAATGACAATCATCTTCTTAGTGTAAGGTATGGCTCCAAGACATTGAGGGTTTTCCTGATTCACATTGACTACAGTTTTGATGGAACTCCATAATACCACACTCAGATAGGTGTTGCCTTGATGTCAAGGATAGTCACTCTCACCTCACTGGAGTTCACTGATGTCACTAGGGAAGCACTGTGTAAAACTTCCCATGAGAGACACTATGAATTGATACTTGTGTGATAAATAAATAGAAACTAAACTATTCCATTGGGAATCATATTCATTCCCATTTAGAATTTGATCAACAGTGTAGTTCAGTAACAGCTTCTGAGTCTGCATGGCATTGATACAGAAGTTCAGTATATGATTTCAATGTTCTTTACTCCTGAAATATTGAAAGAATGAAGGAGGTAAAAATTACTGCAATAAGGATAGGTTTTGCATCTGCTTGGACAGGTGAATGAGCAGGTGCCTGGAATCACTTGACAGTTAGCTTTACTCTCCTAACTCTTGCCATAGAGCATTCAGGTGCCCTCCTCTCCCTGTTGATGTCTCCTTGCCTTCCTGTTTGTCCTCATTATACAATGGGAATTGTCAGATTCGGTGATCTATCTCCCTTAAATGCAAGCCAATTTGCATGGTGGAAAACCCCTTTTGATGCTAATTGAAAGGGGTCCTAAGATTTTTTCAGACAGCTGAACCTCTGTTTAGCATGCTTAATGATTTGGTCAATGATGATCCTTGTGGTCCACGGCTTTGATTGTATCCGTGTTCTCGAGAGTGATAAAAGCCATACGTTTACAAGATAATTGTTGTACCCAGCAGCCACACTTTCACACTTCTGTAAAGGTCAAATATTGGTAGGAATGTTGTAGATCTTTGCATCACGACAGTTCCTTGATACCAAATGTGCACAATGCTGATTCTGCAATCTAGCTGGACATTACAAATGCTGCTTCCTGATGCCATGGTGGCAACATGTGTTTGTTATTGGTGCCTCAGATAATGTAAGTAGTGGATGGTTGTTGGAAGAACATTTTCCAGGTTACATCTGTCTGAATTCCATTATAGGACTTAAATTCACTTGTACTTATGAAACCCTTCTGAATGGTGTCTTAAATGACTCAGGAAACTGAACAGTTAAAGTATTCGAGAGAGGGAATTCACTAAAAAATATGGCGGCAAGTTTTTCCACTTTAAATTTAACCCTTTACCTGCTTTCTTATGATAGACATAGGTGGAAACATCCATCCTATTGTACAAGAAGCATAAGAAATTAGATAAAGCACTTTGCAAATGGAAGACTGTCTTTCTTCCTCTTTCCCTCCTTTCTGATCCATGGAGTAGTTTTGAATAATACTAAATGCACACTATCACCAAGGAATGTGTTCAGTTTAATCTCAGTTAGTAAAAATGTTAACAAAAATTGATCTGGTTTAACACCATACAGGTGAGGTGGAGACATGCAAATATAGTTACATTGTTTAAAAAGGGTACTAAAGGAAATGTCAAACAATTATAGGCCACTTGGCCTTACTTCAAATTATGAGAATCAATCCTGAGTGATCGAATAAGCTGCTACTTAGAAAGGCATGGACTAGTCAAGAATAGTTGCCAGGTTTTGTTAAGGGAAGATCATGCCTTAGAAATTTAATTGAATTCTTTGAGCAAGTGACAGGAAGATCAGTGAGGGTAGTGCAGTTGATGTTGTCTACATGGATTTTATTAAGGCATTTGACAAGGTTCCATATAACAGACTCATCAAAAAAGTAAAACCCATGGAATACAGGGTAATATGTTGAACTGGATCCAAAATTGGCTTTGTAAATCAAGGGTAATGGTCAATGACTGCCCTTGTGAATGGAAAGCTGTTTCAAGTGGTGTTCCATAGGACTCAGTGTTATAACCCCTTCTGTTTGTTTTATACATTTAACAATTTGGACTTGAATGTAGGAGGCACAATTGGGAAATTTGTAGTTGACACAAAAATTGTCCATGTAGGATAGATGTAAGCTCCAAAATGAAATCGATTGGTTCGTGGAGTGGGCAGGAAAGTGACAGATGGAATTCAACAATGATAATTATGAGTTAATGCACTTAGGGAGGTCAAACATTAGAAGGAAATACACAATATACAGGAACATACTGAAAGGGGTAAGTTAAGCAAGGGAACTTGGAATGCACGTGCACAGGTCTCTAATGGTAGTGATGCAGATAGGTAAGTTTGTAGAGATAGCTATGGAATGCTCTCCTTCCTTGGCAGAGGTGTAGAATACAAAACAATCTAATAATAAAACTGTGTAAGAGACTGGTGAGGTAATAACTGGAGTATTTGTGTGCAGTCCTGGTCACCACATTACAGAAAGGACATATTTGTTCTGGAGAGAGCACAGAGAAGATTTACTAGAATTTTGCCAAAGCTAAAGAATTGTAGCTTCGAGGAGAGATTGGAGAAGTTGGGGCTGTTTTCCTTTGAAGAGGGAAGGTTGAGGGGTGACATGATTGAAGTATGCAAAATTGTGAGGGGTAGAGATAGAGTAGACAGGAGTAACCTGCTTCCCTTGGCAGAGAGATCATAGATTCAGGCAAAGTGGCAGAAGGATTAGAGGTGATATGAGGAAAATCTCTTTTTACGCAGAGGGTGGTAGGTGTCTGAAATTCACTGCCTGAGTTGGTGATGGAGGCAGGGACCCTAAACTTTTTCAAAAAGTAACTTAAGTGTTGCTAACTGTAAGACTGTGGGCCATGTGCAGGAAGATGGGTTTACAAAGGGCATCTGGGTATCATTGTATTGACATGGACAAGGTGATCTCAATGGCCCTCTTCTGTGCTAAATCATTTCTATGGTTCTACCATGTTTATTATTTTTAATGTAAATCTTTCTTGTTGAAAACAATGAAATCCAGTTTCCAACATAAGACTTGGAATTGGAACTAGGCCTGGTTCCATTGGCTAATTAGATGCAATATCAGGAAATGTTGGCACAACTTGCTTGTGAACTTGCTTCAATTCCACAACAGGACTAAGAAATAATGGGTAGAAATACTATCAGCGCTTGTCAATTTTCGTTACTGTATACACTCCATGCAAACACAAAAGACTTATATCCAGTGTCACTCAGACTTCAGACATCACACTTTAAGTTTCAAAATACATACATTTAAAAGTCAGTTATTTTACAATATGTTCTAACCTAGGACATAAATTTACAAGCACCTGTCAATCTGACAACTTTCCTTTTAGCAATTAACCTCAATTTATTGCCTTTACCAGCAAGAATCATGCCTTCAGCATGAGTCTGGTAATGAAGGAGGCACAGTAAAGTTCTTGTTCTTGCAAAGTTCTTTACTTTTCATGTAGTTTTAATCATTTGCACAGGATTTACTGCCCCCTGGTGTCAGCATGGGAGTGGTATTGTACCTACTGCCCACTGAAAATGTTTTCAATGCATAAGAATATATTAGGATCTTTAACTCAAGAATTAATTTTAAGAACATCAAAAGGCCATTAAGTACTTTTTAATCTCAGCAATCATATCCTTTCTATGCACTGCAATTTTTTTTGTCCAAAAATATATCCAATTTCTGTTTGAACCCACATTTCAATATCCTCCCTTGTCACTTGTAGGTGAACAAAGTCGGATGTTGCATGATACCAGGTTAGAGTCCAACATATTTATTTTAAATTACAAGCTTTCAGAGTGCTGCTCCTTTGTCAGGTGAAGTGCTTCCGACTTTGTCCACCCCACTCCAACACCAGCACCTCCACATCATGACTTTTAGATGAGGACGTTACACTGACATTCCCTTCCCATTCTTAACTTCTAAACTGTTTAAGCTTTTTTTTTGGTAGATTAACATTTGTACCTCTACTGAAATTCTGATCAAACGTTCAACACTGTCAAAGGCAAGTTTTGTTGGATGAGACATTAAAACAAAATCTTCTCTGCTCTCTCAAGTGGAAAGAAGAGGTCCATGACTCTACTTGAAAACAAGAAATTAAATTTGTCCCAGTGTCTTGGTCACTATTTTTCTTTCAAACAACATCACTAAATTTATGCCATTATTATTGTTGTTTTTTTGTGGGATCTTCCTACCTGTAACTGGTTTCAGTGATAACTTCATTCCTCAGTACAATACTAAATTATTCAAATGAACTAAGTCTTCAATCATCAATCAATGCCAAATTACCTGATCTCTTCGGGAGCAGCAGTATGTTGCTTCATATCAGTTAGCTTCAGCACATTCAGCCTAGACAGTCAAACCATCATTCTCCCTGCTAATCACTTCAATTATATATTTGTCAGCATTGTGTAAATTCAGGTTTTCCCTCAGCTATGTAGCAGAGTTTGGTTGAAATGACTAATTTGATTAATTCACCCAGAAAATTGATTCTACTCTGTCCAGTAGACAGGACAGAACTTCAATTGTGTCTTCAATCCCCATTCCTGGTAATCTTTTTCACTGTAGATTAGCTGCAGTGTCAGGAAATACATACTTTTTGGGCTCCTGGTTATGAGTTGTACTCACCCCACCCACCCAAAACATTCTAGATTTGGCACATTCAAAAATAATTGTTCCATCTTTAGTTTAATCATCCTGCACTTTTTCCACTTTCTGCTCCATCCCTACTTTCGCCAATGGTGAAACAGCTCCCCACATAACATAACGACTATCTTGTTACCCAGGTCTTTTCTGCCTCTGGCCGACCATCAATCCACACCCCAATAGCAGTTTCTTGCCAAAGCCACAACCACTCCAAACTCGGGAGTCACTGAACCCAATTCGTTTTCCAAACCTTCAGAAATCCTCCAGTTCCTTTCCCATTCTAGTATCAAAAATGGCAGAGCTCTCAGGGTGTAGCCATCATCTTAATAACTCTCAGACCCATCAAATAACAACCAGAAACAAACAAAAACAGAACTTGCTGATGATAACCCACAGATCTGGTAGCATCTATTGGAGTCCAGTGACCTTTTTTGATCTAATTTAAACTTTTTTCCCAATGCACTGCTCCAAACAACTGAATTCTTTGGCTGGAGTCTGACCCCACGATCATGGACATCCCCCATCACCTGGCCCTCTCCAATTGCATCCCTTGGCCCTGCCAACGGCCCCCCATCCCCCTCGTCCTCTTCGGACATCAAGCCCCGCCCATAGACCCTAGGCTCCGCCCCATGGCATGAAACCCCACCCCTGCACGTCAAAATCCGCCCTCTGATCTAAGCCCCGCCCCCGTACTCCAGACGTCGGTCCCGAGTTCCAGATTTCGCCCTGTTCCCTAACTCTGTCCCTGAGCACCAGACACGCACTGGCGCTCCAGACTCCGCCCCTGTGCTCCAAACCCCGCCCCCCGGTGTTCCAAACCCACCCCCGAGCACGAGGCCACGCCCCTGCGCTGCAGACTCCGCCCCTGTGCCCCCAACCCCGCCCCCCGGTGTTCCAAACCCACCCCCGAGCACGAGGCCACGCTCCAGCGCTCCACCCTTTTGCTCCAAACCCCGCCCATCGGCGTTCCAAATCCCGCCCTGAGCACGAGGCCACGCTCCAAACTCCGCTCTGGTGATCACTCTCCCCACTACCCGCCCAAGCATGAGGCCACGCTCCAGCGCTCCTGATTTCCCCCGTGCTCCAAACCCCGCCCCCAGTGTTCCACCCTCTGAGCACGTGGCCACACTCCAAACTCCGCCCCTCTGCTCCAAACCCCGCCCAGGTGTTCCAAAACTCGGCATTGAGCACGAGGCCACGCTCCAGTCTCCGCCCCTGTGTTCCAGACTCCGCCCCTGTGATCCAAATCCCGCCTCCAAGCCCCGCCCCGAACAGCTCCAATCTGTCATCCGCCCCCACCCCCCCTCCTCCCCGATCGCTTCAGCCGGGGCCTAGCTCCTTTTTGTCGCCATGCTGCAGATGGATGATTCGGTGGAGGCGGAGGTGGCGGTGCTTCCCACCGACGGCATCGCGGCCTCGGGTTTCTCAGCCAGATGTCCCGCAGGTAGCGAGTCACCAGCCTCGCAGCCTGCGGCGGGTGCCGTTAGGGGCTCGGAGAGCGCGGTGCCCCCAGCACGGACCGAGACCCTGACACCGTTCAGTGTGAAGGATCCTACTCTGCAGGCCAAGATCAAGGACTACTTCGTGTTCAGGGTAAGGGCTGAGAGCTTCTTGGATCTCCCTATCCGCCTGCAAATCTCTTCCAGGTCATTGGATTACCTGGAGATTGAAATCTCTTTATGTTTTATCTGTTTGAGTATTTGTACATATTCCTATTTATTTGTGTTCATATATTTGTTTAATTCTATAATTAAACTTCTGTCCATCTGTTTATGTCAATCTTAATCGTTTAATTTCTGTTTTAAATCGATGTTTACTTAACTGTTGTTAGATCCACCGTTTAATGTTGATATCTCTATGCCTCATCAATTATCAAAATTTATTCAGGTGTGTATTGATACATTTTAATTATTATTTTTCTATGTTATATTCACTGGCAAATTTGTTATTTACTGTTCATTGTTGGTTGTCCCTCATACCACTTCAGAACTCAACTATATTTGTGTGGGACTGGAATTTGGACAGGCTAGCAATTTCGTGGTCACTCTTACTGATACCAGCGTTTTGT
Organism: Chiloscyllium punctatum; assembly: GCF_047496795.1. NCBI lineage: Eukaryota > Metazoa > Chordata > Chondrichthyes > Orectolobiformes > Hemiscylliidae > Chiloscyllium > Chiloscyllium punctatum. The sequence goes on from NC_092754.1 coordinate 14,125,685, forward strand.
TTCCAGATGTTTTTAAATGATTTCTCAAAATGCTGAGATTTGGAGTTGTGCTAAATTATTAGTCGGGAACTCTGGGTTACTCGTTCAGTAGCATGACTGTTACACTATTTGAATAACTGTGCAGTCTTCTAAATCTATTCAAATAACTGTCAGAATCATAACCAATTACCTTTCTACTTTGTTTTTGAACATCAGATTGTATTGATTCAAATCTATTTTATCTATCTAATATATATCTTCTGTCTATTTGTATCTGCCACTGACTACACAAAATTAACTAAATTGTAAACCAAACTCCAAATTTTGGACAGAGCAAAGAGGTTCACTTGACTGACCAGAAGAAACAGACAACCTTCAACCTACAGATATCAATGTTGCTGTTTAATATTAGCCTGCCATATATTTGAAATAAGATGGTCTATTATTTCTATCTGAGAGTTATTGTAAAATATTTTTAAAGAGAGATTCTCACCCAGAGAGATGTCAAAGAATTGATATTAGATGGTGCAAAGATAAAGGAAAGAAGATGCTAAATGCTTATTGAATTATTAATTAATGTTATGCAGAGCTTGTCACTGGATGCTCAGATTCTTTTCACTTTTATCCTAATCACAGTATTTAATTTCAGGTAGGAAGTGTTAATTGGAGCCAAATGGAGAGATGGGGGGCGTGGGGTGGGGAAAATGGAGTACCAGTTTAAAAGAAAATGTATATGGTGTATACCTGCTGCCCAGGGCTCTTGTGGAGCAGTGAAAGTGTCCCTATCACTGGATTAGAAGGTCCGTTTTCAAGTCAATGTGCCCGAGACATGTCATAACATATCTGAATAGGTTGATTAAAAATACATACACCAGCTGCCCGCAGTTAGTTTGGGATCTCAAGCATGTTAGTGAGCTGTGGGAAAGCTGCATACTAGTTTGCTTTTACTAAGGAATCCCTTGGCCTATCTTTGCCAATCAGTTAGATCATGGGTGGTATGCCTTAATTTTGTTTACTGTCTTTAGTTCTGTTTATTTTACACACATATCCATGAGAAACCTTTCTCCATCTTGACAGCTCTAATTCTCCATGGCTTTTAGGAAGATTTCCAAATTTCTACTAACCTTTTCTGTGAGAATTTTTTTGAATGGCCTAGTTCTGTGTTTATATCCCCTCATTCATAATAATCCCAACTGAGTAAATATTTTCTTCCTATCAACCATGTTGGATCTGTTTCTTATGGTCTTAAATTGTAAACACCATGATCATTTCTGTGCTCAAGGAAATGTACGTCAAATAATGGACACAATTTAACCCTTTACACCCTGATATATTTCTGGCAAATTTATCTACATGCTTTGATGATTGAAAAATGTTCAACACTCAGTGAACATCCCCACTTCTGACTACTAAGATACGGTCATTGCAGCAGCTAAAGATGGTTGGGGCTAGGACACTATGTTGAAGAACTAGGGACTCATCTGGTGTAGTAGTGTCCCTACGTCACAGCCAGGATGCCTGGGTTGAAATCCTACCTGTTTGAGATGCCGATATTGGTGGAACCTCTACCTCCTGTTAATTATTTAATTATCCACATATAGTCCTGACTGGATATGGTAGGATTGGAGGGTTTTGGTCTGACCTGTTGGCTCTGACATCACTTAGGCCTCTGTAATTAATGATGTTTCTGCTTTTGGCATGTAAGTAGTTCCTGTGTCATAGCTTCACCAGATTGACACTTAATTTTTAGGTACGCCGGGTGCTGCTTTCGATATGTCTTTCTGCACACTTTATGGAACCAAGGTTGAACTCCCAACTTGATAATAGTAAAGCTGAGTGTGCTGGGCTGATTGCAAATTGTGTTTGAATATAACCCTATTGCTCTGATGGCAACTTAATGGATGCTGAGTTTTGAGTTGCTAGTCCAGTTGTCTCATTTTAGCATGTTGGTAGTGTCACACAAAACAATGAAAGATACCCTTAGTGCGAAGACCTTTGTCTCCAGAGACTCTGCAGTGGACACTCCTGGTATTGTCAGATGGATGCAGCTGTGACAGTTGGATTGGTGAGATCCAGGTCAAGTAGATTTTCCCTCTTGGTTCTCTCACCACCTGCTGTAAACCTTAGTCAGCTAATAATAATACATCATGACGTTTCATCACAGTATAGCAGAGTTGATTATCGTGGAAGATTGATGGGTATAGAATGAGGAAAAATGGAGCAAATTGGTTTAAAAACCTAGTTAGAGAGGACACAACACTAGAGCTAAGGTCAGTTGCTCAATGATTGGTGGTAAGTAATGCTATCCTGAACGTTTCAAATGTCAGAACAATTTTGTTTAACTAACATCAATGTTGATGTCACGTGTAGGTCCTAAAGGATGAGCCCCCAAACTTGCAGGTGATGCTCAAGTTGGTAAATGCTCAAGAGGGTAAATATTCTGAGGGTCAAAAAAAGTTGAAGTGTTATTCTTAAAATGATGGGTCAGGCAAAAGAAGTGGCTAATGTAATTCAAGTTGAATTAACTGGGGAGCTTGACATTGGCTGTGATATCCACCCATTCTCCCATTCAGTCAGTTAGCTTGGGAGCATTTCCTATTTCTTCAACCTTCATTCATAGATTTCTGGGCTCGGATTCAATGCTTTTTGTTCTAAGCTTAAATTGCTGTTGGATAGACTATAAAGAAGTTGATGGATTTTAACTGAATTAGATTAATTGTGAGACTATCAAAGAACATGTAATTTCTTGTTAAAATTCATCTTGACGGTTTCTCGCAGTTAACATTCTCTCCTCCCTTTAGCCTGGGACCATTGAACGGGCTGTTTCTGATATTCGATCTATTGCCATGCCAACTGAAGATGGAGGCGTGCAGAGTGTGTGGCTACTAACTGAGTAAGTGAAGGATTTTATGGTCTTTTCACTAATATCATGTACTGCGGTGTATGGTTGCGAGGTCATGCTGTCACCCAGTATTGTTACATTAAACAGTTAATTCCAACTACCAAATGCAGTTGTCCAGAAGTTAACATTCAATCCAAAGAGTCAGTTGCTGAAAGAAAATGTGATTTAGAGTTTGCTGTTAAATGTATCTTCAAGAGGATTAGAATAAGACCCAAAATCTGGTAAGTGAGATGGTAACATCCAGTGGCGAAAACATGAGCAGTATTTATAAATTATACACAGCGTCTTAATTTGATTTATTTTCATAGTATTTGAATGGGATGTTGAATGACCATTGTATATTTGCTCATTCAGTTAGACCTAATGCTACTGGATGGATTTCAAAAGGAGTTGCAATGCAATGACTTAATGGCAAGTGTCAGCATGGTCAGTCGAGGAAACAACGTCTACTCAAGTTAGCAAAGCTTAGTTGTGAACCTCACATTATTGCCATCCTTCAGTTAAGATGTTGTTGCAAGGTCTTAGCTGGCTATTGCAGTGAGTTAGGGTGATGTCAAACCTGAGTTGACTAATTTATCTTCTCGCCATTTGGGGCAAGTTGCTTATTTGAAACAAATCTTAACATGCAGACATTGCTGGCAACTGTTTCAATCATGACTTTGAATCAGTAAGTAGGAAGCATATAACTCAATCAGGTTCCCCCTCAACCTTCTCTGCTGCAAAGAAAGCAACCTGAGCTTACCCAGCTTCTCTTCACAACTGAAATTCTCCATTCCAGGCACCTTGCTGACAAATCATCTTTACATCCCCTCCAGTGCAATCACATGCTTCCTGGAGTGTGGTGACCAGAACTGCATATAGGACTCCAGCTGTAATCTAACCAAAGTCCCATACATCACCAACATGACATCCCTGCTCTTAAGAGCTATGCCATGATTGATAAAAGCAAGCATCCCATATTCCTTCTTAATTACCCCTATTAATTTTCCTGTCATCTTCAGGGATCTGAGGATAAGCACTGTAAGATCCCTTTGTTCCTCTGAGCTTTCTATGTCTTGTCACTGTTTGTGTACTCCCTTTTATTGTTCTTCCTTCCAAAGTGTATTACCTGACATTTATCAGGATTAAATTCCAACTGTCACTGGTCTGTCCATCTGATTAAAGTCATTCCAAACAGCTCCATGATGCAAGACTCCATGTTCAGTTAGCTGTTTTCAGGAACGTAAACTGGGATGAACATTAGTAAGGTCTGGAGGATCATCAACTCGGTGAAGGATGCACTTCAGTTTGCCTGAAATCGGAGATCTTCCAATACAAAGAATTGTTCTCGACTGAGAATTGTAGATCAGAGGGATGCAGTAAAACTTAAGGGAGCTGTCACAGAGGCGCCATATGGAAAGGGCACTGTTTAAGGCATTTCAGCCATAGTACACAAAGGGCTGTAGGCTCATGAGGAACTTACATTTGCAATGCAGTGTTGAAATTGTATTGAGACAACTCTGAATGGAACACAGTGTGTGGAGAAAAGTTTATTTCTATTGGACTTTCTGTACTTTTCATGTTTTGTAATGTATTTTTAAAAATTCATAAATGAATTTTTCCGTTTGGAAAAAAGGTTTAATTGTGGCTGAACCACACTATTTGCAACAGGGTTATGGGATTGGGTAGATAAAAGGTTTTGGAGTGTTCAATCAGCGTGATTGTATTGAGTGGTAGGACAGACTTCTGGATGAATGGCCTCCTCTGCATCTATGTTCTTAAGTCTTTGCCTTTCTTTCTACTTTTCTAGTTCATCCGCTCTAATATTTCTTTAATGAGGCTCGGTATCAAATTTTCTTTGATTATGCTCCTGTTAAGGTTTTGGAATGTTTTATTGCATTACAAGTGCTAATGTAAATATAAGTTGATGGGTAATGTTGCAATGGACTGAGTTTTATTGGTTAGTTGTACTATCCAGCTGTCGAAAATGAAGAAACTGTACTGATGTGCATTTTCTCACTGGTTTATAGACAAATTATTAGCAGGCCTAACTGTAGCGTATCTGCAATAAATGTGTACCAAATAAAGATGGGACTAGTTTTGGCAGTGGTGTGGCCCTGGGGAAAATTAAAGCTGTATTCCAAAAGGATGTGATGCCTTCAGAAGAAGGGAGAAATCACAGGGCAGGATAAAAAAAATTGATGTGAAGTATATTTTAGATTTATTTGTACTTTTTTTAAATGAACATGAATTCTTCTCCATTACATTACAGGATTGACCATTGGAATAACGAGAAGGAACGTCTGGTATTGATCACTGAGCGATCTCTGCTCCTTTGTAAGTATGACTTCATCAACCTCATCTGCCGACAGGTTATTCGAATTTCACTCAACGCAGTGGATACCATTTCTGTTGGAGAGTTTCTCTTTCCTCCAAAATCTCTGAATAAGTGAGTACTTCGTTTATCCAGTGTATTTCACACTGATCTTGTGGTGTTTGCACATTGAATTCTGAACTAATACAGTTGGAGTTGTAATGAAACTGGGTGCCACGTTTGGAAAATAGTCATTAATGAATCCAATGAGGAATTCAGGTGAAGTGTTTGTATGGAAAGAGTGATGAAGTAAATTACAAAAATGAAAGGAGAAGCTCAGTAAATACGTAGGGAGAATAGAATAGAAGGAAATGCTGAAAGGATGCAATTAATTAAGGTGGGAGGAAGCTGGACTGAATGCCTTGTTTGTATTGCAATTTCTATCTGCAAGTTTATACGTAAATTCATAACAAATTTTGCAGAGTCCTAGAGCACAAGCTCCACATGAGCACAAAAACTAAGTCAAATAAAGCAAAAATACTGAAATACACAGCAGGTTCAAATATTGTGTAATAGTCTACTGGTGAAAGAACTGAACAAAGAGTCTAGAAATTGAGTCTGAATTTTCATGCAGTGTTATAGGAAGAAGGTAGGAGAATGGCACTAAGTGGCTCATTTGGAAAACCATTACAGACATGATGAGCCAAATGACCTCATGTACTGTAACCATTCTGAGAGTCTGAATAGCAGTATCTCATTCATAGCCCCCTTGCCCCTAAGTCACATGGTTCTGGATTCAAATCGCACGACAGAAGTTTCAGCACAAAAATCAATTGTGTTGATTGTGCAAAACTGAGAGTGCTGCGTTCTCAGAAATGCTGTCATTTGGATCTAATAAGCTGAAGCCATGTCTGCTCCCTGAAGTGAACATGCAAGTTTCAATGGCAGTAATCTAAAGTAGTTATAGGCAAGTTATTCCTAGGACCCCAGCCAATTTGTATTGCTCAGAAACCACCATTAATATCTGATTATCCAGTAATTGTTAATTGTGGGAGTTGCCACTTACAAACTGGCTGCCATGCTTCCTACATCACTTCAATTCGTAGTACTTTGGTTGTAAAGTGCTTTGCTTTGAAATGTCTGGTGTTTGTGAATACACAGAGTACAATTTTTTGAAAATGTAAATCATATTCCACATTGGTTGAGTTTTAATGGCAAGTGACTTTTTGATTTTTTTCACCGGAGTCCCGAAGCGCTAACTTTGGGAAAGGCAAATGAAGGGTGTAGAGTTGGTAAAGCTACAAGAGCAAATAAAGTAGACCATTACTGTCTGTAATACAAGATTGAGTGAGTTACTTTGAAACTTGTCCTTCCAAGGAAAAGTCTGAATTTGGAACATTAATCTGTTTCCTCCGTGTAGTTGCCATCTGATCTATGTCTTTCTCACTTTGTTATTTCAGAGTCCTTCCCTGTTAGTATCTATTTATTTGTTTGACAGTGTCTTCCAACTGCTGTTGAATAATGAGCTGACTTTTGCTCTTTTGTATAAACTGCAAATATTGCTTCCAAAAGACATGAACTCTTTGTGGAGGTGTCATTTGCCTAGTTTGTTTCCATAGGAGGGAGGGCCATGGGATTCGCATTCAGTGGGACAAGCAGGATAGACCTTCCTTTATTAACCGCTGGAATCCATGGTCCACTGACATGCCATATGCCACTTTCACTGAACATCCTATGGCAAACGCAGATGAGAAGATTGCATCCCTCTGCCAGGTAAGAAGCATTTAGCCTGCTAATCAATAAGTAGACAGTGATTTTGCATGCTTAAAAATGTGTTGCTGGAAAAGCACAGCAGGTCAGGCAGCATCCAAGGAGAATCGACGTTTCGGGCAAGAAGGGTTTATGCCCGAAACGTCGATTCTCCTTTTCCTTGGATGCTGCCTGACCTACTGCGCTTTTCCAGCAACACATTTTTAAGCTCTGATCTCCAGCATCTGCAGTCCTCACTTTCTCCTAGTGATTTTGCATGCTATGGTATCTTCTGCCTGTGTCATTTCTTATATGTATTTTGCATGATTTAGCACTTGAGTATTGTAATTTGGCATCAAGGTCCTAAAGACTGGTTTCCATATTATAACTCCATGACTAATAAAAGGTCACTGGTGAAAGGCTTGCTTTGAAAAAAAATTATATACGCCATTTGGCCTAACTGGTCCATACAGGCATTTACACTCCACATGAAGATCCTGCCATTTCTTCATCTAAAGCCTATCAGTACATCCTTCTGATCCTTTCACATTCTTATGCTTATCTGGCTTTCCCTTAAATGTATCCTCATGCCATTGTCATATAGTCCAGAACCAGAGGCCAACATAACTCAGTCTGGGGTTTTACCAATCTCCTTCATTCAAGCATATGCAGGGGAACCAAGGGACAGAGCAACATCTTTTTTCTGACTCCTGGAACAAAGTTTCAGCGTATTTTAGATTATCAAAATACAATAGGTTTCAGTATTCACATGATGCACCAATTACACAAGAAATTATATCCAAATTTGTACAATACATTGACATAATATCCTCTCTTGGTCAGAGTTGGACCATTCTGTGTTCTTGTTTGCTTACCTAGCCTAATGGACAGGGTTTCCCCACTCCTTTAGCTTGCCCAGACATAGCTGTACTGCACTAGGAATCAGAGTAGAATCATAGGTATGGAACCAGGCTCTGCTACATTAGTAGGATCTTTCTCTATTTTTATGGTATTTTGCATTGCTTTTTTTAAAAAACCTTTCAATTTCTACTAATCCAAACTACAATCAGGAACTGGGCAGTTTTAGGCATATATTATCATGGAGTTGGATGTATCAAACAAGATTGCATTCTATCCTGAGAACACATAAGCCTGTTGGTGTTCACCCACTTCCTGTGCTTGCCGAGACATGTTTATGCTATATTAACCCTTTTTAGTGAGATCAATCTGAACAAAATGTTCTATTATTAATTGATCACAGCACACCTGCATGTCTATTGGAGGCTTGTCTTTAGCTTGCTTAATGTACAGTGTCATTATGCCATTGAGTACTCATGGGGTAATTGATCTGGTGCAAAATGAATCTTTTGGATTTTGGGTTTTAATAAGTTTCTAAATTGCTTTTAAATTTCCAGTATGCACTGACTGCATAATCAGAATTTTTTAAAACAAGTTGATTTTTACTGTTGGTTATCCTATGATATTCTCTTTATTACATTTCAGCTTGAGAATTTTAAGACCCAATTAATCCAAGCTGTGAAGAAAGCTCACAAAGAGGCACCACTACCAGGCCGGGCCAATGGAGTACTGATCCTGGAGCGGCCCCTTCTCATCCAGACCTATATTGGCCTAATGTCCTTCATTAACAATGAAGCCAAGCTGGGCTATTCAATGTCAAGAGGGACAATTGGCTTTTAAATCAAAAGGTTTTAAGCTTTGCTGTGCCACGTTGGTAGGATCTTCCTCTACCTTTATGGTATTTTACATTGCCTTTTCTGCACCTTTGAACTTCTACTAATCTAAACTTCAGGCAGGAACTGGGCAGTTTGGGTGCATTTTATCATGGAGTTGGATATATCAGGCAAGGTTGCATTCTATCCTGAGAGCACATTATATACACTGCAGCATGTGGTACAGTGTCATTTTTTAAAAACAAATTGCTTCAGAATTATTCATATTATTCACAAGAAATATAACATTACAATCTGGAAAATGAGTACTGTGTCCTGCTTGCATTGTAGATGTTATTTTTGATGGACGTGCTTCCCATGCCTCAGCATTTCTGCTTTTTAAACCTCAGAAACAGGGCATATTGGAGGAGTGGTATCCTGTTATTTCCACTGGGAGAAAATTAAAATCTATACTCTTAAAGTGAGCCATTAAACTAACTATTTTTCACCTTCAAATATAGCAGAGACAGTTTCTTTTTCTGAGAAATGATGGAATCCTGGATTCACATTCAATCTTTTCTGATAGTTGTCCTAGTTAGGGGATTCTCAGTTAAGCATGAAGCAGCTATAAAATTGGGAGTTGAAAGCAAACTGACTTTAGTCACTACTTCCAGGGGCATGCAGACAGCTACTATATGCAGTTACCAATGGTTACAGGTTTGAAATGACAGCCAGGTGTGATGCTACTATAGCACCTTTACAGATTACTGCCATTAATGCAGTCTAATAACTCTTATGGAGTTGCACATAACTTTGTTGAATAAAAATGGCTGTGATGCTATAATGAAAACCCAGGATGGGTGGTACAGGCAAAATTGTCAACCTAAAAGTAACAGCCACAGATCTTTAAGCTGGAATTTTACATACAATCAGCACAATCCCAGTTTACAGCAATTTGACCTCTTATTTTCCTGGTGCCTTCTGTTGAATAACAATTTCCAGATGGATTGAGACAGAATTCTCATTAATTATAAAATTAACTTTACAGACTATCTTCCATCCCCATACACCTTACACTTGAGGAAATGGATTTGTTATTTGAAAGTAAACTATGGAATATAAAACACCGGAGGCAGAATATTTGCAGCCTCTTGACTGACCTCTATGAAGTTAGCTGGTGTTTATTCGTCAACAATTGGAATTTGTAATTTAAAATATTATTTTATGCAATAAGGTCACTTTTTAAATTGGGAACAGCATGATTGTTTTGAAAATAAGTGGAAACTGTAAACAAATATGGCTGCCATTGCAAATGGCTAAAACTTCAATTGAAACATCTTGCTTAGTTTGACAAGCCATGTGTTGACTAGTTTATTTGTACTTTTTAGTTGTGTATATAATAGAGTGTCTTTGCTCTGTGTATTTATTCAAATTGACAATGTGTGGTACTTTTAATAAGTCTGTGCAAATACTGAAAACACTTCTAAATTCAGTTAAGATTCTTTAAAAACTTTGGGTTGTGAACATTCCATTCTTTTGAAATATGAACTATAGTTCAGTTGATTGAAACCACCAGCTGACCACAATTGAATAGTACTGGAATTAGTTATTTACCAACAATTTTAATTTGTAACAGTGCTTCATTCTGGAGGTCAAATAACTACACAACAAACATGAGTCTGTATCTTGACTGTAATCCAGAAATGTGTAATGCATTATCAGGAAGCTGGTTCCATTTCATAACAGGTTGTTGGAACTGTATGATTAAAACATTATCATGTGTTGGAGTTTCTTTCTCATTTTAAATGCTGACTGATGGTAATAAGTCAGGGTATGGTGATGTAACTGTAATGGTTCTGAACTACCACCTTGAGATGCCAAAAGTTCCATTTCCACTATAAGTCATGAATTTAAATTCAAATATCTGATAAAAGTCATAAGTGACCACAAAACCTAATAGGATTTAAAAATTTGACTGGGATCGGGTAACAGGACAGCCTTCTCCAATCTGGCCTCTGGTCCTGGACTGTCTGGCTGGTAGATCTGTTTAAATGACTTCAAGTCAATTACCGGTAAAGTTTGTTACTTTACTAAAAGTATCTTCCCTTCAAAAAAAAAGGTATCCCATTGAAAGGTTAAGAGAATATGTGCTTTAACTTTACTGGGATACACCCTGCTCCTGCCAAGTGACTTCAAAATGAGCAGCAGGGGTTTAAAGCGTATTAATGCAGGACAGAGAGAAACCTCCATCTCACTCTCCAATAAGAATTCAATACATTTTAATCCTGAAGTCCACAAAGAAGATGGAAATAAGCACAGGTAGCTCTGGTGTCAGTATTTGATAAAGGCTGTGTACCACAGGATTGTTTTTAAATGTTACATGAAACTTGCTTAGCAAATCCAGAAACTGGGGATGAATGAGAAAAAATGCTTAGACTATGTTAAAATGTAGTGATAAGTGTAATCCATTGTTTTGCAGGCATTTTTCTGTTTGTTGTTTAAAGCCATTACAAATGCTAATAAAAATGTTTAAGTAGGCAAACTTATGGTAACTATTTATTTTCTAAGTTTGAAGACATGTGAATGTTGAATTTAAAACCTTTATTAACACACCCCAAGCTAACTATTCAGATTCAATGATTGTGGTCATGCTTCTGCACTTTACTCTCATAGATGCTTGGATAGGGATCTCCATACTTTCACCCTAGCCCAGACACTGATCCATTTGTGTTAATGAACACCACAATTCCCCATTGCAGAATTCTACGATTAAAAGAAAAAATTCCTAACGTTGATTTGTAAAGAGCGGACAATGATTTACTAGATATTAATATTGCCCAAATATCATGATACCCAAGCGTGCACAGGAGAACATTTTACTGACCAGGTCTTCAAAGAAATAGGTGGTACAGTTTTGATAAATGTGTCAGACATGCTAAATTGTAGGAAAAAACTGCAATTAGACCTGGCATCTTAAATACCCACAGCAGTTGAGGAACTGGTTAAAGCTGTGCAGGACCTTTATTTATTACAATGGACATGATTACATAGTTTTCAGATGCTATGCCATTGAACAATTACTGCTAAGGTAATTGTAATAGGGAAGTTAATCCAGTACTTTTTCAGACTGCCAAGGGACAGTATGGTCAAATTAAAGTTACAATCTTTTAAAAGGTTTAGTCTGTATATAGACAAATTTATCATACAACCCACAGACATAAGCTTTGGAAGAGACCCTCAATGATTGTACCAGTCATGGGAATATTCATGACTATTAAGGGCTGGAATTTATTTTGTATGCCATCTAAGAATTCACTTAATGGATCTAGCTTTGGCAAGATTTATATAGAACTGAGAATGAGGTCCTCAAACCAAGATAAAAAAGGGGGATGAATTCTCCAGGTTAGAGCTCTGAGCAGCTCATGGAAGCCAGCCAAGTGGCTGAGGAGTATTTGAGCTTCACAAGAATTGGGGTGGCCAGCATACCAAGACCTGAACATTTCAACCAGGGGATTAGCAGTGTTAGTATTACCGTCTTTAAAGGTGAACCTTAAAGCATTGCATGGTGATCTACAAGATAACAGGATTTGATTGACAGATCACTAGGAAAAATGGCCTGGAACATAAGTTTGCTTGGAGGATGAAAGAAAGGACAGCAGAGGATGAGATAGAAGGGAGGCCCACAAAACTCAAATGGAACTTCCTATCTGGTTAGCTAATGCTGACATATTAGAGAGCTTAGACAATGCTTTTATATAGTTAAATACTGAACAAGAGACCTAAAAAGGATGTTTTAATTAAAAGTCTGGAGGGATAGACCATACATGACATGAACAAAGAAGAATCCTGCCCTATGAAGCAGCATCCTTAGCATTTAGGTTCAGAGAAACAAATCAAAGTGAAATCAGAAATAGAATACATGTTGGAAAAGCAACAAATTGAACCCAATCAAATTGGAGTTCCCCAGATGTGCCTCTGGTTCAACCAGATTCTCCACAGACGACAGGAAAGATTAAGGCCGTAAAACAGGTAGATTCCTGCCCAACTCAAATGCTTGGAAGACTGTATTGCTGAAGTTGGCATTCCCTGATTTCTTACAAAAACAGATTTGTAAAGAAATATTTGCATGTTTCATCAACACATAGCTAAGGAAATATCAGTAGACTACTCAGTCAGACTATGTTGTTTATATATTTATAGAGTCAGTCATACAGCATGGAAGCAGATGTTTGGTCCAACAAGTCCATGCGAAACAGAATTCCAAACTAAACTAATCCCACTATGGACTTGGTCCATATCCCTCCAGATATCTTATTCCTGTACTTATCTAAAATGTCTTTTATACAACGTACCTGTATCTGCATCCACCACTTCCTCCAAGTTCATTCCATACATGAACTACTAAAAAAAATTGCCCATGTCTTTTTTAAATCTTCCTCTTCTCACCTTAAAATTAAGCACCTTATCTGTGCCCCTCATGATTTTAAAAATCTCTATAAAAAGGTCACCTCTCAACCACCTACATTCCAGTGAAAGAAAGACCAACCTATCTAGCCTCTCCTTATAACCCAAACCCTCCAATCCTGGCAATATCCCCTAGGAAATCTCTTCTGAACCCTCTCCAGCTTAATATTTTTCCAAAAACTGAAGACCAGAACTGGGTACAGTACTCCAGAAGAGGCCTCACCAAGGTCCTGTACAACCTCAAAAAGACATCTCAACTCCTATATTCAAAAGTTCTGCGCAATGAAGGCAAGCATGCAAAGCACCCCCTTAACTACCTTGTATGGTGATGCAAACTTCAAACAATTATGCACCTGGATCTTCTGGGTCTCTGTTCTACAATATTGTCCAAAGCCCTACTTTTAATTATTGGGATCTTGCCTTTGTTTTACCAAAATGTAATACTTCACATTTATCAAAATTAAACTCCATCTGTCCTTTCAGCTTATTGACCCAATTGATCAAGATATCTTAGATAAACCTCTTCACTGTCCAATCTCTGTATCACTTACAAATTAATTATGCCTTTTATACGCGCACCTAAAATCATTTATATAAAATGACAAAACCGGACCCTGTATCGATCCCTGTGGAACACCACTGGTAATACAGGCCTCCACCATCACACTGTCTCCTACTGTTAAGCCAATGGGCAAGCTCACCCAGAATCCCATATGACCTAACTTTACTAATTAATCTCCAGTGTGGAACCTTGTCAAAGGCTTTACTAAAGTCCAAGTAAACAACATCTACTGCTTTGTACACAACAATCTGCTTAGCTACTTCCACAAAAAACTCAATCAAGTTTGATAGACAATTTCCCTCACACAACACCATGCTGACTATCCCTAATGATTCCTTCCCACTCCAAATGCATATAAATCCTAACTTTCAGAACCACTTCCAACAACTTACCCATCCCCAAAATTGGACTTACAGGTCTATAGTTCCTAGGCTCCTTCTTTCATCCCGACTTAAACAAAGACACATTATTCAACATTTGGAACTAACGTTATTCAGACTAATATGTTCCAGGCAAGTAAGGACTATTTCATTACATGCCTGACTTTGGAGACAGTGGTCAGGATTTGCGTTACCTGTTACTGCATTTGGTTGGTTATGGTCAATGGTAACCCCCATGATGTTAATTCAAATGATTAGATTTTTTTTCTTGTTAGAGATGGTCATTGCTTGACATTTGTGTGCCATGAACGTTATCACTTTTGGTCCAAGCTTGAATACTGTCTAGGGCTTACTACATTTGGAAGTATGCTGCTTCCGTACCTGAGGTGTGTGAATGATCCCTTGATTTGCTGGCATACTTGAAGGACCACTTGAAACAATTAAAAGCACGAGAGTCATGGAGAATTATAGCATAGAAACAGACCCTTTGGTCCAACTCATCCATGCTGACCAGATATCCTAACCTAATCTAGTCCCATTTGCCAGCACTTGGCCCATATCCCTCTATACCCTTCCAATTCACATACGCATCCAGTTGCCTTTTAAATGCTGCAATTGTACCAGTGTCCTCTGGCAGCTCATTCCATACACATACCACCCTCTGTGTGAAAAGGTTACTCCTTAGCTCCCTTTTATGTCCTTCCCCTCTCATCCTAAACTGATGCCCTCTAGTTCTTGATTTGCTCAAATCCTCCAACGCTGGCAACATCCTTGTAAATCTTTTTGAACCCTTTCAAGTTTCACATAACCCTTCCAATAGGGAGGAAACCAGAACTGCACACATTATTCCAAAAGCAGTACTCAATACTCTGACCAATAAAGGAAAGCCTATCAAAAGCCTTCTTCACTATCCTACCTACCTGCAACTCTACTTACAAAGGAAGTATGAACCAGGATCTTTGTTCAGCAACACTCCCTAGGACCTTACCATTAAGAGTAGAAGTCCTGTTAAGATTTGTTTTCCCAAAATTATCTAAATTAAACTCTATCTGTTACACCTCAGTCCACTGGCCCATCTGATCATTATCCCATTGTAAACTGAGGTAACCTTCTTCGCTGTCCACTACACCTCCAATTTTGGTGTTATCTGCAATCTTACTAACTATACCTCTTAAGGTCACATCCAAATCATGTATATAAATGATGAAAAGTAGTAGAGACAGCACCAAACCTTGTGGCACTCTACTGGTCACAGGCCTCCAGTCTGAGAAGCAACACCCCACCACCCTCTGCCTTCTATCTTTGAGCCAGTTCTGTATCCAAATGGCTAGTTCTCCCTGTATTCCATGAGATCTAACCTTGCTAGCCAGTCTCCCATGGGGAACCTTGTCAACCGCCTTACTGAAGTCCATACAGATCACGACCACCAACCTGCCCTCATCAATCCTCTTTGTTAATTCTTAAAAAACTCAATCTTAAGTTTGAGAGATATGATTTCCAACACACATGATTTCCATGCTGATTATGCCTAATCAGTCCCAAATAATGTAAATCCTTTAGAGAATTAAGAGCAAGTGATTTGATAATTAATCTTGTCAAAAGGAAGTTTGGAAAACTGTGTCTAATCTACTGAGGATTTACGGTAGGATAAGAACAAACTTTTATAGAAGAATCCCCTACTCTGAAAGCCAAATGATAACTCTTATGGGGATGTGTAGTTTCTATCTTTGGTTTATAGCAAAAGTCTGCACTATAACTGTTCTCATGACCAATTTAATACAAAAGAAAGCTATTTGAAAAACATGGGATTTAACATTTTGTACTCAATTATTTGTAGTGCATTATGATCATTTTTATGCAGAAGTTTAAATTCAGGTCAATACTGAACAAACGTCCAAAGATGTGCAGTTTAGGTCCATAGCCATGCTAAAAATTGTCCCACAGTCTCCAGCAATGTGCACATTAGTTGGATTAGCTATGGTAAATGTAGGGGGTAGGGGTAGGGAGTGAGTCCGAGTCAGATGCTCTTTGGAGGATCGCTGTAGACCAAATGGGCTAAATGGTTTAAACAAATAAGCTAAGACACAATGCTTACAAAGACATAGCACATACTGAAGCTGTCAAAAAAAAAAAAATCAGCCATTCCTATGATAAAATGTTTGTCAGAAAGGGAATGTAATGCTTTTGTATTCCACACAATGCGATTGAGAATTCTGGAATAAATTCAAAATGCAGCACATCAACTTTGCTACTTTAGTTTACTTTTTAATCTCTTCCTAAGTTACTTCATTGCAACACAGTTTGCCTACAATATACAACAATAAAAATATAAAGACCAATTTTATTAGAAAAATCTACCATAAATCAAATGCTACAAATATTTATGAATACTCAATGTCACATTTATAATTGTTTGACGGGGCTTTTTAAAAAATTTACAGAAGTATGCATTTAAGGCATAAATTTTAAACATTACGTGGATCAAAGAAAATCATGATCCATAGTGTCAATGTTTTTGCAATAATAAACAAATTAATTGGGCAATTAACATTATAAAATTTCACAGCAACAGATCCAATGATGTTGCTAATCGAATTCTCCACTGTTAAAAGTTTTGGACAGCCACAGATCTTGTGCAAACAAATGCACAGAGCAGCAACAGAAAAAAATAATAGTTACCTCTTAGATTTTGATAAAATTATATGGAACTTCAAATAATACTCCTGGAATCATGTCATCTTAAGTAAGACATTCATACAATGCCTGCCATTTGTTTGCGACATTCCAAAGTATGACTAATGAAATACTTTTGAAGTAGTGTTTGAGGACTTATAAAAATCTTCATTTAATTGCATGTCAGGATGTTGAACACAGCAAAATTTAGAGGCAACTATATATAGAACTTCAAATATTTTTGTAAACTACCTCTGGTTCTATCCCTTTAGCTCAAAACTGATGGGTGGCTGGACACTTTTCCAAAAGTACTTTCTCAGATGTATCTTAATTGTAGGAAGCGTGGATCACTTACAAGGAACTGAACAGACAGGAGTATTAAAATATTCCAAAAACAGAGTACTTCAATAAAGAATCAATAAAAAAAATTCTGTAGAATAAAACCTGAGCACATTTTTGTAAAAATGATTTTGCTACTGAATCGTTCCACTTAATGACTGTGAAAGTAAATTTTTCAAATTTGTTTTCACATTTCTATATGATAGGAAAAACACTTCAGTATTTGATATTGCTGCAGTTGGCCTACAATGCTTGCTTGCCATCAACAGGAATGGATTGTAGTTGTATCTTTCATATTACAGTCAGACACTGGTGTACTTGATCCCTCAAACTCTAGAGGTAGGTAATATGTTTAACTTTCATCTGCAGTATCTAAATAACAAACACACATTTGATCTTTACTCAGTAGCATTATAGACTCTCCATTGGGATGCCAGTGCAATGACAAAACCTGGAAACTACCTGCAGAAAAGGACAATGGAATTCAGACATTAGAAGTCAGAAAGCAGAACTGCAACTTAAATTCTTCACAAAAGCCAGTTCCATTTCTGACTAGCAGTTAGGAAAATATGAACTGCAATCCTCACGTTATTAACCCTTAGTTTTCTTCACCTTACCTTCAGCTGGAATTTGCACAGTCAAGCACCCGGCCGGAGACCAAAGATACACTTTATTGCTGCCCGTACAGATAGCAAGACGGGCCCTGCATGGATCCCACTGGAAGGATTTCACTGCAGACAGTTGTTCCAAAACTACATACTGCTTCAACTTTTGAACATCCCATATCCACACAGTGTTTGGCATATTATCTGAAAGAGAGAAGAAAGTGTGATAACAGAATTGTGTTTCTTATTCAGCAAATTAAATTCCTTTCCATTCTTTAGGATTTCATAACTCCGAAACATCAGGAAAGACCACATGGATTTGGAGAGAAAGTAAACACCAAAAATCCCCATATTAAATGATTAGTATATTGGATGTAGTCACAGGGGACAGTTATGGGCTAGAGCTAAGTGCCACTGTAATGGTAACTGTATTTATTACTTGCCCCTTAAAGAGCAGCCCAAGCTTTGCAAAAAATATTCAACCAAACTTGTTAGTTGAAATAGTTTTGACATCAATAACAGATTGTGCTGAGCTCATTACACAAAGTGGAAAGCAAATGTTTAATAGTATGTAACTGTTATCAGTAGTTCACAAAATCTTCAGAAAGCATCTCTTCTTGTGAATGTGGTGTGACGATAAAAAAAAGATGTATTTCTGTTATATGTTTACTATGAATGTCTGTCATAGGAAACATGACACTTAGTGTTCCAAATTCACAACTACCAAAGAAGTGCAGCATAGAGGAACAAGAGACTAGCCTGAAAAAATACATTGAAAATGAACTACATTGATCTTATCAACAAAACTGGCAGACATCAAACTCTGTACATGAACTTTCAAGCACAGTAACAAACACTGAAATAAAAGGAGGCACAGTAAAATAGTCCAAGGATGATTCTGTGAGCCTTTCTTACTAAGGAGGTGCCTGCCCTCCACCTGGCTCCTTTAGGGATGCTAAATCTTAAACATTTAGCTCGCTGATCCCCGTGCCCACCTTCATCACATTACCATTTCATGTATTAGTTCCTTGGCGTGCATAATGTGGAGGAGCTGGTGTTAGACTGGGGTGGACAAAGTTAAAAATCACACACCACCAGGTTATAGTCCAACAGGTTTATTTGGAAGCAGTAGCTTTCGGAGCACTGCTTTATCAGTTAGCTGTAAAGCAGGACCGTAAGAGACAGAATTTAAAGCAAAGATAACAGTGTCATGCAACTGAAATGATACATGGAACAAACCTAGATTGCTGATAAATCTTTGATCTTTTAGAATGGGTTGCAGGTTTTGGTTCATTAATATGTAAATCCCAGACCTCCTTAAGGTCATATTCTCAAAATAACTTAAGGTTTTATATAAAAAAAGGTGGCATCACAGCAGCACTCTGAAAGCAAGTGCTTCTAAATAAACCTATTGGACTATAACCTGTTGTGATTTTTAACTTCCTTGGTATGGTTCATATCATCTTGCCTGCAATAACAGAACTAAATCAAAATCTAATCTAGAAAGTAACTCAAACTCAAGCAGTCCACATCGTGGACTGAGGTCCAAACATCAATGAGCTACAGGTAGCCCCCCACTTTTCAAAAGTTTGCTTTTACAAAAGACTTATACGAGTACCTGTTTTCATGAACCAAAAGAAAACAGAAGAGGATTTTTGCTTTTACGAGAAGAGGTGAAATTTCTCACATAATGCTTCTTCGCTTTTTGCCCTTTTGGCTCATGAAAGGTTTCACAGCAATGCTCTACTTTCGGACAGTTGGGGAAACCTGTACCAGCCTATCCTTTAACCCACCGTATTGGTCATATTAATATACCATTTCTGGTTGCTAAGAAACGATTGTCAGGACTGAAGGCCAACATCCCAACACCCAATTTAGGATTTGCTCGATCTGCATCAGGCTTTATGACAAGCAGCTCAACTGGAGGCTGGCAAATCTCATCTGAAACAGAAAGATGAATCAATAAAGACAGCATGCTAAAAGTTATAATACCCCAGCAAAAACTACTTAAAAACTCCATCCTTTGTGCTGTGATCTTTAAAAAGCATTAGAATAGGAATTCTTTTAATCGTTCAGTTGTTAAATGGAGGCTGCTGAATGTACACTTTTAAAAGTGTTAAAATGCTCTTGACTGACAAACAGTAATAATTTAAGGCAGAATGTAGTTTATTTCCACTAGGAATAAGGTATAGAATGCTAGTGCAGAAAGCATCCAATTAACCTACAGCCATTTACAGTCACTTTCTTTTTGGTTTTAGCTGGAAATAAAGTGAATGTCACCAGTTCTGCCGAAATCACAGATCATTTAACTTTCAGCCACCTGCAACATGGTTGTAAAAATGTTCATTTACTTGAGGTGCAACCTCAGATAGTAAACTCAGATAGCAAACTCAGGAAATGTACTACAGGTTGCTAATTTCCTGCTTCCTGCTTTGGTCTTCTCAAGGATGTGGCTGGCCAACTGCAGAATAATGGCATTCAAGTGGCTCACAGATTAGCTCAGCTGCAATTTTGAATATGCAAACCCCTTGATCAATATGACAGATTAAGCATTGGAACATAGAACATGTGCTGTGTGCGTGCTGTTATAATAGTGAGATATTGTGGATGCTTAAATCTGGAATAAAACCAAATTGCTGGAGAATCTCAGCAAGTCTGATAGCATCTGTAGAGAAGGAAACAGTTAATGCTTCAAGCTCAAAGACACTTGTTCAGAACTTAAGTGTTTATTGCCAATTGTAGTATAGTTCTACTTTAAATACCATTCGAATCTCTCTTCGGGTAGCTTGGCCATTTCTACATGGAGAAGGTTTCCCTACACCTATGAATGAATCTAGTGTGCTTATTTAAAACTCCTTCATTTACACAATATTGCCTTCCATATTTTTAGTTCAGTGCATTTCTTTACAGATCATACAGTCTCTCTTCTCAAATTCATGACACTGTTACATCATGATACACACCACTATTTTGTTACCGTTATGATTGTAGCTGAAGGTAATACTGAACAAATTAGATGCCAGAAAGAATCCTGGCTTGACAGATCTTATTTTAAAAATTTAAATGTGGTGACCTTTCAACAATATAGACACAAGACTGAACATCTTCTGTCCAATAAAACAGAATTTTTTTTTTACAAAAGCAGAAATAAAACAAGTTATTCAAGGTTAGAACACAGTTGGAATGATCTTATAACACATAGCAAAACAAAGTCTCATTTATTCTCGTGCTTTGCAGCAGTTAAAAATGTGGAGAAAATATCCTTGTATAATCAAATCTTTATGTTTCACTCCAGTTCTGAATTGTGAACTGTTTTGTCTTCTTACATGAAAACTCACTGGGGCAACCCACGGCTAGAGGTAGCACAAGATAGCTGCTCATGAAACTTTAGTTAGCATAAATATGGTGGAGACGACTTTTAGCTGCAATTTACAGAATTGGCTTGCTGAGTTCAGAATTAAAGTGGGATCATAAGTTAGGATAATGGTAGCTTTGAGAGTCCTTGCAGAATAAAAGATTCTTACAAATTCATATATAGGGAATTACGTACAAACCCTCAGCTGTACATGTCTGTAAGAGGCAGTCTGATAAACAACCTGAAGTTTGTAGTTTAGAAAGAATATATGATCCTATAATAATCAAAGACAAATGATAAGGTAAAAAGAGAATGAGATTCTCTGTAAAACCTTAGGAGTTTAGACAAACTAACTGAGTGGTGAAAGTGATTGGAGTTTCAGTCTTATTAATGGAATTTGACTAGATGTCACCTCATTAAGTTAAAAAAGTTAGTGTATAAATATTTAGTGTCAATAAATTTCAACTTCAAAGCAATCTTCTGTTTAAAACAGACTTCTCGAAGGAATGTGAATTCAAGTTTCAGTTGCAGCTGAAGGCAGAGGGCTAGTGTTTACCAGATCTTCCAAGGTCAGGTGGGCAGAAGCTGCTCACAACTCAGTGGCTAAAGAATTCTAACATTAGGTGTACTCACATATATAACTTTATACAAGAACTGATATAATGAATACTGCAGTAATTAATAGGAATTAGCATTTTTTTGTATCTCCTGTGATTAGATAGTAGGGAATAAGAGTAACAGAATTGGAGAAGGATAGCAAGGAATACAGGAGTCCTTAGAGATAAGCAAGTCTGGCAAATGTTTGAGAAAGAGTATAACTGTTAACATTGGAATGCAAATTATGGCATATGTTGTAAGATTCCAAAGAGTGATGATAACTATGTCTGGTAAATATTAGGAGATCATGGGGAATCCAGGGCTGTCCATCATTGATCAAGGTGTTTTACATGATTGGATGTATAGATTAGGGAAAAATGGAACAATGACAATGTTGCATGTAATTACTGTAATGCAAAATGTATAAAAATACTGTATTCAACAGAGGAAGCCAGAATGTCACTGACCTCTCCTCCAATCTAAGCTGTATTTAAGAGGACAACTGGTCCCCATGTGAAAGCCAGATTCTGAGCAGGCTGGCTTCTCCCACACGTGGTAAAAAGAGGTCTGAACACAGAACTGGAGACTCTTCTTTGACATCTCTCCCCAAAAACTGGTGCTGCAAACAGGGTACTATACCAGTCCATTATCAACAATGTGGATCCTAATGAGTATGTTTAACATTACCAACCTTAAAGCAGAAGGCGAACCCCCCCTAGTCGATCCCAGCTAGAAGTTGCAGTGTGAGAAGAACTAAGAGTGCGAAGGGAGTTGTGCTATGTTCAGCAGACCTGGTCTGCACTGAGGATGGTTGACCCCCACAGCATGAAGTCTAGGTAGAGAAAAAAAGAAGAAAGCCTGCACCAGTGAGGTGTTGAGACTCAGCAGGATGTCTAGGTGGAAAATACATAAAGGTAGACAAGACCACGTCAGCCAGAAAGAGTCCTGAAAGAATAGTGTCAGTGGACAAAAGAAGAATAATATGGACCCCCGAGGGAACATTTGTACAAAGTGTACTGGATTGCAATCAGAAGCTGATCACGAAGAAAAAAAAAACAGGAGGGAGTATGACCAGATGCTATGATACCAGAGCAGAAAGCTTCGTGAAAGGGACAAGGAAAGATTAATATGAGAAGGTGGTTCTAATTCTGACAGCCCTGATCAGAAATATGGCCAATGAGAGACAGGAACAGTGAAGTTGTGCTACTTTCTTTTTGGAGAGGAACTGTAAAGCAGCTGCTATCTAGAGCAGCAGCTTTTTTTTTCTCAAAATCTCTAAAAAGACAAACTACATCAGCTCAACAATGCACTTTAGAGAGAAAAAAAATCACACTTTAGTAACAGCACTTAGTGTTGGTAATGTAATTGCATTACAGCTAACACCAGTTTTAAAAGTTCACACTTTAGAAACAAATGTCCCTAATTCGTTAATCACGTGACAGCGAATTTGCGTTAACAAAACGTGCATTAAAGTAGAACAACGTGAACTTACATTTACTCTCTGAACTAAATAAAGAACTTTTGTCTGTTAGGATTGGAGGAAAGGACAAATCATCACCACTCTGACGCTGGCAGCTTTCTACTTCCTTATAGATAACCTGTAGACAGAAGGGAATGGTTAGTCGTTCTGTAACATTTGTAGATCTCTCATGTTGGACTTCTTTAGTCAATTACTGTAGAAAACAAGAAAATACACAGCACATACTGAGTAATAAGTGATTCTGTAAAAGCTGATACCTCATCTGGCCAAAAAATTCCAGTTCTTTCTACTTGCCACCTCACATTGTCCCTTCCACTTCCCTTTCTGGACTCTCTAATTAATGTAGTCTCTCCTAAACCCTCACCATGAAGGGGCTCAGAAGATATTAAAATCAATCTAACATGAATCAGAAATTACAAAAAATGTCAGTGAAGTAAAAAATACCTTTCAGCAGTTCATAATTAATGTTTAGCTCAATGTATATAACCAAATGCAATCATATTACACCATCAACATTACAAACAATATGATTAAAAATCATTCCTCACTGGTACTGACTACAGAATGAAGTTTTGTCCAAAAAAAAAACAGGAGAAATCTTTGCACTTCTTTGGATTGTATTGTGCAATACTCAAAATACAAAGGGGTGGCAGGTGATTTCACCCTGAAAGTCTCCAAAATGCCAGGAAACTTCAATCACAGGGGTGACCAGAAAAAAGTAATTTCCATGAGGAAAAGGCCAGAAGTTGACAGCTGCACTTCTAATCATTGGTGGGGGGGTTGTTCTTGCAGTTGCAAAAGGTATGAGCCTATCAGCAGCAAACACAGAAGAGAAACAAACTGTAATTGGAGGAGCGCCAAAAATAAGAAGTGGTAGCCATGAGCAAGGCTGCTGGTTGTAGATACGGTATCAGGGAAAGTGACACTGTTGAGGCCAGAGGCCATATGAAACAGGGACGGAAGTAACGAGCAAGAAAATCTCAAATCCATTTATGACAGATTCCTTCAGCCACCCCACACCCTGATCCCCAAGACTGTATTAGACAGTCTCCCTAGAATGTGCACTCAAACCTTCATGTACAAACAAAATACAATACAACCTCGATTATCCAAATTTCAGATTACCTGAACAAGATCTCAAAGTCCCGTAAAACTGCATTAGGCAACTCAGCATTCAGTTATCCGTTAAATGGCATTATGGCGTACATTGTCATATTACCAAGACATGTTCGATAACAGACACTCAAATTACCACTTGTTTACGATCAGATCAGTTATCTGAGCGATCAGTTATCCAACAAAATACTCCCCACACATCTCGTTCGGATAATCAAGGTTGTACTGTATACATTTAAACCAAAAGGTAGATAAAGGAAACCCTGACTTCAAACAATTTCACGTCCCCTTGAAAAGGATTATTCCTACTTACACTTTTCGGATTTCTGATGGTTGGGAGATGTTCCAATTCCGCAAGCTTCCCCCATGTCACATGGTTTAGCATTCTTACCTAGTTAAGTGTATGGATTATTTCAATTTTACTCCAACAAAATACGTCACTTAAAATATCCCACAAATAATTAGTGCCCAAACGCACAAACAAAAGGCTTTCACCTCTTTTAAAAAAAAAAGCATGTCTAGAGCAAGATTTAACAGTAACACACATCAAGTTTCCAGAACCGTATCCAAAGGCTATACATCATTAAGAGTTGCATCAAACAACTTATTAAAATATGGCTTAGAAGTAAATTTGGATTAAAAACAAAAGTTAGAGTACCTGGAAGAAAATGTGATGTTTTTCAATGCGATCTCAGGTTTGCAGTTTACTTCTCTTTCAGATACTGTTCAAATTTGTTTTTAGTTATTCAAAATTAAAAAGATGCAGTCCTTAAAAAAAAAACTTGCTATTTTGACAGAATATCTCCACATGGTGCCATTTTGTAATTGCAAATACATACTTATTTGAACCCTTGCAAGTGGGTGAATTCCACTTTGTACTTGTTTACGATCAGATTTAATTTCAATCATGTTTACATACTTCAGTGAATTTATTCATCTTTTGAAGATGGACAAAAACATTTCTTTTAAAAAACCAGTCAAGGTAAAATAGAAACAAACCCAGAAATTACTAAATGTTTGCTTAAAAGTTAGGCAGACAAAAGATGGTTGCTAGTAAGCCAGAGAAAGAAGAAAGCGGATAATGGGGATGATGAGTAGGCGAAAATAGGTTGGCTGTGCTGAAAGCAGTCCATGTCATGACAGGCCTGGGATGTGGGAGTGGGTAAAGGACAGAGGTGGTGATAACACTCGAACATTATTGAACTTGATAATTGAGTCCTGATGGCTGCAGGGTCCCCAAGTGCAAAATGAGATGGTGTTCATCTAGCTTGCACAGAGTCTCATTGGAGCACTGCAACGAGCTTGAGACAGAAACATTGGCCAGGGAGCATGGTGATATGTTGAAGTGGCAGACAACTGGGAGCTCAGGGACATTTTTACTGACAAAGGTAAAACAGATGTGTGGAAAAAGTCGACCCTGCTTTATCTTATTACAATAAGTGAAGTGAAATCCTCTTTCAACACTGAAAATTTAGAGGCAATTTTACAGAGGTATACATGATTGCAAATAGCTCAAACATATATTTGGAAAAAAAATCACAAAATTTAACTGCTAGAGAAAAGCAGAAACTCAGAAGAGTAAACATACATTCATAAAGAGTCTTTTATGCCCACAGGATATTTCCAGCACCTTTCTAAAATTCAGTAGGAAACACGGAAACCAATTTTCACACAGCAGGCTTTCGCACATAGCAATGGGATAATGAGCAAGTAATATATTTGTGACTTTGGTTCAGGGATAAATATTAGGCAGGATACAGGGGATAAATCCCCTGCTCTTCTTGAAAGGATGCTTGCAAACTTTGATGTCCAACTGAGAGGCGAGATAGGGCCTTGGTCAAACGTCTCATCCAAATCACAGTACCTTGATTATTTTTTTGTACTTGTACGTGGAAATTGAACAAACCATCTTCTGAAATTGCAATCAAGAATGATATTAAAGAGCCAAAATTGGCATTGAGTCAAATGAGTGAAAAATAATTTTAGGCGGAATAACACAATCTGGGTATGCAACTGCGCCACTAACAGAAAGTGATGCATTCAAGTTTCCTGCAACTGGGCTCATACTTCATTAGATTAGATTCCCTAAAGTATGGGAACAGGCCATTTGGCCCAACAAGTCCACACCGACCCTCCTAAGAGTAACCCACCCAGACCCATTCCCCATACCCTCTATTTACCCCTGATTAATGCACCTAACACAATGGGCAATTTCTCATGGCCAATTCACCTGACCTGCACATCTTTGGACTGTGGGAGGAAACCCACATAGACATGGTGAGAATGTGCAAACTCTATACAGACAAGTTGCCCGAGGCGGGAACCAAACCAGAGTCCCTAGCAAAGTGAGCCACCAGTGCTATCCATTGAGCCACCGTGCCTTCTTGTACACTATTTTCAAAATTCCAAGTTTACCTCAGAGATCTAGGTGTCTTTAAAAAACACTGCAGTTCACCAGGGAGCATGTTGAAGTGGCAGGCAACTGGAGCTCAGGGACAGTTTTACAGACAAAGATAAAACAGATGTATGGGAAAAGTCTACAGTCCTTTATTGCAGTAAGTGAATTGATCAAATTGTAAAAAATACAAAAATTTATACAGTTGAAGTCAATGTGTTAGAGATTTTAGCCAGCAAAATTTCAGGTTCAAACCAAAATCAGAAAGTATTGGCACTTTAGAATATCCTGCAATTCCTGTTTTGACAAGACCAAGAAACCAGATCCTCTCTCAACCAGACTCTAAGTGATCTTAGTGGATAAACAATTTCTGCAATTTCAAATTTGTTTGCACAATGAAATCAATTATAGTTAGGACACAAATTTTCATTGTTCAGACACCTGGCTTGCATAGTTCTAGTACTTGTAATGCACAACTGTGGTACACTGGCAGCATACTGTCCCAAGTGACTTGCTGTAATTTAGATAATGATGTTTTTTTTTAAAAAAAAGGGGGCCTGAGCAGAGCTTTTTGTCATATGACAATGCCTTTAGTAAAAAGGTTTTCAAACACTGCAGCACACCTGTATTTCATACATAGGCAGTCTCCAGGCTACGAACAGGTTCTGCTCCCGAGTACATTACTAAGTTGTAAGTATGACAATGTTCACATCGCAGATTCCTATAATGAGTTATGTCAGATCTCTTTCGTAAATACAAGAATTCATAAGTTGAACATTCGTAAGTGGGGACTACTTGTAAGTCGCTCTACTGAAGCTGCTCAAAGGTTCTGTGCAAGGCAGTGTCAGCATGCCGATCATGGCACTGACTTCGGTTCCAGGTGTTGCTGCTAGTCATGGACCTCAGTCCTGTATAGCCGGGAAGAACATGAGAGGGAACAATGTCTGCAGCTATATCTTTTCCTAGGTAAGGAGATCAGAAATGCACAAAATACTCCAAACGTAGTCTCACCAACATTACATACGGTTGACATCTTTACTCCAATACTCAAATCCTCTTTTAGTAAATACCTACATTATCACGTTCCTTCTTAATTATTTATTGTACCTGCATATTAACTTTCAGTGAGTCACGAACAAGGTCACACAAGTTCCTTTGAAGTTCAATACTAAATCCTCCAAGAAATATTGTTTTTCCTAAAGTGTTTTGACCTCTTATTTCACCATATTGTATTCCGTCTGCTCAACTTTTGTTCACCCATTTAATCTTTCCAAATCCCCTTGAAGCATCTTTGCATTGTCCTCAAATCTCAGTCCCACTGAACTCTCTCTCATCACCAAACCTGTAAATATTACATTTGATTTCCAATCAATTCATTAGTATGGATTGTGAACAGCTGGGGCTCAAGCATAATCGCTATGTTCCACTGCCTGACAAATTCCTTTATACTCCCTTTTCAGCCTTCCACAGGGACAGTTCCTTTCAGGACACTGTGGTCCATTATTCTACCACTCCCAACATCTTCCTACACTGCCGTGACACATTACCATGCAAATACAGCAGGTGTAACATTTACTTCCTCCCTCCTCACTATCCAAGGCCCCAAACACACCTGCCATATGAAGCAGTTATTTACTTGCACTTCACTCAATCTACTATATTTGCTGTTTATAATAGGGTCTCCTCCACATTGGGGAGATAAAGTGCAGACTAGGCAACCACTTTGCAGAACACGTTCTGTCTACAAACGTTACCCTGAGCTTCTAGCTGCCTGCTATTTCAACTCACCAACATGTTCCTTGGCCAACATCTGTCTCAATCTGACTACTGTACTCCAGTCAAGCTCACCATAAGCTGGAAGAACCACACTTCGCTTTCTGCTTCGGAATCCTGCGATCATCTGGAATCAATACGGAGTTCAAAAATTTTAGGGCCCCGAGCACCTTCTCTCATGTTCTTACCCCAATTCTATACACCACACCAATAGGGCAACTTATTGTCAGTCACTAACTATCCCCATTAGCTGTTACTCATTCTCCCAGACTGACTTACCAATTCCTTTGTCTGCTTAACTGTTTTTCTTTCTCTGGGCTCCATCTCCATCTGTAATTCCACCACCTCCCCCCACCAAACATTAACTTTGCTTGCTCTCCACAGCTGCTGAGTGTTTCCAGCAATTTCTGATTATGGCCTTTGTTTATCCATTACACATAGCTTATCAACCTAAAAATGACCCTTCTATTCCTATTGTATTTCCTGTCTGCTCAGCAGTTCTTGGTCTCTGCAGGTACATTCCCCACAATCCTGTTCTAATATAACTTCTCCCCATCACGTGGAACGTATCAAAAGCCTTCTGCAAAATCTACAGATGCCACATCCACAGGTTCTCCCTTACATTTTGTACTGGTTACACCCTCTAAAGACTCCAATAGGTTTGTTGAACTTGATGTCCTTTTCATAAACCCTTTGACACTGCCTGATCCTTTCCTTATTTTCCAATGTCCTTTTATCACATCCTTCATAAGCACTTTCCCTTATGATTAATATCAGATTAAGAGTCTACCATTCCCTATTTTCAATTTTCCCTTTGTTAAATAATGGGCTTACATTTGTTACCTTCTCAATCTGTAGAGATCATTTCAGAGCCTACAGAACTTTGATAGATGAACACCCAAAACATCTACAGCCACTTCTTTCATACGGACATGTAGATGTAGACAATCAGGTCCTGACAGATATATCTACTTAATGTCCCATTAATCTCTCTAATGCTTTCTATTATGTTGATAACATCAGTTCATTACTTGCACACATTCCTTAAGACTAGTCATTACTCCTGGAGGTTTTTAGTATTTTCCTCCACAACAAAGTAAAGAATGTGTTTAGTTTGTCTACCAGTTCCCCACAATAAATTCTCTCAACTCTGCTTGTATCAGACCTTCACATTTGATTTTGTTGATCTTTTCCTTTCCTTTGTACATACTTGTAGAAATCTTGACATTTAATTTTCACGTTTCTTGCTGGTTTACAGTCACATTCTATTTTTCCTTTCTTAATCTTTTCCTTGGTCCTCTGCAGAATTCTAAAATACTCCCCATCTTCAGACTCAAGCTTCCTTTGGCTACTTTAGGCCTCTTCTTTTGCTGTAATACAATCCTTAATTTCTTCCATTAACCATGGTTGAAGCACTTTCCTAGTTGGATTTTTTTTTGTTGTTGTAAACTATGCATGAGTTATTTAAATGTTAGCCATTGCCTGCCTACTGTCACACCTTTGAACAAAGTTTCCCAATCCACTATAACCAATTTTCTCCTCATACCTTCATAGTTTCCTCTATTTAGATTGAAGATGCTAGTTTCTCATTGAACCATTTCACTTTCAAACTTACAGTAATGTAAAATACTATGATCACTGCTTTCCTAAATCACCTTTATAAAAATATTAAGTAGCTTTTTTCATTGCATAATATTAATCTATAAATAGCCCAATCCTCAGGTGGTTCCTAAACATACTGCTCAAGCAAACAGAAAATAGAATAAGAGAAAAACAGTTAGTTCCCCAAGTATCCTCTTCCATTCCTGTGAAGCACATTGGACATGTTCCTGCATTAATGTTGTTATATAAATTAGTTGTTTTTTTGTCTAGCTTTTCCTGGAAGATTCCTAAACATTTTTTTGTTAACAGTTTTAATTGATTCTTGTCCAGGTTTCACAGTTTGTTTCACTGAGTCAGGTCTCATCTCTTACCTTTTCGTCATAACTCCCAATGGCTAAAAGTTGGCTGCTTGGACTCCATGCAACAGATTTCACACCTAGAGACCACTCATACGCACTGTAGGTGGACAGTAGACGTCCATCCAGTGAATAAAGGAGAATTTTATACTGGAAGAAACAAAAAAGCTAACTCAAGATTGAGGGAAAAGGAGGGGATGAAAAAAAATTCTAGAAAGTCATGTTTATTTAGAATGTGCAGGCATCCATAGAACACTGAGAATAATACAAGATCAGCTCCGATTTTCCTTATGGGAAATCTTTGAGAAACCTTTACACTTGCGTTCGTAATCTTTGGCCTTCACTCAGATTTATGTTAGAAGAAAAATAAACCTTGCATTAATGGAGCAGCATTTTTCATATCTTTGGGGCATCCAAAGCATTTTATAAACACACATATTAAACGTAGTTACTAGTGTACATTAGAAAATGCGGCAGCAAATTTGCATACACAAGTCTTACAAATAGCAGCAACATGAAACAAATTCTGGTAATTAAACAATGACAATGGAGGGACAAATGTTGGCTAGGACATCAGGAGAATTCTCCTATTTGAATCTTTAAAATCACACCATGACATCCATTTATATCCATCTAAGGGGGTAAATGAAGCCTTGGTTCAAATATGTCAAAAGATGGCACTTGTCGTACAGCAGCACTTCCACAGTACTCGAGTGATTCATCAACAGATCATGTGCTTCATTTTCTGGATTTAGAGCCCTTTTGTTCAGAGGGGAGGGGACGACACCAGCTGTAGGCAGCCAGTCTACTTTTAATGCATTCCACACATTAACTGTCCCAAAATTTTAACTTCCAAATTTTTCTCTTTTGCCAGGGGCCACAGAATTCATCATTTGGTATGATGATCAAAACTTACCTTGTTGTCAATCAAACACCTTGAACTCAAAATTTGCTTAGACAAAATTAACTTACAAAGACAGTTACGTTCAAAGCTGCACTTTCCCTCTTTAGAGTCACTCACCTCCAAACAAGAATCCCACACTGCCAGCACACAGCTGTTGGGTGACCACTCAATACCAGCCAGATCTTGGGTCTCAGTCTCAAAATGCTGAACAAATTATGCAGAGGATCGTGAAAGAAAGACAAAATCAAATTTTACGAAAGCTGACATCAGTTTCTAAATAGCAATGTATTCTGGATCATTTAAAGGATTACTAGAAAGCTAATGCATGACGATAAACATATAGTAACAATACAAATAAACAAGAATTTTGGGGATTGCAATACAAAGGTGCTATGAGTCACTTCATAATAAAATTCTGCATGTATGATGCAGTGGGTTGATGTTTAAAGTAATCCCTTTCTTTATTCTGAAATCCCGTTGAGATGAATGGCATACATAAACTTCTCTCTGCAAACCCAGCACCATTCCTGGAAATATTGAGATTGATAGTTCAGCCCAGATGACTGGGGAAGGAACTAGAACAGAATAGAATCTCTACAGTGTGGAAACAGGCCCTTCGGCCCAACAAGTCCACACCGACCCTCTGAAGAGTAACCCACCCAGACCCATTGTCCTATATTTACCCTAACTACTGCCCCTAACCTACACATCCCTGAATACTATGGACAATTTAGTATGGCCCATTCACCTAACCTGCACATCTTTGGTTTGTGGGAGGAAACAGGAGCACCTGGAGGAAACCCACGCAGACACAGGGAGAACATGCAAACTCCACACAGACAAACAATGGCCCAAGGCTGGAATTGAACCCAGGTCCCTGGCACTGTGAGGCAGCAATGCTAGCCACTGAGCTGCCCCAAAACTAAGACCACCGTTCAATTCCAGATTTTTTGTTGTGTATTTCCTATTGACACAATAGGAATCAGAGTGTCTACTGTGAGGAAGCAGGCCATTGGCCCATTGAATCCACAACATCCTCCTAATCTATAACCTTATATTTCCCATAGCTAATCCAACTATCCTGCATATTCCTGGACACCATGGACAATGTAGCATGGCCAATCAAACTAACCTGTACATCTTTGAACTGTGCGGAGGAAACTAAAGCACCCAGAGAAAACCCATGCAGAAATGGCGAAGATTTGCAAACTCCACAGAGTCACCCGAGGCTGGAATCAAACCCAGGTCCCTGGCACTATGAGGCAGTAGTGCTAACCACTGAGCTACCATGCCACCCAGACGTTGATTAGTCTAGGAGTAAAATATAAATAAGCTTTCGACTCCACAGAGCCACTTTTGTATGCAACTCAAACTGCTCTATACAGGTATCCAGTACAAAAAAAAGGAAGGCTGGTGTAAAAGTTCATTCGATTCATGTTGGAAACCCTTCACTTCAGTGAGTACATTTAAATGTTCTCATGTCTGGAATATCAGCAGTGCAGTGTTTGGAGTAATAGCATTCCATGGGTATTGCATACTTTGAAGTTCCTTAAATAAATCAGGATTTCAATAGTCAGGTTTCAGAACAGCACACACAATACTGGGTCACACCACTCTAGATGTAGAAATGTGTGTCTTTTTTAACATGTATAAAGCTTAATTACCCGCAGCAGCTGCCACTCACTGCACACAAAGATACTGATATGATCCTTGCAGTCTCGTCTCTCTGCCAGCGCCATGTAGTGCCCATTTTTGGTGAAATCCATCCCTGAGAACACAAAGAAGCACTATTGTGGAGTACACCGGGAATTCCATCCTACATAAAATTATCGACAATTGAAATGGTTTTGTCATTTGAAAACATTTTCTAAAATAAACAAACATTCAGATACTTAATTGTTTCTTCTATAATTTTATTCCATTCCTCGCTGCATGAGGCACATCTCCGTAGGCATGGCAATCCTGAAATTTCACTCAATTGATGACTGTAAAATATATAAGACTCTGCAATGTGGGGCAACTTTAGCTTATTGTTCCATCTGCAAGGAACTGGTGGATTGGCTGCCCTTTTTAGATTTCATAAAATCTTATTTTTCCCAGTCCAAGTGTAAAATACATAGCTGATGCAGTACTGTTAGTTACCTAACGGGCAATTAATTATCAAGTCAGCCATTTATTGAAACATGGAGAACATTACAAGCAAGCCCACTTATGTTGTCTCCCACTTTTTAGCCAAAGGTCACCAAGGATCTTTGTCCAATTTCTCTATTCTCTAGCTCAGTGGCATTGAAGCCATATATGGTATCCTAACTGCAACCCTAGCCTCAGATTAGTTAAATACATACTTCAGGTTCAGCTCAAAGTGTGAGGAGTTCATTTTCCTCTTTGGCCAGACATTCAAAATCAGCAATGCTTTAACTAAACTTCAGGAGATTAAGTGGTTAAATTAAAGCAATTCGAAAGCCTTTAGTAAAGCTATGCCTTGTGTGGTCTACCTCAAATTCAACAGAATCTTGATCAGATGGGCCAAGAAGTGGCAGATGGAGTTTAACTCATAAATGCGAGATGCTGCATTTTGGGAAAGCAAATCTTAGCAGGATTTATACGCTTAATAGTAAGGTCCTCAGGAGTGCTGCTGAACAAAGAGACCTTGGAGTACAGGTTCATAACTTCTTGAAAGTGGAGTCACAGGTAGATACGATAGTGAAGGCAGCGTTTGGTATGCTTTCTTTTATCGGCCAGAGTATTGAGTACAGGAGTTGGGAGGTCATGTTGTGGCTGTACAGGACATTGGTTAGGCCACTGTTGGAATATTGCATGCAATTCTGGTCTCCTTCATATCAGAAGGATGTTGTGAAACTTGAAAGGGTTCAGAAAAGATTTACAAGGATGTTGCCAGGGTTGGAGGATCTGAGCTATAGGGAGACGCTGAACAGGCTAGGGCCGTTTTCCCTGGAGCGTCAGAGGCTGAGGGGTGACCTTATAGAGGTTTACAAAATCATGAGGGGCATGGATAGGATAAATAGACAAGATCTTTTCCCTGGAGTCGGGGAGTTCAGAACTAGAGGGCATAGGTTTAGGGTGAGAGGGGAAAGACGTAGGAGACCTAAGGGGCAACCTTTTCAGACAGAGGGTGGTACGTGTATGGAATGAGCTGCCAGAGGAAGTGGTGGAGGCTGGTACAATTGCAACATTTAAAAGGCATATGGATGGATATATGAATAGGAAGGGTTTGGAGGATATGGGCTAGATGCTAGCAGGGGACTAGATTGGGTTGGGATATCTGATCGGCATGACGGGTGGACCGAAATGTCTGTTCCCGGATACCCATTAATTCCGGTGTAGTCAAGGTTCGTTAATGCCACACTCTGTTGAGTATGGTCTTGACGTCAAGAGCTGTCACTCTCACCTGACCTCTAGAACTCAGCTCTTTTTTTCAATGTTTGAACCAAGGCTATAATGAGATTAGGAGCTGACTACTGATTTAGAGACCAAAGAATAAAATCCCATTATGACAACTCAATTCAGCTTAAAACAAATTTGGAAAGAAAATGCTGTCAACAGTAGATCTAAGTATTTAGCTTTCATAAAGACATAACTGGCTCACTGACATTTCAGGGAGAAAAAAAAAGTCACCCTCTCCAATATGTGATTTCAATCCCAACTAATGTGACCGACTCTTAACTAACTTATAACAGCAAAGCAAGCATTGCAATTTGCTTTTACAGGTATAGGACTGTAAAGTAGACAGTTATTTTTAACCTGTACATATCTTTAGCTAGACTAGACCATTGCCAAGCACAGTTCTGATCTCTTTACTTATAAAAGAGAGAGCTGGCAAGAGTGCAAAACAGATTCAAAAGCTTGATGCCAAAATGGAGAGGACATACTTAATAAAAGGGTTGGATTGGGAAGAGGCTGTGACCATGTTTCCACTTGTGGTCAGTACAAACCTTGAGATCATAGTTATAGGACAGTCACAATGGAATTTATTAGTAATCTCTTTATCCAAAGAATGGCAAAGCTAATGTAAAAAAATGCCACAAGGAGTATGAGAGGAGAATAGCATAGTGCCTTTAAGAGGAAGCTAACTAATCACTTAAGAGAAGGAATATGCTGGAACAGTAGATTAAGAGGGTGGCAGGAGGCTTTTGTGAAGCATTAACGCTGGAAAATACTAACTGGGCTGGTTTCCGTAATATAAACAATACACCATTGCGCACACAGCTCCTTACAAATAGGTTCTGCTAACTTATCTTTTAAAAACCAAAATCTCTCAGCCTCTACCTCAATGTCAATTCTCCCACTTAACCAGCGTCTCTGAGAAGTACACCTCAGCCTGTACTCAACCTCTTCTCCCAGAAGAAAGCCTTCTAAAAAAATCAATGTGATTAAGATCAAATAAGTTGAAAGAAGGGAAGAAAAGTTAATCCCAAGAGTATTCCATTTATTGTGATGTGACCCATTAGGATCGAGTGCATTCTGAGGCAATTAATATTAAGTTTTATTGTTTTTCTCAACAACTGTCATTGAGCAAAGACCTTTGTTCGGCCCCAAAAAAACAAAATGGGACCAGAAACTACTTTGCAAATAGTAGCAAAACTAATGAGGGCAAAAGATTGCAGACATAAACAGAATTGATAACTGGTTTACAGCATGTCCTTCTCAATTCCACTCAATTCAAACATTCAAAAGAAGATCATTCATCCACCTACCATGCTGACAGGTCTTGGGATACTTTATATAAGATACTGATTTTGTGCACAATGACCAGACAGTGATTCTCAGCTGTTGAAAGAAATAAACATTAATTATTTTGCCACCACAGCAAGCATAGAAACCTGATATCAGAAATTAATTCTTCCAATTTACAGACTACACTTCCACACAAAACAATGAACCTCTTCTCAATAGCTGAAATTACAAGAACTACATGAAGCACATAAGTTACAGCACCCAACCTATTTAACTGTTGTGTTTGTTGATAGCGGCATGGCACTGATCCACAGATTCTAATCAACAAACACATCGACCTGGACCCAATATATCAGCCACTGCAGCAGACAGCTAGAACTGACAACCGGAAGTGGCAGAGACAAACCACTATAAATGCCAGAGGAAACAACACAGAAGCACTTCACAGGAGGCTCCCAAGCACTGAGGATGGCACCTAGACAGGGGACGAAACATCTGCAACACAAATTTCCAGCTCGGCGAACAGAACCACAACAACGGGCACCCGAGCTACAAATCTCCTCTCAAACTTGGAACCTATTTAACTATTCACCTTAACTTGCAGTTTGATCAAAAATGCAGCAAATTTTAAAGAAAAAAGAAAAACTCCAGGCACGTCCACCCCTATCAAGACATTTTGTAGTGCCAATCATTTCTCTTAAGTCAAATCAGGCCAACGCTCAAATCCTTTTCTGAAGTTTGTTACCACTCATTGAAGCTCATCATTTTGACATAAGTTCACAAAATCATAAAGGATAGGTGGGGTGAACTTAGGAAGTTACTTGAATGAAAGCTTCCCAAATAGCTAATCAGGCAAAGAAATGGTTATGAGTCAATTCATTCAAGAAACCAGGTATGTCTTAGATATAATTAACTGGAACAGTAGAAAGGGTGCTATAATCAAATAAACTAGGATAAATAGACAAAGTCTTTTCCCTGGGGTGGGGGAGTCCAGAACTAAAAGGGAATGGGTTTAGGGTGAGAGGGAATAGATATAAAACAGATCTTAGGGGCAACCTTTTCCACACAGAGGGCGTACGTGTATGGAATGAGCTACCAGAGGAAGTGGAGGAGGCTGGTACAATTGCAACATTTAAAAAGCATCTGGATGGGTATATGAATAGGAAGGGTTTGGAGGGATATGGGCCGGGTGCTGGCAGGTGGGACTAGATTGGGTTGGGATATCTGGTCGGCATGGACGGGTTGGACTGAAGGGTCTGTTTCCATGCTGTACATCTATGACTAATTGGAAAAGCAAAAGAAAAGCAGACCTGGCAAGACAGTCTGCTCAATAATGACCAAGCAACGCCATGTAAAAACGTATATTTTTGGACATTAGGTAAAGACAGCATCAAACTTGGTTATGATGCTCATCCATAGAGCACACATTCCTGAAGAATAACCGCTCAGCAGAAATGTCAATGCAAAGTTCAAATACATCAGTGGATCAAGGAACAAAGAACAAATAGATGAAAGGTGCAAAAACTACCACCAAACAATATTAGATCCTGTAGAATTTATTTTTGTTTTCAAGTGGAATGTAGAGGTCACAGGCTACGACAGCATTTGTCCCACAACACCAAAGCCCCTGGCAGTGAGTTTCTTTTTTGAACTACAACGGACCATCTGGTGCAAATACATCACCAGTCTGGTGTACAGCTTAGAAAAATTGTAGGCAATAGTGTTCCTATGCATTTGCTGCTCTTGATCTTTCAGTCAGTAAAGATTGCAGATCTGGAACGTGGACCTGATGACTTGCTGCAATACATCTTGCACATAGTACTCAGCACTGCCATTTATGGAGGGAGTGAATGTTTGAGGTGGTGGATGGGGTGCCTATCAACTAAGTGGCTTTGCCCTGGATAGTATTGAATTTATCCAAGCAAGTGCAGAGTACTCGATCAGATGCCTGACTTGTGCTTTGTGGAGTCAGTGAATTACTTGCTGTAGAATTTAAACCTAGGACCTGTTGCTGTAATAACATGTTTATGCTGGTCACGTTTAGTTTCTGGTCAATGGCAACCCCCAATGTGTTGATAATAGGAGATTCAGTGATTATAATACTTGTTAGCTATTCTATACTCCTCCAGAGAACAAGCTGCTCAGATTCCACTTAGTCCAATCCCAGGGTTCAATTTAGGCAATAAATAATTGGAAAACATTCACTTTTATGCTGTTAGCCTTGCTATAAATTGGCCTTAAAAAGATAACATATTGCGGAATGAAGTGATATTAGTTTTTAAAAACAGTATTAGCTTCATGATTACTGCTAAACCTAAACTGGCCTTGTGAAACTCATTTTAGGTTTGTGGAATATCAAAGCTTCACTCTGACAAATTCCATATTTTATTTGGCTTGTTACTATTGGTATTTGATCTATGCACATCAAAATTTATTTTGATACCTGAAAGTATGAATTAAAATTAAACAAAATAGCACTTTGAATTTATTGTTTTGTAGTCTGAGAACAAGGTTAGCTGTCAACCTTGCTCACCGATATCACTACTGCGTGTCTGGAGATCTTTCTAGCTTGGTATCGGATTTAATCTGCTGCTGGGAAAAGGGAAATCTACATTACAGAGATCATCGTAAAAAATGGCAGATGCAGACACTGTTGCAAATCAAAGCACATTATTTCTAGAGGGAAACTGGACTTACGCAAGTTTTTGATTTCACAGATAGGGAGAATTTGGATGCATGTAGTACCTGTACCAGCACTGTCTTGTAGATTCAGGACAAAGTTTGCTGTACTGTATATACCACATCGCAAACTGCATATAGCCCCCAAATAATTTATGCAAGGACAGCAGTCAAGGAGACATTATGGGAATCCTGATTGTTGGGGCGCATGGTGGGACTGGCAAATTCCAAGCATATTTTGCTTCTACCACTTGTACAGGCCATGTCTATTTCTAAGCGTTTGGAAAGCCAGATTCTGTTTGTGCTTCCTCCGATACTTTCCTCCTATAGATCATTTATTCTGTTTTATAAAATGGTTGCATTGTTGCTCTTGCTTCTTGGTGCAGGTGGAACCACTGAATTTAACAGAGAGCAGCTACAACTTGGTGATATGAGGGGCATGAATAGGATAAATAGACAAAGTATTTTATCTGAGGCAGGGGAGTCTAAAACTAGAGGGCATAGGTTCAGGGTAAGAGGGGAAAGATATAAAAGGGACTTCAGGTGCAACCTTTTCACACAGACAGTGGTATGGATATGGAAACACTGGACTTAGTCATCATAAATCAAGTTCATTCAAACCGCTGGGATTCCATGACTTGAACTGAATTTTGGGAATGCATTCCATATTTTCATTTTTGTTGGTGAAAATAAAACAAAAGCTGATGACTTTAGTTATTTAATTCTCATCCACGCTGCAACCATCAAAATTGAGCAAGCCTCAAATTGTCTTTCTATAATCAAGCTTCATCAAGTTTCTAGTTCCAAATCTAACTCGGCATTCTATTTTAAACATGGCTGTAGTGTGGCAGAACTCAGAATCAATTTGTCAAACTTAAAAATAGCTGATAAACATCTTTACCAATAGATTTTATAATATGTATTTAAAGAACTCAGCTGTTTCACATATTATAAAAGTCAAAAATATGTGAGGTCAGGGATCTCTTGCAGGACAGTGGTAGTATCCTATCCATGGACAGAGACACCCAGGTTAAAGTCCCATCTGCTCCAGGTGGTCTGTAAATAACATCTCTGAACAGGTTGATTAGAAAAATAGGTTAAATAAATAAATATCTGCAGTTGTAAAATCTTCAACATATACTTTTATATACCTGGTGTGCTTTTAAAACAAAAATCCTTGCTAGCAAATTTCATTTTCACCCCAGGTTTTGTTTCTCCTTCTCTCATGAAGTTGCTGAACCATGCAGCTCCATGGGAAGTAGTCAAATATGAAACCTTGACTAAATGACATGTCAAAAAACTAGCCTGGGTAGTAAACATGAGAGATTATTCATTGCTTTGAGAGACTTTCGAATTTCCTTTGACAAAAGGCAGTGGACACAGAATCTTTCAATACTTTCAAGGCAGAGGTAGACAGATTCTGGAGATTAGAGCTGAAAAATGTGTTGCTGGAAAAGCGCTGCAGGTCAGGCAGCATCCAAGGAGCAGAAGAATCGACGTTTTGGGCATAAGCCCGTCTTCCTGAAGAAGGGCTTATGCCCGAAACATCGATTCTCCTGCTCCTTGGATGCTGCCTGACCTGTGCTTTTCCAGCAACACATTTTTCAGATTCTGAATTATCACTGGGATCGGGGTTACGCAAGAATGTAAAGTGAGGTTAAAATCAGACCAACCACATTCTTATTGATGGCAGATCAGGCTTGAAGGACTGAGTACCCTACTGTTGCTCCTATGTTAATCTCATACTTAATTGACATTTGCACTAGGTTGGTGCCGGACTATGCATGCTGCATTAGATGAATGCACTAACACAAGATGCCAAAGTAATTTGTTATCAGTCTTATTCACTGGAACATGTACATGCTGGAGGTGCCAGTGTGTGTACACATACGCATGTGCATACGTGAGTGCACGTGCAGTTTAGATACTTAGTTGGGAGTGTGGTGCTGGAAAAGCACAGCAGGTCAGGCAGCATCTGAGGAGCAGGAGAATTGACGTTTCAGGAATAAGCTCTTCACCAGGACCTGATGAAGGGTTTATACCCGAAACGTTAATTTCCTGCTCCTCGAACGCTACCCGACTGCTGTGCTTTTCCAGCTCCACACTCTGATCTCTAGCATCTGCAGTCCTCACTTTCTCCCAGTTTAGATGCTTCGTTTGGTTTTCAACTGTTACTGCTTTGTTGTTTCCAATACCCTTGCACTGAACCATATCAAACTCAATACAATCACAGTCATTTGGTCCAGTCATCTCTGCACATCAGTTGTGATATTGAGAGATGTTATGCTGAAAATTACATCAAAAACATCCTTTCAAACACGCATAACCATTAACCTTTGAAGAATTTTTAAAACTTTGATCAACTCATCAAATCACTCTGGAGTAGAGTGAATAATCCATCAAGGCTACCCCTCAGATGCCCAGTACAGATACCAGTCTCTTACCAATTTTATTCACTCTACATGATATCAAGAAATTGCTAAATACACTGGATACTGTAAAGCCTACAGGACCCGACAAAACCCTGACAATAGTACTGAAGGCTCATACGTGGCAAGTAACATTCCCAACAAGCACCAGACAATAACCAATAACCAAGCAAGAAATTTAACTATGTCAACTTGCCATTCAATGGTAGTACCACTAACTTCTCGAAGGTTGCAACTGAACAAAATTGAATTGTCAATCTAAAACACCGATAATACAAAAGTTGGTAGAATTCTGCAGTAAATAACTCATTCCCAAAACCTAAGACCCACAAGAGACAATTCGGATGTGTGACGGAATACTCGCAATTCACCTCAATGAATGAAGCTCGAACACTACTCAACAAGCTTGATACTATCCAAGATAAATCAATCCACTTGACTGGCATCTGACCCTCAACATAAAACATCCAACAGTGACAGTGATAATGTGCATCATCTGCAAAATCCTATAATGCAATATTACGAAAGCTCCTTCAACAACATCTTCCAAACTTGTGGCCCCAACTACCTACCTGGAACAAGGGCAATAGATGTAAAGGAACCACCACCTGAAAATTCCTTTATGCCAGCCATCTACCTTAATACAATATTGCAATACCTTCATCTGTCATTGTAACAAAGATTTTTAGATTAGATTAGAGCAACCCATCCATACCCATTCCCCAACATTTACCCCTTCACACCGATCACTACGGGCAATTTAGTATGGCCAATTCACCTAACCTGCACATTTTTGGACTGTGGGAGAAAACTGGAGCACCCACACAGACACGGGAAGAATGTGCAAACAAAATCACAAATAGCGAACTTTTTGGAGTTTCTACCTTTTAAAAAATGTTGTATATAAAAGGTTTGGTTTTGTACCATCTATAAATAACACCAGATAGATCATATTCCAGAGCTGGATGGCACCGGGTGAAACATTCCAAGGTGCAAAGTTGTTAATCTTCACTATACAATTCAAAGAGAACTAGCAGTACAATAGCCCCAAATTGATAAACCAAACTCTGCTTGTTCAGAGGATGTCTTTTCATAGCTATGTCTGTCAGCACAGGTTTTGGCTGAATTATTCAGTACACATTCCACTGTTCAAAGCATTTTAATCAAGGTAGAATCTCATTCAGAATTAACAACATTTCAACTACAATTTTGTCCTGACTTCTAAGATGCTAAAAGCATGATAATGAAGTATTCAATAAAATATTGTTGTTATGCTGCAGTCCTTGAAGTAATTCTCCAATTATCCAATGTTTAGGCTTTTCTGATAGCTTGGTTGGTAATGTTATGTCACAAGACCAACACAGATTGGAATGGCATGCAGATTATTGCATGGACTAAAAGGAAGAGTCTAGTCATGATGCTGCAACCATCTTGGTCTTCAAAGCAGACTTGAGGAATTCACTTGTCTTTTCCTGTCAACTTTATACATTTGCAGAAGTTTGAAGACTAAGTCTTGGCCTTCGCTTAATTAGATCTCAGGGAAAATGATAGTACAAGTTCTTGATGGAATACAAGATGATAGGATCGGGCCTGGCAGTGTTAGGCCTCCATAGTTGATCCACATACATTGGTTCAAAGATGAACAGAGGTTTCTGCTTATAGGGAATAGCTGGCCAAACTTTTATATTGTTGGATAGATGCCAGTGCTGTTGCTGTACTAGAATAGCTTAACTACAAGCTCAGCATGCTCTGGAGCACAAATGCTCAGTACTACAGTGGAATGTTGTCAGGGTGCATAGCCTTTGCAGTATCCAGTACTTCCAGGCATTTCTAGATATCATGAGTGAATCAAGCATAATCAAACCTCAGTCAAGAGGTCAGTTAATGCGCTACTGTAAAGGTTTAATTATTCTGAATTACAGACTGAATAATTAACCAGGACCCTCAACCCTGATTAGTATACAGACTTGGAAAGTGTACTTGTCTGCATGTTCAGTATCTTCAATCTTTGCTCTTGTTTGAAATGGCTAAAAATGACTAAAGCAGCTTTCCACAGTTACATTGCATGCTTGACCTTGGAAAAAGCATTCCAAAGAGTGGGAGACAAACCAAAGAGTAAGTAAGTTGGATAGACAATAACAGGAACATAGAAAAGACGAGACCATTTAGCCCAATTGAGCCTGTCCCACCTTTTCTCGGTCATAGCAGATCGTCTCCTCAATGCTTTTGGTCACACAACTTCCATATTCCTTAAAACGTTATTAGTTTCCAGAAACCTGTTGATTTCTGTCCTGAATCTGCTCAATGATGCTACTTCCAGAGTTGTCTGGGGGAGAGAATTCTAACAATTCACTAGAGTGAAGAAATCTCTCAACTTGGTCTTCTAAAGGGGGATGCTATTGATAATCTTAAAAGATGGCCTGGATGCATTTAGGTCAGGAATTCCAAATTGAAGTACAGACACCAGTTGTCAGAAAAAGGGAGAGACCAAGACACAAACTGACATGCAAGAATGGAGGGTTTGAGACAAAGGGCACTTATAGACTGAAGGAAAATATTAAAAAAAATTAAGACAAGCAAAGACGAAAGGATTTATATACAAGTTTTAGAACGTTAAATTTGAAACATTAGTGGACTAAGTGATAATGCAAATCACAAAAGACGTGTTGTTATTGGAGAGGAGAGATTGTTTCAAATCGTATACAGGTAACAATTCTGCATGGGCTAAAAGGTTACCAAGACTGAAGAAAAGGCGGCTTGCCAGAAGAGTATTTGAAACACATTAATAAAAAATTCCCTACAACTCAAATAATATTTGATCTAGCAATGAAACAAGCTCACCAACTTCAAAAACAAAATTGAGATATTTACCATGTCTTGCATTTCAGTAAGGATCCAAGTGTCAATAAGATAATTTTAAAAATTTTAACTTTATAAGAAGTGATATCCTGTCAAATGATCCAATGCTTTTCTAACGCTAATGGCACCATTTGAAAAAAAAAATTTAATTTTAAAAAAGTACAAATTTTAAAATATAGGACAATTAGCTCAGGCCATGGTATGAGTTTTTCACGATATCTGAATCTCAGACAGATTTTATCACTTACAGCTATACAATATTGTATAAACAGATCAAATGTCAAACAACCACCCAATTCCTATTTAAGCAGAAGCAAAAGTTGGTACTACACTTTGGGAACGTTAACCTTACGTGGAACTCTGTAGTATTGAGAATGTGACGTCCATCTGGACTCCAGCGTGAAGCCACCAACCCAGCTGATCCCTCATCAATCTTGCAGTGCCAATCAGGCTGTTCCAAGGACCAGACCTATTTTAAGAAAAGCCACAAGCAAACTATTATCATGAACAACACAAGCAATCGGTCATCATGCAGGTAACTCCTTACCAGATCAAGAGATAGAAAAGAGCTATGCAGCAAACGTTTTAATCCATAAAGAACTTTAGATAACAAAATGGACGTGAAAGATTGGTACTGGATATCTCTGCAAACATAATGGTGTTCTTGCCAAATGTGTCTTTCATCATATTGAAACTTGCAACAGAATGCTGAAATGGTAATTCCATGTGACAGATGAGAGATGTCTGCATTGAATGGTAAATAAGGTTCTATCATGTGTGAATGGCAAAAGTTATCAAACTTTTAAAAATTACTTA
This sequence comes from Chiloscyllium punctatum, assembly GCF_047496795.1. Taxonomy (NCBI): domain Eukaryota; kingdom Metazoa; phylum Chordata; class Chondrichthyes; order Orectolobiformes; family Hemiscylliidae; genus Chiloscyllium; species Chiloscyllium punctatum. The sequence continues at coordinate 14,170,357 of NC_092754.1, forward strand.
ATCCCCACAATGTGGCTTAAGTGCTCCATTTGCAAGTAAACATTAGCTGAGGAATCAGCATGAGCAGTCAAATTGCTTCTGGTTAATATTGGGGGGGGGTCATATGGGTAACATCACTGGAATAGTATTGGAGAACTCCAAGTTGAGAAGAAACACAAGTATAGTAGGAACAGGAGGGATAAATACTGACATGAAAAAGATGGGAGCAAGCAATTGGGAAGTTTGGTCACTGTTTGAAAGTATCTATTAACACTTTTGAAAAAGACACACACACACACACTCTAAAAGTTGTTTAGGTGTTTGCTTGAGGCTGCAATTTTTCCCTAAATGTATATTTTAATATAACATAACTCAAATTTTAAAAATTTGAACATCTCCTCTGAAATATTTGTAATTCAGTTCAACTAATTACATTTATCGAGCATGTGATTGCAAATTTAACTCATTAAGTGGCCATATATTAACTTTACTGAGCTTCTAGTAATTATACAATGTTAAAACTACCACTGCCTTCCAAAGAACTGCAGACGCTAGAAATCTGAAATTGTTAGGAATTACAGCACCGATCCTTGTGGCAATCCACTGGTCACAGGCCTCCTGTCTGAAAAACAACCCGCCACCACCACCACCACCCTCTGTCTTCTACCTTTGAGCCAGTTCTGTATCCAAATAGCTAGTTCTCCCTGTATTCCATGAGATCTAACCTTGTTGAACACCTTACTAAAGTCCATAAAGATCACGTCTACTGCTCTGCCCTCTGGGTTTGGAGGGATATGGGCCAGGTGCTGGCAGGTGGGACTAGATGGGGTGGGGATATCTGGTTGGTATGGACGGGTGGGACCAAAAAAAGGTCTGTTTCTATGCTGTACATCTCTATGAATCTATGGCTCTACTCAGCAGCTCCTGCAGCATCTGAGGAGAGAAAGCAGAATTAACATTTCGGATCCAGCAACCCTCCTTCAGAACTGAAGGGCATTCTGAAGGGTCACTGGACCAGAAATGTTAACTCTGCTTTCTCTCCACAGATGCTGCCAGACCTGCTGAGTTTTTCCAAACAATTTTTGATTTTGTTGCCTTCATACATCTGGTACTTTAGGTAATATTTTAAGTGAAGTCTATTGATCACACACTATAAAATTTCATGAATTTCAGCTAATTTACAGTCAGTCAACAAACCAAAGATTAAATCAAATCTGACATATTATTACTATGGATGGATAGTAAGATAACACAAAGTAGAATCTGGTTTTCTGTAACGGGGGTGAGAGAACAAGAGGTAGGTCTCGTGGACATTGGAGGTCAAAGAGCACATGAGATAGGATAGAAGAGAAGCTATCACAATTATCACAACCCATCTACTCCACTACCACCAAATCCTCAAGATCAACATCAGAAAGCATAATCTCTTTGTTGAGAGGTACCTTTTTCAATCTACCTCCCCTTGTCCTGTTTACCCACATGATCAAGTATATGTTTACATGTTGAGGAATTCATGACAAGCTTTTACTTTCCAATGAGTTTATACCTTGCTTGAGTGTGTTTACAATAAAACTAACTTAAATTTCACTACCTCAATGTCTGCCTAGCTTCTTGCTTCATAGCTTTACAGTATGTTTAAGTACATAAGAAATTGGGAAGAAAACATCTGCTTAAAGATTCAAAACTCTATTGTATTAATATCAGGAATGAACAGATTAATTTATTCACCGCTGTGGACCTTGTTATAATAATATGCTAAATAATGAATGCTACCACATTATTTAAATGTACTGTTCAAATCATGTTAGTTTAAGATAATCCACTACATAATGCCTAAAATAATCACATTCCAATAGTACAGCAAACGTCACAAAATCAGAACGAAACAGAAAATATTCAGGCTGACTCCTGCACAGAAATGACAAAGGGTCAATTGGTCTTTTCTGATTTCAACATTCATATTTTCAGACCTCAGCAGGAGGCTTCCAAATTGTTAAGTACATACACAGCAGGAAACATCTTACAAAATTATATGGCATACAATACTATTTTTTTCTGGTGAAACATAAATGAAAGGCACTCTAAACAAATAAAAATAGTAACCGACAGAAGAACATTACCTGCACAAGTCCACGCTTGTACATGGCACACAAGATGAAAAGAGAGTCAGCAGACCATTCAACATACTGAATCTGGTCCAAACATGTGTACAGGTGCAGGACCTGCAAGGTTCGTGCATCACGAATTACAAGTCGGTATTGGACGCAAACAGCCTGTACAAAAGAATCAAACACATTAGTTATATTTTTAATCTCGCAAAATTTAATTTCACAGTGGTCATTAAACATTGCAGAAGAGTGCATTTTAACTCCACACTAAGATGAGATTCTGAGAAAGAACATTGTACTTGCATAATCACTGGCCCATAAATCCCACCTACAAACGGTGACATAATAACTTTTGTTCGTCGAGTTAAAAGAAACACTAGGAAATCTCATTTTTAAAAACTTACACGCATGATCTTCAACTTATTGTTTAAAAAAAAGTGTTATTCAAAGTAATGCAGCAAATCCCACAACAAAATTTCAAACTTGCTTCTGGATGACCATTTGCAAATATTGATTTTACCAGCCAGTTGTCCTCATTATCAAAAGTCCATTAGTATCTCAAAGAAAAACGATACACACTTGAAATGATTTCATTGACATAAAGCAATAAGCTGAATCAGTAATTAGAAATCTGTGTCCCTTCAGTCATCCTTATAGTTTATACCTGGCAGATCTTCTGGATTGGTTGATGGTAGAATCCAGTGGTGAAATTATATCCATAAATTTAATTTGGAAAACAGCAAAACAAAAAGTAAAAAAGGGGACTGAATTCAGTCCCCTTTCCAGAATAATTTCCTGAATAATAACATTACTTGCTATTGCAAAGATCTTTATTTTTCTGTATTTCTGACTGTAGAATGAATGGGAAAAGGCTGAAACACTTAAGCACATGCCCAAGTACTTATGGTTTTGACATTCCTGTCTGTACTAGGCTTCCAGGAAAGGAGTTCCAGAGCCTCACCAATATCTGGGCGGGGTGGGGAATGTCCAGTTGAAAGCCCTCCAAATCTCTTATTCGAAATTTATGCAAAAGGGTAACTAGGGAGAGAATAGGGCTCCTCGAAGATCAGCAAGGCAGCCTTTGTGTGGAGCCACAGAAACTGGGGGAGGTACTAAATGAATATTTTGCATCAGTATTTACTGTGGAAAAGGATATGGAAGATATAGACTGTAGGGAAATAGATGGTGACATCTTGCAAAATGTGCAGATTACAGAGGAGGAAGTGCTGGATGTCTTGAAACAGTTAAAGGTGGATAAATCCCTAGGACCTGATCAGGTGTACCCGAGAACTCTGTGGGAAGCTAGAGAAGTGATTGCTGGGCCTCTTGCTGAGATATTTGTATCATCAATAGCCACAGGTGAGGTGCCAGAAGATTGGAGGTTGGCAAACGTGGTGCCACTGTTTAAGAAGGGTGGTAAAGACAAACCAGGGAACTATAGACCGGTGAGCCTGACCTCTGTGGTGGGCAAATTGTTGGAGAGAATCCTGAGGGACAGGATGTACATGTATTTGGAAAGGCAAGGACTGATTAGGGATAGTCAGCATGGCTTTGTGCACGGGAAATCATGTCTCAAACTTGATTGAGTTTTTTGAAGGAACAAAGAAGATTGATGAGAGCAGAGCAGTAGATGTGATCTATATGGACTGCAGTAAGGCGTTCGACAAGGTTCCCCATGGGAGACTGGTTAACAAGGTTAGATCTCATGGAATACAGGGAGAACTAGCCATTTGGATACAGAACTGGCTCAAAGGTAGAAGACAGAGATTGGTGGTGGAGGGTTGTTTTTCAGTCTGGAGGCCTGTGACCAGTGGAGTGCCACAAGAATCGGTGCTGGGTCCTCTACTTTTTGTCATTTACATAAATAATTTGGATGCGAGCATAAGAAGTACAGTTAGTAAGTTTGCACTGACACTAAAATTTGGAGGTGTAGTGGACAGCGAAGAGGGTTACCTCAGATTCCAACAGGATCTGGACCAGATGGGCCAATGGGCTGAGAAGTGGCAGATGGAGTTTAATTCAGATAAATGCAAGGTGCTGCATTTTGGGAAAGCAAATCTTAGCAGGACTTAGACACTTAATGGTAGGTCCTAGGGAGTGTTGCTGAACAAAGAGACATGGGAGAGCAGGTTCATAGCTCCTTGAAAGTGGAGTCACAGGTAGATAGGATAGGGAAGGCAGCATTTGGTATGCTTTCCTTTATTGGTCAGAGTATTGAGTACAGGAGTTGGGAGGTCATGTTGCAGCTATACAGGACATTGGTTAGGCCACTGTTGGAATATTATGTGCAATTCTGGTCTCCTTCCTATCGGAAAGATGTTGTGAAACTTTAAGGGGTTCAGAAAAGATTTACAAGATGTTGCCAGGGTTGGAGGATTTGTGCTATAGGGAGAGGTTGAACAGGCTGGGACTGTTTTCCTTGGAGCAGAGTCTGAGGGGTGACCTTATAGAAGTTTACAAAATTATGAGGAGCATGGAGAGGATAAATAGACAAAGTTTTTTTCCCTGGGATTAGGGAGTCCAGAGCTAGAGGGTGTAGGTTTAGGGTGAGAGGGGAAAGATATAAAAGAGATCTAAGGGGCAACTTTTTCACGCAGAGGGTGATACGTGTATGGAATGAGCTGCCAGAGGACGTGGTGGAGGCTGGTACAATTGCAACATTTAAGAGGCATTTGGATGGGTATATGAATAGGAAGGGTTTGGAGGGATATGGGCCAGGCGCTGGCAGGTGGGACTAGATTGGGTTGGGATATCTGGCCGGCATGGACAGATTGGACCGAAGGGTCTGTTTCCATGCTGTGCATCTCTATGATTCTTAGTTGAGAGACTCATACCAAAAGGAATATGTCTTTCCTATCTACAATCTCGACCCCTCATACTTAATGCACTTCATTCATGCTTCCCATCAGCGTCAATGGTTTGAAAAAAAAAATTTTTTCAATGTCAAATTCTCCAATTCAGGTAACATCGTTACAAAACTCCTCTGTACCCAATCTAGTGCAAAAACATCTTTCTTGTAGTATGGTGACCAAACTGCACATAATACTCCAGCAGTGTCCTAACTAACATTTTATAAGATCCAACATATCCTCTCTGATCTCCTATTCTATTCCTCTGCTAAGAAAGGTAGGCACCCATCATGCCTTTTTGATCACCTTATCCACCCGTACAGTAACTTCTGGGTGATTTGCAGACATGCATGGCATGGTTGACTGTTCCTTATGCTTCTTGATATCAATATTCTGTTAGGTTTCACAAACTGCAATAAGATGAATTTCTTTTTAAAAATAACCCACATTAAAATACATAAAGTGCTGGAGAAATATCGGAGGTCTGGCAACATCTGTGGAAACAGAAGTAGATTTAACATTTAAAAACTATAACTGTTTTTCTTCAGAACTGAAAAGTTGAAAAAGTGGCAGACTTTATATTATTTGGGGGCAGGGGAGCAAGAAAAGCAAGTGAAACGGGATGGGAGGGTCACAAAAGTGATAGAGAATGATGGAGTTTAGTGACCAAAAGGGAGAGCAAAGAATAGGTCCAGAATAGATGCTAATATCATGGCCAATAACTGTCACCCAGGACTTTAAGGGGCTACTGTGCTCAGATCAGAGTCCCAGAAGTGGACTGGCATTGGGGGTTGTGATTTCTGCCTCTGGTTAATAGCAGAATAATGGTCAGTTCTGACCGAAACCAAAGTCGTGAAAGATAGGCACTGGGTTTTCTTACTGGGCGCGGGGGTAGGGGGGTGGCAGGGACACAAAATGGAGAACAAAAATTAATGGTCTGAAATTGCTGAACTCAAATGTGGATTTTGACGATTTCAAAATAGCTAATAAGAAAATTAAGTGCTCTTTACTGCCTTCGGAATTCAACAGAGTTCAAAATTTTCAGATCACTTACTCTTGCATTTTTATATTTTGGATTTTCCCCTTTGCATTCAAATCAGAGTTTCTCCAACATTTCAATTGTTTCAGTATTTTGTTTTTATTTGAACGGTAGTGTTGTTTGAAAGGGCGACACAAAAATCTGTAATTGAATGTACAGCGTATACAGAATTGTTCACACATTACACGAGGTACCAACCACAGCACGAAACAAGCTTACCGAGTGAGGTGAGCTTATTAATGCTAGTTAAAAAGGGAAATAGTGTGAACGACTATAAACAGCGAGTTACTGACTTGATAGAAACATTGAAAACAGAAGCAGAAATAGGCCATTCAGCCCTTTGAGCCTGCTCTGCCATTCAACATTATCTAACTCAGTACCCTGCTCCTGCTTTCTCCCCATAGCCTTTGATTCCTTTAGCCCTTAAGAACTATACCTAACCCCCTCTTCAACTAAGCCAGTGTGGGCTGAGTGGCAGATAGAGTTTAATTTGGATAAAGGTGAGGTATTGCACTTTGATAAAACAAACAAGTGCACGACTCTCACAGTTAAGGTCCTGGATAGCATTGTCAAACAGAGACACCTAGGGGTTCAGGTACATAATTCTTTGAAAGTTTCATCACAGGTAGACATGGTTGTTAAAAAAGCTTTAAGCCTGCTTGCTTGCGTATGTTGCTCATACGAGTACACATAGGAGTTGGACAGGATGTTGTACAGGATATTGGTAAGGCCGCTTTTGGCATACTGTGTACTGTTTTGGTCACTTTGCTATAGGAAGGATGTTATGAAGTTGGAGAGGCTCCAGAAAAGATTTACCAGGATGTTGCCTGAACTGGAAGGTTTGAGTTATAAAGAAATACTGGGACCTTTTATACTTGAGCATAGGAGGTTGAGGGATAACCCTACATCGAGGTTTATAAAATCTTCAGCGGTACAGATAGGTGAATAGCAAAGGTCTCCTCCCTTGGGTGAGCGAGTTCAAAACTAGGGGACTTTTAATGCAAGAGGAGAAAAAGATTTTAAAAAGGTACCTGAGGAGCAGCTTTTTCCACAAAGGGTGGTTCATTTGTGGAATCAACTGCCAGAGAAGTGGTAGATGCAGGTACAGTTACAATATTTAAAGACATCTGGACAGGGACATGAATAGGAAAGATTTAGAGGAAGTGTGAAAAATGATCACTCAACCTGAAACATTAACTTTAAATTTCTCTCCACAGACGCTGCCAGACGTGCTGAGCTTTTCCAGCAGCTTCTGTTTTTACTTAAGATTTAGAGGGAAGGCTCCCTCAGATTACAACAGGATCTTAATCATTGGGCTGAGGTGAAGTGGCAGATAGAATTTAATTTAGATAAATGCGAGGTGCTACATTTTGGGAAAGCAAATCTTAGCAGGACTTATCCATTTAATGAGAAGGTCCTAGGGAGTGTTGCTGAACAAAGAGACCTTGGAGTGCAGGTTCATAGCTTCTTGAAAATGGAGTCGCAGGTAGATAGGATAGTGAAGGCGGTGTTTGGTATGCTTTCCTTTATTGGTCAGAGTATTGAGTACAGGAGTTGGGAGATCATGTTGTAGCTGTACAAGACATTGGTTAGGCCACTTTTCAAGTATTGTAGGCAATTCTGCTCTCCTCCTTATTGGAAAGATGTTGTGAAACTTGAAAGGGTTCAGAATAGATCGACAAGAACATTGCCAAGGTTGGAGGATTTGAGCTATTGGGAGAGGCTGAATAGGCTAGGGCTGTTTTCCCTGGAGCGGAGGTTTACAAAATCATGATGGGCGTGAATAGGATAAATATACAAAGTCTCTCCCCTGGGGTGGGGGAATCCAGAACTAGAGGGTATGAGGTTTCGGGAGAGAGGGGAAAGATATAAAAGGGGCCCAAGGGCCAACTTTTTCACACACAGGGTGGCACGTATATAGAATTAGCTGCCAGAGGAAGTGGAGAAGGCTAGTACAATTGCAACACTTAGAAAGCATCTGGATGGGTATATGAACAGGAAGGGTTTGGAGGGATATGGGCCAGGTGCTGGTAGGTCGGACTAGATTGGGTTGGGATAACTGGTCGGCATGGTCGATTTGGACCAAAGGGTCTATTTCCACGTTGTTCATCTCTATGACTCTTAGTGGGGTCAGTTTGGGAAACTGGGCGTGAACGAATTGGAGCGAAGGAGCTGTTTCCATGCTGTGTGACTCTATAACGCTTTTCTATTTTAGAGAATTCCACAGGTTCACTAGTCTCTCCATGAAGAAATTTCTCATCCCAGTCCTAAACGGCTTTCCGTTAGACTTGGTTCTGAACTCCGCGGTCATCCTTCCTGCGGTTACTCTATGTAGTGCTGTTAAAATTGAACCACTTACCGAATATCTCCCATCAGGCGACAGCCTGCACAGTTGGTTCGACTGTTTGAACAGCTCGGAGAAATTCATCACAACCACCTCGGCTTCCCCTCACCAGGCCCTCCCACCTCACTCTGTCCCTCGGCCCCTCGGCCCCTCCACACACCGGGCCCTCCCACCTCACTCTGTCCCTCGGCCCCTCCACACACCGGGCCCTCCCACCTCACTCTGTCCCTCGGCCCCTCCACACACCGGGCCCTCCCACCTCACTCTGTCCCTCGGGCCCTCCACACACCGGGCCCTCCCACCTCACTCTGTCCCTCGGGCCTCCCACCTCACTCTGTCCGCGGCCTGTCTGGTTCACCTCACTTTGTCCCGTTTGGTTGGACTAGACCATCTACCCCACTGTCTAACTCAATAACGTTCTTCAAGTTCCCGACAACCGTCAACTAAAGGGAGGGAGCTGAAGGCCACCAGAAACAGGAAATACATGCGTTCCCGCTTTGATTGACAGCTTGATTCACCAATGGAACCTGGGTATAAACAGCGGAAGTGGCTATCGCTGCATTCTGGGAGATGTAGTTTGTCACGATTGGCGGGTGTGAGTGATCAACGGTTTTCTGAGATTTTCGTATTTGGGAATGAGGTTTCTCCAGCAAAGGTAGGGTATGAAGAAAAGTGGTCATAACAAATTGATTTAATAAAATAACATCCTGCAGCACCTGCTTTTCCCCGCTCAACAGAGGCAGTGACTCGAAATGCGCTATTTTATATTGTCAAATCTGCCTTCATATTTATACCTTTTACAACAAAGTACGCACTATTTGTACAGCAATGTATTTGTTTAGTCTGTTTTTTTTAACATCTCATTCATGTCAAATTATAATGCTACCAAACGAGATGATAAAGTCACTTTAAAGGAAATCTAATTCCCCAGAGTAAATATTTTTAATGCACAAGGCACGATATTATGAGGAAAGGATATTATTTAAACGTTTGTGTGAACAACTTGACGCTGCAGATTGTACCTCTAGGATGGACTTCGGTAAATTACCCTGCTTGTTTCAATAGCCTATATGTTTTCTACCAAGAGATGTGTAATAATATAGGAAGACTATCTCTTTTAAGTTTCTTTTTAGGTCACTCACCATATATCTGTATATAAGTCTTGCTCAAAGTGCTTACTTCCGATCAACATACATTTGTTATCCAGGCCAAACGTTATGTTAGCTAAAGACTTGAATGTACATTATCTCCTTTATTATCATTAGATCGAAGTCATGGAATTCCCAGCCGAACATCCTGTGGGAATTCGTTGCAACTAGAACTCTAGAGTTGGAAGAACCACCATTTTCTTGGGGTACTTTTGGGAGTTGGTCGATAAATGTATCGTTGCACAAACAATGAAAGAAAATATGAGACGTTCTTACTAGAAGTGAAGCATTGTTGAACTGTGGCAACAGGAAACCTTTGTGCTGAGTTAGGAGGCCAAGTAAAAAAAATGAAAGCCATAAGATATGGCAAGTTGAAAATTACGTCACAGGTAGTTTCGTTCCATGTAAAGATAGTCAACAGGAAAGCAAAATACTGCGGGTGCTGGAAAATATGAAATAAAAAAGATGCTGGAGAAACTCAGCAGGTCTGACAGCATTTGTGAAGAGTTAACTTTCGAGTCTAAAATGACTTCCTCAGCTAAATGTCACGCTGACCTCAAGTGTGCACTTTGCGCAAGACCAATATGTATTTATTTTCTTGATGTTTGTCTTACAATCTTGGTTTGCACATTGTTCTGCATAGTTTTGTGTTGTTATCTAAAAACTTCAGTGTTTCTCTGTCTGTATGTTTGTGTTTACTAAGTTTCTGACCAGGATTTGTCTATTAGTGAGGCCAATTTTTGAGGGAGTGCTAAACTGTCGAGGTAAGTACAAATGAACCATTTCACCGAGGTCTTTCTTTTTCTATTTTAGTGTAAGTTTTATATTTACTGATATTATTGGCTTGAGAGATCCCATTCAATATTCATCTCGTAACCAACTACACTAAAATAGTTCAATAGGTTATTAACTTACTTCCGCTTTCTGAATATTTCGACACATCATGCTTGCCCTTCAATTATCTGTTTTGGTACAATCGCTGCAATTCGAAAGAAACCCATTTTGTGAAGCACTTGCAGACATTATAGATAAGTAATGCTGCGTAAACGCGAATATAGCCTGTTTACTTCTATTTTGCAAATTTTCCCTAGGTTTTTTAAAATCCGCCAATAGCTCCGAGGGATTCATATTTTTCATTTCAAAGCGTTTACTCATTTGGTTTTCCAAATCCCGTTTGGAGCTGCATTATTTCTTATCTGCACGATTTTGTCTTATGGGGGGGGAATGTCCACAAAGAAAGTGTTTTTTTTGTCATTTCCCTGTCCTCGACTGTTGTTTACTAAGCTTTTTTTCTCTCTCCTGTTGATTGTATTTTCTTCCCGCCTGTAGAAGCCCGAGTGGCGGCTGTGCCTACTCTCTTTCTTGTCTCCGAATGAATCAGTCTTTATATATATATATATAAACAGTCAGAGACTCTGCCTCTGGCCCCCAGCCAGGCGGAGCTGTTACACTCTACCCTCTTTTTCTCCAGCCCAGGTAACACAAAGCTATCTCAAATGCACTTTTGGTTGCTGAAGCGACGGAGACGCCTGCTCTGATTTCTCTGCAACGTTTGGAATCGGACAATGTTGGTAAGTTGAAGTCCGGGCAACACGCACTTCGCCTGTGACCAGCGGGGAGTAAAGCGGTGGCTTGAATTGCATTCGCACAGCGAACGCAACAACTCCTCTAACTCCAGGTGAGGAAAAGAAATGTTAGCAGCGAGTTAACACTCGGTTTCTGCACCAGATATTGATACATCTGGATGAAATATTCCACTTTGTCTTTTCCAGTTGTTCAAGAGCAGGATTAAAACAGCTTTGTGGTATTTTTAAACTTTGAAAGTTGTCTCGGTCTCTCTCTTAAATGGTTATTACCATATTTCATCCTGTAATTCTTCGGGTTACTTGATAACATTGTGTTTTGATATTGTTCATGTTTAAATTATTCCCACCGATGTGGAGTGAACTCTGCACATTTATAATATATATTTGATGACGGCAGCAAAAAAGTGTTTTTATTTCCTTGTCGACGATGTACAATGATCAAAACCATTCAAGAGTTTGTACAATTTTGGCTTTAGTTCGATTACAGAATTACGCAGTGTCTTTTGTTTAGTTTGTTCCAACCGCAAAGGGCATCTAACTAATTAAGTAATCATTGCTTATTGGTTAAGAATTGCAGAATATTTATTAACGTTTTAAAGAAGCTGTGATGTCCATGTACTAACAGCGCACTTTAGTTGATTTTTTTTTAGTATATATTTGATTTTCCGTTCATAAATTATAGTTTAAAATCTTAATATATTAAATGGCAAATCTTCTCCCTAAAATAATTGAAGCTGTTTCCTGCGAATTTAGAAATGTGGTGTTTTGTGTCTAGACTACACATTTTCCCTTTTATACAGCGTCATTACTGATGTTAAACATTTTGCTAGGATATACACCAAGATCAATTATTGCTGCAGATATAATTCAATTTCAACAAGCTACTGGAGAACATTTTTTTCCTTTTATAATATCAAGAATAAGTAAATTAGAATGTAATTTGTATATTTTTAAAAGGTTAACTAGTCTAAGCAAGCTCATGTTTCAAGTTATTGTACATTATATAGGATATTATTTTTCTTTCTTTTCCATAATAATAGTTTACCTTGCATAACAGGGGCTACTGGACAACTAATACATGGTATGAAAACAATAAGACATGACAAGTGAAATGTGCACTATTGGTAAATATGAAATGGCTTTGCAATTAATCCACTGATCCAGGCAGTTAATATCTTTCTCCAATAATTGCAGTCTGAACCTTCATGCTTTTTAGAAATGCAACTGCTTTTATTAAACAGTATTTGTGCTGCCCTTTTTCAAAATTTGTTTGCGAATACTTTAACACAATGAGATCTTCTGATCAATGTAATAATGGAAAACCTTGCCTCATAGTTCCCTAATAATAGAAAGTAGGTTTGCAAATTCATTTTTCATGAAGATCATTTCCCTTTAAAGTTAAAATCCCTGAAAGGAGATGTCAACTGTCACAGCCATGAATTGGTTTACTTTCTTTCCCATTAATGCTGCTGTAAACTTCCACCTCCTTGTTTTAAATTTGCACAAGACAATATTGGCAGATACAGGATTTTTTGTGTGTTCCTGATGGTTGGTAGTTTTTGAGGGCATACGTTTATGAGCAGGAAAGTTAATTTGTGAGTAAGAAGAAAATAATTGTTAAAAACCAAAATGACTGCAGATGCTGGAAAATATAACATCTTTCATAACTCTAACATATCTTATAGCACCAATAGAGCCAATTAAGTGCTATTACTATAGCAATGTAGGGCAAGACTGCAGCTGGATTGCACACAGCAGTGCCCACAAAAAACAATGTAGTAAATGACCAGATTAGTTGTTCTCATGATGATAAATTATGTGATAAATATTTACATGGACACTGTTGAATTTCCTATTTCAAGAATTGCCATGTGACCTTGTTTGTCCACTTGGAAGGACTGACAGAGCATTAGTTTAATGTCTGATCTAAAATACTCTTCAATATACTCTTCAGTATTGCATTGTCAGCATGGATCATTTACTCAAAGTCTCTAGAATGGTACTTTACCAAATGGGCTAAGGCTGGCACTTTATGTAAAGTTTAGTTGATACATGAAATGGGTCCAGGTAGATCACCTGTTCAGAAGATAATCATAGATGTTTCGTATCATTTGACTTATGCTATTTTGCCTTCTACAATCATTCAAAAATTCTTCCATTGTAAACCCTACTAGCCTTCGAGTCATTCCAAAGTTGTCTCCTCACTGCTTTATCCATTACGTTTGTTACTCTTTTTTTTCTGTGATGAAAGGCTTCCTAATATCAGTCATAAATTTGTCTTTCTCTGAATTGAATTGGTAGTCTCCTGATTTACAACACATTTAATTCTTATGTAAAATACCAAATTCTGTGTATGCTAGAAATGTAAAACAAAAAAAAATGATGAAACTATTTAGCATGCCAGGCAGCCTTGTTGGAGTGAGAAACCAAGTTAACATTTCAAGGCAGTGACCTTTCAACAGAAAATGGTAAAAGGTTAGGGATGTAATAGGTCTTAAGCAAGTACAGAAATAAGTAAATGGAGAACGGAGGAACAAAAGGGAAAGATTTCGATTGTGTGGTAGGCAGAAAATAGTGAATGACTAAAGTAATGCTTCAAGGCAAAAGAAGATGGCTATGAGACCATTAGCAAAACAAAAGGAGACATAAATGGGAAAATCAGAATTGTTGCTGACAATTGCCATCCAAACAAAAAGTGGGGCCAGGAGTAATTATCTAAAAAGTTGAGCTCAACGTTGTGTCCAGAAGCCATAAAGTGCCCTACTGAAAGATGTTATTACTCAGGGTTATGTTAAGCTCCTTTGTAAAGTGTAGAAACCAAACACTGAAAAAAAAAAGTGGGAGTGGGCAGTAAATTACAGTGATAGGTGACTAAAAGTTAAGGTTGATGTTTGTGGATTAACAGAGGTGTTTAACAAAGTGGTCACCTGTTTGCATATGTTCTTGTCATCTTAGAGGAGTACCCATCATGAGGAGTGAATGCAGTATCGTAAATAAAGAAAGTACAAATAAGTTACTGTTCGTCTCAAAGGACAATAGTAAAGGAAGTAAAAAGGCAGGTATTGCAATTTCCATTCTTGCACTGAGAAAGGATAGGCCAATTGAGGAATGGCATAGGGTGTGGCAAAGATGGTGCTCTATTTGTAATACTCAGTGAGAAAGTAAGAGAAAGGTGTGTTTGGTGATGACAATTTATTGGAGATACCAGAAGTAGCAATGGTTAATCTCTGGGGGCTGGTGAGTTGGCTGAGGTACAGTAGTAGGGAATTCACAGCTGAGGAAGGCAAAAGACATATTGGAAGCACGAGTATTGAAAGTGGCATCATAGAAGAGATTATACAGAGAGACCCAGGGAATGGGATAGGGACTTTACAGGAATGAGGTAGGAGGAAGTGTAGTCAGGGTAGTCAGTAAGCTTTCACTAAACAATGATCAGTAGTCCATCACCAGAAATGAATTGAGGGAAATCAGAAAGGGAAAGGATGAGTTAGCGATGGACTATATTACGATGAATAAATATTGAATATTGAAATCCAAGTTGATTAAATGTTTAAGTTAGTGGTGAGAACCAGAAATAGCACCAAATTACTGAAAAAGCAGTGAAATAGTGGATATGAATGCGATCTGGACAAAGAATGTTTCACTTGTCCCAGAAAAAGGCTAGCATAGCATATGGGTTCCCATAGTAACAGCTTTTATTTGTAGGAAACTGAGTGGATTCAAAGCAGGAATTGTTAGATTTACAGCCTGTGAGAGGAGGATGGTGGTGGATGGGAATAGTTTAGGGTCTCTCTTCAAGAAAAACATGAAAATCATTCAGGGAGACCTGGTAGAGAATGGTGTTGTATTGGGATTAGATATTGGAGAAAGGGAAAGGCATAGGAATCTGGAAACTGCGAAAATGGCAGGGGAGTTGGAAGAGTTGTGAAGATAGGTGAGAGATGACCGAACTGGAGGGAAGATGAATTGAATCATGCTAGAATGCAGTCAGCTCTGAGGCAAGAGTAGGTTGAAAGAATGGCCAATCTTGTTTGCAGAGCTTGGGAACAAAGTGAAATTAAACTTCAGGATTGGGGGCCTGGTAGTTGACAGATATGGAGGAAAAATCTGCAGCAAAGATAAACATCAGGAACAGGCCTGGAAATGATGTTTGGTGGTAAGTCATTTTCGCAGGGAGCTAGGAAGAAGTGACAGAGTTTGATTTCATCTTCTGCACTATAGAAGTTGGTTCACAAAACCACAACAGCTCTACCTTGTTAGTGGGTTTCATGACATTGTTAGGGTTTGGCCTGAGAGAACAGAATGATGGAAGTTCAGAACAAGACAGTTTAGAAAGAGTGAGGGAAGCAGAAAGTTTAGGAAAGCCAATGATGCATCAGCAGTTCTTAATCAAAGGATACAGAGGTAAAGACCAATAAGAGGTATCTAGGTTAATAGAAGAATTTTGAAGTCATAAGAAAGGTCTGATGTAGTGAAAAGGTGGAAGTCTTCTCGCAAAAGAAGTGGCCATGGCATTGAGGATGATGGTAGAGTGTTGGTGTCCCTTTGAGCTCAAATTTATTAAGCTAGAGGAGGGCAAGGGGATGAACTTGTGGTCAACTGAAGATTTGATTCTTGAGAGTCAGAGAGGGGTTAATGAAAATACAGCACGTTGTGAGATTTGAAGAAAAACGTGGTATTAGGGAAAGAAGGATCCAGAGGTGCATTGGTATTTAAGAGTTGTTGCAGCTTGTAATCCTTAAAACCTGAAAGGAAGAAGTAAAGATTTTGCAAATATTCAAACGAGGTAAAGAATGAGTTGAAACTGAGGATGAAGTGAGTTTGAATACAGTACCCTCGGGATATTTTTCAAGACCTACTGCCGAAGCCCAAAACCGTGGATAGAAGTGAACCCATTCATTTAAATGGGAAATTTAACTTCTGGGCAGCCCCCTGGTCCCTGGTTCTGAAATGTTCCCTGTAATATATTCGGGCAGTGATAAACCATGGTAACTGAAACCATGATAACAGGACCCTTGGGTATGGGGGTCGCCCTGTAAATAGAGAGATGGAAAGTGTGTATGCAATGATGCAAGACATTGATATGGAGCTCAGGATAAAATAAGGAACAGTAGTTCAAGGACTGATGAACATCTTGAAAATATTTAAACATGGTTGGCATTTTAGTTTTAATCTGCATGGAATAAGGCTGAGCTGAAGACAATAACTGAGCCAGGAGATACGACCCTAAAAGTGGGTTTTGGTAGATCACAGACTTAACACAAGAAAGGAAAGATGAACAAAGTAAAAGAGATACACAAACTTCTGTAAGAGATAAGAGCTGAGGGGAAGGTCAATGTAAGATCATAAGAAATTGGATCAGGGAATGGGCCATCTGGCCTATCTAACCTGCTCCACCATTCAATAAGATCATGGCTGATCTTTTCATGAACTCAGCTCCACAGATTGGTTTCATTTTCCACTATGCAGAAGTTGATTCCCAAAACAACAACAGCTCTATCTTGTTCGTGGGTTTAATGGCATTGTTAGGGTTGAGAGAATAGAATGATGCAAATTCAGAGAGGTGTGAGATTTGAAGAAAATACATGGTTTCAGTGAAAGAAGGAGCCAGAGATACATTGGTAGTCAAGAGTTGTTGCAGTTGGTGATCCTTAAAACCTGAAAGGAAGAAATCAAGATTTTGCTAAAATTCAAACGAGATAAAGGATAAGTGGATCACAGTAACTGTTATCTTCTGTGTTAGGTTACCAATCTTCTTGTGGGATTCCTGAAGTGGAAGGCTTTTAGTTTCTTCCCTTCTCTCCCAAATATGATAGTTTACAATGGGACCAGGAGTGCTCCAGTGCATAACACAAATTGCAATTTTCATACTTGTCTCTAGTAGTGTAAGCCATAGCTTTACAATAGCAAGGCCAAAGCATTCTTCTGACAGCCAAAGACTTCAACTGTAATCTGGACAGTTGCTGCAATGTAGTACTAAAGGAGTGCTGCACTGTCAGAGGTGTTGTACTTTTGAGTCAGATGTTTAACCAAGCCACATAGAGTCATCGCCTCAGAGAAACATACAGGATGGAAACAGACTCTTCGGTCCAACTCGTCATGCCAGCCAGTTTTCCAAACTAAAGTAGTCAAATTTGCCTACGTTTGGCCCATGTCCCTGTAAACCTTTCCTATTCATGTACCCGCCCAATCGTCTTTTAAATCTTGTGCCTGCATCTATCACTTCCTCTGGCAGTTCATTCTACATACACACCACTCTGTGTGAGAATGATGCCTCTCAGGTCCCTTTTAAATATTTATCATCTCCCCTTAAAAATATGCCCCCTAGTTTCACCCTAGGGAGAAGACCTTAGCTATTCACCATATCTATGCCCCTCATGATTTTACAAACCTCTGTCAAGTCGGCCCTCCATCTCCAACGTTCCAACCGTACCCTCAGCCAAAGGTAAAAGATCCCATTGCACCATTCAGAAACAAAATCAGGAAATTTCTGTTGCCCTGAATGACTATCATTTATCCACACTGGCTGCAGCCAGCAGTACCAAATAGCTTAAAAGCTAACTTAGCTCACTTGTCTGTATGTGTGATCTTGCTATGGACATTTGTCTTACTGTATTACAACAGTGATCACATTCAGGATTGGCTCAGGGATGGCTAATTTGTCCACTGGTATCTTCATCTTTATGTCTTTGGGGGAGCATGAAATTGTTTATTTACAGTTATACTCTTTTTTTTTTAAAGGCACTTTCTTCTTGTTTGCTTTCCTGGAGCTCCTTCTACTATATGCTATTGATAACCAAGAGGAAAAATTGAAAATCTGTCTGCAGGGCAGTGTTGAATGCAGGAGAGCCGGCAAAAGCCTATGTCACCTACATTAGCGAAAACTTATAAAATTAAATCCTTCTCAAGCATAAGCTGTTGAGGTGCTCTTAAGTGGGCAGATGTCTGCTTTCCTGAGGATTGAGGACCCCGGAATGGAAATCTGCCTCCACCCCAGAGGTACTGGCCAATCAGAGGCCAGCAGCAATAAATTGGTGCAAGAGTCATTAGGAGAGCTGTGGTAGTTGCTGGAAGTGCACCCACAAGGTGCCTAGAATTATTGAGGGATCCACACCTCAGCTGAGTGAGGGCTGCATACAAGTCTCAAGGGAGAGTAGTTGATAGTAAGAACAGGGAATTGACTTCAGAGGACCATCCTTTTCCAATGCTGGGTACATGATTGGCATAGAAAGTACTTGAACAAGACCACTCCACCCTCACTCCTAACTGACCTGCCTCCCAAATATGCTGTCTTTCTTCTCTGCTGCTGTTTGAATACCAGTGGCCATTCAATGGAATTTAATTGCCCTCTTATTGGCCTCAATTAACACCAGGTAAAATGATCATGCGTTGGCCAAGCCACCCAGATTTACTTGGGGCAAAGATTTAAAGTGTCTCCCCTCAAGCCATACCCCACCCCCCTCACTATCAGTATCTTGTGGGTTAGCATTGACTTAAACTGGACTCGCCATATACGTACAGTCAGTTCTGCTTTAACATGTTTTTCGTTAATACAAATTGGCTGTAACGCAAGTGGTGAATAGGGAATGGTGTTCCTAAAATGCAAACTTGTAGAACGTGTTAGCTACAACGCGATTAGATTGCCAGCACATTAAATGTTGTTTGTATTGTCCGATTTTTGTATAGCATGGGGTCTCACAGGAATACAGCTACCACGTTACAAAAGAAATGACTGCAGTGCAGCTACAAGAGTAGGTCAGATGCTCGGAATCTTGTAACTGGTAATTCACCTCCTCCGTCTGAAATGTCTGCCCACCATATACAAGGCATAAGTCAAAAGTATGATAAAATATTCCTGATTTTTCTGGATGAGTACAGGTTCCAATAACACTCAACATTCAGAGGAAAGCACCCCACTTGATTGGCATCAAATCCACAAACATTCACACACTTCAGTAGCAGCAGTCTGTACAATCTACAAAATACACAATAGAAATTTACTAAGGTCCTGAGATAATACCCTCTATCTAGAGGGGCAAAATTTAGTAAATACCTAGGAACACCAGCACCAGCAAGTTCCACTCCAAATGCACACCATCCTGACTTTGAAATATATTTCTGTTCTTCAATTTTGCTGTGTCAAAATACTTGAATTCCCTCTCTAACAGCATTGTTAGTCTTCCTGCAGCAAATGGACTGCAGCAGTTCAAGAAGACAACTCATCATCACCTTCTCAAGGATAACTAGAGATCAGCAATAAATGGTGGCCCAGCCAGTGATACCCCATCACATGAATGAAAAGAAAGTCAGGTTTCCGTTCTCGATTGTGCCCTTCCTTTTAAACAAGAATTGATTGCTTTCTCGCACAGAAATAAAATAATACCAATAGTCATGTGAGGCTAGTCTGATAAACTTTCCAGCAATGGATGAGCATGGCAGTGGACTGGTATAAGCTACAATGTCTTCATTCTGCACTAAACCTTGTGCCTGTATTTTTGAGGAGCTATGTTAATTTATCTAATGAGAAGCAACTGTCTTATGAATCCAGCGCTACTGACCCCACTGTTGTTTTTCAATTGTCTACATCCTCTTCATCAACAAGTTGACATACCCTTTGGAAAAAGCCTGTGCAAAAGGTTGATGGACAAGCGGAATGAGTACAAAGATACCTCTGAGAGAAATAGTCCCTTGATTAAAGGGTTCCATGACAAATGGGTACAAAAGTGAAGAAACATTTTCGTCTTACTCTGGTTTTAAGCAATTGTGTCCTTTATTTACAGTCAGGCATGAGAGCAAATTTGGCTTCAGGCCCAAATAAGGCCATATTTCTTTGCACCTCTGGAGAAGACCTCTGCAGCATCAAGGAAGCAATTTTATCCTCATGTCTATGAGGTGCCATTGAAAATAATTAACCTAATTTTACTGATGTGACTTCCCTTTAATTGAAAGTGAGTATCCCTTTGAGAACTGCTGTCTTGCTGGCTATGTGCTAAAAGCCAAGTTCTGTGGGAGAGCTTTCCATATGCCAACAGCCTCAGGAGGAGGAATTTCAAGAGGAAAATTTGTCTTCTAAGTATGTCCTCCCAGTTGCCAGCATACATGCACCAATGTGTTGAGTCAGATTTTATCTGGCAATTTACAGAATATCAGGGCTGCAAAATTTACACCCATTCCCGTTAGCTTTGATCTGATGGTACAGATAATGATTGATCTGGACGTGTTGTTTAACGATGAATCCACCATCAAACCATTTCCAAACTCTTCAGTGTATAATGTTTGCAGAGTCAAACATGTAAATACAAATAGAATTGGATGGCCTGGATAAATGAACTGGATTACCACTGTTTATATATAGTCTAGATTAGAGTGGTGCTGGAAAAGTACAGCAGGTTAGGCAGCATCCAAGGAGCAGGAAAATCGACGTTTCGGGCAAAAGCCCTTCATCAGGAAAGACTCTTGATTCCAGCATCTGTAGTCCTTGTTTTTACCCAATTGTTTATATATAGTTTGCAAGCTATAGTTTGGCAATGCAAGGGGCATAAACACTGGTCTAAAAAGTGGAGACGTTGCTAATACTGTGCAAATCATTTATAAGATCACAGATTTGGACACCCTACATTGGTAAAAGCAAAATCTACAGTAACCTATTAGTCCTTATTAATTATGTATCTTGGTTCTTCAGTGGCCTTCTCGTGGGATTGCACTGATGGAGAGGCTGAAGCATTTGCAACTGCCAGGATCTTGCTGCAGTCACATGACTGTCACCATACTTAAAAGCCCAGCTGCACACTACCTCAGACACTGCAGGAACTATCCTTCACATTGTGGTGATTGAGCCTCTGCATTCAAGACATTGCCCTCAAAGGAAGTTGGCTCTTTGGTTTGCTGACAGGGACCTGATCTTGATGGATAGAAAAATCACATTTTTCTTGCTGACCAACAAAGGAGGCCCTGCTGCCAGAACCATCCAAAGTGGACTCAAATAGTAGCCTGCTTAAATGTTGTGTCATTGGTAAAATGCAATGCAGAATAATGGTTCATGATTTGTGCTCTGTAAGAGTAACTGACCCACTTTCTCTCTGCTACCTCACACACTCTGACAATCACTTGATGCTGCCACAGTCAACACTTCTCACTAAGACCCTACTTGCACAACTAATTCCCTATCTTCTCTTATGCAGGCATCAGGAACACCTTGGTGAACCTCTACCACAAAGCGACCAGTGCTGGAGATACATATTCCTCCTCCACCTGTGAAGAGGAAACTGTTGAACCTTCAGAAGGTACACCAACAAGGCTTTCACCTGCATCCTCCAACAACTTAAGCAACTTGCAATTCTCTGGGTTCTCAATTTAGATTAGACTTGGGAAAATAATCTGGTGAACACATTGGCATATCTCTTTAGATGGTTAAGGAAGAAACAGCCAAGCTTCTGACACACTGAAAACAACCAGGCACAGGATCATTCCCCAGGCAAAATATGATCCCAAAGTCTCGGCTACTAAAGCCTTTGTCAAAATGCACAGGCACAGTATATTTGTCCGAAGCAGTCAGTAAGCTTAGTTGAAAGTTGGAGGTATCTACCAGCACTATCAATACCTTACAAAAAAAAAGAACTCTAAGCTGGAAATCAGAAATAAAAACAGAAATTGCTGGAAAAATTTGCAGCATTTGTGGAGAGAAAGCAGAGTTAACATTTTGGTTCCAGGAACGCTTCCTCAGAGCTGCCTCCATAGAGGCTCAGCTTCAGTGGCAAGGCCAGTCAGAGGTAAGGAACTGGAATTCATTTCAGGCTGCCATTCGTCTCGGGGAGACAGGGTGGTGCTAGCATGTGGGGATGGAGCCACAAACAGTATTCCCAGAAGCTTCCTGTCAGGACACTCCAGAGGTGTCCAGACCCTCAACTTTCCCTGTCTGTGATGCCAAAGACAGAAGAAATTTCAGTGGAGAGAGTGACCTTGGATTTCATCAGGACACTTTTTAATCAGGCCTGGCTCATCTAAGCTCAAATACTGCCTGGGACGACCTCATGTCTTCCAGGTGAACTACAAAACAGCTACCCTTCACCCCGGTTGCGGCAGTCAAGACTTCATTCAGACATCATGGGAGGGAAAGGTTTAAAAAAGACTTACTAAGGACACATAGAATGCATGGGTGTCACATCATTGTAAATTGCTTTGGTTTGCTTTTAATAATATACACACTTGCACTCTGAAAGTGATTTCCCATGCACCAAGCCATGCTGACTATCCCTAATCATTCCTTGCTTTTCCAAATCCATGTAAATCCTATCTCTCAGAATGCCATCCAATAACTTGCCCTCCACTGACTTCAGACTCAGCAGTCAATTAGTTCCCTAGCTTTTACTTGCAGCCTTTCTTTAAAAAAATGGCACAACATTAGCTACCTTCCAGTTTTCCGGCACCTCACATGTGGCTGTAGATGATACAAATATCTCTGCAAGGGGCTTGCACTCTCTTTCCTGGCTTCCCACCATGTTCTGGGATAAAGGTGACCAGGTCCTGGGGATTTATCTAACTTTTGTGTTTTAAGAGTGCCAGCACCTCATCTTGTGTAATGTGGACTCTGTGTTTTCAAGTCTGCAGGTAACCAGACATCTAGCATATGGGAGGCTTTCAATAATGAGATAACAGGAGTGTAACAACAGTATGTTCCTGTTGGTGTGAAGGGCAAGGCAGAATGTAGGAATCCCTGGATAACAGGAGCTATTGAGGCTGTGGTTAAGAAAAAGAAGGAGGCAT
This sequence comes from Chiloscyllium punctatum, assembly GCF_047496795.1. Taxonomy (NCBI): domain Eukaryota; kingdom Metazoa; phylum Chordata; class Chondrichthyes; order Orectolobiformes; family Hemiscylliidae; genus Chiloscyllium; species Chiloscyllium punctatum. Next base: position 14,193,173 of record NC_092754.1, read on the forward strand.
GTGTCAGGTATAGACAATTGGATCAAGTGAATCCCAGGAGGAGTATAGGAGATGAAAGAGTACACTTAAAAGGGACATTGGGACAGCAAAAAGGGAACCAAAGATAGGATTCTCCTTAGTCTTATTTGCCAAAACTAAGAGATTCTACAAGTATGTTAAGAGCAAAAGAGTAACCAGGGAGAGAATGGGGCCCTTTAAAGATCAATGAGGCTATCTATGTGTGGAACCACAGAAGATGGGTGAAATACTTCACAAATATTTCACCTCAGTACTTACTGTAGCAAAAGACCTGGAAGCTAACTCTGGGAATGTTGAGAGAGGAACCTAGAGGTGCAGGATCATCGTTCCTTGAAAGTGGCATTGTAGGTAGACAAGGTGGTGAAGAAGGGTGACAGGCAGGAGGCTGGAAGAACACAGCAAGCCAGGCATCACCTATCCCACTTCACCATCATCCCCTCTATCTGCAGCTCCCCTTTGACCTAACCCCCAGTCCTGAAAAGGGGTTATACCTGAAACATCGACTTCTCCATCTCTTGAGGCTGCCTGGCTTGCTGTGTTCTTCCAGCCACCTGCTTGTCTACCTTGGATTCCAGCCTCTGCAGTTTTTGTCTCTACCCGAGGTGCGAAGAAAGCACTTGACATGCTTATCTTCATTGGTAAGAGCATTGAATATAGGAATTAGGACGTCATGTTGGGGTTGAACAAGTCATTGGCAAGGCCACTTTTAGAATACTGTACAATTCTGGTCACCCTGTTACAGGAAAGATGTTGTTTAACTAGAAAGGATGCAGAAAAAATTTACAAGGATGTTGCCAGGATTGGAGAGTTTGAGTTATAAAAAGAGGTTGAATAAGCTATGATTTTTTTATTTCCCCTGGAGTGTCATAGGCTGAGTGGTGAAGTTACAGAAATTTATGAAATCATAAGCGGCATAGATAAAGTGAATTACCAAGTTCGTCTTCCAAGGTTAGATGAGTCCAAAACTAGAGGACATAAGTTTGAAGTGTGAGGGGAAAGATTTAAAAGGGACCTGAGGGTTGCGTGTGTATGGAATGAGCTGTAAGAGAAAGTGGTTGAATTTAGTACAATTACAACATTTAAAAGACCTTTGGAGAGGAAACTTTGGGGGAGATATGAACCTAGATACATGGTTGGCATGGATGAGAGAGATGAGTCTGTTTCCATGCTATATGACTTTAAAAGGTCTTCTCTCTCTTTTTTGCTTGGGTAATCACACTCACTGAGAGGGTGAGCAGCCTCTTTAGACATCCCAAGGATGAAAGAATTTATAATGTTCAAGTATATTGCTCCTCTCTCATAAACAATTGACTCCTTAGCTGATGTAAATAGCGTCAGATCCTTGAACCATGATGCTAGTGACTGCAGCCATGGTGTTGCACTCTAATATGGACAACACTGACGTGAAAGCAGATTGGAGACACCTTTTACGCTTACACCCAGTGAGAGTATAGAATTGTTAATAATTCTACACATCTCTGGAGGAAATGTTTGTTTTTTTATTCATTCATGGGATGAGGGTGTCACTAGCCAGTGTTTGTTGCCTATCCCTAATTGCCCAGTGGGGAATTAACCACATTGCTGTGGGTTTGGAGTCAAAATGTAGGCCAGACCAGGCTGTTTCCTTCTGTAAAGAACATTGGTGAACCAGATCAGTTTTTCCAACAATTGGCAATGCATTCATAGTAATCATTAGATTCTTAATTCCAGATTTATTTTCTTCCATCTATCAGCTTTATAAGGAGGGCACTGCTGTACAGTGTACAATAGGCAGTTCACATGTTCACTCTCCCTCAAAGTGGACTGGTTTACTGAGGAAAGATGCACAAAGTGCTCCATTTCTCAAGTTATAATCTGTCCTGCAAGGTTCATAATCTACATGCACTCTGAAATGTCAAAGGCTGACTGATGATGGAAATGTCAAAAGGAGATGTCTCAAGATTCTTCTCAACCTGCTGCTTTTCATGAGGGACTTCACTGTGCAACATTCAGATGTATTAAACAAAAAAATGAACTACAGATACTGGAAATTGGAAACAAAACAGAATTTGCTGAAGAAACTCAACAGGTCTGGCACCATCTGTGGAGAGAAAGCAGAGTCAACATTTTGGGTCAAGTGATCCTTCTTCAGAGCTCTGCTTTCTCTCCACAGATGTTGCCAGAACTGTTGAGTTTGTCCAGCAATTTCTGTTTTGACTCAGATGTCATAATTTGAATGAAACCATATACAATATCTGAATTTTAAAAAAATTTGGCATCAGTGCTCACATATAATTTGCACATTACTCAGGTGGAAGCCTTTGCTGTTAACTTATACTGAAGGTTGGTTTTTGGACAGTTTCAAAGCAAGTCTGCAGTCTGTTGCCCCCTTCACCTGGGGAAAGTAGCAATAGTGGAGAATCCCACTGCCCAGATTGCATGAATCCCTTTGTCTCAGGGGAATGATATGAACAGCTGTGAACTGGAGAAAATGGCATCAGTATCCAAATGCATTTGTAGGTTGAAGATTGGACACTGCCTCAAAGGCCCCAGTTTTTCCTTGAAATGAGCCACTGGCATAAAACATTAGGGCAACCGTGTCTTTGACAACCACTAGAATACAATAACCACTCAGTCCTTGGGAGCTCAAGCCCTACTCCAGCAGATGCCATAGTTCGATTAATGATGGAGGAGAAAGTGAGGACTGCAGATGCTGGAGATCAGAGCTGAAAATGTGTTGCTGGAAAAGCACAGCAGGTCAGGCAGCATCCAAGGAACAGGAGAATTGACGTTTCAGGCATGTCCTTTTTGGAGTGGGAGGGGGAGTTGAAATGTTGGGCTACGGGGTAGTTGGGTTGGTTGGTCCGGGTGTCCCAGAGGTGTTCTCTGAAATGTTCCGCAAGTAGGCAGCCTGTCTCCCCAATATAGAGGAGGCCACATCGGGTGCAGCGGATGCAATAGATGATGTGTGTGGAGGTGCAGGTGAATTTGTGGCGGATATGGAAGTGTCCCTTGGGGCCTTGGAGGGAAGTAAGGGGGAGGTGTGGGTGCAAGTTTTGCCCATCCAACCGCTACCAGGACAGAACCCCACTGGTCCTCACCTACCACCCCACCAACCTCCAAGTCCAACATATCATCCGCTGTCATTTCCGCCACCTCCAAACGGACCCCACCACCAGGCATATATTTCCTTCCCCTCCCCTATCAGCGTTCCGAAAAGACCACTCCCTCCATGACTCCTCGTCAGGTCCAAACCCCCCACCAACCCAACCTCCACTCCCGGCACCTTCCCCTGCAGCCGCAAGAAATGCAAACTTCCCTCTAAGGCCCCAAGGGACACTTCCATATTCGCCACAAATTCACCTGCACCTCCACACACATCATCTATTGCATCCGCTGCACCCGATGTGGCCTCCTCTATATTGGGGAGACAGGCCGGCTACTTGCGGAACGTTTCAGATAACACCTCTGGGACACCCGGACCAACCAACCCAACCACCCTGTAGCCCAACACTTCAACTCCCCTCCCACTCCACCAAGGACATGCAGGTCCTTGGACTCGTTCATCGCCAGACCATGGCAACATGACGGTTGGAGGAAGAGCGCCTCATCTTCCGCCTGGAAACCCTCCAACCACAAGGGATGAACTCAGATTTCTCCAGTTTCCTCATTTCCCCTCCCCCCACCTTGTCTCAGTCAAATTCCTCGAACTCAGCACCGCCTTCCTAACCTGGAATCTTCTTCCTGACCTCTTTCCCCTCCCCCTCCCCCCCCCCCCACCCCCCCCCACCCCACTCCAGCCTATCGCCCTCATCTTGACCTCCCTCCACCTATCGCATTCCCAACGCCCCTCCCCCAAGTCCCTCCTCCCTACCTTTTTATCTTAGCCTGCTGGACACACTTTCCTCATTCCTGAAGAAGGGCTGATGCCTGAAACGTCGATTCTCCTGTTCCTTGGATGCTGCCTGACCTGCTGAGCTTTTCCAGCAACACATTTTCAGCTTCGATTAATGATGGCCTAGGGGGCATCCTTCATCTGCATCTGCATTGTGTTTCCGAACTGTAGAAAATGTGATCCAGGCCCATAATTGCACAATCTCTCATTATTTTCCGCCAATCTTCACCTCCCTGTTTCCTTTTGAGGCTGTGCAGCAAATGCTGGCGATTGCTGATCTTGCTGATGACTTTGAAATTGCTCTCTGCTTCAACATTGTCTTTGCATTTGTCTCCACAAGGACTCCAGCTAGAGCAATGTCCATGTCAGATGTGTAAGCAGATAACCTATAGGGAATGTCAGAGGAGTAATTTCAGTTATGAGCTCTGGAGGCCCCACAGCAGTCATAATGAAGTGTCCTGTTATGCCCTAATACAGTGTCATGGAGGCTTCAATAGGAAGTCAAGTCATGTTCAATGCAGAACTCTGAGGTATGTAACTTTATTCAAATGTATGTTGCTGTACCAAAGTCTTCATTTGAGTCAGTGATATTCTAACAGTCAGCCACTGATAACCCCAACTCCACTCTCAAGATCAACAGATTTTTAATCAGTATGAGAATCAAGAACTATTGGGGAAAGGTGGGAAAGTAATTTGAGGATTAGCAAATCAGCCTTGATCTAATTGAATGCCGGACAGACATGATAGCCTTGTTCTGTTCCTATTTCTTGCAGTTACTATTTAGTATTGATATTGCAGTTTACTTTGGACTGAAGGTGGCAAGATTCCTTTTGTGTCCTTATAAGTGACTCAGACTCTGCCTGAAACACAGAATGCTTGTCCTCCATCCTTCATATTCCTTTTTGTATTTCTACACTTGTGTTGTCAACGATCTTCCAGGCTTCCCTCTCTCCATTTTCATTCAATGCTTTATATCCTATGGATGAGGTATATCTGGACTTCCGGAAGGTTAATTCACAAAATTTGATCATGTGGGATTTGGGGGTAATTTATTATCTGAGATAGATGACTGGCTGATGGACTGAAGAGACACAATAGGGTTAAGTGGGTTTTTTTTTTGAGATGGCAAGATGTAGCCAGTGGGATGCCACAGTGGTTCAATTCTTGGACCCAGCTATTGACAATCTATGTTGATGACTCAGACATAAGAATAGAAGGCTCTATAGGCAAATTTGTAGATGACATAAAATAGGCACGACGATAAATTGCAATGAGGAAATAAGAACCTTACAAATGGATATAGATAAGTTAGGAGAATGGATCAAAATGTGACAAATGGAGTTTAACATGGATAAATGTAAGGTCATGCATTTTGGCCAAGAAAATGGGAAGGTGACCTATTATCTAAATGGGGAGAGACTTCAGGATGCTCTGGTGCAGAGGGGTCTGGTTGTCCTCATTCAAGAATCACAGAAAACTGGCATGCAGGTATAGCAGATAATAAAGAAAGCAAATGGAATGTTGGCTTTTCACGCTAATGGAATAGAATATGAAGGTAAGGAAGTACTGTTGCAAATATACAAATCATTGGTGAGACTGCTCCTGGAGTATTGCGCACAGTTTTGGTCCCCTTTATTTGAGGAAAGGTGTCGTGGCGTTGGAGACAGATCAGAGGAGATTCACTAGATTGATCCCAGAGATGAGAGGTTTGTTGTATGAAGAGAGATTGAACAGGTTGGGCCTACACTCTTTTTGGAATTTAGAAGAAAGAGGGGAGATCAAATTAAGGTATTCAAGATGATAAAAGTTATGGATAAAATAGACGTGGAGCAGGTCCTTCCGCTTGTGGGGCGTTCTAGGATGAGGGGTAGCAAATTTAAAACAGTTGAGGAGAAATGACTTCTCCCAAAGGGTTGTGAATCTGTGGAATTTGCTATCTCAGTTGGTGGATGCTGGGATAATGTGTAAGTTTAAGGAGGAGTTAGACAGATTTTTAACTGGTAATGGTTTGAGGGGTTATGGGGTGAAAGCAGGAAAATGGGGGTGGGGAGAATATCAGCCATGACCGAATGGCGAAGCAGACTTGATGGGCTAAATGGCCTAAATCTGCTCCTATACCTTCTGACCTTATGATTAATATACCAATTTGTCATAAAGTTTGTGGCTTTGTGAATTCTCCTGCAAATGTTGGCCACACAATCTCCCTATTTAGGCATCAAAGTATTAATCTGTGAAAAAATAACCTTCTGGAGTTCCCTGTCCTATCCAGTAGTTTGAGATCCCTTTTTTGTATCTCAAATTGCATTCTCAGGGAGTCAGTCTAACAAAATCCATTCCCAGATTTGAATTTCTAATTTTTTCCAGAACTATACATACTGAATTTTGATAAACCCCTGACCATTAATTCCCAAAGTCCCAAGAGAACACTGACTGAAAATGGCTCAGACCTGGACTAATGTCTCCATAACACCTGACTGACAAACCTGAAATTGCCAGAGTGGTTGCATTTGACTTGCAGCACCAATCTTCATCTGTGGTATGACCAAACTCCTGATTTACCGTGGCTGACCTTATAGACTAGAATTTAACTTGCCTTTAACTGATTTTAGCCTCCCCAAAACTATCAAGGACTGCTTCCTTTGACTTTCAGACATGGCCATTTTTTCGAAGCACATGCAATATGTTTGCTAAGTAAACTGCTGTACATGCTGTAGGTTTGATATTGATGTAGCATCCTGTTTACAGTGATATATCTATGCCCTTTACTGTTCAGCATTTCCAATTGTGACAAGCTGCTTGCCTCTGCCTCTCAAAATAAAAAGCAATGCAAGTCCCAAAAGATGACAGCTTGGCCCTAAAGAGCCTGTGTGCTAAAAAACAATGGAAGCCATAGAGGCTGGAAGCCTCCAATAAATACAACGTAAGTGTGCACTAAGAAATTAAGCGAAGAGCTATAAAGTGTATCCTGTATAGATACATGAGAAGCGTGTGCATCCCTATACCTAGCAGAAGCATGCAAGTTGTAAGTGACCATAAACTCAAGTGAAGGATTGTGAAGCAGTTGGAAAAAGACAAGTGTAATGATGTGGTGAGGCTGTGCTTGCTAAGGTCAGTTTTTGTGGATAAAGATTGGAGGAGGAACGGTGTCCATGGAGAGAGATTATCATGAAGACAAAGTTGGTTGAAGGCCTGGAAAAGCATGCAGTGAGTTGCCACTACCAGGTAACCACTTTGACTTGTTTATTGGGAATTTACACCATTGAATTTCTCAGGAAAGGGGAGGAGAATTAGAAGTAGTATGGAAATAAGGCAAATTGGGCTAATAATCGGATGTAAATGCATAGAAATAATATAGTCACTGCTTAGTAGTGAGATTCTGAAGCCATCATTTATATCTTAGAGAAAATCTGGAATACGTTTTCTCAACATCAAGAATCTAATCTTTTTTTCCCCCCTCCCCATTCTAACAATATTTTCCCCTTTGGTATGCTTTCCTTTATTTGTCAGAGCATTGAGTATAGGAATTGGGAGGTCATGCTGCAGCTGTACAAGACCTTGGTTAGGCCACTTTTGGAATATTGTGAGCAATTCTGCCTCCCTGCTATGGGAAGGATGGTGTGAAACTTGAAAGGGTTCAGTAAAGATTTACAAGGATGTTGCCAGGGATTGGAAGGTTTGAGCTGTAGGGAAGGTATGTATAGGCTGGGGCTATGTTTCCCTGGAGCATCGAAGGTTGAGCAGTGACCTTAGAGGTTTGTAAAATCATGAAGGATGTGGATAGGGTGAGTAGTCAAGGTCTTTTCCCTAGGGTAGGGGAGTCTAAAGTCAGAGGGCATAGGTTTAAGGTAAGAGGGGATAGACTTAAAAGGAACTGAGGAGGGTCAACTTTTTCACGCAGAGGGTAGTGCATGTATAAATGAACTGCCAGAAGAAGTGGTGGAGATTGGTAAAATAATAACATTTAAAAGGCATCTGGATGGGTGCATGATTAGGCAGGGTTTAGAGGCATATGAGCCAAATGCAGCGAATTGGGACAGATTAATTTAGGATATCTGGCCGGCATGGATGAATTGTACTGAAGGGTCTGTTACTTTGCTGTACATCCCTAGGAATCTATGAAAACCAGGTTTGCAGGTCTCGAACAATAAGAGGGCCAATACCGTATACATTTTGTACCTATAATAGACTGGTCTAATACACACACGCACCTTAATGCAAATTTTCTTTTTGCTAGGAAAGGTGCAGCACTGTTGAAATGTTGCAAATAATTTTATTGTATAATTGGAATGTATTTAAATGCTTCACAAACATTAAATTAATTGAAATCAATGGCTTATGTTTTTGGTCTGTGGGTAGTAGCAGACTCATCCTGTAAAGCATGCAGGAAAGTACACACAGTTTTAGGATCAGGAAAGATGTGTGCTGTCAATTGCAAGGGTTATCTACAGTTCTAGGAAAAAGTGAGGTCTGTAGATACTGGAGATCAGAGTCAAGAGTGTGTTGCTGGAAAGGCGCAGCAGCTCAGGCAGCATCCAAGAAGCAGGAGAGTCAACGTTTTGGGCCCAAAACATCAATTCTCCTTCTCCTCGGATGCTGCCTGACCTGTTGTGCTTTTCCAGGAGCACACTCTCTCGACTATAGACAGTTTTATCAGTTGTATTATATAGTATATTATAAAAATAGACACCCAATATTTTTCACATAAAATCAATCTGTTACCTTAGGAATTTGAAGAAATTAAGTAGTAGCAAAGATTTGCTGCTGCATTAGTTTTGACAAATTTAAGATCATAACCAGGACACATCATTTCCTGTTTTGTGCCTCCCCAGCCCCCATGAGGTACACAAGTGCCAAGAAAAGTACCTTCGTACATATTTTGATTTCTATAAAAGATTAGTGTTTCGCTGTTAATTAGCCTTGTAAGATTTTGTTGCTCCAAAATATTACTTACTCTTACTTATCACAGTATTTTTTTAAAATCACTAGTATGACTTTACAATTAAATAGAAGCTGTGTCACTCTCAAATACTGAGATTGTCACAAGTATTTCTTTTGTAATAACCATCTATAGTTTTTTTTGTTGCTTCTATGAGCTGACATTACTACAGCACAGTGATAAACAATGTTAACCAATACTCTCTTTCCAGTTATTCACTTTAAAAGAAGTTTTGAGGAGCCTGTCCTCTTTTTTTTTTTCATCATTATGGTTGACATTGTCTCTTTTATAGACTTTGTTTGCCGATGAATACATATATTTTGATTCATTTACCTAAATATTCCCTTTTTTGTATCTGCAGCCAAGACTGTATTAGTCGGGTACTGTTGTTTATTTTATGAACTTTTAATTTAACTTCTGACTCGCATAGATTCTTAACAAATTTGGAAACAATAGTTTTAGAAATAGTTTGCTATTCTAAATCATCTGTATTTCACTAACCTTTATTACCACATTTTCTGTAAAGTAGCTAATTCTTATGCATTTCCCATATATCCCAGCTACTGCAGGGTACTTATGAATCTTTCTTACTTTAAATTGGGGAAAATGCTTTACAGGATAATGAAAGGTAGCTACATTGCACTTTGTGTTTTGATAACCATGTGTCAAATCCATTTTAAATCTCATATTCTTTTGCCTGCTGTTATACTGCTGAAAGTCAACCAGTAAAGTGTAGAACTGGAGCCAATCTTCTCATTAAGTTATGAACATTTATTTACAAAGTTACACATGATAAACATGCATCTACTGACCTAACAATCATAGTTTCAGCCAATGTTTAGCTACAGAGACACAAAAGAATAACCAGTCAAAATCTATGATCTGTCTGCAATTAAACAAAATGAATCTACAATTAACATGTGTTCCTTTCACATTTCTAAAATCCACTTCTATTTTATTCTCTAATACAAAAGCAAAACATGAAATGCTGGAACACTGAAATAAGGACTAAAAATGGTGGAAATACTTATCAGTTCAGACAGATTTTGGGAAGAGAAACCTCTGAAGATCATCAAATCTTTAATTTGTTTAAAGGTGATGCGGTATTGTTGTAGAAAAGTCAAAAGATTGAATTTCCAAATTTTGGACTGCTCGTATTAACAAATGAGGTGTATATGTATCGTATGTGATCAAAAACAAAGCACCGGTATGAAAATTTGTCTTTTGCTTATAAAAGTGAATAAAGAAGTGTGACTGAATTATGTAACTGAAGGAAGATGAATACAAGAGTAATTTGTAGTTTGAACAAGAAAAATAGAAGTAGTGGAAGGGATTAAGATGAGGAAAATGACATCATGCGCCCGCAGTGAAGTTTTTTTATAATTATTGATACAAGACAATACTTTAATTGCTGAACAGCTTCTGTCATCTCAAAGGTATTCACAGTCATTGTTAACCCATGTTAATGCGGAAGAGAAAAGAATGATCTTGGATTAATTTTGAATCTTTTACAACTTCAGGACATCTACAGCATTTTACAAGCAATTAAGTATTTTTATGGTGTATTCACAATTGTAATGCAGGAAAACATACAGTTTAAACCCAAGGTAATCTTAATGCAGCAATGTGATAATGATCAGAACAAAAATGTTTTTAATGATGATTGAGAGATAAATATTAATCAGGATGCTGCTTTTGTTCAGAATATTGCTAATGGATCTTTTATATTTACCTGATTAGGCAGTTGGGGTCTCATTTAAACATCTCATCTGAAAGAAGACATTTCAAGAAGTGTAGCAGTCCCTCAGTATTGCATTTGAGTGTCAGCTTTGACTTTTTTCCTCACGTGCTTGAAAGGACTTCAACCAGAGCCTTGTGACTGGGAACTAAGAAAGTTGCCAGAGCCCAAGGCTAGTCAGGCAATAGATCGAGCGGCAGACAAAGAAAATGTGACTTTATGATGGCGTAACAGCATAAAATTAGAGGAATGGCAAAGCTCTGATATGGGGTGAACCTACAGAGTTGCAAAAGGATTGAGATTGAGTCAATTGTCAATGAACCAAAGCTTTATCTGACAATTCTGCAGCTAGAATCCATACATATTTATATCAAGATATTTAGTAAGTTATTTTGTTGTATTATGAAGTTCTAAAATAAATAAGACAGTAGGTCAGAGAGACAAGCAGTGAGTGAAAAATAGGAAAAAATACTTGCTATGTGGTCCCCCTTCATTCACCCATCAAGGCAGATCTTTCCAGGATTCAAAAACAGGGATTGCTAGAGAAACTCAGCAGGTCTGGAAGCACCTGTGGCGTGAAAGCAGACCTATCAGAAATGTTAAGTCTTGTTTTCTCTTCACAGATGAGGCCAGACCTGTTGAGTATCTCCAGCAATTTCTGTTTTTGTTTGGTTTCTAGCATTGCAGTTCTTCATTTTATCTTTCCAGGATTCCTCCCTTCCTGGCTCGGAGCTCCATTTTTCTTTCTCTTTTCAACCCATCACCTTGATCTCGTTCTAACTAAATTAGTGGTCATCTAACGTCCTTTTCTGATCCCATTCTAGATGTCATAATTGTTTGTTCATTTAATTGTTTATCACATTATTACAGCATTTTCGACAATTCTTTTCCCACCAAAGTTTCTGAATGATCCTGATAAATTCATGATTTGGAGATGCCGGTGCTGGACTGGGGTGTACAAAGTTAAAAATCACACAACACCAGGTTATAGTCCAACAGGTTTAATTGGAAGCACACTAGCTTTCAGAACGACGCTCTTTCATCAGGTGATAGTGGAGGGCTCTATTTGTACTTGCAGAGTTACATTGTACTTTGCTCAAAAACTGCATGAATTTATGTAAAACTCCATTATCTCTCTTTTTAGATTAGAATCAATCTAAACATCATGGCATAGACTGAGAACACAGGGGGCCAACACCTTCAACATATTGTCTAGCTATCACTATTGTTAACAGCTAACCCGAGAATGCAACTTTAAAAAAAAGGTTTTGTGACTTACACATGAAAGAAGTGAAACTATCACTGTATTCTAACAGATGAAAGGCTTGACAGACAATCAATTTTTCAATGTATAATTTCAGTTACATCACACTGTAAATTATTTCTATAAATTCTGTTACGTTCAAACCCTCCACTATCACCTGATGAAGGAGCGTCGCTCTGAAAGCTAGTGTGCTTCCAATTAAACCTGTTGTACTATAACCTCTTGTTGTGTGATTTTTAACTTTGACAAATTCATGCCAGTCATTCCCATAATTGTGTTTGAATCTGTACGATCAATTGTTGATCACTACTGTTTCTCTGAAACTTAGCTAACTAAATTCAGAAATCGTGCCCCTTCAGTTTATCCCTGTGATTCCTCATTACTCGGTAATTTGACACACCACCCTTCTTTAAAGATTTCCTTGCATTTTTTAGCTCACTGGGATTACAGTACTGTCCATCAGTTTCACATCTGCCTACCTGATTGTAGCCAGAGTATATACTGCAAGAACTTCTCTTTTCATCTCAACATAATTACCTCTGCTACTTTTCTAAGGATCTTTCCTTGTTCCTTAACTCCTTTTCTTTTACATTGTTAGCAACATCAGCCAGTGATGTAGAATCAGCTTCTCTAATTAGACAGATGACAGATAGATAGTTTACTTGCATATTACTTTCCTTAACCTTTCCAGTGCATCTTATTGTCAGACTTCCTGTCTGATGTCTAATTGGAAATGACTATAATTTCTTCTAGTTAAACATTGATAAGACTATCGCAAGCTCTTTACCTTTGGAACTAATTCCACAACTCTCTCTGTCACTGTCTCAGTCAGAACCAGGCTGTTTGCAATCTTGCCTTCTTATTTGATCCAAAGCCAAGGTCCTGACTCAATTTGTTCTCCATCAAAAAGCCTCCCAACTTTCTTCTTAATATTAATTGTTTTTGCCCCTATATGAGCCTGTGGTCCCTCTGATCATCCAGTGTCTTTAATGACCTGCATGGATTTTCAGTTCTCTTTGACTGTCAATTTAAAATTCTCACAATTATGTTTAAATCTTATCCCGGATTTGCTTTCCTATCCCTTTAATTTCCTTCAAACCCACAACCCCAAACTTCTAAATTCTTAATTTCTCTGACTCTGGTCTTGTATACTTTTCCCCATCACGAGCAGCTACATTGTCAGCATTCTACACACCATGCTTTGGAATTTCCTCCATAAAATTCTTTGCTTTATCTTTTAAACCCCTTTCTGTTTAAAACTTTTTGCCAGGCTTTCAGACAATTCTCTACATAACTCTCTTTTTATAACAGCATCCATTTTTTGCCTGTTTTCACCTCTGTGAAGCACCTGGAAATCCTTTACTTTCTACATTAAAGCCAGTATATAAATTTAAGTTATTGTATTGAAATATTGTGCTCTAAAATTAAGGATTATTTTGTGACATCATCAAATCTACTCAAATTTTGCCTGTGTGGTGGACTAGAATACTGTATAATGTCGTATTGGTGCTAATGTTTCCCAGAGACAAGATTTTCTCAAGGGATGAAAGGCCATTTCAATTAAGGGTGTGGTGTTATGGGCTTCTAAATCAGGCTTGAACATTGTGCAGAATAAAAAAAGTGTTAATTAACACCGTATACTTCCTCATCATAATTCCCCCCATAGCTTTTGTTTTCTCATGCAAACGACAAAATGCTTTCTTATTCATATTCCTTCAGTAACCTCACAACCTCAGTTACACTTCTTTTTTTCACTTCTATAGCTAAAGGCAAATTTTCATATATGTGCGTTGATTTTGATCCATAAAAGACATAATCACCTCATTTGGTATTCAAAGTTTGTGAGAAGATTTGTAGCTCGTTGTTGTGGTTCTGTTCGCCGAGCTGGGAATTTGTGTTGCAGACGTTTTGTCCCCTGTCTAGGTGATATCCTCAGTGCTTGGGAGCCTCCTGTGAAGCGCTTCTGTGATCTTTCCTCCGGCATTTATAGTGGTTTGAATCTGTCGCTTCCGGTTGTCAGTTCCAGCTGTCTGTTGCAGTGGCCGTGCAGTTGCAACGGACAGCTGGAACTGACAACTGGAAGCGACAGATTCAAACCACTATAAATGCCAGAGGAAAGATCACAGAAGCGCTTCACAGGAGGCTCCCAAGCACTGAGGATGTCACCTAGACAGGGGACGAAACGTCTGCAACACAAATTCCCAGCTCGGCGAACAGAACCACAACAACCTAATTTGATAATATTAACAGTCCAAAATTTGGAAATCCAATCTATTGACATTTTCATGTCATTACCCATATCACCTTAAAAGAAAATTAAAGGACATCGAATATAGGAAACAGTGGAAGAATGACTCACATAATGTGTACTGTAAAAGCCCTGCCTTCAGATCAGAAAAGCAAGAATTTTCATCTGTCACGTCTCCCATGATTCTTAATGCTCCCACAGTAAAGAGCACAGAAGCATTCAACCCATTGAGCCTACTCCACCATTCAACTTCCACTATGGGGCAGCATGGTGGCTCAGTGGTTAGCACTGCTGCCTCCCAGCAGTAGGAACCTGGGTTTGATTCCAGCCTTTCTGTGGGGAGTTTACGCATTCTCCCTGTGTCTGCGTTGGCTTCCTACAGTCCAAACATGGGGGTTAGCTGGATTGGCCATGCTAAATGGTTCTTAGTGTCCAGAGATGTGCATTTCAGGTAGGTTAGCCAAGGGAAATGGAGGGATAAGGTAGAATGGAATCCTCTTCAAAGGGGGCAGGATTGTCTGAAAGGCCTCGTTCCACACTGTGGGGATTCAGTATGATCATGGCTCATCATCCACTTCCAATGTCTTTTTTTCCCCAACATTATCTGCCTACTTTTACATCATTGATATTTAGGAACCCATCAATCTCTATTTTGAACATACTTAATGCTGGGACTCCACACTTCTCTGGGATAGACAATTGCAAATATTCTCAAAACTCTGAGTAAAAATATTGGCTTCAGTTTTGTCCTAAATGGCTTCCCTGTTATTTTGAAATTATGCCCTCAGTTCTCCCCTCCAGGGCAAACAACTTGACCAGAAAAAAGAGAGGTGTGGGAGAGTTACAAGCAGCTGGGATCAAGGGAATTTCTGGAGGTTTACTGAAGAAGGAAATCGGGGTGGTGAAAAGGGGGCACAAGTTAGGATTCACCCCAATCTTCTCAACCAAGGCTAAGAGGTACTTTAAGTATATTAAAGGAAAAAGAATAACTGAGAGAATAGGGACCCTCAAAGACCAAAGTGAACACATATGTGTAGAACCACAGGAGATGGATGAGGTTCTCAATAAATATTTTGCCTCTGTGCTTACCGTGGAAAAAGACATGAAGACTTGAACTTGAGGAAGTTAGTGGTGATAGCTTGGAGACTGTTCACATCACATTAGAGGTGATGTTGGATGTATTAGAATGTATGAAGGTGGATAAATCTCCTGATCCTGACCAGTTATATCCAAGAACACTGCAAGAGGCTAGAGAAGAAATTACAGGTGCCCTAGCTGATGTTTTTGCATCATCGTTAGCTAGGGGTGAGGTCGTAGAAGACTGGAGAGTAGTGAATGTTGTGCCATTATTCAAGAAAGGCTACAAAGAAAAGCCTGGGAATTATAGACCTGTAAGCTTAACATCTGTGGTGAGTAAGCTACTTCAGAACATTCTGACATAAGATATACATGCATTTGGAAAGACAGTGTTTGCTTAGGAGTAATCAGCATGGCTTTGAGTGAGAGATCATGCCTCACAAATTTGTTAGAGTTCTTTGAAGTGACCAGGAAGGTTAACGAGGGCAGGGTAGTTGACATAGTCTATATGGATTTCAGTAAGACCTTTGATAAGATTCCACAATTAGGCTCTTCTTGAAGGTTAGATTGCATGGAGCTGGAAAATTGGATACAAAATTAGCTTGATGGTAAGAAGCAGAGGCTAATAGTGGAAGGATGCTTGTCAGACTGGAGGCCTGTGACTAGTGGAGTGCCTCAGGAGTCTGTTCTGGGCTAACTATTGTTTTGTTATTTATGTCAATGATTTGGATGAGAATTTACAAGGCTTGATTAGTAAATTCACTGATGACACTAAAGTAGGTGGTATCGTGGACAGTGAGGAAGGTTATAGAAATTGCAGCAGGACCTTGATCAGCTGAGGAAGTGGGCCAAGAAATGGCAAGTGGAGTTTGATATAGATAAGTGTGAATTTTGGAAAGTCAAATCAAAGTAGGAGTTTCATGGTGAATGGTAGCACCTTGAGTATAGTGGAACAGAGAGATCTTATGATTCATGTTCACAGTTCTCTGAAAGTGGAGTCACAGGTGGACAGAGCAGTGAAGAAGACTTTTAGCACACTGGCCTTTATTAGTCAGGACATTGAGTATAGAAGTTGGGAAGTTATGTTGCAGTTATGCAGGATGTACGTGAGGCAGCACTTGGAGTATTGTGTTCATTTTAGGTCATTTTTGTTATAGGAAGGATTTTATTAAACTGAAAGGAGTGCAGAAGAAACTGACCAGAATGTTGCCTGGACTCGATTGTCTGAGTTTTATAGCGAGAACTTGGACAAGTTCGGACTTTTTTCTTAAGAGCGTAGGATACTGAGGGGGGTTCTTTATAAAGGTGATTAAGATTTCATGAGAGGCATGGATAGGGTCAATGCACTCAGACTTTTTCCCAGAGCTGGTGAATCGAGGACTCGAGGGCACCAGTTTAAGGTTAGAGGGGAAGGAATAAAAGGGAACCCGAGGGGCAACCTTTTTACACAGAGGGTGGCATGCGTATGGAATGAGTTGCCAGTGGAAGTGGTTGAGGCGGGTACATTAACAACATTTAAAAAGACATTTGAACAAATACATGGATAGGAACGGATCAGAAGGATATGGGCCAAGTGCAGGGGAATGGGGTTAGCATGGATGGACATCTTGGTCAGCATGGACCAGTTTGGACCAAAGGGCCTGTCTCCATTCTGTAGGATGCTATGACTCTACTTTATCCACATCTATCCTATTCGATGGTAAAATTTCAATGAGATCACCTTATTCTTCAAATACAATAACTTATTTATGGAGGACAACCCAAGGTCCTTCGTATGTCGATATTTTCTAATCTCTTAACATGATTTGGCTTATTTATTACCATGTGTATTTTGTTACCAAAAAAAAGTGAAAAGTATTGTGTAGTGTTGCTACTTTCTGGCGCCATCTTAAAACACAGAGAAATAAACAAAACATTTCATATGCAGGCAGAAAAGTAAAGAAGTGGTGTTCAAATTTACAATCTTCCTTGTTAAGTGCCTGGTGGCCAGGCACAAGTTCCCTCCAAGCTTGAGTAAAAGTTGCCACTTTTCGGCACCATCTCTCCTCCACTGATGCTCTTGCCACTATAACTCCATGCTGGACCTTGCCAGTTCAGATGCCACCAATACCAGAAAGTACCATACCGGCTTAAATTTGATTCTGCCGCCGCCATGAGTCTGCTTCTGGCCCACCTTGCCAATGCAGATACTGCCGTTGCTCAAGTTTTCATACTGGGCCCAAGCCTGCCTCTGCCATAGCAGCCATGAGTCAGCACTAGGACCACCTCATTGATGCAGAAGCTGCTGGAAGCCAAACCCACAGCTGCCACTGGCTTCACTCGCAGCCACTGAAGCTGTCGGCATGATCGAGCTTTTCAACAAGAGATTAGTAAAATAAAAGAAGAAATGAAAAAGCAATGAGAAAAAAAAATCTTCCTATGAAGGTGGAGAAACTCAATTTTTGTCATTATATATTCCATCTGCCATGTTCTTGCCCACTCACTACATCTGTCCAAATCGTCTTGAAATTGTTTTGCATCTTCCTCATGGTGCATGTTCCCATTTAGTTCTGAGCTTGAAAATATTACATCTGGTCCCCTTAACAAAATCATTGTGATCAGCTGGTGCCCCCAAGAACTGAATTTTGCTGTACTCTACTAGTCATAGCCTAGCAACATGAAAATTACCCATTTATTCTTCTTGTCTGTTTTGTGCCTATTAGGCAATCCTTTATCCATGCCAGTACTTCTGTCGCATGTACTTTAATTTGCTAACCAACCTGCAATGGAGAGTTTTATTAAAAATCTTCTGAAAATCCAGGCCTCAGTACATTCACTTATTCCACTTTTTCTTAATTGTGTTAGTAGCATCCTCAAAAAAATCTCCCAACAGATTCTTGAAGGATAATTTCTCATTCACAAATCCTTGCAGTCTATACTCAATCACATCATTATTAACCAAGTATCCATTTATATTATACCTTTTGTAATCAATTGTAGTATTGATATGAGACTAGTAAGTTTTTGATTCCCTGTTTTCTTTCTCCCTTCCTTCTTAAATAGTGGAGTGGCATTTGCTACCTTTCAATCTATTGATTCCATAGAATTTTGAAAAAATATCGCCAATGCATCCATTATCTCCATAACAAATTGACCAGCAAGATGGCATGATTTGTTGTGGTAAATACATATGTACATGAAAACAGTACAGGAAACTATTAGTACTTGAAACTTCTTTTCTCTATAATACATTGTGATGTATACTGTATATGAGCAGGACTCCCCTACACATTTCTCTATTTTCAATGAGAACTATTTCATATATATGCACAATCTTAAGGGAAACAATGTGTCACCTGAAGCTTGCAAATTTAATGATTGTTGTTTGTGTTAACCACTGCTTCTTGCTAACATTATGCTATTTAAACCTTTCCGATTGCATTTGTAATATGATAATTGCACCTGTGCCAGGCAGTATTACTCTGCACTAGGAAAATGTGGTTTTGGTGAGATTGCAATTTCGATTTGTGCTTTGCTAACGAGATGCAGATCAGAGATGCATACATAACTTTTTATATAACAGATTTTGAAACCTGATATTCTATCTAATGAGGGCATGAGGTGGGAGAAGAGATTTGTAAAAGTAACTGTTACCAGCAGACCTGGAATTGTGTCACAAGCGTCACCATTCTTCCCTCTGGAGTTCAGTCACTCCCCAATTCTCGATTTATATGAGAGATATCTATGTGAGGCTCACACATTAGACTAGAGACCAGATCACAGAATCAACTCTAGAAGCATTAGTAATCCACACACTGCATGGCATTTAGAGAAAAACCTCACAAAATAACTGCTTAATTTAGAAATGTGGAAATTATATTGCCCTGCACTGGTGTAGTGCTTACGCTATAAATACAATCTTATTTTCATGGGCAGTGCCTCCTGATAATCTTCTGAACAGTCTTCCCTAGAATCAGGGAATGTGCCTGAGGACTAGGGAATTACGCCTGTTCAAAAACTAATATGCCTTGCAATCGCTGATCAATTCATCATTTAGGGGTAAGGAAGCTTCTAAAACCAATTATTTGAATAAAATTAGTAATCACCTGGGAAAAAAGTGAGTTGTTTAGCTAGAGGAGAAATTGTGTTTTACTAACCTGTTGGAGTTTCTTGAAATAACAGAGGCAACTAGGGTAATGCTGTTGACGTAGTGCACACAAAGTTTCAAAGGCTTTCAGTACAATGCCATCTACCAGTTTTCTGAGAAAAGTTGTAGCTCAAGGAATAAAAGAACAATAGCAACATTGATACAAAATTGGCTGAGTTATTAGAAACAGTGCGTAATGGTCAATGGATATTTTTCAGGCTGCAGAAAGGTTTGAATTAGAGATCCATAGGAGTCACCACTGAGACTCTTGCTTTTCTTGATATATTTAATGCTGTAGATTTTGGTGTGCAGGAAAGTATTTCAAATTTTGAAGATGATATAGAACTTGAACAGATTATAAACTGTTAGAAGGATAGTGTAGAACTCCAAAAGATCATAGACGTTGGTAGAGTGGACAGATAGGTGGTAGATAAAGTTCAATACAGAATAAGTGTGAGGTGATGCATTTTGGTTGGAGAACATGGTTAGCCGACATAAAATACTGGGTACAACGTTTAAGGTAGTTCAAGAGCTGAGGATTTGGGTGCATATGTGCATAGATCATTGAGTGCAGGTGGAGAGCCATTAGTAAAGCATTCAGAATCCTGGGCTGAATTAAAATAGGTAAAGAGTGCAAGAGCAAGGAGGCTACGCTGACCTTATACAAAATACTTGTTAGACCTCAGCTGGAGTATTGTGTACAGTCTGGGGACCACAACATAGGAAGGAAGCAACAAACTGGGGAGAATGCAGAAAAAGATTGACAAAAATGGTTCCAGGGATGAAAAACTTCAGTTATGAGAATGGAATGGTGAGATTGGAACTGCCCTATTTGGGAGAGCACAAGGCTAAGGTGAGGTCTGTTGCGAGTTTTCAAAATCATAAGAGGTCTGGCTAGCATAGTTAGGGAATAGCCATTTCTACATGTAAATGGGTTAAGAATGAGTGGGCACAGATTTAAAGTGATTTGCGAATGTAGCAAATGTAATGTGACAAAATCTTTTGGGTTCAGGTTTGGAATTGTGGTTTATGTTTGGGATTGTTACCATACTATAGCTTCAAGAAGTGTATTTTGTCCTTTTTGAGGAAAGATTGAGATGCAGGTGATGAGCAGTCTGCTCAAAGCCAATAATAAGAACATAAGAAGTAGGAGCAGGAGTTGGCCTTCGGGACCTTCGAGCCTGCTCTGCCATTCAATAAAATCACAGCTGATCTTTTTGTGGCCTCAACTCCACTTACCCACCCTCTCAACATAACCCTTAATTCCTTTACTGTTCAAAAATTATGTATCTTAGCTTTAAAAACATTTGCTGAGGAAGCCTCGACCCCTTCATTGGACAGATCAACAGATTGTGAGGACTTGGGTTGTTTTTTGGAACAGGTAGAAGCAGCCTGAATGGGTGGGGTCAAACTCCCACAGAACTAGGATTCATAGTTTTAGTATTCTGCAGTTGCTGGGGTCTTGATGCTGGATGTGGAAGCTCTTATTCCTATCTCTGTCACAGCAAAAAGCTAGGGTTCTCTTCCTGCTACTAGAATTGCATGTGAGACAAACTGTTTTCCAAAATTTGCCCTCGCCATGGGTATACTACTGGAACAGTATTGGAACAGTTAATTAGTGATATTTATTATATATAATTTTGTTAACCACAGATAGAGATACAGTTAAGCTAATTCTTTTGTCTGTATTTTAACTGTAGTATGAAAAATTAAACATCTTTTGCTTAAAGACAAGTACTTAAAGACTTGCTTAAAGACTAATCGAATTGCATCCAGAATGCAACGGCTTACACTTACCTTTTAAAATAAAGAAAAGTTAGGGTTTGGGCTATCTTCTTTAATATATTTTGAGGAGGGTTGTTCTGGTCCATAATAGGGATGCACTGCCTGGAATTGTAGTGGAGGCAGAGTAAGGTGAGGAATTCAACAGGGCATTGTTTCTAATCAAATAATGATCTAATGTACAAAGGTATCAGGAAAAGGCAGACAAATGGCACAATGTCATAATACTTGTTGAAGAGCCAGTGCAGGCATGATAAGCTGAATGGCTTTGTTCTTCATCATTGTAATTCTGAGAGTTCACACTTGTTAGGTTTTATGCCAATATGAATCATTTCTGTACGTTGATGGTCAACAGTATGCTATACCCCACTAACTTCAGCAAAGGTTTCTTTTCTGTCTGATTTAAACTTTCTTTAAAGGATCAATGCATTGAGACAGTAGTAGAATTCACATTGGAGTAATAGGTTATGGTTTCACTCTTCCTCAAACCCCAATCTCAGCATTTTAGGAGGGAAAATTAGAACAGGGGAATTGTTGAATTAAATTAGTACCTGGCCATTGTTCTGAAGGCTGACCTGGTGAAAGCTGGGTTTGGGTTTTGAGAAAATCAAACCTTTTTCTGATAGAGGTTGTCAATAGGCAAGACTATCCATCAGAGGTACAGCGATAAGTTAACTGTATATAATGTGTACATATAATATTGCAATGAAGGATTACTACCAACACACCTGACCTCCAATATAATACTTTCAAATTGGTGGGCAATGTTGTCAAAAGGAGACTTGGTCAAAAGGAATTACAATGTTATAGAAACTTTGGTTGAGAAAATGTACAAGTAGACTATTCAAGCTGCATAAATGATCTTGAAATTGCACTGTTGATCTCCTGAGATTGTGTAGGTGACCCCAGTGGACAGAGTTGTGTTTTGTTACTATGGGTGTTACCAGGGAGATTGTGTGACTACGAGGGGAGGAGGTGAACCCAAGCTGAAAGTGTAACAGAGTTGGTTAGAAGGTTTGCTAAAATGTAACTTTTGTTCCATTAGTTTGTGGTTGCAGAGTGGTGATTGGCAGAAAATTGGAACACTGTGAGAATGTTACCGTGACGCCATATAAAACATGCATTAACAATTTAACGTTTTGACACTTCTTGCATAGGCATTAGTAAAATTTTTCATACAATACACAGTATTTACATTTTTAAAAACCTGTGAAAGCCATGTTTGCTGAATTGAGTATTTTATGTGAAATTATAAAGTAACAATGAATTCATTTTTGCATATAATCTGCTGTATTTTGTAGTCAAAAGCTTTTGGGAAATTAACCATTAGGAGAAAGTGAGGACTGCAGATGCTGGAGATCAGAGCTTACAAATGTGTTGCTGGAAAAGCGCAGCAGGTCAGGCAGCATCAAAGGAACAGGAGAATCGACGTTTCGGGCATAAGCCCTTCTTCAGGAAATTAATCATTACCCATTTAGTGTGAAATTTGTCACTTACAAGGAATATGTGCAAATTGTGTTAGAACCAAGACATGATACTAAACCTGCACTATTTTATTGTCCGATACATCCGACCTGCTATCCCAAGCACTTGGAACTTGAAGCTCAGATAATTCAGTTATTCACTCGGTTTAACAGTTAGTCTTGTTTGAATCTTGTGATTTACCTTGCTGAGGATAAATTGTAAATCAGAGTGCACCACATGGAAAAAGTACTGAGGGTAACAAGGTATTCATGTACTGTATTCATGCCGTGGATTTTAATATCCATCACCAGTTATTGGTAATATCACCGCTGCCTGAACTGGCCAAGTCTTGAAGGATTATCTGCCAGACTGCAATACAGCAGGGTACTAAAAATTGAAATGCCTAGTTGATCTTGTTCATTTACAATGTACTTGTCATAGATGCATCATTTGATGGCAGTATTAATAAAAGGTGTATTAAAAAGGCATATGGTGTGTTCGCTTTTATTCGTAGAGGGATTGAGTTTTGGAGCCATGAGGTCATGTTGCAGCTGTACAAAACTCTGGTGCGGTCGCACTTGGAGTATTGCATACAGTTCTGGTCACCACATTTATAGGAAGGATATGGAATCTTGGGAAAGGGTTCAGAGGAGTTTTACTAGAATGTTGCCTGGTACAGGGAAGGTCTTAGGAGGAAAGGCTGAGAGACTTGAGGCTGTTTTCATTAGAGAAGAAGGTTGAGAGGTGACTTAATTGAGACATACAAGGTAATCAGAGGGTTAGATAGCATGGACAGTGAGAGCCTTTTTCCTTGGATAGTGATGGCTAGCACAAGGGGACATATCTTTAAATTGAGGGGTGATATAGGACAGATATCAGGTAGTTTCTTTACTCAGAGTAGTACGGGCATGGAAACAGTAGTAGACTCGCCAACTTTAGGAGCATTTAAATGATTATTGGATAAACATATGGATGAAAATTGAATAGTGTAGGTTAGATGGGCTTCAGATTGGTTTCACAGGTCGGCGCAACAACGAAGGCCTAAGGACCTAGACTGCAAGTGACCAGGCCTTGTGCAAATGAAGCAGCTTCTTCAAACTGAGGACACCTTTAATTATATTGTGTAGCACTATTCACTATGCTAAATGGGACAGATTCAGAACATATCCATCAGTTGAAAACTAAGAGTCCAAGCAATGGTGTAGGCCTCCAACAGCAGCAAAAGGATTGTATTCAGCCACAGTCTACAACCTCATAGAGTCATGGCCTGGTATATCCCTCACTGCCATAACCATCAACTCAGAGGGACAATCACAGTTCAAGAAACTACAGATTCCCTCTTGTGTTGTAAATATCTATGATTCTATCTTAAATATCAAAAATACTCTAGTTTTCAATCTTTTCATAACTTTCTCTCCTTGAGTATGTATGCTTCCATTGTTCTCTAACCATGGATGTTCCACACAGGTAGAGGACAACTGGGACTTGCCATGAGGTTGCTGTTGCTCAACACTAAATTTGGGTAATGGATCATCACTGGTAGAGGTAAATAAAAACCAAGGCTGGGACTATCTGACAGCTTGACAGTTGTTATTTCCAGTTTAGATGGGAATTTCACATTGGGACCCAGTGGAATCCTCGTCGTAGCAACCTTCAAAAGAATTGCCCAGAAAATTTTAAGATTCTGTTGGACAATTCCTCCATGCCTGAAACCCTCCAAAAGTCTCCATTGAAATTGAACAATTTGGAGAATTGTGATGAAATTAAGTAGGTAGTTCCTCAGGAAATGTTAGACTATTAAATACGTGCTCTAACTCGTAGTAACTATTCAACTGACCTTATATTTAGCTTACAAAACCCCACTATACATCCACCAACCACTTGCATCTCCCAGACATACTCTGAACTTCCCCTTCTATATGTGACGACCTCTATTCCACCGCTGAAGATCTTTCTCTGTCACCAGACCATGATCCCCTTTCCCTCACTCACACCCAGCTCCCTTCCTCCACCATGGGGGACTCTTACCCACCTCACAATAAAACCCCTTTCCCCAAAATCCAAACATCTGTGCATCTCTTGCTTTGCACCTTTGACCTTTGTCCCCCATTGCGACCACACTCTTTCCCACCGCCTTCTTTAATCTATACAAAACCTTGCTCTCTCCCCAAAATCAACACTCGCCCTCTGCAACCCCCATCACCTGGACCCAATGTCTCCCTTCTATCCTAGCCTAAACACCGCATCACTCACCAAGCTCCTTTGCATTCGAGCACCAGCATTCCCTCTAATTTTATTTTGTGGCCTCCAAGGTTTGTACAGGCCAGTGACTTCCGGAATTGGAAGCCAATGCTGTGATCAGCATGCCAATACCAATCCACATGAATGCACGTGCAGCCATGCAACTTGGAGGGAAAGTTGCCGAACATCCTATCACTTGTCATCCTACCCCTTTCCCACCTGGCAGTGTAACCACCTGGTATCCTTATCTTTACTCATCTGGCATACTCTCACTGGCACCCTAAATACTACCTAGCTGACACTACTTACTGGCACTCCCTCCTCCCCATATCTGGAACCTACCCTCCCAGGACTTTAATAACACAATTATCTATGTACTTAAAATGTAAAAACAGCTGTCAGAATCGCTATCTGGACCTTCATATTTCAGAGTGCAACAGCTGACTGCTATGAAAAGGTTGCGTTGTTTGTCTTCCTCTACAGTTATGCATCACACATTCTGTTGTAATGAGAAGTACGGCTCACAGTTTTGTGGGCACCCTGGTCGGAATCTCCTCAGAAATGTGGAGCTCCTTTTAATTGGAAGGAACTGGCAGTGTGTCAAACTGTGAGATTGCCATTCCTTGAAAATCTGGCTGAATGTACTGGCTAAATTCAGCAGATCTAGCAGTATCTGTACAAAGAGAAACATCATTCTTATTTAGATTTTGATGCACAACAAAAGGCTTTGACAAAACATGTTTTTTCAATGGGACTCCAGTTCTACCAAATGACTACTTGTTCCCTATATGTGAGCTGTAGTTGAGACCAAGATAGAGCTCAAATAAGACACCTTTCATAGTGCAACAGCCTATTCATATTTACTGTATAAAGCTGCATATAATGTTTAATCCCTTGCATAAGTCATCAGACTACTTTCTGCAACTTTGGAACTGACCCCATCGCCATAGTTGCAGAGGGTTGGAGAAGGTCAATTGTTCTGCAGCTTTAGAGAGATCTTGCAATGGAGTACATTACTGCTAAGGTTATAGCTAACATGTTTGTCATCCATATTTCCATCAGGAGAGTGAGGTGGAAGACTTACTGAATGGGGAAGATATATTTTTGAAAATTTTGACTAGCATTACCAGAATATGAAAATTCTTAAGTGTATTGTGTATGCAAAGAGTTAAACAAACCATTAGATCGCATGTGAGTTCACAACACCTGCTGCATTCTGGAACAACGTGTTTCTCGGTTTGGGTCCAAATGGAAATTCAATTGCTCTCATCACCTACAGGAATCGCTGTTATTTAATTGTCAGATTACTGTGCTAGCCCAGCCTGTACCTCTCCAGAGGGAAGTTACTTAGGGAATGTGGTGATGTAATTGGGCAGGTGTGTCACAGCTAGTTGTAAATTAATGTTGGAAGTTGTTGCTTTTATGTCTATGATGTGTGTGTGAGCCTGTTAACTGGGTAGCAATACAAAAGTAAGATACTGCAGATGCTGGAAGCTTGAAATGAAAACTGAAGTGATGGGAAAAACTCCCAGGTCAGGCAACATATTTGGAGAAAAACAGTGATTTTTTCAGGTTGATGACCTTTCATTGTGTTCTGAAGAAATGTCATA
This sequence comes from Chiloscyllium punctatum, assembly GCF_047496795.1. Taxonomy (NCBI): domain Eukaryota; kingdom Metazoa; phylum Chordata; class Chondrichthyes; order Orectolobiformes; family Hemiscylliidae; genus Chiloscyllium; species Chiloscyllium punctatum. The sequence continues at coordinate 14,219,551 of NC_092754.1, forward strand.
GCATCCGAGCTGTTGACTCTGCTTTCTCTCCGCAGATGCTGCTAGATGACGGAGTTTCTCCAGCAATTTGTTTTTATTTTATATTTGGACAGTGTTTGAGTAGAAATTACACATTGGAATGTAAATGTGGAATGGTGAACTGGCTCAAAAGTGGTATAAGTTCGATATATTTCTTGCAGCACAATGCATAAACTGGAGGGAAGACACTCTTCAAATACTGCTATGGTATCTTTTAATATTTACCTCAGTACAGAGGATCAGCATTTGATACTTCATCTGAGGTACACTTCTGACAATACAGCACTTGCTCAATGTGGCATTGATCCATCAGTCTAAAATATACATTACTGTTTTAGCCTGTTACTTGTATGTCAAAGGCCTAGCATATGACTAGCTTGGCCAAGTTAACCACTTTTGTTTTACGAAATGTAAAAGTTTAATCTATCCAGTCATTCAAACTGATTAGTACTGATTGGAAAGGGAGGATTAGGGGAGAAATGTTTGACTTTGAGATGTACCTGAGGTTGGTTTTGGGTGAGAAATGAAAACTGGAGGTATACTGCTGTGTTGGAAGGCAGTTTCAACCTGTTGTGTTTAACTGAAGTACACTGTATTCCTAACTTACAACACCCTTAGGAGAGTTGGGTTTTCTTTTAATATAAAGCTAATCAATTAATTGAAGTGATAGTTTACCTGAAATCAAGTCAATGTGATTGAGTGCTGCCTGACATTTATGTTACTGATATTTAACTGTATCACCAGATAGTGGGCAATATCTGTCGCCAACAGTTAGGATATCAAATGTCACTGATCTCCAATGATGCCTCCTCTTACAAGCAACATGACTTGGCGAAGCACACTTCTAATTCTGTCCCTCTTCCAAATGTTCAGTGATTTCATCTCCTGTAATAAGGATAAGAACAGACCATTGAATAATGGATAATGCCTTGGTATATCTTCACCTGATGGAGGCACTGTGTGTGCTGATCTGAGTTGATTATCAAGGAGAGGTATGAATCTCCAGAAAGATGAATATCAGTGATGAAAGAATAAATGGGATTTTGAAAAAGTTCATAAAAAGAGAGAAGTAAGTATACATTCATGTCAAGTGGGCACATGAGTGACTTCATGGAGTCAGCATAACAGGACAAGTAAGGGAACCAAAATGATGTAGACAACAATGTGCAACTGTATTTGCCTTTCCTGACCTGGTTAGATAATTAAAATACTTTCTGCTTTGAATTTTGGAGGACATTGTGTTTATGCTGCTGCTACCCTGAACCACTTCCAACACATCTTTGAGTCAGCAATAGGTTTCTTCAATTGCGAAGAAAAATGAAACCTCTCCATCTCTTCGTAGCTCATAGCAACACATTTTTCAATAAGACATTTTTATAGCAGGGCACAGCTCTTGAACATCTCCGTTCCCTGTTGAGTTATTTTTCTCTGCTTTCAATAATCAGCTCCTGCAACTTCCATTTTGGGTTGTCCATGGTGGAGTTAAGATTACATCATGCTTATCCTCATCACGCCTCTGCCGTATAATCAGCAGCAAATATAGAAATAATATGACAAATGAGATGGCTGAATTCAAGAGCAGAACTTGCTTCCTGTTTCCCATGTAGTAAAGTACCTCCTCGCATCACTGAGTTGATAGCATTGTAATCATTTCCAATTCTGTGTTAGCTGTGATGTTTGGACGTGCAACAGTGTTCTATCTTGGAGAGAAATGATACAATCATCTGTTCACTGGTCATCAATCTTATTGTCTTCATTGAAACAGTTTTTCTCAAATAGCGTCATTGTCTCAGATTTTGTTTTTAATCATATATGGAATATGGGTATTGCTGGTTGGGCCAGCCATCGCTAATTGCCAGTGGGAGTTAGGAATAAGTATATGAACATAGAAATTAGGAATGGGAGTAGACAATTCAGTCTTTCGAGCCCATTCAGACATATAACATGGTCATGGTTGATCTTATCCTGCTCTCAGCTTCACTCTCCTGTCTAGTCCCCAAAGCCCTTTGTCCCCAAATCTGCTTTTCGTTGGGAGCATACCTATTTTTTTCGTGAATCTGTTCATTAATTTTCCTTCCACTGCACTCTGGGGCAGTGAGTTCCATAGATTCGAAATTCTCTGGGAGAAGTTTCTCCTCATCTCAGTTTTGAACCTACCTCCTCTCACTCTGTATCTCTAACCTGTAGTTCTAGACTGCCCTGCACAGGGGAACATATGTTCAACATCCATCTTATCAATTCTCTTTAGCATTTTATTTATCCCAATCAGGTCCCCTCTTGTTCTTCTAAGCTCCAGCAAGTACAAACACAAGCTATTCAACCATTCCTTATACAACAGTCCTTCAGCCCTGGAATCAATCTGGTGAACCTCATCTGGATTACATCCAGTGCCACGACATCCATTCTCAAGTAAGGAGACCAAAACTGGATGTACACCAGGTGCGATCTGTTATCGCTGAACTGGCAATAAATACCAATATTCCATTTACCTTTCTTATTATATGCTGCACCTTCATGCCCAGGTTCTGCAATTCACCCAGATCACTCTGCATTGATGCAGTTTAAATCTGCTTCCCATTTAAACAATACTTTGCCCTTTTTATTTTTCTGACCAAAATAGACAACCTGTCACTTATCCACATTAAATCCATCTTCCAGATTATTAGCCTATCCACATACATCGTCAATTATTTATCTCCTCATTTGTTTTCCTACCTGTTTTAGTGCTATCTGCAAATATTGCTGTGTTATACTCTGTCCCTGCTTGCAGATCACTTGTATAGATTGTTTAAAGGCAGCCATATTGCTGTGGGTTTGGAGTCACACATAGAACAGGCCAGGTAAGGATGGCTGATTTTCTTCCCTAAAGAGCATTAATGAACTAAATTTTCTTTTTAACAACAATCAACAATGGTTATATGGTTGCTAATAGTTTAACTTTTTTTTATTTAAGATTTTTGCTGAATTCAATTTTTTACCACCTGCCATGGTGGAATTTGCACCTTTATCCCCAGAACATTAACCTAGCGTTCTGGATTACTAGTCCGCTGACATTACCACTTGGCCACTTCCCTTGAACTGATGACAGGAGTTTGTCAATGGAGGCAGGATTTGGAATAATTGGCAATTATTAATGTTGTTTGTTTTAAACAATACAAACAAATAAAAAGTAGAAACTGGAAAAAAGACTTAAAAACCTCAGGTCCAGCAGAATGAAATACAACTGGTCTATTCGTTGTATCCCCATCAACCCTGTAGACTAAAATTCCATAGGCCTTATGGATTGAAACCTCTGATCCCAAGTAAAATCTAGTCCAGTCAGCTTAAAACTTTAAGGTAAAAACAATGACTGCTGATGCTGAAAACCAAATACTGGATTAGTGGTGCTGGAAGAGCACAGCAGTTCAGGCAGCATCCAACGAGCAACGAGCAGCGAAATCGACGTTTCGGGCAAAAGCCCTTCATCAGGAATAAAGGCAGTGAGCCTGAAGCATGGAGAGATAAGCTAGAGGAGGGTGGGGGTAGGGAGAGAGTAGCATGGAGTACAATGGGTGAGTGGGGGAGGAGATGAAGGTGATAGGTCAAGGAGGAGAGGGTGGAGTGGATAGGTGGAAAAGAAGATAGGCAGGTCGGACAAGTCAAGGAGACAGTAACTGAGCTGCAAGTTTGAAACGAGGATGAGGTGGGGGAAGGGGAAATGAGGAAGCTGTTGAAGTCCACATTGATGCCCTGGGGTTCTTCCTCCAGGCGTCTGGTGGTGAGGGAGCGGCGGTGAAGGAGGCCCAGGACCTCCATGTCCTCGGCAGAGTGGGAGGGGGAGTTGAAATGTTGGGCCACGGGGCGGTTTGGTTGATTGGTGCGGGTGTCTCGGAGATGTTCCCTAAAGCGCTCTGCTAGGAGGCGCCCAGTCTCCCCAATGTAGAGGAGACCACATCGGGAGCAACGGATACAATAAATGATATTGGTGGATGTGCAGGTGAAACTTTGATGGATGTGGAAGGCTCCTTTAGGGCCTTGGATAGAGGTGAGGGAGGAGGTGTGGGCACCCGTATGGGCCCCAGCTATGCCTGTCTCTTTGTTGGCTATGTAGAACAGTTGATCTTCCGTAATTACACCGGCACCACTCCCCACCTCTTCCTCCGCTATATTGATGACTGCATTGGCGCCACCTCGTGCTCCCGCGAGGAGGTTGAGCAATTCATCAACTTCACCAACACATTCCACCCTGACCTTAAATTTACCTGGACCATCTCTGACACCTCACTCCCCTTCCTGGACCTCTCCATCTCCATTAGTGACGACCGACTTGACACTGACATTTTTTACAAACCCACCGACTCCCATAGCTGCCTGGATTACACCTCTTCCCACCCTATCTCTTGCAAAAATGCCATCCCGTATTCCCAATTTCTCCGCCTCCGCCGTATCTGCTCCCAGGAGGACCAGTTCCACCAGATGGCCTCCTTCTTTAGAGACCGCAATTTCCCTTCCCACGTGGTTAAAGATGCCCTCCAACGCATCTCGTCCACATCCCGCACCTCCGCCCTCAGACCCCACCCCTCCAACCGTAACAAAGACAGAACGCCCCTGGTGCTCACCTTCCACCCTACAAACCTTCGCATCAACCAAATCATCCACCGACATTTCCGCCACCTCCAAAAAGACCCCACCACCAGGGATATATTTCCCTCCCCACCCCTTTCCGCCTTCCGCAAAGACCGTTCCCTCCGTGACTACCTGGTCAGGTCCACACCCCCCTACGACCCACCCTCCCATTCTGGCACTTTCCCCTGCCACCGCAGGAAGTGTAAAACCTGTGCCCACACCACCTCCCTCATCTCTATCCAAGGCCCTAAAGGAGCCTTCCACATCCATCAAAGTTTCACCTGCACATCCACCAATATCATTTATTGTATCCGTTGCTCCCGATGTGGTCTCCTCTACATTGGGGAGACTGGGCGCCTCCTAGCAGAGCGCTTTAGGGAACATCTCCGAGACACCCGCACCAATCAACCAAACCACCCCGTGGCCCAACATTTCAACTCCCCCTCCCACTCTGCCGAGGACATGGAGGTCCTGGGCCTCCTTCACCGCCGCTCCCTCACCACCAGACGCCTGGAGGAAGAACGCCTCATCTTCCGCCTCGGAACACTTCAACCCCAGGGCATCAATGTGGACTTCAACAGCTTCCTCATTTCCCCTTCCCCCACCTCATCCTCATTTCAAACTTGCAGCTCAGTTACTGTCTCCTTGACTTGTCCGACCTGCCTATCTTCTTTTCCACCTATCCACTCCACCCTCTCCTCCTTGACCTATCACCTTCATCTCCTCCCCCACTCACCCATTGTACTCTATGCTACTCTCTCCCCACCCCCACCCTCCTCTAGCTTATCTCTCCATGCTTCAGGCTCACTGCCTTTATTCCTGATGAAGGGCTTTTGCCCGAAACGTCGATTTCGCTGCTCGTTGGATGCTGCCTGAACTGCTGTGCTCTTCCAGCACCACTACTCCAGCTTAAAACTTTAAACCCAGTGGGCTTTAATATCAAAGGTTTAAAAGGTGAAATCGTACTTTCCCCACAGAGTCAACAAACTGAAATTTCTGATGTTCAACAGACTGCAACTTGGAGGCCTGGTAGATTGATCAATGAACTAGTTTAATGTACCTGTATCTCATAAGGGAACATACAGTAGTTAATTAAATGAGAACCTTGAGGCATTGTTGTTGGTTTGAAAGAGGCAGATGTATCTGTTGGACTATAAACACTAAGTAATCTTCCCAAATAACCTTTTCTTTTCGTGCTGTTGAGCATTCACAATGGGCGTATCTTTCGGGCTAACAGAAGTGGTTAAAAAGGCAAGAGAAGATTTTTAATTGGGCGGTGGGGGTGAAGGTTGAAATTCAGATTCGAGGCATTGGGTTAAAGTCTGATTTTAGGCGAGTTCGGCTTCCTGACTGTAATGATCAAGAACCTTTTTTTCATTCAATATCATGCCATGAATGCTAATTAATACTCTTTTTACTTAGTTCTAGTGGGCTGTGTTAATTGCAAATTATACTATGTTGAAAGATACAATCTTAAGAGGCAAAAGCATGAAAAATATATGTTCACACACCCAGACTTGTTTAATGTGGCATGATCTTAACAGGGTATGCAACTTTGTGTAAGTTCCAATGAAAGCATACTTCATACGTATCCTGGGTCCTTTATAACCAAGGAATTTCTTTGCTTCAATCATTGGTGTAAGGGATGCAGACTACCAGGTACACTTAGCTCATGAGAAGTTTCATTTATTAGCAGCCTTGTAAAGTGTTGTAGTTGTCTACCGCTAACTCTAGAGTGAGCAGCTAACCCAACTTGCCCAAGTGAGGCAACCACATTGGCTGGCACCAACAAACCTTTCTGGAGCATGTGCAAGGGGGTCAAAATAAGAAGCTCAACTGAAAAGTAACAGATAAAGGTAGGATGGTATGGAAAGGAGTTAAACATAAAAGGTGTGATTGGTAGGGGTGCCAGAAAGATCCTGTGAAATGGAGGTAAGCACCTGGGAGGCAAAGGAGATAATCAAAATGGTCAGGGAAAGGGGCCAAGCAAGGGTCAGAGTTGCATATTGAGCATGATAAAACCATGAACTCATGAGGTATGCTGGTAAGGGATGAAGGAGCAGTTGAATTGAGTCGGAGGTTGTGCAAGGCTGGGGTAGAAATTGAGAGCTGGGTGTGTAGACTCATGGGAAAACTCAGGAAGATCAAGGGAAATTGTGAATGGGGGAATCAAAATATGACAGAACATCAGAGCCAAGAAGAAGACCATCAACATCATTAGAAGGGAAAGAGTGTAAGTTATAGCGGGAGAATTCCAGGTGAGTGAATCAAAAAAAAAAATTTGCACACACCTTTCTTCAGTCAGGAAATATAGCGTGCCTCACGAGAATGCTCAGAAGAATTGGGATAGGCTCGAGGTCTGCTTACATGAATTCATGCAAGGCTCAAACATCTAAATGCACGTTACATGTATCAGAAAACAAAAAAAAATTGCACGAACAATCCGTTAAGAGCTTTATGATGAAATGAAGAACTCATTGCAGTGTAAAGGTGAATGAGCCATTCATAACGTTGATGTCCCAATCAGGTCACATCATGCACTGAACACTGAGCTGGAAGAATAACTCCCACTTGACAACATTGGTGGAGGTGGTGGTGGTGTCTGTGTGAAGCTATGCAGGACCATTTACTAATGTCTGAATCTTATGGATATGATGATGATGCTTTTATTCATGATGTTCATTCCCAGATTGCAGGATTGTCAATTTGGAAAATGAAGACAGTCAAGAGTCATATTGACTGTGTACCACTTGCATAGAAAGTACTATAATGCTGAGGTGCAGAAATCTTTACCTAGCTGAATCTTTGTGTATATAATCATCCAAATGGTCATTAGATAAACATATGGATGAAAATTGAATAGATGGGCTTTAGATTGGTTCCATAGGTCAGCACAACATCGAGGGCTGAAAAATCTGTACAGTGCTGTGATGTTCTTTGTATGTTGTATATGTGATAGAGAGGGCAAGCAGTCATGTGTGATGCAAGACTGACCTCACCACATTTAGATGGCTGCAGTGTAGGGTTTTTCTTAAGTGAGGAGCAGGCTGATAATGGCCCAAAGGTTAGGTTGGCTCGGGCAAGTTTTTAAAAAGAATATGCTTACCTCCTGTTTGCTTACAGAACTTTGCTTCAGTGCAAAAATTTGACCAGTTCAGCCCAGGATCTGCACTGGCTTTGGTGTGCTTACAGAGGAGGAAAGGAATGCCCTGCACCAACAGCATCAGGTTTGGGGATTTCCAACTGCAGCATCAAGCAGTGTCTGAAGAGGAAACTGAGGTTTTAAGTGATGTAGAGTGGTATCTTCGCCTGCTTGGCACACCCTCCTCATTCCTGAAGAAGGGCTTATGCCCGAAACGTGATTCTCCTGCTCTTTGGATGCTGCCTGACCTGCTGCGCTTTTCCAGCAACACATTTTTCAACATCTCCCAGTCGGCTACATGCAAGTATATTTGTAAGTTCACAGATGTCATTTTCAGCAAAGCGCATGTTTGTTCAATTCAAAATAGGCCAAGACAGCTATCTGACCAATTGGACTATTCTCTATTGCTGGATTCCCTTTGGTCTAAGGTGGCCATTCAACGCACATATGTGGTACTTAAGGCATCATCAAGCCAGATTCATGAAAGAAGGAATTTCACTCCCTCTATGACCTAGACTTTTTGTAACTGCTGGCAGCAACTCTGGGGACCTGTCATAATGCTTACATCCTGCATAATCTTTCAGGTGCTGTGAATGTTCGCACCTTCATATCAACTCCAAGGCTGGCTCTGGGACTGACAATGGGGTATCCTCAAAAAGCATGTCTATTGACCCGAGTGCGTAACTGACAGATTGTTACTGAACAGTGTTGGAATGCTGCCCACAAATGTACTACAGCCATCGTTTGACAGATTTATTGCCTGGTTTGCTCAGGAGGAGCACTTCAGTATTTGCCAGACCATGTCTCCAGGAAAGTATACTGTACCTACAGATTTAACTCAATGACTGGATGACAACTTGGTAAAAGGGGGAGATCAACCAACCACAAGTATCCTCTGATGAGGAAGAAGGAGAATACAAAAGAGAAGGTGCAGGAGGTGAAACTGATGATACAACTGCTGATGATGCCAGGACAATAATGGCATATGACTAAACAGGCCTGAGAGAACCTAATTGTAGCTAGATTTGAGACTGCATTGCTTTGGACGAACACACAGGAGCCATCTGTGGCTGTAAAGGTTTTTTACTGCTCTGAAGGTAATGTTTGATTTATGTGCTCCTTTTTTGACATTCTTAAGTTATTTTGTTGTCTTTGCTCCAATGACCTCTTGCTCAGTTTCCAGGCTAGAGCATCAATATGAAGTAATGCTGGACTACATGGAGGCTGCACAATATTCCTCAATCATCAGTGAGCAAGGAGCATTCATCTATTTCAGAGATTGAGGGTCTTTGCAGTCTGAGTGGTTATTGAAACTCTCACTTGTAGCTTAAGGTCACATTCCTCTGAGAAGGCAGCAGAGATTGGCAACTTCAATATTCTGACACAATTCCACATGATGTATGTTTGTCTACCTGTGATGATCACCTTTTTAAGGTTGGCTATAGAGAAACAGAATCAATCAGAAGCCTTAACAGTTTGAAAGAGATTTGCACAAGAGTCATAGAGATGTACAGTATGGAAACAGACCCTTCAATCCAACCTGTCAATGCTGATCAGATATCCTAACCCAATCTAGTCCCACTTGCCACACCCGGCCCATATGTCTCTCAACCCTTCTTATTCATGTACCCATCCCAGATTTCTTGTAAATGTTGCAGTTGTACCAGCCTCCACCACTTCCTCTGGCAGCTCATTCCATACACCTGCCACCCTTTGCGTGAAAATGTTACCCCTTATGTCTCTTTTATATCTTTCCCCTCTCGCCCTGTACCTATGCCCTCTAGGTCAAGACTCCCCTGCCCCAGGGAAAAGACCTTGTCTATTTATCCTATCCATGCCCCTCATAATTTTATAAACCTCTGAGTTCACCCCTCAACCTCTGACACTCCAGGGAAAACAGCTCAGCCTATTCAACCTCTCCCTCTTGCTCAAATCCTCCAACCCTGGAAACATCCTTGTACATCTTTTCTGAACCCTTTCAAGATTTACAACATCCTTCCGATAGGAAGGAAATCAGAATTGCATGCAATATTCGAACAGTGGCCTAACCAATGTCCTGTACAGCCGCAACATCATGTACTCGTGTATTCAATACTCTGACGAATAAAGGAAAGCATACCAAACGCCGCCTTCACTATCCTATCTACCTGCGACTCCACTTTCAAGGAGCTATGAACCTGCACTCCAAGATCTTTTTGTTCAGCAACAGTCATCAGGACTCTACCATTAATTGTATAAGTCCTGCTAAGATTTACTTTCCCAAAGTGCATCTCCTTGCATTTATCTAAATTAATGTGCTATTTTAATGAATGGTGTTTGGTTCTACTCAACATTAACAACCCTGCACTCAGTGATTTCAAGGTTCTTCATTTGTCCTACCACCACATCTTTGTACAACTTCAACAGCTATAGTTGAGTTTGAGGAAACCTGCGTACTGCTTTGCTGACCTGTATCAGATAACTTTGGCAAGTATCCTCCAATGGTCTGAAGTTTACAGGGCTCTGGCTTGCTGTGGTCTTCTGCACAAGTGCAGGTGGAACCTCCGCAATGTGACCTGATGGAGGTGATTTTGTCCATGGCAGAAAATAACCAGAGATGCAGGGCATCCCAGACTCCTCTATCCTTTGCTTTTATCTGTGACAATCTCCAAAATATCTCCCAAACATTTCCATGGTTGTCTATGGATCTCCATCAGGAGAAAGTGAGGACTGCAGATGCTGGAGATCAGAGCTGAAAAGTATTGCTGGAAAGGCGCAGCAGGTCAGGCAGCATCCAAGGAGCAGGAGAATCGACGTTTCTAGCATAAGTCCTTCTTCAGGAATGGATCTCCATCAGTTCAATAATGGTGGAGTCCAGAGGATCACCATCTTTAGTGGGCTGAGCAAGGGCCTGTTCTCCAACATGCTGTGGGTTTGTTGCTATGGTTTGCTCACAGAGTATAACACTAAACCTACTCTGGATACATTATCCACTGAAATAAATGTTCTTTGCGAATGGAGGTTGGTGAGGGAGTCTTTGGTACATCTTGTTGGGGGTATATATTCTTCAATCTCGGAGGTGATTCTCAAGGTGAGACTGGGAATGAAGCTCTATTTTGGAAATAATATTAGATGCTGTGTTTTTTTTTGTTAAATTGTTAGAGTTGCAAGCTGTTTCCTTGCCCATGATGTTTTTAAGATTTTGCTACTTCATGTTCAACTGTGAGCAGCAGAGTGGACGCTTCGTTACTAAATGGGTTTGCATATCCAACATCCCTTTTTGCATAGCTACGGTCCCTTTGCACCTCTGCTAATTCCAATGCCTGGTCTTGCATCAGGCATAACTGGCACAATCTACACAAACACCTTGTCACATTCGCATGTACATGGTATTGTGTTTTTCTCCTGTAGACGCCAACAAGCATTCTGAGACATTATCATGGATATATGTGCATTTTTGTTATATTTATAGCTACAGATTGAGATGCTCCCACAGCTGTGAATATCTGTTTTTTGTATTATAAAGAATATCATAACAGGGCATCTGATGAGAGAATGATTCTAAATGAATGGTGTTTCTATTCGGTCAAAAAGTTAAAGTAAGTGAAAGACAATAAAGCATAATATGATGGTTTTGACTAAGATACCTTTCGAGGTATCTTGACTGAAATCACTTTTTTTGTGATTGTGTCCTTGTTCCGTACAACCTTTGTTGAAAACCTTGGCGAAAGTGAATACTGCAGATACTGGAGATTAGAGTAGAGAGTGTGGTGCTGGAAAAGCACGGCAGGCCAGGCAGCATCCGAGGAGCAGGAGCATCGACATTTCTGACGAAAGCCCTTCATTGGCAATGAGGCTGGGAGCCCTGGAGGTGGAGAGATAAATGGGAAGCAGGTGCGGCTGGGGGTGGGGGAAGGTAGCTGAGAGTGCAATACGTGGATAGAGGTGTGGGTAAACGTGGTAGGTCAAAGGGGAGGGTGGAGTGGATAGGTGGGAAGAAAGATGGACAGATGGGACAGGTCATGAGGACGATGCTGAGCCGAGAGGTTGGATCATGGGTTAGGTGGAGGGAGGGGAATTGAGGAAACTGTTGAAATCCAGTTTAATTTGGTGAAAACCTGTCAGGAGCGCAAGTTCTCCTAAGTGAAATGAAAGGTCCTGACCTGATGGTTCCTGAGCTGCTGAATATTGTAGTTCCTTTTATGTTTTCAATGTGAACCCTGGCACGTGTGTGAAGGTCAGTTGTAGTGTAATTCCTACTTTGGTAACTCTGGTAATTGACACGCATTAAGTGCATGTAAGAGAAATGAAGGAGATATCTGGCACCCAGTCTTGTGCATCACAGTCCTTTGCAGTAACAAGTTTAGCCTCCTGTGTCTATGTATGTGTTATGCATGTAGAAAGTAACACAACATTTCACCTGGTGGAACATAGCAGATCACTCATTCTTTTTGGGACTGAAGCCAGATTCTCTTGGCCACCCATAGGCACTGACCTCCACAGCAACCTCAGTGCAGTGTTTGGCCATTAGGGATGGCTTTCTATTGCCACCCTGCAGAAACAGTATATAACTTCTCTCACAGACAGTTTGCAGAAGAAGAACATAAAGGAATGCATCGCAGGAGTATGGTGCCACTCTCTGGTGTCTTACATCTCCAGGAGTAGGTGGGAGTGACCAGAGATTCAATTATGTCCTTGGTTTGCAGACTGTGAAGTGCAATCTGGGTACCTTTTGAAGGATGAGCAGTCCTGGCAACCTTCAGAGCTTCCTGCACTTTAACCTGTAAGATTGTGTTCTACAAACGCATACTGAAAATGTAATTTTATAAGGAAACCAAGCAGAAATACTTCCTAATTTTAGGATCAATGCCACACTTCATCTCCAAAAAAACAAGATTCCACCTTGTTTATGTAAACTGTTCAACCAAAGGACTTCACAACAATGCCTGCACCCAATAGTTATGTTGATGCACTTTACAATACAAATTACTACTGTTTTTTTAACAATCCAGTTGCCTACTCATCAACAGTGACAACAGTGACAACTTAATTGATTCTAAAGGACTCAGAGACAACCTGTGGTCACAAAAGGTGCTATCTTAAATTTCTTTTCCCTTTTTGGGTAGTGAATGCTGGTTAGTATAGAGGGGTCTACAATTGCAGTGGCAATCTGATCCAACTTTTGGGGCGTTTCCATTCAGGTATACAGAGGACAAGAAGAGACTTCAGGTTACAGAGGTCTGTGGATGTCACTTGTGGGAGTTGTAAGAAATTGTAGGAGCTAACACCCAGAAAGATTATATTTACAAAATGCAAGCTGAAATTTTGAAGCAATTTAAGTCCTGGTTGTTAATTCCAGATAACAATTAAAATTGTAAAATTTACAACCAACATTCAATAATACTGACAAGCCTTTGGCATTATATAGATAGTGATAGCTGTAAAAGTATGAGGACCACTGTCACTTACTGTTTTTCATTTTCGCTTCTTCATTTCCATATTGTCCCCTGGCTGCACACAATCCCTGGTAATTAGAATTCTCACCTATCATTTTCAGACCCAGACAAGCCTCAACAGGTATCCTCTCTTTCTCTAAAATTCCAGATTATTGGTAGTTCTCAGCTAATTATACATAAATTAGGAAGAGGAAATGCCTGACAACTTGTGAACATTTCCACCAATTTGTGCAGATTGAAAATTATTAGTATACAACATCCAATTTAGTCATATTCCATATATACAAGGAGGGTTCTGGTAATCTTTTTGCAAAAGATGTTTTTCCTAACTGCCGTTGTACTTAAACGTTTCCTTTTATTTTTTATTATGTGTCTTTAATTGCCTTGTTGCTCTCTTCTTCAGGTTTCCATTGATCCTCTATATAATTTTACTTCTTGTATCAAACACGTAGAATGACAGTTCAACTAGGGGACCTAGGACTTTTTGAAACTCAAAGAAGTGGCCTTGGACATGTTTTGCACTCTGCAGCTCAACAATTTAATATCAGCAATGCCACTTTTGAGAGATAATCCACAAGTGCTCATTCCTGCGTATTCTCTAGTTGCTACTCATGTTGTATTTTGTTTCATTACAGCTCACAGAGACACTCTCTGTTGTGGCTGTATAACTTTGCAGTATTGGAGAATAAAATTCTCCTCCTGTAAACAAGCCAGTTTATACTTTCTTCTGTCATGGTACAACTTAATTGCCTAACTATTTCGTCTAGGATTGCAAAAGGGCACAGCAAGGTTTGTCTTTGTTCTCAGCATAATACCAATCAATCCATTCTTTCACACTGTCTGCTCCTTCTCTATGCTCAGTAAATTATGTTATATTGCCTTCTTGAAATCATTTGAAAAGTGTGCCGTCTTAGACTGGTGTCTACTTCAGTGATGTGATGGCACTGACGGCTGAGATGGACTCAATGAAACTGTCCTAGCTTGTTCTTCCCTGACTTCTGTCTTGTGTGCAGTGACACTACATGCTGCATTTCATGGTGGCATATAAATCAAAAGTGCCATTTGATTAATAATCATCGTTCTTTCCCAGCGCTCTTGAACAGACTGAGCATGCATTTTATTAGGGAAGCAATTTTCCACATTTCCTAAGAGTCTGAGCAGCTGAAAAAAATGGGAATAATATGCTTTGTATATGAAATGCATCTGTGGAGAAAATCAAAAATTCCAAATAGTGTGTGTTGTCACGAACCCTAGTAGAATGAAAAGTCAAATATCTTGCTAGATTCAGGTAGAGATATAGACTAATAGTTTTATATCCAGTAGCTCTGTTTTAAAAAAAACTGTCAACAATTTCTCACAGCCACTAATAAATAGGTCAAGCAGATTGTAATAGTTTTAAGAAAGCTCTGTGACTTTTGTGCTTTACTTGGTTATGGACCAGACCAAATGCCCTCAAAATATTTTAAGAAGGTCGCTGCCACCCTCCATTTTTCTTATTTTAAAGGCAAATGGTCAAACTCTTCAATGTTAAGCAAAACACAATTTATTGAAACATTATAGTTAAAATACAACAAAAGAAAGAAGAACTTTAGAATAACTTAGTTATATTGAAAAACTTAACAGAATAGTAGATACAGTAACCATTACTAATTAACTGTTCTAACTTGGGAAAATCCCATCAACACACCCCTTGGCAGAAAGGCAAATTCAGAAATCAGATTTTCTCACATGCAACGCCTGCAGTAGGAAGTATGACAATGCTGCTCCTTTTAACAAGGTTTTGATGTCCTTAGGTTTCTTTTCCAAGATGGGTTATAAAAGACAAAGGTTTCAATTTGTCTGGGTTAGGGACCTAACAGATACTGCCAAAGGCAACAATCAAGGAAAAGGGTTTTAGGTTTTTTTAAAAGAGTTGAACAATGAAAGGGGAGTGGCCAGTTCTCCTAGTTCAGGGATTTTTCTAGTTTGGTTTAGTTTCAGCTGGAGACCTGGAGAAACAGCTGCCATGAAAAGAGGTTCCATGCTTCAGCAAATTATCCCTGGCTGATCTCTCTCTCACCCCAGCTGTAAGAATCTGTGTTTGAATTTACATTTTGTTTTGCCAAGGGATGTCTTTATGGGATGTTGCAGAAAATTGGAACAGCTTCTTTGTTAAATTGTGAAGGATATTGTGTTGGTCAGGTTTTCAAATCGTTATTCTAAGTTCTGTTTTCTTTTGTTTGTCTTTCGTTCAGTGGTGTGTAAATAAATTGTTTTACTTGAAGCCAAATGGTTTGACCAGCTGCATCACTACTGGGATATCCATCTTATATTTGCCTAAAAACAACAAAAAAGGCGAGGGTCTGGGCTACCTTCTTAGAATGTTTTGAGGGGGTCTGGCCTGGTCCATAACAGAAGAGAAACCCCAGCTTCTAGCTGTAACAGAGAGAAAAAATAGCTTATACTTCAAAATTCCAGCAGCTTCTGCTGACTTTAAAAACTAAAGAAATTAGAAATCCTGGTTTGTGAGAGTTGATCACACCATCCAGGTTGCTTCTATTGTTCCCACTTCTTTAAAGACAAGCAACTTGGGAGACCTTAGATTTCTTATTTACCACAGCATGCTCATCATCTCACGTTCAATAACTCTGTTAAAAGAAACCAGGACAAAATACACCTCTTAATGCCGTAACATCATCACAACTTTCAATAATTTACTTATCACATTTGGGTTAATAATTTTGGCATGTATAATAATTACTAGTGACATCCTTAAATGGGCAATTTGAAGTATGATGAAAGATTTTAACTCTTTGAAAAGCAGTTTTTAAAGAATCAAACAGTTTTTATTTACACTGCATCACGAAGACATATCAGAGTACCACACAACTAATGTACTACTGTTATAGACAAGTTCAGCACTAAGTTGCATATGGCAATGTCTTACAAACAGAAAATGAATGAATGATAAAACTCTTTTTAATGACATTGATAATGGAGGAACGTTAAGCTAACTTGTTTTGTCCATTGCACTCAACAGTAAAATTATATTGCTTTATATAAAATAAACGTTTTCTTTGTCTTTAACAGTAACTAGGGCAAGCAAACTATTATTACTCAGAAACTGTCATTCTCATTAGCTACAGAACTTTATGTGAAACAACGGAAATAATTGAGGAATGCGGTTCTTTATCCTGAATGTGGTTCCTGTCTTTTCCTCCACCTGGGGAACCCATGGGCCGTAATAGAACAAATATGGACTTTGCCGTAACTTTAATCTATGATTTCTGTTATAATATACACTCAGGAGTATGGTGACTTTTTCACTGCATTGTTGTAAAAATACAACTGACAATAAATTATTATTCTATTCCAACAGTAAACAAGGTCAGTCATATCTGCTTAGTTCAGTTGATAATGTTGTACTCTCTAAGCCAGAAGGCTTAAAGATTCAAGTTCCACAATAGGACTTGAGCAAATGGTGTAACCTATCAGTACAATGCAGCATAAGGTAAAAGTTTTAGGTCTCAAGTTATTACTTGAGGAATAACAAGGATTTGGCTGAACAAACATTGCTGTCACAAACACCACCAAAAACAAACAATCTTTCATGCAAAATGTAATGGAGATCTGACACTCATTCTTGAAAGGTTCATGCTACTGATTGGAAATTTTTAATACTGAGATGATTGTTGAGTAAGGGATTCGAGGAATATGAAACAAAAACAGGTAAGGGGCATTGGGACATTAGGACATTAATCAGATATGATCTAACTGAATAGTGGTTTGAGGCTCTGGATTGCCCATTCTAGTTTCTGTGTTCCCAACTTATTCATTCATTTTATTGCTGCGCTTTCTGTGCAAGAAGTTAACCAACATAACACAGCCAATGTAATTTAAGTCAACTTAGTGTATGCAGAATGGTTTGTGGTATTTCTGAGAGATATGATGAAATGCGAAAGATGAGGAAGTATTTGTTATTTTAAGAAACTGAAATCAGGTATTTCCCACCTTTACTCTAAAAGCCAGACAATTAAATCTCGCAGACTTTGATACTACTTTCTCAGCACCTGTTCGTGTTGTAGCAATGTGCTGTAGATTAATTGCCTTTTGTTTCTTGATCCAGTTTTTGGTAGGTTTATACTTGTGATGCTGAAAGATTTTCAGGAGTTTGTGAAGCTTTGTATCAAAGCTAATTCCATCTTGTATGGAACTTTCATATGTTGTACTTGTCCTGGGCTCTGGGCTCTAAGGTATTTTTGTAATCATGAAACAAACTTTGACATGAGCTGCTGTCCAGTCCCATGTCTTGAAGTGCATTCACGTTACATTAAAGACACACATGCTTTCCTATTTTGAGAGTATTTCTTTGCTGCATAGTTTGAACCACACAAGTAGACAAGATCAATTGAGAAGTGGATTGAATTTAGCATTTATAATGTTCATGGTTGAGTCTGGTTAAATCTGCTAAGATTTGCTGACCAGGCTTACAAATGGATAATCGCCATACTGGCAGTATATTGGAGAGTGTGGGGAAGAATGCTTGAGGTTTTTAGATTTTTCTCCAGATGTTGAAATATGAGCTGTTTGGAACACAATCTCTTTAATTTAGAATATTCTAAGTGGCAGAGTGACGTTCAGAGCACTAATATCATTGTGGGTCCAGTAGAGGGCTCATTCCTTGTCATGCAAAAAAATAATTGTTTCCACAGTGATACTAGTGAATTTTATTTAATACAAATGGAGAATGATTTAGTGACAGGAGTGATCCTATTCCATTAATTCCTCTGTTCATCTTGGTATAGTTGCATAAATGTTCTGCATAAAATGCCTGTTCATGACATACATAATCCATACTCATTACCTGATATGTAGTTTGTGACTTTATATTCAGCATCTGTTTGATGCCTTGTCACTATTTTCTCAAAGCCTGCTGAATGCCTGCTCAAGTGAGATGAGAGTGATTGTCCTTAATATCAAGGCAGCATTCAACCATGTATGACAAGAAGGAGCTGCAGCAAAATTTTAGTCAAGGAGAATCAGAGGAAAATTGCCACTGGATGAAGTCATACCCAGTACAAAGAAAATTGGTTGTGGTTTTGGAGGCCAGCCATTGGACATTGCTGCCTGTGTTCCAAAAATTTTTAGGTTAGATTAGATTAGATTACTTAGTGTGGAAACAGGTCTTTCGGCCCAACAAGTCCACACCGACCCGCCGAAGCGCAACCCACCCATACCCCTAACCTAACACTATGGGCAATTTAGCATGACCAATTCACCTGACCTGCACATCTTTGGACTGTGGGAGGAAACCGGAGCACCCGGAGGAAACCCACGCAGACACAGGGAGAATGTGCAAACTCCACACAGTCAGTCGCCTGAGGCGGGAATTGAACCCTGGTCTCTGGTGCTGTGAGGCAGCACTGCTAACCACTATGCCACCGTTCTAGGCTAAGCTACCTTCAGCTGCTTCAACAATGATCTTCTCTCGAACATAAGTTTAGGAGTGGGGCGGATCATTGGACATTGTTCAATACCATTGCAACAGCCAGATACTGAAGTTTGCAGTGTTTATACGCAGCAAAACCTAGACAGCACTCAATCTTGGAACGATAAATGGCGGCAACCCCATTTGCACGAGGTAATGATTAGCTCCAACAAGAGAGAATCTAAGCATTTCTACATCCAGTCAATGGCATTATAATCGCTGTGTCAACAACTGTCAACATCTTGAGGGTTAGAAGGGGAGTCGACATCTCAGGTCAGAACCTTTCATCCCCTTCTCCTCTGGTACTGCTTGACCTGCTGTGCTTTTTCCAGTAATACTCTTCATCTGCACTCACTCTCCAGCATCTGCAGTTCTCACTGTTTCTAAGTTGCAGCAATTGAACTAGATCAGCCATATAAAAATGGGACTACAACAACAGATTAGAGGCTAAATATTCTGCAGCGAATAACTCCATTCCTGTCTCCCCAAAATTTGTCCACTGTTCTACAAGGCTAAGGTCAGGAATGTGATAGAATACTTTTCTTGCCTGGGTGAGTGGAATTCAAACAACTCTTTAGGAGCTGAACATAAACCAGGATAAAGCAGCCCACTTGTTTGGAACCCCATACACTACATTCCTGTTTTTCATCATCATTGACTTGCGCCAAATATGAGGTGAATTGTAGCAACTCACCAAGCCGCCATCCAAAATTACCTAGAAGGACAAGGGCAGCAGGTGCATGGGAACATCACCATCTGCAGCTTTCTCTCCAAGCCACATGTTGACCTGGAACTGTATCACTGTCCCTTCACGGTCGCTGGATCAAAACCCTGGACATCCCCTCCCTAACTGCACTGCGTATTTGCACCAAATATATCGCAGTGATTCAAGAAGGTATCTCTCTGCTACCTTCTCAAAGGTTACCTAAGATGGGTAATAATTGGTGGCTTGGTCAGAATCACTCTCATCCCTAGAAAAAAAACATCACCATCAACATGCTCAACGCCTGCTCATTGTTTACTCATCTGGCCACCGGTTGCTCATTTACTTGTTGTCTGTATCTCTTTAGTTCCTACTCCATGTAACCTCCTTAAACACAACCTAGACAAAGATTCTAACTGTTCAGTTGAGATTTTCTATCGCCATTTCTCCAGTGTTTTGTTTTCATTGGGGATTTTAATTTTTTGGTTTATTTGTTTATTCACAAAGTTACAGAATTATGGTTTCTTTTATGTCATAGAATCAGTATGGCACAGTGGGAGACCGTTTGGCTGATTGACTTTCTATCCAGTACACTGGAGGTTCAGCCTTTTGACCTGGAATTATTCCTATGCAGAAGTCCAAGTCCAAGTGCAAATCCCCCTTCTACTTCCTGTTGTCTGTATTCGAGGGAACTACACAACTTATCTCAGCTCCTAGTCAAATTATTCCAAATATAACAAATATATCGCAAGGTTAGCACAGAAAATAGTTGAGATTGATATTGATCTTGTACAAGGAGCTGCAAACTAATAAAGCACAAATTTCACCAACTAGCACACATCAAAAGCAGCAGCTGTGTTTATTGAGTAAAGTAAGAACATTTTAACAGCAAATTTGTGTTTACTAAGCACCTTGAAAATGATACTTTGATCCACTTTACCCTCCTTGTGCTAAACACAAATAATCTTGCTGTCAGAGTATGAAAATAAACCTTTTGAATAAAGTATGTACTACTTTAGTAAGATTTTACACTCATGTGAAATCATTAGTCACACATCTGTTAAGTTGTATGGTTGTGGATTAGGTAGAACATAGAACATAGAACAATACAGCACAGAACAGGCCCTTCGGCCCACGATGTTGTGCCGAACTTCTATCCTAGATTAAGCACCCATCAAGTAGGTATTTCTTTATCTATTGGTTGTAAGAAGCCTACTTTTTAAAATGGGCAATTGTAATGCAGTGAATGTGCATTCATAGGACAAAATGCTTCCTATTTTGACAACTTCACTCAGGAAGGTAAATGGAGTGGAAATGTGTGGAAAATGGAAACTCTCATTCCTGTACAAGGGGACCAGGCACATTGTTGGAGCAAAGTCATAGTTTCTCTCCAAGTGTAATTATACTTTTAATGTGTTTGATACTGTGTGGTGCTAATAGTAGAATGTGACCTATTCTCACTGCTTTACTGCCTCCTGGAAGAGTAGAGTGTAAGAAGAGAGAAATAAGTAGAAACGGATAATATGTTAAATCTTTGCCTGCAAAACTTGGAAATGTTTAGCGAAGCCACTCCATTCGAGTGAGTGGGAATATTGGCAGTTCTAGCATTTGCCTCGTAGTCAGACCCTTGCTTTTTTTTTGGAAAAGCACATGGTGTGCCAGGTAGCTTCAGAAATTAAAAGAGCTTGTTAACTAATGTTAGCTGATTGACAATTGAATAATAAATGATTTGATTAATTTGCTGATTTTAGATGCTTAATAGGAGGTTCTTGGGGTAGAGTGGGAGTGTCTGGGCCAAGAGGCTCCAGTTCAAATCCCACTTGCTCCGGATGTGCATAATAAAATCTCTGAATATGTCCAGTAAGAAATACTTAGATGCTGAATCTTGGTGGTGCATTTGTTGTGTCTCCTACCTCTGTGTGAGAAAGCCTGTGTTCAAATCCCACCTATCTTGGAGGGTGAAAAGTCATCATTTGGTGGTAAAGAACCTGAGTGTGAGTCGAGGCGACAACTATTCTTCGGTGCATTGCTGAGCACACAATACCTTGACACTCGGAGTGACCTGCCTTATTTATAATTCAAACAAAGCTTGTCAGTTAACTGCCAATCTTCTTCAACTGGTACGTTCTCTATGCAAACACTTCAACCAATCAGTACTCTCCTTTCCTTTCATACAGTATAAATCTGTTTTCCCTTTACTTTGGTATTTCTTGTGAATTGTCCTGATGAATACAAGATGAAAAGCTTCCTCAAAATATGTCATCTATCAACAAAGCTCCATTACTATTACAACTACCAGGATGATAAGAAGTAAACCAGATTGACTGTAATCTTTTTTACATGTAGGAATTCCAGGGAAACGAGGCTATACTCTTACCTAATGTCCATGTGAAATTACTCGTAGCCAGTATCCTGTTAATTCTCACAACAAGAGCTAGTATTTCAATATGCCTAACAGGTTGACTTAAAAAAAAGGATTAGTGTTGTGTCCTGCAGTTGTCAGTCTTCAGTAACCCACTTAACTCCTGGTAGCCAACATTGTTCATTGCCAGAAGATTTGTAGCTCAGGTTGATGATAATGAACATAAAGGATCCATTAGATACTACGAGCAAAACTAATGTCATTTACAAGATATCTTGCATGAACTGTAAAACAAATACTACATCAGACAAACTAGCAGGAAATTTGCCACCAGGACTCCAACTGGATGAACACCAACTGGCCACCAAAAGACATGACCCACTATCACTAGTTTCTATACATACAGACAAAGAAGGACACCACTTTGACTGGGACAACACAGACATCCTAGGACAGGCGGAACAAAGGCATGCACGAGAATTCTTAGAGGCATCATTCTAACTGGAACTCCATCAATAAATACATCGATTTAGATCCTATCTACCTTTCCTTGAAAACAAAAACACAGAAATGACATCTCCCACTTTAAAAAACCAAGACCCATAAATCGAGAGGCGGGACATACCACCAGCGCTTCACTGGAGACTCTCACTGTGATGTTAGCTAGTATGATGATGAAATGTCTGAAAACAAACTTTTTCAAGCTCAGCGAGCTACCTTAGATACTTATTGCTCACTGCCATTAGGCACCGTGCATTTTGGAGAACATCTATGGTTTGTGATCTAATCTTGTTCAGAAGATAGTCTGGGAATTATAATGACCTCACTATGTAGAGGTGGGAATGTATCAGCTACTATTCTCACTCCTGATCACCAAACATAGTCTCACTATCACTGGATTCACATCATTGTGAAATTAAATTATTCAATGATATCAAAATTGCCCAATTGTTCCTAACCAGACGTCAAGAATAACAGATATCAGACACCAATTTTATAAGTTAAACATATTAGCAATGTATTATAAATACTGAAACTTTAACAGAGCAATGATAAACATGGTGATCTAATGAAAATCTATGATTTGATCATAAATCTTTGATCTTAACCCTCTCTCTCTCAGACAAATGGGCAAACACAGTTAAGAGAGAGATTAGAAAGAAAGTAAAAGAATTGTAATTTGTCGGTTTGATAACTATTTCAACTATGAGTACCAGGTCTTTATGGAACCTTTCAAGAATACTTGGTTGTACAGGCACATGGGATTGTATTTTACTTGAACTCTGAAGTTACCGTCAATGCTTCCAGCTGGCTTCAAGAAATATTCATTTATTTCTTATAAACTGGGATTCTTTCCTCAAAACATTTAACAATTCTTTCACTAAATATAAAACTAGAGTGTGTTAAAACTCAAACACAGCTTCCCAGTCCTGCAGCTTCCAAGCAGGAGAACTTTGTCAAACCAATTCAACCGATTGAATTGTCTTTCTTTTTTCCACATTCTGTGGTTGGATGGCCAACTCTCACCTTCCTTGGGATGACCAATGCAACAACCAACCAGGTATCAGCCTTTGAGTATAGCACAGCTTGGTGCTGAAACATCTGCCATGTTCTTATAACAACAATAATCAACTTGCAATTTTCTTTCCAGGTCAGTTTCCACAGACAAAAATCAGTTTGTGTTTTCCTGCTTTTTTCTTTTAAACAAGCTGCTATTCAAAGTTCAGTTCTCAACTTCAGCTCACAGTTCCAAATCCGAAATGAGAAAAATAAAGAAAAACAATCATGTTATCAAGGGTGGATCCAAGAGATAAAATGGATGTGTGAATGTTAGATTAGGGCATTACTCCTAAAATGATGGCCACTTCATCCAGGTGAAAGAAGGTAGATGTTCAGCTGGGAAATTATTCTTGAAATGGTGTTCACCAGGATCAGCTAAAATAGGGTCCCTTCATTTGTGGAACTGCAGACCAACAGGACCCAGTATTTCATCAAAGGATACAAAAACATTAAGAGGAATATAAAAGTGGGATGTATCAAGAATCCCAGACCAGTAGACTATAACAAAGATTGGCATATACTGCATTAGGAGTTAAATCGACGAGTAGCCTCAGCAACTTAGAATTAGATTCTCTACAGTATGGGAAAAGCCTTTTAGCCTCTCAAGTCCACGCCAACCCTCTGAAGGTAACACCCAGACCCATTCCCCTACCCTATATTTACCCCTGAGTAATACACCCAGATTGGCAATTTAGCATGGCCAATTCACTTAACCTGCACATCTTTGGACTGTGGGAGGAAATCCACTCAGATGCAGGGAGAATGTGCAAACTCCAGACAGTCACCCAAGACTGGAATTGAACCCAGGTCCCTGGCACTGTGAGGCAGCAGTGCTAGCTACTGTGCCACTCACGCATACATTTTATCAAAGTGGGAATTAACAATATCCTCCCCTTCAAAGTGTTTTGTTTCATGTGTCACATTGCAGGGATGACACCTTGCAGAGGTTTGACAACTGAAGCCCAGTTTAGGGCCCAGGGGCTGCACTATAGTGAAACCCATGGGATTGCATGCGAAGGCTGTGTTAATTTAAATAGGGTAATTAATTACTCTTCTAGACAGTAGATGAAGGCTTCATTAGCATGTAGTTTTTCATTTTGTTTAATCTTAATAGTGAGTGACCCAGACTGTTAATAAATCTGAAAGATATCTAGGCTGCATGACTCCAAATCCAATTTCGCAATAACAGGCTCTGAACCCATCACTCAGCATCCTCCAGTATTGTGGTGCTTCAGATATTTCATAATCAAACTGTTCAGAGACGTTATTACACACCTTTGGAGTAAGTGGAACTTTAAGATGGGCCTCTTGGCTCAGAGGTAAGGACACTACTATAGTGCCCTCATTATGTTGTCACATTGTCTTTTGGTTCAAGGTACAATTATACCATGAGTACTAAAATTAGAGGCTAACGTGAGTTGTTAACTATTAATTCTAATAAGGAATTCAGGAAAAACTTTGTTTACTCTAACTGATGAGAATGTGGAACTTTGTACAAGGATTGAATGAGATAATTGACAGATGCATTCAAGAGGAAATTAGATAAGTACAAGAGGGGAGAACAAAAATGCCTGTATCGATAGGGGGAGATAATGATGTATTGTAGATTGGTCTTTGAAGGTTCACATAGAACATAAATATGAACTGGCTTGGCCTGGACAGGCTGTTCCTATACTGTGTAATTCTAGTTTGAAAGCAGTACATCCGTGGAGGAATGTGGAACCACAGCCTTGAGGTGAGGTAACTAGACTTGGCCTATAGCCTTAAGTCATGCTATAGTCACTGTATTTAGTTATAATTCAGGAAATCAAACCCAAGGATATATTTGGAAAGCTCTGTGTGCTGGTTTTTAAAAGTAAATTATTTTTGTGTGAATAGTTAGCAGAACAATTAATTGCGAGAACTTCACACAAGTTGAAGCTGTATCATCTTGTCACCAGTTAAATTAGAAGGTCAAGTTGCAGCAATTTGGTTTACATTCTCTTGAGTAGAAAAGATTGAGGGTGAGCTAATTGAACTGCTTAAAATGTTACAATGATTTGATAGGCTAGATAGGGAGAAATTATTTCCTCAGGTGAGGGAATGGAACGCAACTTTAAAATTTGAACGAGGCTTTTCAGAAACAAAATCAAGAAGCATTTTTGGCAGAAAAGTAGTGAAGATTTTGGATTCTCTCCCAGTATACTGTGGATTCTGGGACAATTGAATTTTGAAGATTGATTTTCGTTAGGTAAGTATGTTAAAACATATAGAAGTTGAGTTGCAGATCAACCACAATCTGATTGAATGGCACAGTAAACAAACCTGAATGATTGGTTGATTGGCCAACTTCTATTCCTAATATTTGTGTTCTACTTGTGTTTATTTGCTTTGTCTGCTGATGGTCAAGGAGTGGAAACAACCTAATTTCCAGCTCTGGAGCCATACCACAGCCAGAGCAACCAGCCATGTTGAAGGCATGGAAACGTATGGTGCAGCAGGTTTACTAAGCACTAGAGGTGAAGAGCAGGTAAGAAGCCTGAGATATACCCTGTAAATGCAATCGTCACACTCCGTCCTGCTTCTCTATCACCCCCATCTTCCATTTTGCTTCTTCCTCTAGACTTGACTCTGTCCAATCACTTCCCTTTCAAACACAGCCTATTAATTGACATGCTACTCACTGTCCCAACCTTAGATGTACTGTCATTGTATGGAAAATGCTTTTACAGTTTCTTTTTGTGGAACAGCTGTTCTAGTCACTTCAATCTTTGTTGAATGTAGAAATTCCAGGGAAACCAAGCTGTGCTCTCATCTAATGTCCATGTGAAATAACTCCACAGAGGCCAGTATCCTGTCACACCGTCACCCTTTATTTACATGTGGGGAGTTCTTAACACTGATCCAGCTCTCTCAGAGCCAGCTCTCAGAATGAACAGGATGCCTGACATTCCTGTTCTTGTCTGTCAGCCAGGACTCCCTGATTGGGGTTATTAATCTGGCCCAATCAAGAAATTCGTGTATTCTATGAGGTGTACCTTGTTGACCTCATTACAATTGCTATATCCCTCCCCCTTTGAGTCCGAGGACAAAGGCTGTTTTTTTTTTTGTAGCTCCTCCTGGGGCATTTTAGCACAGGGTCAATTTCCTCCAACTTGACCTTTGATATGGATGGCATGTAACACACAGTAGCTCACCTTTTTGTGCCTGGAATGTCTCAGAAGAAATTCATTCTCTTCTCCAGAAGGCAAGGCGTTGAAGTGGCGACATCCACTGTGTCCTTCTCAGATTCTAAGGTATTCTTAATGTTTGACAGAAAGGGCGAACTCAAGTTCTGGAACAGTTGGAAAAACAGTCGAGGAGCTGGGCATGTTTTGCTCGCACACTGTTTACAAGCTTGAAGCTTTCATATGGTCCACGTGCTTGTTCAGCACTGTTGCACCTACGCAAACTTTATATGTACAGGACCTGGCCTTGTATCGACTATGCCTCTTACCCATGCAAGGCCATTCCTGTTGTTCCTACACTAAACTTGATCCCCTGAAGTAAACTGTCTTGCTCACTTAACAGAGTCTTAGGTCAGGCATTGGTGTGCCTGATGCCAATTCTCCCACACCCTGCCAGGTTAGGCAAGATCAGATTTAACCTGGTGTGGAGTCTTCCCCTCATTAGCAACTCTGCTGAAGCTATCCCTATAGTTGGGTGAGGCGTGGTTCTAATCGAATAGAAACCGGGACAGTTTGTTGTCTAGTGAAGCTACAGGCTGTTTCTTGAAGCCTGCCTTCAAAGTTTGGACTGCTTCTGCCAGACAGTTGGTTGATGGATGGTATGGAGCTGTTCTTACATGTCAAATGCCATTCAACTTCAGAAAATACACATATTCCTTGCTGATAAAATGATAGCCCGTTATCTGTGACCAACACCTGAGTCTGAGTATACCAAAAGATATACACAGTTTCTCTATCATCATCCCAGTGTTTGACGAATGAACTCTATGCATATGCAGTCATTTTGAGTGGGCTCTCACCATGACTAAGAAAATTGAGTGCGTGAAAGGATCTGCATAGTCAATGTGTGACGGATTCCAGGGTTTATCCAGCCATTCCCAAGAATGTGAGGAAAATGCTGGCATAATTTTTGTCCTTTTCGTATTCTGGGCACTGCCGCACCAACACAGCCATTTCTGCATCCAATCCCTGATCACCAGACATAACTTCTCACCAACACCTTCATTTTGGAATCATCTAGATGACTCTGGTGGAGCTCAGCTAGAATCCATTGGTAACCTTTGCTCAGGACATTTACTTTTGCTCTCCATAATGACATGCCAGATCATCTACTATGATCTGGTCCCTTTAGGTCCAGAAAGGTTTAAATTCTGGTTGTGATGGCTCTTTTCACCACCACCTTGTCACCACCAGCTGTTTTAATTTTGCCAGGATTGGATCTTTTTGTGTATGCAATCTGATATTGTCAGTTGTAGTGCGTCCAGAAAATTTAAAATCACTGCAAACTCTTCCAGTGGTGGTACCATCACTGGTGTATTTCCCAGTGGGAAGCAGCTCAATGATGCATCTGTGGCCAACATCAGTTGCTACCTGGCCTTACAGATGATATTCCAATTTATAATATGCACTTAGTATTAGAGCCCACCACTGAATTCAACCTGAAGCTATGGGCGGCATTGCCTTGTCCATCTGGGCATATTTATGCTCTGCATTAGCCAATGTCCTTGATGCTTATACTATTGCGCATTCCTCTCCATTGGGCCATCAATGAGGTAATACTACTTTGATGCCATATGGGGAGGCGTTGCCTGTCAATATGCGATCTCACTTGGGATCATAGTTAGTCAACATTTGGGGGATGATGGCTGTTTCTTCACTTTCCTGAAAAATATGCCTTGGCTATATGACCATTTCCAAGGCTGACCCTTTTTTTTAAGATTTGATGTGAATGTGCCAGGATGGAGGCCAGATTATGTATGAACTTTTCGTAATAATTCACTAACCCAAGGAAAGATCTAAGCTTTGATACAGATGTGAGAGCTGGGACACCTTCGATTGCCCTCACTTTATCTTCCAACAGATGTAATCTAGTTTAACCAACTCTGTAGCCAAAATAGGTCACATGGGGTGCCTGGAACACACATTCTTTGCTTCTAAGGTGTACACTGACCTGGGAGAAATGTCTAATAACTACATTCAAGTTCTCTAAGTGCTCTTAATGGCAAAGTCCTGGGAGTGTTGCTGAACAAAGAGACATAGGAGTATAGGTTCATAGCTCCTTGAAAGTGGAGTCGCAGGTAGATAGGATGGTGAAGAAGGCGTTTGGTGTGTTTTCCTTTATCGGTCAGAGTATTGACTACAGAGGTTTGGAGGTCGTGTTGTGGCTGTACAGGACATTGGTTAGGCCACTTTTGGAATATTGCATGTAATTCTGGTCACCTTCCTTTCAGAAGGATGTTGTGAAACTTGAAAGGGTTCAGAAAAGATTTAGAAGGATGTTGCCAGGATTGAAGGATTTGAGCTATAGGGAGACGTTGAACAGGCTAGGACTGTTTTTCCCTGGAGCATCTGAGGCTGAGGGGTGACCTGATAGAGGTTTATAAAATAATGATGGACATGGATAGGATAAATAGACAAAGTTTCTTCCCTGGAGTGGGGGAATCCAGAACTAGAGGGCATAGGTTTTAGGGTGAGTGGGGAAAGATTTAAGAGACCCAAGGGACAAAGTTTTCACGCAGAGGGTGGTATGTGTATGGAATGAGCTGCCAGAGGAAGTGTTGGAGGCTAGAACGATTGCAACATTTAAAAGGATGCGTATATGAATAGGAAGGGTTTGGAGGGACCTGCGCTGGGTAATGGCAGGTGGGACTAGATTGGATTGGGATATTGGTAAGCATGGACGAGTTGGACCAAAGTTTGTTTCCATACTGTACACTTCTATGACTCTGTTGGTCTTTCCTGTTATGAGCATATCATCTAGATAATAGGTGACCTGGAATAGACCTTGTAAAACTTTCTCCATTGCCCACTGAAAAATTGAGCTACCTGACAATACCCTTTGATACTCCCTTGACCTTCCTGAAAAATTTCCAAGTATTTTGATTTGATTTATTACTGTAACATGTGCCAAAGTACAGTGATATGTATTGTCTTACGTGCTTTACAGGCAGAACCGAGTGCAGGACACAATGTTATAGCTGCCAAAAATGTGCAGAGAGGGATCAACACTAACCTTAAAGAGATCCATTCAAAACTCTGAGAACAGCGATGATGAAGCTGTTCTTAAATCTATTCATAATTGGTATATAAACTTTTATATCTTCTGCCTGATCAAAGAGGGTGGAAGAGCATATAACTGGGTTGGGAGGGGCCTTTGATTATGTTGGTTGCTTTCCCGATGCAGCGAGAATATAGTGGATTGCTTTACTTTCTTGACCATAGTGTTGACATGGATGGACCAAGACACATTGTTAGTGATTGTTACTTTCAGAAACTTGATGCGCTCGACCGCCTCCACCTCAGCTTTTTTGATGCAGACAAGGACGTACCCTCCACTCCGCTTCCTGAAGTCAATGACCAGCTCTTTCATTTTGCTGACATTGATGGAGAGATTGTCTTTACACCATGCCATTAATCACTGTATCTCCTTCCTGTACTATGTCTTGTCATTGTCTGAGATCTGATTAACAACGGTATTTAGATAGGAATTCAGTCAGGCAACCATTTTCTGATTGAAAAATGTAGAGCCATCGATGAATTTTTCTCAACCAATTTTTGCCCCATCCAATTTGGGCCAAAGCCTTTTACGACAATTCATGGTAACTGAACCAGCA
This sequence comes from Chiloscyllium punctatum, assembly GCF_047496795.1. Lineage (NCBI taxonomy): Eukaryota > Metazoa > Chordata > Chondrichthyes > Orectolobiformes > Hemiscylliidae > Chiloscyllium > Chiloscyllium punctatum. The sequence continues at coordinate 14,249,663 of NC_092754.1, forward strand.
GCTTCTCATTAGCATAAATTAGAATATCCTTTATTGTCACATGTACTCAAGTATGGAAGTACACGAGTATAGTGAAAAGTTTACTGTTGCCCCGTATGCACCATCTTAAGTACAAAGTACCTAGGTATGGATCTTAGATACAAAATACAGAATAAAGGGAAAAAGTTACATTACTTAGGTTTTTATTGTATAAGTTAGAAAAATTAGAATAAAGTTAAAAACAAAGTGTCACAGTCTTTCAGTAGGTCAGTGTAGGGGGCTTCCACCAGTTGTCTGCCCAGATTGCAAGCCACTGACTGCTTGCACCAGTCCCCAGCCTAACCACAGGTCTGCTCCACTCGGGCCTCCAATTTGCTGGCCATGCCCGCTCTGCTCGAGCATCCAGTCCGCTTTCTGTTCTCCCCGCTTTGCTCGGACCTCCAGCCCATTGACCACCCCTGCTCTGCATCAGCCTGCAGCCAGCTGGTTGTCCCCACATCTGGTCTCCAGTCCGATGGCTGGCCCTGCTGCATGTGAGCTGGCCATCCCCACTCCACTTGTTTTCCACCTGGGGACTGTGTAGCCTTTAAGAGTCTGGAATAGAAGTTATATCCATATCTGTAGGGCATCTCTGGTTAGGTTCTCACTCTAACTGATGTCTTATGCAAACTTAACAGTTGGAGTCCAGAGTGAATTCTGTTAAAGATTGGTTCTGCAATCACTGAAACAGCCACACCAGTATCGACCTCCATTTGAACCAGGTAACTATTTAACCAGATGTTTATTTTGATTGGTTCTGATTGGAATATTGTTAAACAATTTAACAATTTAATAGGTGGAGTTTCCAGGGTGTGCACTCTCCTGGATACTGACTTAATACTTCTCTTATTCACATTAGGTCTAGTGAGACTCTTTTGCTGTCTCGGGTCTACAGCTGGGCAGCAACTACAATGACTTGCCAACCGGATCCTGAAGAAAATTAACTGTTAGGCAGATGCTTGGCTTAGTTTTGTTAACACATTTAAAATGTGTTTTGGCTGTAAAGCAATTACTGTGTCAACACTTTAAGCGTTTCTTCTAAAGTGAGATTTTTCTCTCGTGCGGGGTTACACAAGAACACAATCATCATGTTATAGAAGAACTAACTGTATGTCCTAAGTGAGGCTATGCAGTTGCCTCCACTCAAGTGGTGTTCCCAAAGATCACTCTGAACTGGCTTCCACTTCCATTGGAATACTCTGCAACTCATATGCTCCACTTGCTGCATTTTCCAATAATTAAGTCAGTTACAGTGCCTGTTTGAAATCCAGTTGGGTTTCAGCAAGTTTGGTGTTTTTGTGTGTTTACATTCTCATATCAAATGTTCTCTCAGCAACTCATTAAGAGTTAAACCAAGCCACTGCCAGTCATCTTAACCTGGTCAAAAATCCTGATACAGGTTCCTGTGCTCCTTGAATTGCTGAGTAAAACCAACTGTGTCTCAATATTAGAGGGTGCTTATGGTTTTAATATTCTTGAACAAAATCCATGAACTCTAGACAGGTTTTAGGATCTCTTGCCTCAGGAAAAGTTAGGCTTCTAATAACTGAAAAAGCTGCAGGTTCACAAGCTGTCCAGAGAATTACTCATTTTTTCCCATCTGCCTCAATGTCATTTGCCCAAAGAAAAGAAATTCTTTCCACACACTGGGCCCAGGATAGAACGAGTCAAGCTTTCCAAATGACTGAATAATGCCAGAAATACTTATCCCAACTCAAAGGTTATTGTTGCAAGCAAACTCCTTCAGGAGTGTGCTTTTCTCTTGTCACCACTGAAAAGACTCCACAGAAGCTGGTTTCTGTCACTAAGTCACCCTTTATTTACACATGGAGAGTCCCAGCACTGATCCAACTCCCTCAGAGCCAGCTTTCAGAGTGAACAGGATGTCTGACACACTTGTTTTTATCTGTCAGCCAAGGCTCCCTGTTTAGGGTTATTAATTTGATCCAATCAGAAAACTCCTATTCTATGAGGTCCACCTCGCTGACCTTGTTACAATCACTATATATAAACTCATACAACTAGCAGGTCTTACTGGATAACAACCCTAGAATAGGTATCTTTGAAAATTTATCCTTTTTGCATTATTCATGAACAAAGAGGCTGATTGTTATACTCTGGCTGAGACCAGTTAACACAACAAATTTAAGCGACTGCTGGACAAGCACATGGACGGCAGTAAATTGAGGGGTGCATAGGTTAAGATGATCTTAAATTAAGATAAAAGTTCAGCACAACATAGTGGGCCAAAGGACCTGTGCTGTACTGTTCTATGTTCAATGTTCTAAATCAAGCCTGGAACATTCCTGATCTGTATCTCAATTCCTGAAACAACTGATATTGGGGCAAACTTCATGCACACACAGAAAAGTTGCTTAAATGATGTCATTGAGTTGCAGATGGTATTGTTGCCCCTCGCCAATCCAAACTATATTTGCAGATCTACCAAGTACCATAGCATTGACCCATTCCCCCTCTCATGTCTGTTTGTGCTTGTATGCTATTAACTAAACTGATTTATGGATATGAATGCTATTCTTTTCAAGTTTACTCAGTCTCCACCCAAGCCCATCCTCCATGTCCGGAAAAGCCTCTGCCACACTTCCACATAATCTTCTCCACGGCACCAGATGCCGTTGCCGTGGAGACAGGGACGCTACACGCTGGGCTGCAGTAAATAATGTGGTTTCACAATAGCAGGCCACTCCTGTTCACCAGATCCCTGTGGAGTTAAAAAAACACACTTCAGGTACAGTAGTAAGCAAGTGACGTTCTTTTTAAATGTTCTACTGTTTCTGTAGAAATGAGGATGAAAGGATTAAAAGAGCTTGTATGGAGAAGATTTTTCAGAAACATTGGTATTGACTTGATATGTTGTTGTACTTCATTCACTCAAGGCTTAATGTTCAGTGTCTAGAATTCTGAAAGGAAGTTTAACCCTTCGTGAATAGGAACTGTACATATCATTATGTCTGAAGCAATGCTTATTTACAGTTCTTCCTGTACTTTCCAGATGGCACACTTGTTAAGTGTACTTCCTAATGTGGAATTGCCATATGTGCTGAGGTGATTTTTGCGGTTACATTATCCAGTCTCTGTTGCCCTGTAAATCACAGGATGTGCAGCAATGAATTATACATTTGGCTTCAGCACTCCTGGTCTGAAGGTAGCAAATTAATCCAGAATTCCAGTACCAGATTGGGATCCATGATTTGTGGTTGAATGTGTAGACCGATAGCTGAGATTAGACTATGAAGTGCTCCATGAATGAATAGCTATGCTGGCTTTTTAGACTCATGCATGAAAAATTCCCACTTCGAAGTCCTGAAGACCTTGAGAATCATATGCCAGTGAGAGTAGGCACCTTTGGGAAATGAAGGGTGAAAAGTTCAGGGAACAGAAAAAAAAAACTATTTGTTTGTGTTCTGTTCCAGGCATTTGATCTGTATATTTTGAAGTGTTATGTTATTTTTAAAACTGCTGACCACATTCTACTGATTGAAACTGGATTGATCCAAGATACTTTTCTCTGCACATGGTTGAACTATAAGACTTTTGGCTTAAATCAATTTCTTCCCATCCTGTCAATTTGTTAAACCTTGTAATCCATATTTATTTATTTATTTATTAACCATTAGGAAATAACTATATGTTAATTAAATTAAATTATTTCATTATTATTTGTCTGAATCTACTTCTATTCCTGTCTGATTGGAATTTAGATCTTGCTTCAAAGCAGTGATTCTCAAACTTCACGATGCAACTAAACATTTTAATATATTATGGCTGTCCTAGGAACTCGCTGCAAATGTTGATGGATTGATATTTAATGATCCTGTTTACCCAGAATTTCTTTATGGACCTTTATCCAGCCTGAAAAGTTATGTTCAAAAGCAACAGAAAGAGCATATCATTGGATGGTATTGTCTCCAGTAGATTGACTGTTCCTAATATTCATACATATTTATACTGATCAAATGAAATGATGAGAACAAGCACTGAGAATTGGGGCAAAATAAACTCTGAGAATTGAAAACTGTATTGATAATTGATATGCTACTCCAATCGCAAATAAACTGTCCAAAGAAAATTATTTTGAGTGCTTATGAAAGTTTGTGGAGTATAATGGCATGATGTTCTGCATGTTTTAAAAGTCACTTCAAAGTTAGTATTTAAAAACAGAGCTGAGATCTGCTTTATTGCATTTTTTTAATCAAGTTACAAACATTTGTTCACAAAGTTTCAGGCAGCTAAAGTAAGGAATTTGAGTCATTTGGTAAGCTGTCATCCAGTGTTTGTAAGTCTCTCTCTCTCTCTCTCTCTCTCTCTCTCTCTCTCTCTCTCTCTCTCTCAAAAGAGCACCAGCTTCATTGAACCGTGTTCAACAAACATTTTTTCCTGAAGACATGATATTTAATATTGTTTAAAAACTGCATGGCAAAATAAATCAGTTAAGTACTGAGTAGATGATACCAAATCTGAATTTGAAGAGTCTAGTTCTAGCCCACTGGGTATTCGTACATTTTTCATCTTATTATTTATACAAGCAAATCATTGCACAAGTTACAGTATGAATCACATGATGAACAAATCAGACTTTCTTACTATGGTTGACACCTTCCAAGTTGAAGGCTCTGGCACGTTATTTAAAGGTCAGTTGGACACCATTTCAGCTGCTTCAACCCAGGAAATGCCCCTTAGCTGTGAGGTTGCCTCTAGTAACCAAGCAGTGAATCTAAAGAAAACCACTAATGATGTTAAAATTTGCAAATAGAAAGTCTCCATCCAGCTCAGTAATTCTGGAAGTGATTACCTATTAGATTGTCCTTGTCCTTTTGGGCTGTCCACAGAATTGCCCTATTTTCCTCTTCTATCTTAGAATTCCTGTCTCTCTACCTTTCCTGTTCATCCAACATTCTCCTGTTTGGGAAATCAGATTGTGGAGATCATCTGGACTCTTAAATGGTTCTGCCTGACTGATCCAAGTATTGTTGCCTTACGGAGGTCTGAAGATGTCTTAGAGGAAACATGGGTTCATTTTGGAGAGGGTAACCTTTACCTACAGCGAACCATCCTTATATGAGCCAAGAGTCATGAAAGGAGTCAAGGCAGCTTCCTAGCTATGTTGCACATGCTATCAAAATGTGGCTGTTATGATCACAACTGAATTGAATGTTAAGAGTGGAATTCTTTTCTGTTCATGAACATTATTGTTTGGTGAACGAACTCTCTTAATGTTATTTGTGCAATTGATAGCACTCTTAACAGTGGGAATATAACAATGGCTGAGAATCCTGTTGGCCCATCTGTTTGACTGGCCATTGCAAGGAGAAAGAAATGAGAAGGTGAGCAACTGAAACCTTGAACTCCTGGAACGGAATTGCTGCCCAATCCTTCTGAGTGCAAGTGTTCATTAAGCAGCTGGCATAAGAGTGATACAATGGACTTAGACATTGTTAATAGCCTTCTGGTTTGGGAGTACTGTAGTGCATTGATAAAGAAATTAGAATGTTATAATATTTAGTTATGTAAAGTTGGCAAGCAAGTTCTATATGATTACTTTGGCATGAGGCTGTTACTAGGATGTGGCCTTGCAAATGCATCCCCTCACCCCTACAACCACTACGAAATCTGCCTCAGTAATGACGTCATTATTGTTGTTTGTACTGTTGTAGTCCGGAGACCTCAAATTTTTCATAGTGCGTGCCTTAGCCCAAATTTAGTGTGTCACCCTTCCTAACTAATTGTGATAGATTTTGCAACAGCGCCTAAAAAAATGGCAAGCAAGGCCCTGACTGATTTCAATTGACTTCCAGAACTGACTGAGACCCACTCTGTGGGCTACAATGGTGTGGATTCCTAGACTTGTGTTGGACCAACCACCTGATTGCGATTGGTGGATGTCAATGCTGAGTTATGCCTAAGGCCAATACTGTATCCACCCAACATTTCAGCAGCAGCCAGGGGTTATGTAATGCTGCCACAATGATAGTGAAGAGGTTTTATGAATATATCCCAAAGAACTAGGTGTATTTCGTGAAGCGGATACTATTTTAGTGCTATTACTTTGAAACAATGCATACCCTCTGGCATCTGGATGAGCAATCAAAAGATCAGGATGAAACAAATACAAAGGATGTTGCAGAAATTCAGCAAGTCTGGCAGAAGCTGTGAAGAGGGGAACAGAGTTAACATTTCAAATCTGGCAAACATTGCAAGTCAAAAGCTTCAATGAGTATACAAAAGTGAAGAGAGCAACTAAAGTGAATGTTAGTCCATTGGAGGATGAGATGGGGGTGGGTGGGTGTGGGGTTCAATAGTGAGGAACCCAGAAATGATAGAATCACTAAATCAACCTTTTGCTTCAGTTTTCAAGATGAAGAACACTAGTAATATCCTAATAGTAACATGTAATGCAATGCACAGATCATAGAAAAGGAGCAAGTTTAAACAGTCATCATTGCTAGGGAAAATGTACTGAGCAAACTATTGAGATTGAAGGCAGACAAGTCCCCAGGTCCTGTTGGCCTGCATCCTTGGATCTTAAAGGAAGTGGGAGCAGAGATAATGGATCCTATGGTTATAATACTTCAAAATTCCCTGTATATGGAAAAGGTTTCAGTGGATTGGAAAAATACTAATATAAAGCTGTTATTCAAAAAGGGCGGTAAGCAGAAAATAGGAGACTATCGAACCAGTTAGTTTAACATGTGCCATTAGTAAATTGTTAAAACTCACTATTAAGAAAGTAATAACAAGACATTTGGAAAGTCAAAACAATCCATTCAACTCAGCATGGTTTTATGAAGGCTAAATTGTTTTGACTAATTTGCGAGTTCTTCAAAGATATAACAAGCTAGGTGGATAATGGGGAACCTGTAGACATAGTGTATCCGGACTTCCAGAAGGCAGTTGATAAGGTGTTGTACAAAAGGTTAAAATCAAGATGATATCACATGTTTGCAATAAATTGATTCCTTTAGATAGAAGATTGGCTCACTAACAAAAAACAAATCAGGATAAATGGATACTTATCTGGGTTGAAAATGTGTTGCTGGAAAAGCGCAGCAGGTCAGGCAGCATCCAAGGAGCAGAAGAATCAACGTATCGGGCATGAGCCCTTCTTCAGGAAAGGGCTGCAATGCTTTTCCATCAACACATTTTCAACCCAGATAAGTATCCATTTATCCTGATTTGGCTCACTAGGGCTTTTGCCCGAAACGTCGATTTCAAAGCTACTTGGATGCTGCCTGAACTGCTGTGCTCTTCCAGCACCACTAATCCAGAATCACTAACAAATCAGGATAAATGGATACTTATCTGGGTTGAAAATGTGTTGATGGAAAAGCACAGCAGGTCAGGCAGCATCCAAGGAGCAGGAGAATCGACGTTTCGGGCATGAGCCCTTTCCTGAAGAAGGGCTCATGCCCGATATGTCGATTCTTCTGCTCCTTGGATGCTGCCTGACCTGCTGCGCTTTTCCAGGAACACATTTTCAGCTCTGATCTCCAGCATCTGCAATCCTCACTTTCTCCTACTTATGTGGGTTGGCAAGATGTAACGGATTGGGTGCCACAGGGTTCAATCCTTGGAGCCCCAACTTACAATCCATATTAATGATTTGGATGGAGGGATAGAAAGTACTATAGACAAGCTTGTGGAAGATACTAAAAGAGGTGAGAAAGTAAGTTGCAATAAAGTAAGACATTTACAAATGGATATCGATATGCTGGTTGAATGGACCAAAATGTTAATGTGGGTAAATTTGCTGTTATTTATTGTTGTCAATGGAATAGAAGGGCAACTTATTGTCTAAATGGAGAAAAACTTCAGAGTACTTCGAGAGGGACCTGGTCCTTGTGTATGAACCACAGGAAACTCGTATGTGGATTCAGCAGGTATTAAGGAAGGCAAATAGAATTTTGCCAATTATTTCTAAAGGAATAAAATATAAAAGTAGGGACATGTTGCTGTAACTGTACAAGGCATTAGTGAGACTGTATCTGGCATGTTGCTTACAATTTATTTCCCTTACTTGGAGAGATGTAGTTGCACTGGAAGCGGTTCACTAATCACTAGTTCACTAATTTGATTCTCGAGATGAAAGATTTGTCTTGAGGGGAGAGATTGTTAAAAATCACACAACACCAGGTTATAGTCCAATAGGTTTATTTGGAAGCACCAGCTTTTGGAGCGTCGCTTCTTCATCAGGTCATTGGACATGGACAAAGATTGAGCAGTTTAGGACCATACTCTCTAGAGTCTAGGAGAATATGAGGAAGCCAAATTGAAAATCAGATGCTAAAGGATATTGATAAAGTAGATGTAGAGAGGATGTTTCCTCAGGTGGAGCAATCTGGAACGAGAGGTCATGGTTTTTGGATAAGAAATCGCAGATTTAAAACCAAGATGAAGAGAAATCGCTTTTTCTTAGAGTCGTGAATCTGGAATTTACTACCCCAGTGTGTGGTGAATTCTGGGACATTGATTTGATTTAAGGAGGACATAGGTAGATTTTTAATTAGTTATGGAATGAAGAGTTAAGGAGAATGGACAGGTAAATGGAGTTGAGGGTGAGATGAGATCAGCCATGATTGTATTAAATGGTGGAGCAGGCTGAATTGGAGAAAGTGAAGACTGCAGATGCTGGAGATCAAAGTCAAAAAGTGTGGTGTTGGAAAAACACAATCGGTCAGACAGCATCTGAGGAGCAGGAGAGTCAACGTTTCGAGCATAAGCTCGAAGAGGCTGAATTGCCTATTTGTTGTTTACAGTTTTGTCTTTCCAACGTTTCTTCGGAACAGTTCTGAAGAAGAGTAATACCAGACTCCAAAATGTTAACCCTGTTTCACTCACTATAGGTGCTACCAGATCTCAGTTTCTCCAGCATTCTCTTTTGTTTCACATTTCCAGGGTCTGCAGTATTTTGCCTTTATGAAAAGATCAGGGTTTTGTCTAGTTTTATAATAACCTTTAATATTAAACTTACTATCTTTAATCCTATTTGGCCCCTTAAGATTACAATACTTCCCAAATCTGTTGTAGATTTACGCACTTACGCTCTTTCTGGTTTCTCTCTCTCTCTCTCTCTCTCTCTCTCTCTCTCTCTCTCTCTCTCTCTCTCTCTCTCTCTCTCTCTCAATGGTCAGCTGGTCTGTACCTCTTGCCATGCTTGGTTCCTCAGAAGACTTCACAAAATTCAAGAGGGTGGTCGCAGGGGAATCCTGTTTTGTACCTTTTTAAATGGTTTTATGAAACTTTATATATTTCTGGCCAATCAGAGAAACACACTTAATAGTTTGAAACAGTGTCAATCATTTGAATAGCTTGCCATTATTTGTTTCTTTGTCTAGCAGAACCCGGTGTCTTCCTTTCTGGGCCCTCCTTTGTTCAGTGAATAAGTTGTTGCAAGTATGTGTTCAGGATAATTGTTGCCTATTGCATCATGCTGACATCATTAGCATCTCGCTCCTCTGGTTTGGTGTGCGCATTTTGTGATTTCAGTGCTTTACTTGGCCATTGTACCCAGCAACTCTTGCTGTTTGGCCAAGTTAGTAATCTACCAGGAGGCTGCTATAAGGGTGAACTTAAAGGTAGACACTAGTTGATCCATTCTCCACCGTCCTTCCAACTTGTCTATATGAGGAAGTTGTGGTTTATGCAGAGCAGCCCAAAACTGGATATATGACCACAATCTACTGCAAGCAGGAATGCAAAGAATTGCAAAGGGAATAAGTGCTAAAACATATGGGTTAGTTGGCCATCTTTACAAGAATTTCCTCAAACATAGCACTACTTCTGCACTTGATCAAAGTTGGAACTAAAAACAAAGCTGCAGTGAAGAAGACTCACATGCTACTCTCCAAGAAGGTCACTGGAGACAAAAGACACTTCACAAATTGATGAAACCCCTCGGCTTCCTCCAGATGAAGCAGAGTAAGTGCAAGAGGAGACAGCAACTGAAAAAGAAGGGTGGAGCAAGCAATGGAAAGGGAAAAACCTGAAGAGAACAATACTAAGGGTGGGAAAAGCTGCTATCTAAGTGATCAGCAAGCAGGAGCAGGTGGCCTAAACAGTCACCAGCACCTTCTTGGAGACGAAAGCTGCCACCAACAAAAGAAAGTAGCAATGCACCAAGGAGTTAAAGGAAATAAAGAGCTTCCAGCTGATAAACACTGCCCAAGCACTGAAGGGCCCAAGAAACACTGTCAGAGGGATGCCAGCTGCAGTAATGCAACCAGCACACACAGCTCTGGGTCACTGGGAGCAGCAACATGCATGTCAAGGGGCAGAGTGGAATGTCAGGAACACCTGAGGTCAAGCCAAAACATCCTAGCTGCCTGCTTCCCCAATGTCACATGAATGAGACATTGCTCGCTCACAGGACAGAACAGGGCTGGTATCTTCACCCTCCAATTGTGCTATTTGTTCATACCAAGACTGGATCAGGTCTGGCTTTTTGGATTCCTAATTGGGGGGAGAAACACCTTTTATAAAATTTGATTTTAATTGAGACTGTAAATGTGCATAGCATTAAAGCCATTGCATGTTGCATTCCACCTTTGGTTACATAACCCATTCTGATGAATTTCTATCTTAGTTTCAGGTTTCCAGCATCTGCAGTTCTCGGTTTTATTTACTGTCAAGCCTAACCTTCTGTTCTGGCAGGAGGGTGAGATACCACACCTCAGCAACTATATCGATTTGGTCTCAAAGAAGTGACTGCTATTTCTTCAGCCTGGGTATTCTTCTGCTTTAGTTAAGAAGTTGAGGATAGGTGCTGCCTTGTAGCAGACATAATGTAACAAAACGCTGCTATAATATTAATAAATGTGGATGTGCTGGCTGTTGGCCATCGTTTAGTGGATGCTATTGTTGCTGGCAATGTCCAAGTTGGTGATGACTTTGTCTGCAGCATTGATCCATGGCTGGATGATCAGGAAGGGCCTACAGGAAACGGGACCCCGAATCCAAAGTCTCAATGGAAATAGTACACAACTTGACATGGTTTTCTATCTTGAACAGTCTGCAAAAGAGCACAGCTTACATCTACCTGGGTCACTAAGACTGGTCATGGATGGACCAGTCTGTCCATTCCAGGATAGATTTCTTGTTTGTGTCCTGAGAATTCATGGTCATATCCACTGATGTTAATCCGGTGTTCTTCTCTGACCATAGCATCCAACTAACTGAGTGTTGCCAATGGGAAGACTAATAGGATGCCAGCACAAGATGGAAACTGAATGTGGAAGTGTTGATCTGAGAAAACACTGAGGAACTCAAGAGAACTCTTGGAGTCTCCAACACAGTGGAAGGAAGCAGTAATTCGAATATTAAAAGGTTTTTCATTCTCAAAGGTGTTCAGAGTGAGAGATGGATGGAAATGTTCCTCTAGAAAACCTGCGTATCTGCTCCTGCTCCAAAAGTGATGGTTGATATCATGGAAGATCTTTTGGTGAGAGGCCAGCAAGACTTGTTCACTGTCTTAATGGCCTCCAAGGTAACTTTTGGTCCTTGATCGATTGTTTGGTGTTATTATAGGCAGTACATCTGATTCTCTCAGATTTGTAGTTAGCACTGCTGCCTCACAGTGCCAGGGACCCATGTTTAATTCGAGTTTAGGGTGACTGCATGGAGTTTGCATGTTCTCACTGTGTCAGTGTGTGTTTCTGTCAGGCGCTCCAGTTTCCTGAGTCCAAAGGGAGAGTAGCTATGGTAAATTGTCCACAGTGTCCCAGGATGTGCATGTCAGATGGGTTAGCCTTGGTAAATGTGGGGTTACAGGGATAGGGTGGGCTGCTCTTCGGAGAGTCGATGCAGACTTGATGAGTCAAATGGCCTCTTTCTGAACTGTCGGGACTTTATGACTTATGTTCTATGGTTCTAGGTTACAGCAAGAGAGAGAGTAGTACCCTCTCTCCTGCTGTATTGTACAGAGCCTTTTTCCAAGTCGATCAGAAAGAATTACGAGGGTGACTATCCCTGGCAGCAGAGGCTTGTGGGACAAATCTACCATCTATATGGACAGTGTCACCATGTTCTGTTCGGATCCATTGTTAGTTTGCAAACTCCTGAGCATCTACAACTAGTTTTGAACTGGCCTCAGGAGTTAAGATAAATAAAGGAAAGAGTGAGGCAATGTTTTTGGGAACTGGGCCAACCAATCCCTTGATCCTTTCACTGTCAGTTCATATTACCCTGAAGGTGCGGGGGATATTGTTCAGAGAGGCCAAAATGTATGCTATTAACCGGGTGGGGTGTATTGCTAAGGTAATGTGAGAGCGACTTTCACTATCCATCATGGATGAAAACCTGCTGTCAGTTGTGAGGTGCTCTCCATATTACAGTTCTTGGCCCATTCCCTGAACTTGTATTGCAGGGTCACCAAAGCCGCCATCTACTTTATTGTAGAGGTCAAAAATGATTTGCATCCAGAAGGGTACTGTGTCCAAAACCTGGAATAGATGGGGGAGAAATCTATCCACATCATCCTGATGGACTCCTTATGTGAGGTTGTATCAAGCTGTCCGCAAATCCATGGTATGCAGACACCAGGTGTCATAGTGTCTGAGGTTCTCCCTGTCCCCAGCGTTATGGAAGGTATATCTTGCCACAAAACTGCAGAATGCACCAAGTAGTTTGTCTCTATTTTGTCACCTATTCATTCTGGAAATGTTTGCATAATAAAACATCTTTGACCACAAGTCCTTCAGATGGAGTTCAGCATCAAAGGCCTAGCAGGGAACGGAGATGATTGATTCTATCAGATGGTTTCCTGAGCGTGCTTTCGAAGTTATTTAGAAGAATGTCTCATTGCCAGAAGTTTTAAATAGCACCAAAATGTACCTTGGTGTGGTGAGAGGACATTCTCTGTCAGATTATTCATGCACACCTGGAGTCTGTGCTGCTGCAAGCTGTCCACCTGAAAGCTGTGGTGGTGAGGAGATGATGTACACCTTCTTCTGGAATGTGCCTTTGCAAAGAAGGTCTGGAGAGAGCTGCAGCAGTTTCCCAGATGCACAAACATCCCTTATTCCAAGAGGGCAGTTAATTCCGTGAAAGATACTCTTTGATCTGGCTGAAATTTGCTGATGTTTCACTTCAAAGAGTTATCCTTGACTGAGTGTTGCAAACTGATACATACCAAGATCAGGACTATATGCGGAGGGTTGCACTAATGCATGGGGCAGCCACCACCACAATGTTGCACTGGTGAAAGATCACTGTTTTAGGCCTTTCAGGTATAGCGTATAAATGGGTTGGTAACATAGAGAACCCTTTGGGCTATATAATTGTCTCTGCATATAATAAGTGTCACATGTAATTGGATTGAGACATCTAAGAGTACAACGTGCTAAAATGTATTATATTTTCCATAATGTCTGATTTGAAGTGTCTTAGCATGTAGCTTATTCATAAAGTATCACTGCAAAGTTATTTTCCATGACAGAATAGAAAGAAATACAAAGGTCCTGCATAGTACATTTAGGAAAGTGTGTTTGAATGCCATGCAAGCAATGAAGGGCTATATAATATCCTTCCTGCATTGCATGCAAGTGCAAGTGGTCGCCTGGAAATTCATGTATATTTTTACATGGGATGTCAGCATTGATAAAAGGCGAGATCTGTTATCCATCCTTTGTTATTGTTGAAAAAGTTAGTGTGAATTGCCTTCCTGAGTGACTGCAATCTTTGAGTATGTTCCAGAGTTCTTTTAGGAAGGGGTTTCCAGAATTTCAATCCAGTGACAGTGAAGGAATGCTAATAAAGTTCTATGTTAGAGTAATCTGTGCCTTGGAAGGAATCTTGCAAATCCCAAACATCTGCTGTATGTGTTCTTCTGTGTGGTAGAGGCAGAAAATGATGAAGACCAGTGGAAAATGTGCATGAGAAGGAAATTTGCATTATGTATTTCATGTCTCAGAATATCCAAAAGTGCAACATAACAATAGTGGTTACTCATGGATTATGTAGACAGTTCAGTCGTAAATTTGTTTACCAGAATGGATGAGGGATTTGAGTTATTTAGAGAGCTTAGAGAGGATGGAATTTTCAGATATATTCAAAATTATGTAGGTTTTAACAGTCTTTTAAGATCTGCAGTACCACACAATTATTTAATTCAAATTTGGAGCTATCAATAATTCTGGATTGTGGTCCTGCCCATTGCTTTCCCAGCCCATTCAAATTGGTTGTACCTGCAAAATAACAAGGTTATTGTAAAGTCAAGTGCATTAAAAGTTGCACAACTTGACTTGTGTTTGAGCGATGGGTTATTGGAAACTGCCCCAGTGTACATTGCCTTTATGAAATTCAGGCTTCTCATGCTTTTGTTTGTTAAATGACATGAAAAGCTGGCAATTTGCAAAAAAAAACCAGACCAGATTATCTGATTTGCTAATTAATCTGTAAAACAATTGAAGACAAACAGATGTTGCATCACCTGAGCTCAATGTTACATCAAAGGTAACCATACAATCTCTGGGTTAGCAGTTTAAACGTTTCTAAAATTAGCACTTAAACCTGGACAAGTTTGGATGGATGAGCATTAAAATCCATTGACCTACCTCTGAACCAGGAAACTCAATTCAAATCCCACCTGTTCCAGTGGTGTGAAATAATATCTTTGAACAGGCTTAGAAAATATGACAAAATCAAAATCTATTGGGTGCTCCCAATAGCTGCCAATGTTCCACCATAAATGGTTTTACATGTAGTTAAGACACCTGCATCCCTCCAGCACAAGGGGCCCTGGTTAAATATGCACATTTAGAACTGTGATATATTTGGGCCTCACTGGCAATTTTAACACTGGAGCAAGGAAGCTGTTGTAGTTTTACTACCCAAAATAGCTTGTCAGAAGAGACCTTTGAGACAAGTTTATTTTGCTTGCATTTTTTTGGGACCAGAAGAAACAAGAATGTGTTTTCAATCCACAAGGAAAATTTGCATCAAAGCAGCCTGCCCCTACATTGTCTTAAGTTCTGATGGGCTGCCATGAGTTGTCCAAATTTACACAAGCTGGCTGCCACTGTCTATTTCTCACCTGTTTGAGCAGGAAATACCCCAGTTAAAAACTTAAAAAAAACTCCAGCTTGTTGCCATATTTTGTTTTATAATACATTTATAAAATGTTTTGGGATATTTATTACATAAAAGTGATAAAAGTTGTAGAAAGAAGCACGGTGAATGCCAGAGAAACTCCGTAGATCTGGCAGCATCTGTCAAGAGAGAGAGACAGACTCTTCTTCAGAACAGAGTTGACAATTAACTTTACGGTGCAAACCTGACTGCAAGTTAAAATTTACCCAATGCACGTGAAATTTTGAAACCTCTTTCAGACCGTTTTTTATTAAAGGTGAAAGGATTTTGTTAAAATGCCAGTTTTACTTATTAGAAAACAATAGCAGGCAAATTAGGTTTTCCAGCCTCTTTCTGGCTGCACAGTTATTGTGCCTGGAAGCTATCGATTTTCCATACATTGAACATTTTCAAGGTTCAAGCAACAAATGTTATTGGAGAGAATTGCTATGGGTAGAGGTTAGAGGGTGACATATATTGTTTCTGGTAAACGTAAAGCAAACTATTGAAAAGAGATCAGTGTCCGATTATGGGACTAAGGCTACTGATCGATCCATTTTGTTTGTTTTCTTTTTAGTTAATGAATAAATTGATTTTGGCCCCTCCCCTTCTCCCTACCCATCGCTCACCTTTGATGGTCTGCATTGCCCTTAATGGACTTTGCATGTAAATTAATAAATAAAAAACATTGGTTATTTAGTGATGGTGGCTAATAGGTGAAAAAAAAGGGTGAGTTAATGATGGGAAAAATAAACACTTTTGTCTAAGAGCACTTCTGGATGTGTTTAAAAAAGAATGACAATCGGTAATTTTCTTGTGAGCTATGGTGTCAGTTTATCTTCCACGTGTTTCTTAGAGATCAAGCGTTGGAGGGAAGCCTCTGTGTACATCCCACAGTAAACTATTCATTGCTTGCCTTGGGGACATGACCTCCCAAAAAATTAATTATAATGTGAGACTTCAACTTTTAGATACTTTGTAAATAAAACTTACCTATGACTTAATACAGGTAGTTCTTCTGTAATCCAATGGTTGTGTTCTTGTGCAACCCTGCATTATAGAAAAATTGCACTTCAGAGCCAGCGCTTAAAGTACTGCGATGTAATCTCATTACAGCCAACACGTTTTTTTAAAATTTCACACTTTAGAAACAGTGTCCCCAATTTGTCAATAGTGTTAAAGTGAATCTGTGTTAACGAAACATGTGTTATAGCAAAATTACCTGTAATGGCATTATTTTGGTAGGGCAGGACTTATAAAAGCTGGATGAAATTGGGTTTGGGCCCATCTTCAGTGCAAAACAGGCTCTAAGAAAGCCTGAATGCAAAATTACTGCATTTCCAGAGTACCCCATGAGGGGTAGTGGGGCAATTAGCGTGTAAGGGTAATTACAAAGTTCTTGAGATTAGCGTACTGGGAGACAACAGTCAAAGCCCACACCAAGGTAAATACACAAATGATTGATGATTAGAGAAAGATGTGACCTCCTTAGCATACTCAGCATCATAGTTTCTACTTCCTGGTGCCTTCAGCTACTTTCCTCATGGACTGGAAATTGCAATATAGTGATGGATAAAAGGGAAATCACTCAGCAACCCTTCTCCTTGGTAGGCAGTAATGCATTCAGTGTGTTCTAGTGGGAACAGGGATAGATAAATTCTGGCTGTTTGGGAAGCCATCAGTAAATTTCAGTACCCATGTTTTCTGTATCATAGCTCAAGACCAAAATATATTTTTTTCTTCATTGGGAGTTAGTTTATTAATGGACAATTTGGTGTTGAGCAGAAGTCAAATATATTTGAGAGGGGCCAATTTGTAACACCTTGCCGTTTACCAATTTCCACATTCCTTCCGGTGAGGAGGTTCACGGTCTCTTGTATCTTTCCTCACTTTCTCCATGGAATAAATAACTTCACTTGACCCTGGGGTGGACTCCTCCTAGCTCATGAACAATGTGGGCAATGATGAGTCAGTTGAGAAAATATAGCAAGCTCGGAAAATTGAGATTCTCACTGGGGAAAAGAAAATCCTATTTTTCATCCAGAGTTTTAATAAGAAAATAAGAATCTCACTAATGGGTCCTATTTACATGTATTTCTATCTCATTATTACCCATTCTCGCTTTATTTATATTGAAGTTTGTATTCTCACACATAGTGGAGAGAAACTAAACAATTCCTGATAAGTCAGACCTGGTACCTCATGCTCCAATATGCGTTTTGCCCCTCCTGGCTTCCATTTTAGCCAGCACTCCCTAACATTGCTGAGCATGCTCCATGCTTGACGACAGTCCACATTCCCCGTCCACTGAGGTTAGCTTTGGACACGCACCAGTCTCATCACATCTATAACTCATTTATGATACAGTCCACCACTTTAATACTGCACTTTGGAGCTCTCCAACTCTCGTTGCAATGTTGCTGCCAGATTGCTTTGTGCACAGGGGCCAGCAGACAGCTCGTACATTGAAATGCATCTCATGCACTTAGCATTCTTTGTGTGCTGTCTTCGCACTTAGTCACTTTTTGTGCTTACTTGTTCACAGCATCTCTGTCTTGCCTTGCCTTTTTTTTTGCACTGTTTAATGCAAAACTTACAGACTCACAGTACTTCTGTCTTGCCTTGCCATTTAGCACAGCCACAAAGTGAGGGCAATCTGTCATGTTTGCCAGCAGTGATCAATCAAGGGAATGGACATATAACTTTATGTCACATATCAATGTCACACCACCAGCATGTGTGAGCCCCTTTTAAGGGTCAATTGTATGACACATACAAAGGCACATAGAGGTACAGACTGAATTCTACAAATGGAATGAATGCAGTGACCAGACATGTTAAATATAAATCCTGGTCACAAGCAATCTTGGGCAGCTGTTTTCAAATTACTTTACTTTAAGAACAATGGCAGGAAGAAGAGGAGGCATCTCATTTCAGGATGCCCTGAATGCATCATGTGCAACACCTTAAGATACGACCCCACCCTTCCCTCATGTTGCTTGCCAAGTAGAACTTGCCTACCTTGGAGATCTGCTTCCTGAGCTATAGAATCCTTCTCCACCATAAACCCTGAAATCCTCAACACAGACTGGAAGAGCAACACTTCTTCTTCCACTTGGGGACATTACAGTCTTCAGGACTCAACATCAAATTTAACAATTTTCGAGCATGACTTCCTCTTTCCACGATTATTGCTATCCCCACACCCTCAGACCTGTAATGACATGGGTTATTTTCAGCAGAATCAACCAACCCATTGTCACTCACTTCATAGTCTGCATTATCATTTATGTAGCTTTTCTTTTCTGGCTTCCTGTCTCAGTCCCTTTGCCTGGCGTTATCTTTGGGATCCCTCTTCAACTTTCCACTCACTCTTACCACTCTTGCCACTCTTTCCCCCCCCACCCCCCAACTCATTTCCAATCCTGTCATCAGCAAAAATACTTTTTCCCATCTGTTATCAGTTCTGAAGGGGGTCTCATTGGACTCAAAATTCTAACTCTTTTTTTTTAATCCACAGATGTTGCCAGACCTGCCGAGTTTCTCTTTTTTTGTGTGTTTTAAAATCCTAAGACCCATCTTTCTGTGGCATATGTAATCCCCTTGTAGCTTCTTTCTACAATCCCAGTCTGATTGGCTGGCAGATCCCAGGGAAGGGACTTCTCCCTGAAAGAGGGACAAAGTTCCTTCAATTACACATTGTAGTGGACTAAATTAGTTAATATGGTGGAGGGATCCAACCTGTTGTCTTCTAGCTGACTTTTCTTCAGGGGGAATGGGGAGGAGGGGTAATGGGAGTGGTAAATACATTTCTTCCTTTAATATTTTCTCACTTAAAGTGCACTTCTGAGATCTGAGAGCTTTCTCACACTGAACAAATTGCTTGGGAAAGCTATCTCACTTACCTTAATTTGAAACAATGCTATCATAATATTTCACCAGTTTTTAAACTGGTGATATTATGAAAAGAACATGATCAAAGGAAGAATCATAATGGATCAATGGTCATTTTCTCATAATGTTGCTTGTGTGTTGTTGAATCAAAGGTCATGATGGGCATGTCAATGAATATTCGTGTTTTCGCCATTGGAAAGAGCACCAGATGTGATGTTGTAGGGAGATATTTTCCATTGCGATAATGTTTGTTTGGTTCTTAATAATGCAGCACCATATAACGTCTGTATTAAATTGACAGCTATAGATTGAAGGAATCATTTTGACTTTGATATTGTCCATTTTACAATATTATCCAATCAGCTCATTATACATCTCACATTTTTAATTTCTACTTAAGTGAAATGCCTTCAGGGAGTTTTAGGGATTTTAAAAAGACAGTGTAGACTGTCCTCCTAACCTCCTCTCCCCTGCACCCTCTAACCTCATCACAAACAAATACAAAGAATCCGTGGACTTTTGTCAATAAGCTTGATTGAGTCATGCTTTCAACTGCTTTCACTTAGTTCATCAAGCCAAATTTCCTGCTAATATCTATAAAATGCACAATGCAATCTTTCTGTAGTTTTTTTTAATCTCCATTTATAGATTTTTTAAAATTACAATACATCAGAAATTAGTTTTAGTATAGTAGAAATGTTCAAAGATAATATGACACATGTCGCACCTAGACCCAGTTAGAAATCTGAGGAACTCATTAACTCATTCAGATTCCCCCCCCTGGGCTTCCTTGTGCAAGCTGTAACATTATTAAGACTTATTTGCTCTACCTATTATGGAAATAAACCATTTCCTTTGGACTGTTGCATCCATTGCCCAATGGTAAGAGTACACTGGCCTCACATGTGATACACTGAGTTTTAAAAGGACGACATCCCTCTGAATTACATACACAATTCATATTTTTTTCAAATATTAACTAGTAATTAGATTTATTGCAGTGAACAAACTGTTTTGTAAACTTAACATTGTTATGCTTTTTACATTTATGTGCTTTTTGACCTTTATCTATTGTACTTCTGTAAATGTGACCTGACCTGAACCAGGACAAGTTCAGTCATTGCAGGGATTGTTTTTCATTCATAGAAGTACTATAGTGTCGTTTGCCCTGGAAGACTAGGGGAATTTAAAGATGGGGGTAATTGGAAATTTGAGTTGTATGCAGCAACAAATTCAGCAGTATCATGTTGCTTTTGGGGCTGCTGGATTATGCAGAATAATTATTCATAGAAGAAAGACATTTGACCCATCATATTTGGGCTGGCTCTCTGAATTTGCATCATGATTTAGTCACATATTCTGCCTTCTCCCTGTAAACCTGTACATTAATTCTATTTAAATAAATGCCTCTTTTCCCTCTTTAAATGCCTCGTTTGAACATCCGACACCACGTTTTATTTGATGCATCACCCTTACTGCTTTTGCAAATCACTTTAAATGTGTCCTCTCATTCTTTAATCCTTTTACAATTGGGAACAGTTTCTCTGTCTATCCTGTCCAGACTGCTTTTCATTTTGAAAATCTACATCAAAGTTCATCTTAGCCTTCTCTCCAAGGAGCTGTGTCCCAAATTCTCCAATCTGTCTTCATGACTGAAGCTTCTATCTCTGGAACTGTTGTAATATGATGCAATCTGTCCACCATGTTCACAGTCTTCCTAAAGTGTTGTGAGCAAACTCTATACACAACCCCAGCTGAGGTCAAACTAGTGTCATGTACAAATGCAGCATAACTTGCCTGCTCTTGTCCACTGTGCAGTGGAGTGGGCATACTTCTGAGATTTATGCTGCTTTCCCTTGTGCTCAGTAATAAAGCAATGAGTGTATTCCCAGAGCATGCTAATGTTCAGTGAATAACATCAGCACAGCATTTAAAATAAAGCTAAAGAGATGAGAATTTCTGGATTCATTCTGCAGATGAGTTAATTGTTAAACTATTATAATTGTCCTCAGTGCCAATAGCCCAGGAAAAGCATAAAACATCCAAGATACTCCCTTGAATACATGTTTGTGTTATGTACTTTAGGTGAAGACAGAATTGAGTTTGTTTATGAAACTGGTTCATTGTCAAATAAAGTTGTGGAGGCTAGCTCATGAAAAGTTTTTTTTAAAAAGAGGAGGAAGGTAGATTTTTGAAATATCAAGGAGTTGAGGGGAATGATGAGCTGCACAAAAGAGGACTTGAGACTTTGGGCATTTAAGCCATGATCTTGTTGAATGGTGGAGTAGGCTTGAGAGGCTGTGAGCTACTTCTGCTCCTTTTTCCTTTATTCTTTATGGCTTTCTGCTTAGGTGTTGTATCAATTGTTTATTTTTCCAGTTTGTACATACTAGTTTTCATCTTGTCTGAGGGGTAACCGCACAAGTGATTTGGGATTCTGAACCAAAAGGAAGGTTACTGCATTAAATAATTTAAGGCCAATTTAGGTAGATTCTTAACTGACAAGGGCACATCCATTTTGGAGTAGACAGGAAAGGAAATGCCAAAATCAGGCCAGCCATAAACCTATCAAATGGTGAAGCAAGCTCAAGGGCTGGAATGGCCTCCTCCTGCTTCAAATTCATGTTTGTATGCTTATATCAGAATAGGCTGTCATTTGACTTTTTCACTGTTCTAAAAATTAATAAGTGATTAAAATTATATCAGTGAGGCAACATCTTATGAGATACTTCAAAAGACAAATATCTTGAGAAATAGAGATTGGACAAGTCTCTTTTTACAAGGAAAGTAGTGGAGTTGGCAACATTAACAATTTAAGGGCTGAAGGAGTGTGCATTGGTTTCATAGTTTGGAATGGATCAGAGAGGTAAAGAACAATTGAATCATTGTGATTGGAGATTACAGTTTTGACAGGGGGCTGGCTATGGATTTATTCATATGCTTCCAATCAAGGTTGATTTGGGCTCAGGTGTGTAGTAATGTTTCATTCATCTGGGTCCCTGGACACCAACATGAACAGATGGATAAGGTAGCAGCAGATTAAGGGTGATATGAACTTTCTGGGCAGGTTTGGGCATGTCCATTTTGGCAAAGATTACACTTTCCCAGAGCTCCATGAACAACCTGGTAGTCACACACTGAGGCCCTCTGGAGGCCCAAAACAAAACACTAATATTCAATGACAAATTAGTGAGAAGACCGGGCAAATACATACAGCGTGTGCAGACTGTCAACAAGCTCCTTAAGGCATTTGTAGGTTTACGTTACAAATCATAAGCAAGTGACAGTGAACTTCTCTGCACAAATTGTGAAATTGATTATAGAGGTCTGTTAAATGTGGTAATGTAAAATGTGGTGGAATTTGACACCGTTTATGGCAATTTTATTCTGAAGGTCATAGATTCATAATTCACATCGGGGCTCAAGCGCACAATGAGCTGAATCTGCAGTAAAGGGTTTGCAGAATGTTGCATTGCAAAAAGTTTCATTTGGAGAAGATATTGAGCCTCAGTTGTTCAATCACATAGTTGTTAAATGTTGCATAGCACTCTTTAGAAGGGATAAGGTAGATTCCCCCATTGCCCCAGCAAACATTGTTTTTTCAGTGATTTTGTTTAAGAGATCATTTTTGCATTCTTATTAGTGGAATCTGCCGTGTTCTGCACTTGCCAAGCACTCTAACATCAATTTATCATGTGAAATGCTTTGTGATGTTCACCTTTGGTATATTGAATTCAAATGGATTCTGGGAATTCAGCTGTCTGTAAAGTACCTCATTATATTCGTGAGTATGGAAGTAAGAGGGTAGAGCAGGTACATGCCTGGCTGGAGAAATGGTGCAGGCTGGAATGCTTGAGATTCTGGGAACATTGTGACTGCTTCAGAGAGAAGCTGAACATATACAGGTTGGATATAGCTCAACAGAGCCAGGACCAATATCCTTAAATGATTCTTTGCCTTTCATAAGGATTGAAACTAAGTTGGCAGAGGGACGAAAACCGGGTGTAATATGAGAAAGGAAAAACAGGTGCACAAAGAATAGGAAGACAGATAACACTCAAGTTAAAAAATGGTAAGGTATTATATTCAGTCAGAGTAAGATGGATGCAGTAAGGTCTAAAATAGGATTACAGTACATGTATATAGCAATGTGAAGCAATGCAGGGAAGGCATCATTGTACTGCTGGATATGTTCTAAATGCCAAAAATTGTGTGGAAAAGGTAAAGGGAATCAAATTTGAAAGGAAACTCTAGCGAAGTTAATAAACTATAGTTAGAATGGGAGATTTCAGTTATGTAAATAAACGCTGGAACACCGATATTGTGAAGGGCAAAAAGGGGAAAGAGTTTTCTGAAGTGCATTCAGGTGTATTTCAAGACCAGCATGTTTCCAGCCCAGTGGGGAAGGAGGCATTTCTGAATTTGAACCTGAGGAATAAGGTAGGTCTAATGGATCAAGAGTCTGTTGGAGTACATTCAAAATATTGGTCGGCACTTAAAGCTGAAACTCACGAGCATCAGATCAGATGTATCTGAGGGTAAAGATGGAAGTTACAAGCCACTGGGCATCCCTAATCTTCAACACCTCCTTAGATACAAAAGCGGTACAAAAGGACTGGAAAATTGTATATGCGATTCCCTTGTTGGAAAATGAGTTTAAGAAGAAGGCCATCATCTTTTTTTTTTCAGTGAATATGGTGGTGAGCTGCTTTCTTGAACCATTGTCGTCCATATCCTGTAGGTTGACCCACAATGCCCTTAGGGAATTCCAGGACTTTGACTCAGCAACAGTGAAAGAATGGTGATATATTTCCAAGTCAGGATAGTGAATGGCTTGGAGGAAAACTTGTCGATGATGGTGTTGCCAGGTAACTGCTGCCCTTGTCCTTCTAGGTGGAAGTGGTCGTGGGTTTGGAAGGTGCTGTCTAAGGATCTTTGGTGAATTTCTTGTAGATAGTATACACTGCTGTGACTGAGCATTGGCAGTGAAGGGTGTGGATGCTTCTGGATGTGGTGCCAATCAAGTGGACTGCTTTGTCCTGAATGGTATCAAGTTGTTTGAATATTTTTGGAGCTGCATGCATAAAGTCAAGTGGAGAGTACTCGCTTGTACTCCTGACTTGTGCCTTGTAGATAGTGGACAGGGTTTGGGGATTCAGGAAGTGAGTTACTTGCAGTGGTATTTCTAACCTCTGACATGCCCTGTAGCCACTGTATATGGTGAGTCCCATTTGAGCTTCTAGTGAATCAAAAACCTCCCAGGATGTTGATAGTGGAATATTCAGTGATGATAATGCCATAAAATGTCAAGGGGCAGTGGTTAAATCATCCCTTATTGGAAATGGTCATTGCCTAACATTTTGTGGCTTGAATGTTACTTGCCACTGGTCAATCCAAGACTGGATATTCTACAAATTTGTTGCATTTGAACATAGGCTGTTTAATTATCTGAGAAGTGGTGCTAAACATTGTGCAAACATCACTGAATATCCTTACTTTTGCCCTTATGAGGGACAGGAGGTCATTGATAAAACAGCTGAAGTTGATTGGGCATAGGATACCAACCTGAGGAACTCTTGCAGAGATGTCACGGAGCTGAGATGACAACCATTTTCCTATGTGCCAGGTATGATTCAACCAACAAAGAGTTTGCCCTCTGTTTCCCATTGATTTCAGTTTTGGTAGGACTCGAGTGTACACTCAGTTGACATGGCTAACAGTCTCATATTCCCTCTAAAATTCAGCTTTTTTGTCCATTTTTGAACCAAGACTGAAATGAGATCAGGAACTGATTGGCCTTAGTGAAACCTAAACTGGGCTTTAGTGAGTATGTTATTGATGAGCAGGTGCTGCTTGAGAGCTTGATGACACCTTCTATCACTTGACTGATAATCAAGAATAGACAAATGGCACAGTAATTGGCTGGGTTGGATTTGTCCTGTTTTTTTATGTACGGGACATACTTGGGCAATTTTTCACAGTCAGATAGATGCCAATGCTGCAGCTGTACTGGAAGAGCTTGGGTGGAGAAACAGCAAGTTCTGGAGCACAAGTCTTCAGTATTATTGCCAGAATGTTAGTCAGGACCTATAGCTTTTGCAGTATTCAGTGCACCTAACTGTTCCTTGATATCATGTAGAGTGAAACATATTGGCTGATTTCTGTAATGATGGGGACCACTGGAGGAGACTTACATGGATCATCTACTTAGCAAGATTGCTGTGTTGGGCTTTTTCATCGTTGAAGATGGAGATATTTGTGGACTGCAGAGCTTAGATGTGATCAATTGGTTGTGGGATCACTTAGCTCTGTTTGTTACATGCTGTTTAGCATGTAGATAGTCATGTTTGGTAGCTGCATCAGGATGACACCTCATTTTTAGCTATGCCTGAGCTGCTCCTAGCATGCCCTCATGCACACTCCATTGATCCAAGGTTGATCCATTGGCTTGATGGTAGTGGTTGAATTGGAGATATGCTAGGTTATGAAGTTGCAGATTTGTGCTGGAGTAAAATTCTGCTGCTGTTGGTCCACAATACCTCATAGATTCCCAGTCTTTAGTTACTAGATTTGTTCAAATTCTCTCATTTAGGATTATGATAGTGCCACACAACACAACGTAGTGTATTCTAAATGTGAAGGTAGAACTTTGTCTCTACAAGAACTCAGTGGATGCGAACATGAACACCATACATTTGCACCAGGCAAAGTGGTAAGGATGAGATCAAGTATGTTTTTCTCTTTTATTGGTTCCCTCACTACTTGCTGCAGACCCATTCTAGCAGTAATGTCCTTTCGGACCTGACCAGCTCGATGAGTAGTGCTGTTGCAGAAACACAGTTGGCTGGTGGACATTGAAATTTCCAACCCAGAGTACATTTTGTGCCCTACTACTGTGTTTCCTCCAGTTATTGTTCAACAGGTCAACACTGTTTCCTTACCTGTGTTTAACGAAGCCATGAGACTTAATGGTGTCCAGAGTCAATGTTGAGGACTCCCAGGGAAATTCCTTCCTAACTGTACCACTGTGCCTCCATCTCCACTGGGTCTGACCAATTGTGGGGCAAGACATATCCAGGAATAGTGATGATAGTATCTGGAACTTTGTCTGTCAGGTAGGATTCCGTGCATATGGCTATATCAGGCTGTTGCTTGACCTGTCTGTGAGACAGCTCCTCCATATTTGACTCTAATCCCAAATGTTAGTAAGGAGGACTTTACAGGGTTGACAAGGCTGTTTCTGCCATTGTCTTTTGCCATTGTGCCTAGCTGGGTGCCAGATGGTCTGATCAGTTTCATTTCTTTGTTCAAACTTCGTAGTGATTGTTACAACTGTGTAGCTAACTAGGCCATTTCAGAGGGCAGTTGAAAGTCGACCATGTTGCAGTGAGCCTGGAGTTCCTGGTAGGCCAGAGCAGGTGAGGATAGCAGATTTCTTCTCCTGAAGGACATTAGTCTGCAGGCAAGTCCTTTTCCCATTTAACCTGAGAGAGACTTTAAGTCATTCAGGACTACATTGACAATCCCTTGAATCAATGTAGATAAATTATGGAAAGCTTGCAATAATTTAGTAAAGGCAGACAATGTTTAACCAGCAAGATTGAGTTATTTTTTATGAAGTAACACCGGGTTCATAAAGGTAATGTAATGATATAGAGTCCTAGAGATGTACAGCATGGAAACAGACCCTTCGGTCCAACTCGTCCATGCCGACCAGATATCCCAACCCAATCTAGTCCCACCTGCCAGCACCCGGCCCATATCCCTCCAAACCCTTCCTATTCATATACCCATCCAAATGCCTCTTAAATGTTGCAACTGTACCAGCCTCCACCACATCCTCTGGCAGCTCATTCTATACACGTAGCACCCTCTGCGTGAAAAAGTTGCCCCTTAGGTCTCTTTTATATCTTTCCCCTCTCATCCTAAACCTCTGCCCTCTAGTTCTGGACTCCCCAATCCCAGGTAAACTATTTTGTCTATTTATCCTATCCATGCCCCTCATAATTTTGTAAACCTCTGTAAGGTCACCCCTCAGCCTCCAACGCTCCAGGGAAATAGCCCCAGCCTGTTCAGCCTCTCTCTGTAGCTCAGATCCCCCAACCCTGGCAACATCCTTGTAAATCTTTTCTGAACCCTTTCAAGTTTCACAACATCTTTCCGAAAGGAAGGAGACCAGAATTGCACACAATATTCCAACAGTGGCCTGACCAATGTCCTGTACAGCCACAACATGACCTCCCAACCCCTGTACTCAATACTCTGACCAATAAAGGAAAGCATACCAAATGCCGCCTTCACTACCTGCGACACCACTTTCAAGGAG
The DNA here is from genome assembly GCF_047496795.1 of Chiloscyllium punctatum. Classification (NCBI taxonomy): domain Eukaryota; kingdom Metazoa; phylum Chordata; class Chondrichthyes; order Orectolobiformes; family Hemiscylliidae; genus Chiloscyllium; species Chiloscyllium punctatum. The sequence continues at coordinate 14,276,982 of NC_092754.1, forward strand.
CTATGAACCTGCACTCCAAGGTCTCATTGTTCAGCAACAGTCCCGAGGAGCTTACCATTAAATGTATAAGTCCTGCTAAGATTTGCTTTCCCAAAATGCAGCACCTCACATTTATCTGAATTAAACTCCATCTGCCACTTCTCAGCCCATTGGCCCATCTGGTCCAGATCCTGTTGTAATCTGAGGTAACCCTCTTTGCTGTCCACTATACCTCCAATTTTGGTGTCATCTGCAAACTTACTAACTGTACCTCTTATGCTCGACTCCAAATCATTTATGTAAAAGAGGGCCCAGCACCGATCCTTGTGGCACTCCACTGGTCACAGGCCTCCAGTCTGAAAAACAACCCTCCACCACCATCCTCTATCTTCTATCTTTGAACCAGTTCTATATCCAAATGGCTAGTTCTCCCTGTATTCCATGAGATCTAACCTTGCTAATCAGTCTCCCATGGGGAACCTTGTCGAACGCCTTACTGAAGTCCATATAGATCACATCTGCTCTGCCCTCATCAATCCTCTTTGTTACTTCTTCAAAAAACTCAATCAAGTTTGTGAAACATGATTTCCCATGCACAAAGCCATGTTGACTATTCCGAATCAGTTCTTGCATTTCCAAATAAATGTACATCCAGTCCCTCAAGATTCCCTCCAACAACTTGCCTGCCACCAAGGTCAGGCTCACCGGTCTATAGTTCCCTGGCTTGTCTTTACTGCCCTTCTTAAACAGTGGCACCACGTTTGCCAACCTCCAGTCTTCCGGCACCTCACCTGTGACTATCGATGATACAAATATCTCAGCAAGAGGCCCAGCAATCACTTCTCTAGCTTCCCACAGAGTTCTCTGGTACACCTGATCAGGTCTTAGGGATTTATCCACCTTTATGCATTTCATGACATCTAGCACTTCCTCAACTGTAGTATGGACATTTTTCAAGATGATGCCATCTATTTCCCTACAGTCTATATCTTCCATGTCCTTTTCCACAGTAAATACTGATGCAAAATATTCATTTCGTATCTCCCCCATTTTCTGTGGCTCCACACAAAGGCTGCCTTGCTGATCTTTGAGGAGCCCTATTCTCTCCGTAGTTATCTTTTTGTCCTTAATATATTTGTAAAAACCTTTTGGATTCTCCTTAATTCTATTTGCCAAAGCTATCTCATGTCCCCATTTTGCCCTCCTGATTTCCCTCTTAAGTATACTCCTACTTTCTTTATACTCTTCTAAGGATTCACTCGATCTATCCTGTCTATACCTGACATAATGCTTCCTTCTTTTTCTTAACCAAACCCTCAATTTCTTTAGTCATCCAGCATTCCTTATGCCTACCTGCCTTCCCTTTCACCTTGACAGGAATGTACTTTCTCTGGATTCTTGTTATCTCATTTCTGAAGGCTTCCCATTTTCCAGCTGTCCCTTTACCTACGAACATCTGCCTTCAATCAGCTTTTGAAGGTTCTTGCCTAATACCATCAAAATTCGCCTTTCTCCAATTTAGGACTTCGACTTTTAGATCTGGTCTATCCTTTTCCATCACGATTTTAAAAATTACTAATTTTAGAATTATGGTTGCTGGCCCCAAAGTGCTCCCCCACTGACACCTCAGTCACCTGCCCTGCCTTATTTCCCAAGAGTAGGTCAAGTTTTGCAACTTCTCTAGTAGGTACATCCACATACTGAATCAGAAAATTGTCTTGTACACACTTAAGAAATTCCTCTCCATCTAAACCTTTAACACGATGGCAGTCCCAGTCGATGTTTGAAAAGTTAAAATCCCTTACCATAACTACCCTATTATTCTTACAGATAGCTGAGATCTCCTTAGAAGTTTGTTTCTCAATTTTCCTCTGACTATTAGGGGGTCTATAATACAATCCCAATAAGGTGATCATCCCTTTCTTATTTCTCAGTTGCACCCAAATAACTTCCCTGGATGTATTTCCGGGAATATCCACCCTCAGCACAGCTGTAATGCTATCCCTTATCAAAAATGCCACTCACCCTCCTCTCTTGCCTCCCTTTCTGTCCTTCCTGTAGCATTTACATCCTGGAACATTAACTGCCAGTCCTGCCCATCCCTGAGCCATGTTTCTGTAATTGCTATGATATCCCAGTCCCATGTTCCTCACCATGCCCTGAGTTCATCTGCCTTCCCCGTTAGGCCCCTTGCATTGAAATAAATGCAGTTTAAGTTATTAGTCCTAACTTGTCCCTGCCTGCCCTGATTGTTTGACTCACTTCTGTTCTCAGCTGTACCCGTCTCAGATCGATCTTTCCTCACTATCTCCCTGGGTCCCACCCCCCCCCCCCCCCCCCCCCCCCCCCCCACCTCACTTAAATCCTCCCAAGCAGTTCCAGCAAATTTCCCTGCCAGTATATTAGTCCCCTTCCAATTTAGGTGCAATCCATCCTTCTTGTACAGGTCACTTCTACCCCATAAGAGATTCCAATGATCCAAAAACTGGAATCCTTCTCCCATACACCAGCTCCTCAGCCATGTACTCGTCTGCTCTATCCTCCTATTCCTGCCCTCACTAACTCGTAGCACTGGGAGTAATCCAGATATTATTAACCTTGAGGACCTCCTTTTTAAATTTCTGCCTAACTCTCTGTAATCTCCCTTCAGAGTCTCAACCTTTTCCTTTCCAATGTCGTTGGTTCTAATGTGGACAATGACCTCCTGCTGGCTCCTCTCCCCTGTGAGAACATTCTGCACCCTCTCTGAGATATCCTTGATCCTAGTACCAGGGAAACAACACACCATTCTGCTTTTTCTCTGCTGGCCACAAAAACGTCCACTTCTGACTACAGAATCCCCTAACATAATTGATCTCTTGGAAGCCGGCATACCCCTCATTGCATTAGAGCCAGTCTCGATGCCAGAAACTTGGCTGTTCGTGCTACGTTCCCCTGAGAATCCATTACCCCTTACATTTTCCGAAACAGCATACCTGTTTGAAATAGGTATATCCACAAAAGACCCCTGCCCTAGGTGCTGACCTCTCTCACCCTTCCTGGAGTTAACCCATCTATGTGACTGTATCTGAGACTTTCCCCCTTCCTATAACTGCCATCCGTCACATACTGTTGCTGCTCCAAATTCCTCATCGCTTCTATCTGTCTCTCCAACCGATCCACTCGATCTGATGAGATTCGCATCCAACAGAATTTATTGCAGATATAATCTGCAGTAACCCTTAAACTCTCACATCTGACAAGAAGTACATATCACTGCAAAGGCCATTTTGCTCCTTCACAATCTACAGACCCAGAAAATAACACCGTCTTATTCCTCTACAAACACTGCGCCCAGGTTAAATTAATAGCTTGGTTTATATTTTAAGTTTAATCAAGAGACTTATCTCCAAAAACATATAATCAAGAAAGAATCCACTATACTCACTACTGCAGCCTTTCTCTTGGACAAACTTAAAACAACAATTAACTTATCTGACTCTGTGCTGTGAACTTCTCCCAACAGTTCCTCCAAGATTAGTTGTGAATTTCACTGTTTGTTAATTTTCCCAGCAGGGTCTCTCGGTCTCTCGGTCTCTCCCCTGCACTGTCCTCACCATGACATCATATACATGGACTTCCAAAGCAACTGCAAAAAATGTTTATTTATATATATATATTTATTCATTTAATGAAATGTTCTAAAGTGTTTCAAGGAGTATTAGAAACAAGGTGCGACACCAAGCCACATGAGACTCTAGGTCAGGTGACCAAATCCTAGATCAATAGCTATACAACTCTATGATTCTATAACAAGGTAAATTTTAAGAAGTATCTGAAAGGACGAAAGTGAGGCAGAGAGGCAACAAGGTGCAGGAAGGGAATTGCAGAGTCTGGGGGACTGAAACTTGGCTATCACTAATGAAACAATTATAATTGTAGAAGAGACTGGATTAAGAAGATCACAGATTTCTTGGATGACTATAGGGTTGAAGGACCTTTCTCAGGTATGAAGGGCAAACGCCGTGGAGTGTCTTGAAAATGAGGGATATATGTTAAAATCCCCTTGTTGCATGACCAGGAGCTAATGCAGGTCTTCAAGCATGGGTGATGGGGGAACAAGATTTGCTGACAGTTATGATTTGGGCAGCAGAGTTCTGGGCGCTGTTATTTTTATTGTAGAATAAAGGAGACTGGATGTATTGAAATAATCAAGTTTAAAGTTAAACCGGCCAGGCAGCATCTGAGGGGCAGGAGAATCGACGGTTCAAGCATGAGCTCTTCATCAGGTAGAACCCGTGCTCAAAACGTTGACTCTCCTGCTCCTCGGATGCTGCCTGACAGGTTGTGCTTTTCCAGCACTACAATTTTTGACTTGATCTCCAGCATCTGCAGTCTTCACTTTCTCCAAGTCTAAAGTTAAGGAAAGCATGAATGAGGTTTTTAGCAACAGATAAACTGAGAGGGGCAAATTTGAACAATGTTATGTAGGTTACAATAGACACTTCTCGTGATGGTGAGATATGTGGTTGTAATGAGAATATGTGGTTAGTCTTTGGATCAGTAGTGGCATAAATATAGACAGACTGATTTAATCTCAAATACAGCTGGGAGTGAAATTTGGAGCAGGACCAATCACAATAGTGTCGGTCTTCCCAATATTTAATTGGTGGACACTTCTGCTCTATCCAGTACGCGACATCCGATAAGCTATATCATTAAAGGTATTTGATAAAGTGACAAATAACAGAATGTCCAGCAAAATTGAGGCCCATAAAATGAAAGGGAAAATGACAGCAAATTGCAAAATTGAGCAAGTGACAGGATTGGAGTGCTGTGGTAAATATTTATTTTGTAAACTTGAAAAATGTATCTATTGGGCTTCACCAAGGTTCAGTAGGACCTCCTGATTTTCTTAATCTATATCAATTAATTTGATCTGATCAAAGTTTGGGAGAAGATTTGTAGCTCGGGTGCTCGTTGTTGTGGTTCTGTTCGCCGAGCTGGGAATTTGTCTTGCAAACGTTTCGTCCCCTGTCTAGGTGACATCCTCAGTGCTTGGGAGCCTCCTGTGAAGCGCTTCTGTGCTGTTTCCTCCGGCATTTATAGTGGCCTGTCTCTGCCGCTTCCGGTTGTCAGTTCCAGCTGTCCGCTGTAGTGGCCGGTATATTGGGTCCAGGTCGATGTGTTTGTTGATAGTCTGTGGATGAGGGCCATGCCTCTAGGAATTCCCTGGCTGTTCTCTGTTTGGCTTGCCCTATAATGGTAGTATTGTCCCAGTCGAATTCATGTTGCTTGTCATCTGTGTGTGTGGCTACTAAGGATAGCTGGTCGTGTCGTTTCGTGGCTAGTTGGTGTTCATGGATACGGATCGTTAGCTGTCTTCCTGTTTGTCCTATGTAGTGTTTTGTGCAGTCCTTGCATGGGATTTTGTACACTACATTGGTTTTGCTCATGTTGGGTATCGGGTCCTTTGTTCTGGTGAGTTGTTGTCTGAGCGTGGCTGTTGGTTTGTGTGCTGTTATGAGTCCTAGTGGTCGCAGTAGTCTGGCTGTCAGTTCAGAAATGCTCCTGATGTATGGTAGTGTGGCTAGTCCTTTGGGTTGTGGCATGTCCTCGTTCCGTTGTCTCTCCCTTTAGGCATCTGTTGATGAAATTGCGAGGGTATCCGTTTTTGGCGAATACTTTGTATAGGTGTTCCTCTTCCTCTTTTTGTAGTTCTGGTGTACTGCAGTGTGTTGTGGCCCTTTTGAATAGTGTCCTGATGCATCTTCGTTTGTGTGTTGGGGTGGTTGCTTTCATAGTTTAGGACTTGGTCTGTGTGTGTGGCTTTCCTGTATACCTTTGTGGTGAGTTCTGTGGTGAGCAAAACTAATGTAGTGTACAAAATCCCATGCAAGGACTGCACAAAACACTACATTGGACAAACAGGAAGACAGCTTAACGATCCGTATACACGAACACCAACTAGCCACGAAACGACACGACCAGCTATCCTTAGTAGCCACACACGCAGACGACAAACAACATGAATTCGACTGGGACAAAACTACCATTATAGGGCAAGCCAAACAGAGAACAGCCAGGGAATTCCTAGAGGCATGGCATTCATCCACAGATTCTATCAATAAGCACATCGACCTGGACCCAATATACCGGCCACGACAGCGGACAGCTGGAACTGACAACCGGAAGCGGCAGAGACAGGCCACTATAAATGCCGGAGGAAACAGCACAGAAGCGCTTCACAGGAGGCTCCCAAGCACTGAGGATGTCACCTAGACAGGGGACGAAACGTTTGCAAGACAAATTCCCAGCTCGGCGAACAGAACCGCAACAAATAATTTTGATCTGAGTTTACAGATGCAACTGCAACATTTGCAGATGACTGAAAATTGGGACATAATGTGAATTGTGAGGAGGATAGGGATGGACTTCAAAGAAACATCGACTTGTGGAAAGGGCAGGCATGTCTCATGAAAGTTGCTGCAGCAAAAAGTTATATATTATGTTAGAAAGAATGAAGAGGGGCCAAAAAAAAGGAAACTATTCTAAAGGTGGTATAGTAGCAAAAGAATTATATGTACAGAAATTGCTGAACATGGCAGACATGTTGAGAAAGTAATTCATAAGGCTAAGGCAGAAGGGATCCTTAGCTTTATGAAATAGCTTTAGGACTGGATTGAGGTGGAACTTCTTCACCAAAAGGTTGTGAGTCTGTGGAATTCCCTGCCCAGGTAAGTAGTTGAGGCTACTTTGTTTTTAAGACTAAGGTAGATTTTCGAATACTCAGGGAATTAAGGGTTATGTTGAGCTGACGGGTAAGTGGAATTCAAAAAGATTAGCCATGATCTTATTGAATGGCAGAGAAGGCTCAATGGACCAATTGGCCTACTCTTATGTCAATATCAATCCAGCTGAGATCAGCTTACTCAGCAAAGACTGTGTGGCATTCGCTATCCTATGAGGCTAAATTTAGTGCCATGCATTCACTTTTTTTATAAATGGGAGCATCAAGATGATTTTATCAATTGGAGCTTTTTTGGATCAGTCTACAAATCTTAAGCAAATGAAAGGACACAGCATTAAAACAACTGAATAATGTCTGAGAGCCAACTGCAATATTAAGTGTAGCACAAAGTGCAGTGTGCAGGAGACAAAGCAATTATTACTAAGACCAGTCCTCAAATAATTCATAACTTAGGAAACTTTCATCTCACCTCTTTATATGCATGCAAACTATCACCAATTTGCGCACTCTCCATTTTTGGCTGAACCATGATCAGCTATCAGGCAAGGTCTAACATATTAATTGGGTTCATATTAATTATGTGCACTAAATGTTTGTTTTTAAAAAATCATATGGATATTAATGAGTCATTGAGTTTGGAAAATGATATCTTCACTTGTTTAAGAGATTTCCACTGTAAACTGGACCAATCTTATATTCAAAAGAAGGACACCTTTGAGAAAAGGTTGAAGTATCAATATTTTCCTTTTGCATTGATACCAAAGATCTTTAATAACAACATGAATTAGTAAAAATATATACCTAATTTCTTGTAATTAATTATATCCCCAAATGTAAACTTGTCTATTTGATTAGCTAGTTCTTCTCGATTGTCATAAATGATTCCAACATATGGCTAGAGAATATCACTTGGATAAAGTTGAAGAGATAGTGGAAGGGTTTGGAAAGAGAATCTTGAAGCTGATGTGCTGAACAGGCACACAAACTGGATTATAATAATCGTTTCATTTAATAACAAATGTCAAAATAATCAAAAATATGTCCATCATTCATGATGTAACTGTTTGTTCATAACTGCTTACTTTGATCACAGAATACTTCACCCATCATTGGACCATCCCATAGCCAAGATGTCCCAATCTTCACCAGCAGATGAAGGCCCTACATTTGAACATCTCTGGAGCAGTTTGTAAGTCTGCAATTCTGTTTCTTTCTGTAAATGGGGAGTGTGGTGTTTAACCCCACAAATCAGGCAAGTTTAGGTCCAGTTGGGAGGATTAAAGTTCAGTTCTGAATCCTGACATTGCACCTCTGCTTCACATTTTAATGGAAGCCATAATGTGGAGGTGGTGCCAGTATTGGACTGGTGTGGACAACATCAGAAGTCGCATGACACCAGGTTGCAGTCCAACAGATTTATTTGAAATCACAAGCTTTTAGAATGCTGCTCCTTTGTCAGGTGAAGTGGGGCACATGTAAGTTGGGCAGCTGACCCACTCTAAGGAAGTGGGTTGGTCGTTTGAATATTATAATGGGTGGATTCCTACAGTGGCTAAAGCAACATGGGCTATGGAGAGATATGTGACAAAATTGGACAAGAAATCTGGGAAGGAGTATTTCAACATCATGAGCATCTTGCTACATCATTTATGCTCTTACTGAGCAACCAGGCAAATTTCTCACTAGTCAGCAGCAAGATGCCAATTAAGGGGGATTATAAACATGTTAAATGCCTTATTAGCACTGCAACTCACTAATACTCAGCTTCCCATTTTCCCAAACATGTCAAACAAGCTAAAGTTGAGGATTCCCAAAATGGAGGTGAGTGAGGAGCTGGTGATTTCAGCTCACTAAGGATGCAAGAACCCTTCCTGCTGCTCAGCATCAAACAGCATCTTAGGGTATGATCCATGGCTACCAGCTGCACACACCACCTGCCCACAGACATTGGCATTTGACATTTACCAACCACTCCCAAATATCATTACACTTCCCTGATCCAATTATAGGCCGCTTCGGAAGAACAGGCCTCCTTTGCAGGGTACACTGACAACCAGCATTAAAAAGCAGGGGCACTTTGCATGCAGAGACAGGCACCCAGCTCACGGTTTCGACCAATCTACATCTCAGAGCAGCTTGTCTCCTTCTGTGTTCTCTCAGCATGCCATGCCTGTTAGTGCCTTGGCCCTTCAGCCAGAGTCAAAAGCTATTAGTGCTGCCACACTAATGTGCTCTTTTGCACTGATTGGACTGCTTCTAATGCTTGCCAGTAGGGACCTGTTACCCAGTTGCAGGAAATCTAGTTGTGTGGTATACTGAGTCGTCATCAATCTAACGCCTGCAGCATGTGCCAGCTGTCTGTATCAAACAAATTATAAATTTATTCAATTGAATGCCCATAAAAGAAATAGGTTGGGGCCAGTCCTCAGTGCAGTCATGGGGGGATGGGGTGGGGGGTGTTTTTGGTACTTCAGTCAGGGACACAACAGGGGCTTGGCCACAACCATTTGTCGGTTGGAATTGCTCACAGTCAGGGTAATCTGTCTGACTGCAGTCCATGATAGCTACAGTTTGTTCTGTAGGGCCAGTATCTGCACTCAGGAAAATGACATACCATCAGAGTGGGTGAAAAGTTGACCTGCTAAAAGCACAGCAAGTCAAGCAGTATCAGAGGAGGAGGGGAGTCAACGTTTCTGGACAGAACCTCTCATCAGGACTGATTAATGTTGACTGCCCCTCTTCTCTGATGCTGCTTGACCTGCTATTCTTTTTCAGCTCAACTCTTTATCCACTCTGACTCCTCCAGCATCTGCAGTCTCACTATCTCCTAATGACATACCATCAGTTGGGGAGCTGCGAAGACAGTGGTCAGGACTCTGTCTAAAGGCCATTCATCAAATTGGTTAAGGTCTCTGGGTGAATACAGTCATAGTGTCATAGGTAGGGTCAGAGTGTCATACAGCAGAGGACAGGCCCTTCAGCCCACCATGTCTATGCTGATCAACAAACGCCAAACTACACGAATCCCATTTACCAACACTTGGTCCATTGCCTACTGTGTCCTGGCATTTTAAATGCTTACCCAGATGCTTTTTAAATGATGCAAGAGTATCTGCTTCTACTACCCTCTGGGGCAATGCATTCCATATTTCTCCTACCCTCTGGGTGAAAAGGTACTTCCTCAGATCTCCTCTAGGCCACTTAATCCTCACATTAAACCTACTCGGCTGATCTTAGGCAAGTCTGCCATGGGGAAAAAGATTCTCATGATCTATCCTATCAATGCCTCTCTAATATAGTGCATCAATAAGATCCCCCCAGCCTCCTCTGTTCCCAAAGAAAATAAACCCAACCTATCCAGTTTCTTCTCATAACTGACACCTTTTTTTAAATCCCAGGCAATATCCTGGTAAATCGCCTCTGCATCTTCCCCAGTGCAACTAGCATCAGCTACATACTTAATAATTGTACTTTCTACATTCACTTCAAGTCGTTAAGTAACAAAAAGCAAAGGTCCCAGACCCAATCCCTTTGGTAACCACTGGCTGGTCACAGGCTTTCAATCACACAGCAACCCTCCACCATCATCCTTTGCCCTATTTGGAAGCCAATTTTCGATCCAGATTGCCAACTTGCTCTGGATTCCATGGGCTGTTAACTTTTGGACCTTGTCATAGGAGACCTTGTCAAAAGCCTTACTGAAGTCCATGTAAGCCACATCAATATGTTAAATGATCATGTTCAATGGCAGAGCAGGCACAGAGGGCTGAATTGTCTAGTTCTGCTCATCATTATTACGTTCAATCAGATCAGATCAGGTTCAGATCCTCTACAGTGTGGAAACAGGGCCTTCGGCCCAACAAGTCCAAACCGCCCCTCTGAAGAGTAACCCATTCCCCTACCCTATATTTACCCCTGATTAACGCACCTAACACTGTGGGCAGTTTAGCATGGGCCAATTCACCTGACCTGCACATTTTTGGATTGTGGGAGGAAACCGGAGGAAACCCACAGGGAGAATGTGCAAACTCCACACAGGTAGGTGGGAATCGAACCCAGGTACCTGGTGCTGTGAGGCAGCAGTGCTAACTACTGAGCCACCATGCCGCCCCAAGACTCTTATTTAGTCTTGGTTGTCCATTCATTGATCACTAAGGAGGCTGAAATGGGGGCCTGTCTAGGCAGTTGGGGAAACACTGCCAAAAGAGCAGGTTGGGGGAGGGAGAGAAACAGAGGGATTTGTGGTGGTGGATCAAATGATAGTGATGTGAATGAACTCGAGGTATGAGGGAGCATGCAGAACAGCATCAGAGGACATGGTAGATGATGGCAGGGGTTATTCACAGTGGCCACCGTTGTGGCTTCTAGGAGACAATGGGGGTGTGCATGGAGGACATTTGGAGGCAAAGTTCAATATAGTGTGTCTATACATTGGGGCCATGGGCGCAAATGTGCTTTCAGGGTAGAGTGGATTAAAAGGGAATATCTCGAGGTGGGGTTATCTATTTACAAGGCAGAGCCTGGTGCTGACGGTGGCCACAGCAAGTTGAATTCCCCACCATTACTTTTCATACTCAAGATGCAAAGTGCAACAGGAAAATAATTGGAACAACGTCAAAGGAGGATGGAGTCAGTGTCGCTGTGGCAGGCCAAAATGTTGGATCCACATCTACTGGCTGCTAGGACATTGCAGGTCCAAAAACAAGCCTGCCATTGGAAATCAGCTACATTTCATTAGCAATTATTTCTTCAATTCTTTACAATGCATGCAGAATGAACATGCTTAGGCATCAAATGCAAGTTCAAAGGTGGATTGCACCATGCCACTAACACATGGAAATCAAACATTGTCAATGCTGTGAAGCAGGAGTTATCAGAATTAACCTAAAAGGAGGAAATTTCTGGTCAAAAGTATTTCATCACTTGTGTAAATTCCAAGGGTAGTGAGGGTTGGGGGGAACACCACTCCATCATATCTCATGTATATGACTACAGCTTGTAATGAATGTGGTGACAAGTTTAATAGTTGATTATGGGTCTGGGATGGGGAGTGTAGAAATTGACCTTTGCTAGAGTAGTCAAAATGAAATGAGAAGAAAAAAATATGTAATTACCCTTAGTGGAAAAAGTCAATCCATCAGGTTCATCACCTAATGATTAGAAAAGTCACTGGTTTTAAAGTTTCTGTATCTGAATAAATGTGTGTTTGGATTAGTGTTCTCATTCAACAGTAATGGGCTAAATTGTAACTCTGAAAGGCTGGAGTCCTTTGAAAGATTCCCAGTGAATCAGATTTAATAATGTGGACTACTTATCAGCTAAACATAGAATCTGATCATAGAATTATGCTGTGTTGGATGACATAAAGGTAACAATAGCTGAGTAAGCAATAGCGGAGATCAAAGTTCATTACAATCAAGGGATAAGCCTATTTCTGACAGAAACAAGCAAGTCTTCATAAGCAAAGAATCAAACCAGGTCTGGTGATCACATATATTTATGACCAAACTGATCAGTTGCTGGAGTCTGGATAATATCAAGGGTTGAACACCTTTCTATACTTGTGTGTAAGGAAAGTGTTTATAAGATAGATTGCCTCAGAGTGCAGTCAGAGGAGATTGTCTGATCAATGGTTGGAAGTTGAGATGGAACTTGCTGATCACCTCTTTTAGTCTGATCTCTAGATAAGCCCACAAATTGTGATTGCAAGCATTGTATGGATAAAATATTTGCAGTAATTTTGTAGTGTACTTTGCTTTAAGAAAGAGGAATCATCCTGTTCTTCGAATGTCCTTGAATTCTTGATATCCAGAATAAACACGACAGACCAGGAAATGAACAAATGAAAGTCTACAAACTGGATCAGAACACAGGAGGCACCCCGTTTTTGATATAAGTTGGTGCACATGAGTTGACTGGGTCCATGATGATTCAGACAATAGGGCTGCTGAAGCAGTGAATCTGCAGTTTAAACAGTCTGATTTGGAGTCCCCTCTATTGTAGTCCAAACACAGTGTGCTACCCCGCCTTGGCTTGCTGCACTCTGCACAATTCAAATAGGCAATAAGACAGACTGATACATACTGAGGGGAGTGGGGTCCGTCATCTCAGAAGGACAAAGACTTTTTTTTAATTTCAAAAATATACTTTATTCATAAAATTATTTGGATCTCTATACAATTGGTCATACCATTTTTGTGCACACATTATATTGCTTTCGATACAGATATCGAAATTTATTTTTCCTATATACAAGTCTGTACATTTACTATCCAGCTCTTCTGCTGAGGCCTCAGCAGAGCCCAAATGACTGGGTGGGCCCCCTGTTCTTCTTAGGCAGGCAGATGTTACATGGTGGTCTTTCCCCACTGCGCCTTGACGGCAGCTGCCCCAAGCTTCAGCGTGTCTCTCAAGTCCTGGACCTTGGAATGTACCAGTCTGCAACACTCAGTCGGGGTCAACTCCTTCAGCTGGAAGATCAACCGGTTTCGATCCGCCCAAAGAGCGTCTTTCACCGAGTTGATGATCCTCCAGGCACAGTTGATGTTCGTCTCTGTGTGTGTCCGGGGAACAGACCGTAGAACACGGAGTCCCGCGTCATGGCGCTGCTCGGGACGAACCTCAACAAACACCACTGCATTCCTCTCCAGACTTCTTCTGCATAAGCACATTCCAGAAGGAGGTGTGTGTGACAGTCTCGTCCCCCCTGCAGCCGCTTTGAGGGCAGCATGCGGTGCGGCAGAGTGTCCGGGTGTGCATAAAGGATCTCACAGGCAGAGCCCTTCTCACCACCAGCCAAGTCATGTCTTGGTGCTTGTTGGAAGGTTCTGGCAATGAGGCATTCTGCCAAATGAGTTTGACAGTCTGCTCAGGGAATCGCTCGATAGGATCCGTCCTCTCCTATTCCCAAAGGGTCTCTCGGACACTACATGCTGACCATTTCCTGATGGACTTGTGGTCAAAGGTGTTTTTCTTCATAAATTTTTCCACAAAGGACAGGTGATACGGAACGGTCCAACTACTTGGAACGTTCCACAGCAATGAAGGCCTATCCTTCGCAACACCTCCGTACGTAGTGACACTTGGTGTTTGCATACTGGGGATCCACGCACTGCTTGATGCAGCCACACACAAAGGTGGCCATCAGGGTGAGGGTGGCATTGGGTGTATTTCTTTTCCCCCGTTGTCCAGATCTATATACATAGAGTCCCTTCGGACCCGGTCCATCTTTGATCTCCATATAAAATGGAAAATGGCCCGGGTGACTGCAACGGCACAGGTTCTGGGCATAGGCCAGACCTGTGCTACGTGTAACAGCAATGACAGTGCCTAACACCTGATGACCAGGTGTTTTCCCACGATGGAGAGTAACCGAAGCTTCCGTCTGCCCAGTTTCTGCCTGACTTTGTTGATACGCTCCTCCCAAGACTTGGCGCATGCCCCCAGCATCCCCCCCCCCCCCCACCGCCCCCAAACCAAATACCCAACACCTTCAGGTGGTCGGTCCTGACGGTGAAGGGGATCAAGGATTGGTCGGTCCAGTTCCCGAAGAGCATGGCCTCTCTATTGCCTCGGTTTACCTTGGCTCCTGAGGCCCGTTCGAACTGGTCACATATGCACATGAGTCTGTGCATAGACAGCGGATCCGAGCACAAAACGGCGACATCATCCACGTACAGGGAGGTCTTAACTTGTAGGCCACCGCTGCCAGGAATAGTCACCCCTCTCAGGCTCGCATCCTTCCTAATGGACTCGGCAAATGGTTCTATGCAGCACACAAACAAGGCTGGAGAGAGAAGGCAGCCCTGCCTGACTCCAGATCTGACTGGGGAGTTATAGGATTCCCACCCATTGATTGAGATTGCACTGACAATGTTGGTGTAGAGTAGTCTGATCCAATTGCAATTTCCCTCCCCAAAACCCATTTTGGAGAGAACATCTCTCATATACCTGTGTGATATCATGTCAAAGGCTTTCTCCTGATCCAGACTGATCAGGCAGGTGTCCAACCCTCTGTCCTGCATGTACGCGATCGTATCCCTGAGGAATGAGAGACTCTCAGCGATTTTCCTGCCCGGTACAGCACAGGTTTGGTCAGGGTGAAAAACTGACCCCAGAGCAGACCTGACCCGGTTGGTGATAACCTTTGACAAAATTTTGTAATCCGCATTCAATAGTGAGATTGGTCTCCAATTTCTGAGTTCCTCTCTCTTCCCCCTTCCGCTTGTAGATGCCTTTCCTCATGGATTCACTCATGGTACCTGCCCGAAGCATACTGACATACTTCTCCAGCAGATCCTGGCCAATCAAGTCCCACGGTGCAGAATAAAGATTGAGCTAAAGGAAGCTTTCTTTGTTCATGACAGAGTTTAACAGCATGGGGCGCAATAAGCCAGATAGGATCAGATTGACACTCAGTTTCAGTAGATGTGAGTTAGGTTCAGAAGACTATAATGAACCGTGAAGTACTTATTATTCATGAAGCAGGCATTTGGTTTGCATAATGGGGCAAACTGCAGCCTCTATTTGTATCATTTGTGTTCATGTTTGGTGGCTGTCAATAACTGCTTATGTTTGGAATTGTCTGATTGCTTGCCTGTATATGATTCCCCTCCTGGACAATGACAAGTTTGGGTGAGCAGTGGACATTAGAGATGGAGTATCTGAAACTTCGAGAGGGAGTTTAGATGTGATGTAGCTAAGGACAGGTAAACTATTTAGCCTGCTAGTTAAATAGCATCTAGAATTAGAGTTGTATACGTGAGCGAATGTTAGCCCTGCTATGTGCCATGAGGAGTGTGGATATGTAGCTGTTGTGCCATGTTGTTGCCAGATTGCCACCACTTGTTGAATTGAACAGCAGCTTTTTAAAAATGATGTAGATGCAAGGAATGCTGTTCTTTCAGTGGATATTTGGTGAGTGGTGAATTGTTCCAGGAATGGCATGTGTTAAAATGAGGATAGAATCAGATATGACAAATGTAATGGTGCTTAGTAGGTTGTTAATAAGGTGTATTCTGTAAGGTAAATATTCCCTGCTACTACTGACTTTCCCATCCCAGATGGCATTAGGTAGGTTAAAAAAGTTCTTGTTTAAAACTGACCCCTAGGCTCTAATGCAGTTCTCAATTTATTTTTCTGCAGAATATTATTACCTAATAGTTATTGAAGATGGTTTTGATGATTTTAAAAAAGCACAAAATTAGACTATCAGCGTCAAAGGACTTGACTTACAAGATCAGGATTACTCATGGTATTTTTGACCTTCAATGTGTTTCATTCTTACACTGTTTCTATGAAGGTTTTCATTTCACAGTATTTATGCCCCTCCATTTGATGAATGCAAAATGCATTAAGTTTTTTAAAAATGTTTTCAATCCTAAATCAATTAAATGATTCTTCAGCTGCTATCTATCAAAAGAGAATGAATAAAGTTGGCAAATCTGAGCTTGATGTCAATTTCATTTTGTAAACAGTGGAATATTTTTCCCCAGAGAACCAGACAGTACATACTTCGATATCCCACAAACCAACCTCTCTGGCAGCAATGAGGCTGTGCCAAACTTACCACCGAACCGAACCGAGGTGTGCATGGACGTCTTTCAGATGAGAGATATGAATGATTCTGTGATGGTGAGTATGGTTACACCTTCTCCTTTTGGTTTGCTTTGGTGACGAAATACTTATCAAAATAAGTTCAACAATGGAGGATAATTAAATATTCATTTTCCTGTACTATAATCATTTGTAAGCATAAGTAATAATTTACTTTTTTGGAATTTTTTCATAGTTAATTACTATGTGTTATTTGTGTAAAAATGCTATGATGGATCTCAGGAAGAATAAGCAATTTTAATTTTGATTGAGTGATGTAAGCATCAAAACTAAGACATAGTATCAAACTTTTTTCTGACTTTTTTCCCTGCTATGGATTTTACCATTTTTTTCAAAACACATTTCCTCTTGCTGAAGATGATCACAAAGATACTGGATACTCACTAATACTTCACCCAAGTCGTCATTCTACTTAACAGTTTGGGATAGAGCGGACAGGGATTAGTGGGTGACTGTGTGCAATCTTTTTATGTAGATGTCTGCAAGGACTGTACCAAGAGTCAATGGTAAAATAATGAAGAATGACTAATTTGATTTCCCTTTCCTAGTCCTTAACACCAAGATTGTTTGTAGACTCTGACTTGCAACCTTGACTGAGATGAATAATTAACTGAATCAGTACAATTCAACCTGTAACTTTTGTAGCCTTTATGGCTCAGCCTCCTAATAAGATTCAAGTTTACTAACTGAGCCCTTGGACATCCAAAACTCAGACACAGACACAGACACACAGACACACACACCTTGCTCTCAGATAATCATAAAAGCACCTACAGACAAACTGAATGAGGCAAACCTAAGTGATATAGCATATACACTCGCTAAAAGGGCATGATGATTATATTGAGTAATTTATTGCCATGATCAATAGAATGGGATACTCTGCAAATTCATCAAAGAATACCATATTTACGGTATGGCATGATAAATTTATGCTGCCACAGACAGTATGAGCTGAATTTTTTCCTCGATACTCCGCTCAAACTTGAAGCAAGGAACAGATGTAGAGTAGTGGGAGAAGGTTTTGGTGTCTGATAACCAAACCTTCACTCACGCAGGCTAAAGAGCAGCTTGTTGAGGAGTTTCCCTTCATACACATGCGCTCACTACCTCCACCACAGTGATGAACTGAATTTTTTTTAAATTTGTTTTTACTTGGTTATTTTAAACAATGGCTGTGAGGGTACCTTGTTGAAGTGCTGTCCCAAGACTTAACCCTATACTGCAATTGAATGCTGGTCTAAAACTGAAAGGCTTCTGAATTTCATCATCATTGACAACCTGCTGCCTGCCGCCCTTAATCAGACATGGAACATTAAGGGCATTCTTGGGTGAAAATCTTAACTTTAGTCAATTTCTTTCTAAAGAAATATTTTGAACTTGATAACAAATGTGGTTTCTGTTTCCTGCCTCCATGATATAAATTTAACTCAACACCAAATGCATCCAAAGTTTCTGAATGGTTTTGATCATCCTTTCACTTGCTGTTCATGCATCTTGCTGTGTGTCAAATTGGCTGCAATTTGGTGTACAGAATACATGTTGAGACATTCTAGAGATGTGAAACAAGCTACGTGAATGCAAGTTATTTATTTCTACATAAAATACACAGGAAAGATTGATGTCAACATGTAATTTCAGAAGCAATGTCTGCATACCAAGCACTCATGGTTGGATGTAGGCAAGAAGCTATGAGATTCATTATATTAAGACAGTACCAGATATCTCTCAATTTCCTTCTGAGGCATTGCACAGCCCTAAAAAAAATCTCAAAGATATAGATTGGAAGATAGAGGCATAATCTGTTCTCATTGTCCATTCCTATCAATGGTACTACTATTACGACAAGTACTGAAAGTGATAGATGCAAACTTGACCCTGGGCACCGCACTTTAGTACTCACTAAGAACAGTCAAAGGGCTATTGAGATAGTCAACTTCAGTGACAAAAAAGTCACAGTTTTGGTTAGCTTAACAAAATTAATGTTCAAACACTTCTTCAATATTATTGAATCTTAAGAACTAAGACCTAAGAGTTTCCCCAGCCAATGTGTGAGTTCCAGACTTGCCTGGCATTGTGGAGCAAACTCCTGGTCATCAAAGTCCACGGGGAGGCCTTCGAGAACATTGACCACTTCCAAAGCATTGAGGGTATCCTGTCGGCCGAAGCAGCTATTGATGACAAGATCCACCACTACCTCCAATGTGCTAGCGCAGTCTTCAGTCGCCTGAGGAAAAGGGCGTTTGAAAACAAAAAACGTCAGGTCCGACACCAAGATTATGGTGTACAGAGCTGTGGTGGTTCCTGCCCTCCCATGTGTCTCTGAGACATGGACTGTCTACAGCAGATACCTCAAGGTACCGGAGTAGTACCACTAACGCTGCCCGCATAAGATCCTGCAAATCCGCAGGAAAGAAAGACACACCAACGCTAGTGTCCTTGAACAGGCCAACAGCCCCGGCATTGAGACGCTAACTATCAGTGATCAGCTACGATGGGTTGGGCACATTGTCCACATGACTGACACAAGACTCTCCCCAGCAGGTGCTCTACTCCCAGCTTTGAAACAGCAGGCGAGCCCCCGATGGACAGAGGAAGTACTTCAGTGATACCTTCAAGGTCTCACTGGTGAAGTGCAACAATCCCACAGACACCTGGGAATCACTTGTGCACGACTGTCCAAAATTAAGGAGGAGCATGTGGGGAAGGTGTTGAGCACTTTGAGACTTACTGTCAGGAGAAAGCAGAAGCCAGGTGAAAACCGTGAAAGGAGAGTGCTACCACACCCACCCCTTCCTGTGACCACCTTCTGCCCCAAGTGTAACAGAACCTGTGGAAGCCGCACCGGTCTATACAGCCACCTACAGACTCACCCTAATAGTGGAAGAGAGTCATTCCTGATCAATAATGATGATGTTATTTATGCTACGAAATGTACGGACATGAGACTTGCTGTTATTCTTGTTCACCTGAATGTCCGTGTAGCTGAATAGATGATCAGCAGAACACCCAGGAAACAGCTCTCTATACTATTTCTCCAGCATTTCAAGCAATATTCCACCAAAATTACAACATCAAGGAGCCCCCAGAGAAATTATTTTCCATTACCTGCTGCCTTTTATTGCTTTAAAAAGCAAGAATCAATTCTTTCTTTTGACAACCACTTAATTTGAATACTTAAAGTATTCAAACTAAATATTGTTGCCTTACAATTTCTAGCTTCTTAGCTGACTGTGAATTTTTAGGACATGAGTTCTAGCCCCATTGAGGGCATGAAAACATAATCTAGGCTTACCCTTCAGTACAGTACAGTACTGATGAAGGACAGTGTTATTTACGGTGTCATCTTCAGATACATCATTAAATCTAGGCCCTCATTTGTCAGCTCAGGTGGGCAAAAAAGATCCCATGGCACAATCTGAAGACTAACTAGGAGTTTTTCTTGAATGTTCCTGACCAACATTCTTCTTCGTTTTTACTTCAAATCTTAATCCATTGGGATGTGCTAAGCATACAGTAAATGCTAGATGTTTCTTTCAAAGTCAGACTGACAGTAGACTGTGAAGTTTATTGAGTACATTTAATGGCAAACTCATGCTTCATTGTTAAAATAGTGATGTTCAGATTATTCTTTTTGGACTGTATCTTTTGAATTGTGAGAGGGTTATAATTGCAGAGTTTATCGTGAAATTTAGGGTAAATGGAAGGGATAATGTAGTCTGTGCTTGAGTCTACCTGACTCCAATGGTAATTAGTAAGGATCATAGGGAAGTCTCAAATTGTGTTCCTGAAAAGGAGTTGGTCAATATTGACATTTAAAGATCACAGCTGTTGTAATGTTCACAATCTGAAGACTTTAAATCTCCTGAAACCAATAAAAGTATTACCGGTATCAAGATTTGTAAACAGTAATGCTGAAACTTGCCCTTTTCGTTCCTGAGATGAAAGAAATTGAGTATAGGAGTTTGGAGGTCATGCTGCAGCTGTACACGACATTGGTTAGGCCACTTTGCGAATATTGTGTGCAATTCTGATCTTCCTCCTATAAGAAGGATGTTGTGAAACTTGAAAGGGTTCAGAAAAGATTTACAAGGATGTTGTCAGGATTGGAGAGTTTGAGCTACAGGGAGAGACTGAATAGGCTGGGGCTGTTTTCCCTGGAGAGTTGGAGGCTGAGGGGTGACCTTATAAAAGGTTTATAAAATCATGAGGGGCATGGATAGGGTAAATAGACAAGATCTTTTCCCTGGGTTAGGGTGTCTAGAACTCGAGGGCATAGGTTTAGGGTGAGAGAGAAAAGATATAAAAGTGACCTAAGGGGCAACTTTATCATGCACAGGGTGGTGTGTGAATGGAATAAGCTGCTAGAAGAAGTGGTAGAAGTTAGAATAATTATAATGTTTTAAAAGGCATCTGGATGGGTACATGAATAGGAAGGGTTTAGAGGGATATGGGCCAGGTGATGGCAAATGGGACTAGATTAATTTAGGATATTTGGTTGGCTTGGATGAGTTGGACCGAAGGGTCTGTTTCCATGCTGTACATCTCTATAACTTTATGACTGTCATGGCCAGGGATAACTAATAAACATTTCCACTTGAAGACAGTGCTAATGTGTTTCCCAATTCCTTGAAGAAAGAGAAAGGGAAAGTCATGCTAGTCATTGGATATAGACATCACTGGTTGAACCAACATTTGCTGCCCATTCCTAATTATCCCTTGAATTGGGTGGCTTGCTAGGGGAAGTTAAAAGTCAACTGCATTTCTGTGAGTATGGAGAAACATATATGCCTGACCACGAAAAGATGCCAGATTTTGTTGAATAAAGGACATTTAGAGAACCAGGAAGGATTTTATGACAATTGAAATGCTTACATGTCGCCATTAAGCCAGTTTTTAATACCAGATATTGACAATAATTTTCATCATCCTCCGTAGTGAGATGACCCATGTCCTCAGAATATTTGTCTGGATTCTGAATTACTAGCCCAATGTTGGTCAGTTTTCCAAGTTGGCTGGATAGTTAGTTTGCGAAGCAGAGTGATGCCAACAGCATGAGCCTGTGCTGTCTTTGGAGACCGAGGTCATGAGGGAACAGAAGCTGGTAGATTTGCCTGGCTTGGTGTTACAGGAAGAAGTCTATAGTAATCATCACATTGAAAAGCAGTTGGCCAGAAAGTAGACTGAACGTAAGCAGCCTGTCCAAAGCCAGGTTAAGGAGGATAAGACCATTAGGACCAGGTATTCTTGATTTTGGAACAATTAGGTGGAAGTGCAGTGATGCCTAAGCATGAGCTGAGAGCACTAGTGTGAGGTATTTGAAGGAATCTTCAAGGATTGCTTCACCAAAAAGGTAGCAGAAGGATCCCCATCAAACCTCATACCCTATGGAATAGTGGCAACACAGGAAATTGAAGTCAATGCCAAAGAGCTGTGGCGTACTTAATTTGATCTCAACAAGAGAAGGAAATGAACCCTCAAAAGCTTATAATATATAAGGGAATCCCTTACAATTTTCCATTCCCTTAAGCAGTGTGGCCACTCACAAGAAAATCAGAAAAATTGTGGCCAAAATGAGAATCTGGATGTCAGGAAAAAATTCTGACTTTTCACTTAAGATTTAAACAGCAAGTTCAGAATTTCATTACTAAGCAGTGACCACCTTATTTCCATGGATTAGAATTTTGTTAATAACCCAATTTACCTCACTTCTATGCAGCTTCCTGTTCTCTCTCTCTCTCTCTCTCTCTCTGTGAAACAGGACAGTGCCAATTCCTAATTTGTAAGTCAGCAGTTACCTGGTGATAGTGGCTCTCTGTTTGCTTCTCCTAGCCTTCATCCAGTTCCTTCTTCATCACAGTATCTCTGTATACTCCATTTACATCACTTCCTCCACCTTTCGGCCACACAAGTTGGCATCAGCAAACCACAAGGCTCACTATATCATCATGCATGCTTTCAGACCAATTCGCACACTATTTCAATCCTTCAGGACTTTGCTTAGGAAATTAGGAACATTAATGATTTGCAGGCTTCCACCAAGTTCCATTGTGCATAAGGGCACACATACATCTACATAGAATGCATCCTATGCCTTTTCATTTCTTATCCCTCGCTCACTTTGTAGTTACTTGAACGTTGTCACACTCTGGCTTGCATTGAGTTTTGTTGCAAAGGATTTTCAATGCTAAGTTATAGGCTGTCAACCTCTGTGGCTTGTATCACTTTTTAGCACAGAGGAAGATGCAATCAGCTTGTCATGTTTGGAAGCACTGAACAGTCAAGAGGTTGGACATATTGTTTTACTGTACCATGCTTTGTCAATGTTACACCTTTATTTGTGCTAACAGCCTTTGTAGCAATGACACTGCATGTTTTTGAAACAAATGGCCATGTCTGAAAGTCAAAGAGAACTGTTTTTTTTGTTGTTGGGTCAGGGAGAACTACGTCGAGCCCAGGGGTTAATCTGAATCTAATCCAGGGGTTGGCCACAGTCAATTAAGTACCTTGTCGTACCAGAGTCTGGGAATCTATATCCCTTTCAATCTGAGGATTAGGCCATAATCAGTCTTGTAGGTCAAGTACAACCGGCCCAGGAATTACAGGTATATTAGTCAGGGTACTGTGGAGATATCAGTCCAGAAATGGGCCACTTCCTTCAGCAGTGTGACAAAGGGAAAGATTAAGTTGATGTAATTGGATGGAAATCTAATTGCAAGTGATGTGCAAACAGTTGAGATGACCCCATTGAGAGGGCAGGAATGGCTTGTACTTTTGGGAGGCTGGGTTGGGTGAGAGCTGTCATGTGAACACGATGCATACAATAATGAGAGTTCTGAGAGCTGTGTGTGGTGGTAGAGGTAGTGAATGCTGCCCTATAGAGTCTGAGGTAGCAGAGAGATGATTGTAGCATTTACTCTTGCAAAGCATAGAAGACCATTAATCACCTTCCAGCCCTGCTATGGATTGCATTTGATCTGGGGCACAGCACTGACTCAGACCACTATCTCAGCTATGATTTGCTGAGCTTAATGGCTTATCTCCTTTTTCTGCCAGCAGAAGGCAGCATCTCCACCCGTCCACCAGCACCTCCAATCCCTGTCAGTGAACCAAGGAGTTAATTTCACTTTCTTGGTCATTTTATTGAGAATAATTTTGCAGGACCACGGTATGAAGGGCAGTTTCTGGCTTGTAGCGCCTGAAGTGATGTGCAGTTAGTGACAATGACATGAACATCAGAAGATCCTCACATTAGTGAGTAATGACATCTGTCTGCCATCACGATTTCAAAAGAAAGGAGCAATAGAGTCTGATTGCATAATTAATAAGGTAAAGAGTAGCAGATTGTGAGAAGAGTTGCACTGAGCCATAGTAGACTGGGTTCCATGTATGTCACTTGACAAAACAGTTTGACTGAAAATGGGATCAGTTTTCAACTTTAGAATGTCCACTGCCTTGCTCACCGTGTGCTTGTTTGAACAGCACAATGTAAAACTAACTAGTTGGGAAATTACTATGCCCATCTAAATGCAGAATGAAAAGAGGAAGGACAGTTCACCCTTACTCAACGTTAGAAGAATATGGGCCACTCTTCTCCAGACTTGCCCCACCATACACCAATCTCTAAGCCATGAGCACAAATGCCTATCCTTCCTGGTTAAAAGCCACAATACCCAGCTGGGGTCATGATTTTCTTTGGAAGTTTCTCTTCAGATTTTCTAAAGGACTGTGTTTTGAATTTTGGAGGATGCCTCTTGGTTTACAGGACCCCTGTTCCATTCACACTAACACATCTGTGTTACCAAATACCTCATATGCCAACACAAATACATGAAGTCATGTAGTAATATTTGGTCTTAAACAGAGCAGAATTATAAGAATTCACCAAAATACTCAATAAAATACCCTTTATACAAATCTATTAAATGTAATACCACAAAACACAAGAAAGCATAATTTATAGACACCTCAGTATTTAAGTTGGGATGACATGATTAATTAGAAAATAGTTTGCAACAAGATTTTTTGAATATAAATGACTGACACATATTTTGAAATAACAAAAACATAAGAGTGACCAGGAGCAAGAGTAGGTAATTCAGCCCCTCAAGTCTGCTGTGTCCTTTGATGCAACCATGGCTCATCTCATTTCAGCCTCTACTCCACTTTCCTGTCTACTCTCCATGACCTTTCAACCCATTATTAAAAATCTCTCTCTCTCTCTCCTTACATGTACTCAATGTCCCAGCATTCCCCACACCCTGAGGTAGTGGATTCAAGATTCTCAACCCTTTTGAGAGAAGCAGTTTCTTCCTACCTGTTTTAAATCTGCTATCCCTTATCATGAAACTATAACCTGTCACTCTAGATTTGCCTACGTGAGGAAACATTCTTTGTCTACTTTGTCAATCCCCTTTAGCATCTTCTATACCTCAAATCTCCAGTTATTCTTCTAAACTCCAGCAAATGTAGGTCTAAACTGCTCAACCGCCCTTCATAAGACAAACCACATATCTCTAGAATTAATCTATTTCTTTCATAGAAAGCCATTACCATGCACACGTTTTCTGTGCTGCTGAGATCACAGCCAAACAGTTGCATGTCTCTAATGCAATCATTGAACCACAAATAATTTGATTTTACTTCTTTTGAGATTCTTTGTTAAGTTTATATTTGCAACTATTATTCTAAGACATATACTCGGGAATTCTCCAAGGTTTCTTCTGAATTGCCAGCACAGTTTTTGCAGATTTTCTCAAGGAAACTGACGTTAATGATCGCCTTTTGCTTTTAACAAAACAAGATACTGAACAGGAATACCACATACTGTGACACACACGACACATGCAATTAATCTTCTTCAATTGAACTGTGATTCCCGCCTAAACATGAACTTTTCCCTCCTTAAATGTTTTATTCACACCAAAATCTCCCTTTAATGAAGGGAAGCTGTCTGTGCTTAAAAGTCGAAGCATCGTTTGACACACTAATTATGTTTCAAGCCAATCCTGTCAGCTAGAAGCTCTGTTACAACATCTGTTGCATCAGCCTGAGCATTCAAACATTGAATAGGCTTTATTTTTCCTGGATTAAACTGTTCTCAGACTCTCAGCCTTTTAATACATTTTAATTCTGACATACTGGACTATCAAACTCAGTTTTCTGAGACAGCTTGTTTTTTCTATTTTTTTTAGTTGACGTCTAAACAATTTGAAAGCTGTAAAATACCAGCCATTTACCTTTGAATAAACTGTAGATTTACTGTGTATAGTTGATGTAGCAATAGGAACTCTTCAATTAGCTGCTGGACAGCCATAGTCCAGGAAGAAAAAAAAATTGGTGTTGTGGGGGACATCTTTATTTATTAATGGGTAGCAAGTTGCAAATATTCCCTGGTCTCTCAAACTGAATGACGTGTTGATTAGTATTTTGTTCCTGTGGACGGGTGACCAATTTAGATGACCCATAAACAATACTTAAAGTATTTGAACCAAAGTTGAACTTAAATCCCCACATCTCATCCATTATGAGACTTCAGCATTGCATATCTTTATCCACCATTTTTCCCTTTTTTCCCAATATTGTTGTGATTCTTGTCTGTGCTTTCTGACTTTTCTACCACCATCCTTCCAGGGCTCCTGTGCTGCACCCTTCACAAACTCCTTCAAAACACTGTCTGTGGTCTATCGTACTAAGCTCAATCAGCTTGTCATCTTCATCTTCACCAACCTCTATAGGCCAAATTATATTAAATTATTTGGTTTATTTATTATCACATGTACTTGTCTCATGCATTTTTTTACAAATACAGTGAAAGGTGTTGCATAATGTCACCACTCTCCAGCATCATCTTAAAACACAGAAAGTAAACCAAGACATGTGATACAAAAGGTAGAAAATAAAGAAATAAAGTTTAAAGTTCAACTTTAAGGTCCTTCTTGTGAAGTGCTTTGTAATGGATCTGGATCTGGACTCTTCCATTCCAATGCTGAGACCAGCACCAGCTCAAAGCAGTCAACCAGCCTTGAGTCCCTTCACCATGTTGCTGCTGCTGGAACAGATTCACCATTCTTCAGCACCATCTTGTCTCCACTGACAATGCAGCAGTCACAAGTCCGCACTGAGCCATATCTTGTCAATGCAGCCACCACTGATGCTGCCATGTCTCAACCAGGGCTCAAACTTAAGGTGGGCCCACCATGCCAAAACAGCCACTGTCAATGGTGCTGGGTCCCATACTGGGTCCAAACTCTCCTTTCTCCACCACTGCCTGGAAACAAATTTGCCTCCCTCCGCCACCGCTGTCTGGAACAAAACCTTAACTCCTTCCATCACAGGTGCTGGAAACACAAATTCAACTTCCTCCGCCACCACCAGGATCACAAACTTGCTTCTGATGTGCTGGGCCAAAGTGGCCGAGCTCTCCCCAAGAAAATAAGTAAAATTAGGAAGTAGAAAGAGGAAAAATAAAGGGAAAATGGATAGAGGGGAGGGGATCTAGGCCCAGGAGGCCAAATGCTGCGCTGCTTATTCTGCCACCACTATCTTGAAGAATTTGGCAATAGGAATAAAATAGGAATAGAAATAAAACAAAACAGGTGTCTGTCTATCAGAATAAAATGTTAATTAATACATACCATTCAGTTTTGGAGACCAGAGAGTGTACTTCCAACTTGCTACGCACTAATAAATAAAGGAGATGTACTCCACAATACCAAAAGTTTTAAGTTCTTATTTTGCCCTGCTTTTGCAATATATATTCAATCTTCTCTTTGAGCATTCTATCCTTTGCACTTTGATTTTTGCAATTTTCTTTTGTGTATCTTCTCCTCTTTCTGTTGTACCATCAATTACAAAGCCTTTAGCTGCCTTCGCCCTGATTTATGTTATCTCCTGTCTGTGTGGAGTTTGCACATTCTCCCCATGTCTGCATGGGTTTCCTCCGGATGTTCTGGTTTCCTCCCACAGTCCAAAGATGTGCAGGTCAGGTGAATTGGCCATTCTAAATTGCCCGTAGTGTTAGGTGAAGGGGTAAATGTAGGAGATTGAGTCTGGGTGGGTTGCTCTTCAGAGAGTCGGTGTGGACTTGTTGGGCTGAAGGGCCTGTTTCCATACTGTAAGTAATCTAATCTAAAAAAAAATTGCTTTCCTATGATTTTTTCTTTCCCCCCACTATTTAGAAGCTTGCTCGAATCCCTTCTATTCCTCTGTGTTTTAGGTCACCTCATCTCACTCTTCCACTGCTACTCACTGTTGGTTTGACCCCTCTTAAATGGCTAGGGAATTTTCCACATTGAGAGCACTCTAAAGACATGAATTATTGGTGTCCAAATGGGGAGTTAACCCTATAACTAGGTGCTTTTCTGAAGAGGTTTCACTAAATTAAGGTGTTGATTGCCATGTGTTTTGTAAAATTACCGGATGATGTGTGATTATGTTCAAGTCATGGCGTCAGTTTCTAGTTGTGTGAAGGTTGCAGACCTTCCTTTTGCTGCAGAGAATGGGTACAGATATCCATTATATCTTTATTGGGAGGGGAAATCAGAAAACAATGGTACCCACTGACCAAAGAACAAAGAAAATTTACAGGCCAGGAACAGGCCCTGCAGCCCTCCAAGCCTGAGCAAAGTAGTTTGTCTGAGGGCCCCGGGGAAGAAGAAAATGAACATTTTCTGCAAATGTTAATCTAACAAGTGTAAGAAATGTAAACTCCCCCATTCAGCCCAATTGGTTGCTACCATTATATTTTCCCTATGATATCACTAGAGGTCTCCCTCGAGTGCAATTTTGCATCAGCCATTTCCCAACAAAATACAAACTGATTTAAGCCTTTATAACGAATTGTATAGATTAGAATAGTAAAATGTCATGAATTCTGAGGTAATTAAAAAATAATTAAAATAATCAATGATAATTAAAATAATCTAAAGCTGTAACAATGGCACTAAAAACAGAAATTGTCTTAATCATCATTATAAACCGGAGATCCTCACCACGATCTGTCAATATTTGTTGTGACCTGTCATTTCTCACCATTTTGAGGACATTCAGGTTCTTCTAACATCTCATTAGATGAAGGGAAAAGTGAGGAGCAATTGTCATATTTGATCTCATAGAGTCATACAGTACGGAAGAGGCTGTTTGATCCACTGATTTTTTTTTTAACTGTCAGAAATGTACTAACCTCTACATTAGTCCCACTTTCCCACACTAAAACCATAGCTTTGAATGTTATGCTACTTGAAGTGTTCATCCAAATAGAAAGACCCTGCTGCAGATATTGCAGTTTTCCTTGAGATCAGCAGCGAGCACCCATACTTCGCTGTTGACCAGAGAATATCTATAACATTATCTGGGAGTGACTTTATGAAACAGTGAGTTTACTTTATAGAAATAAAGGTCTCATAGCATGGATAATGTTATTACTTTTCTTCTCTACAACTCTGTTGAAGAGATTGGCCATCTATTCTTCAGACTTAAAGCATTTATTTTAAGTGAGGGGCAAACTTTTTACATTGAGGGTGGTTCATGTGCTGAATAAACTTCCTGAGGAAGTGGTGGATGCGAGCACAGTTACGTTTCAAGGACACTTAGATATATACATGAATAAGAAAGGTTTGGAGGGATATTGGCTAGGAGCAGGCACACAGGACTAGTTTAATTTGGGATTATGTTCGGCATGGACTGGTTGGACGAAAGATCTGGTTCTGTGCTGTATGAAGCTAGGGAGGTGATTTCTGGGCCCCTTGCTGAGATATTTGTATCATCGATAGTCACAGGTGAGATGCCAGAAGATTCGAGGTTGGCTAATGTGCCACTATTTAAGAAAGTTGGTAAGGAAAAGCCTGGGAGCTGTAGACCGGTGAGCCTGATATGGGTGGTGGGCAAGTTAGAGTCATAGAATCATAGGGATGTACAGCATGGAAGTACACCCTTCAGTCCAACCTGTCCATGCCGACCAGATATCCCAACCCAACCTAGTCCCACCTGCCAGCACTCGGCCCATATCCCTCCAAACCCTTACTATTCATATACCCACCCAAATGCCTCTTAAATCTTGCAATTGTACCAGCCTCCACCACATCCTCTGGCAGCTCATTCCATACACGTACCACCCTCTGTGTGAAAAAGTTTCCCCACTGGTCTCTTTTATATCTTTCCCCTCTCAATACTCTGACCAATAAAGGAAACCTTACCAAACGCCGCCTTCATTATCCTATCTATCTGTGACTCCACTTTCAAGGAGCTATGAACCTGCACTCCAAGGTCTCTTTGTTCAGCAGCACTCCCTAGGACCTTACCATTAAGTGTCTAAGTCCTGCTAAAATTTGCTTTCCCAAAATGCAGCACTTCTCATTTTTCTGAATTAAACTCCATCTGCCACTTCTCAGTTGTTGGAAGGAATCCTGAAGGATAGGATTTACATGTATTTGGAAAGTTAAGGACTAATTAGGGATAGTCGACATGGCTTTGTGCATGGGAAATCATGTCTCACTAACTTGATTGAGTTTTTTGAAGAAATAACAAAGAGGATTGATGAGAGCTGAGCGGTGGACGTGATTGATGTGGACTTCAGTAAGGTGTTCGACAAGTTTCCCCATGGGATACTGTTAGCCAGGTTAGATCACATGGAATACAGGGAAAACTAGCCATTTGGATACAGAACTGGCTCGCAGGTAGAAGACAGAAGGTGGTTGTGAAGGGTTGTTTTTCAGACTGGAGACATGTGACCAGTGAAGTGCTAAAGGGATCGGTGCTGGGTCCACTACTTTGTCATTTATATAAATAATTTGGATGTGAACATGGGAAGTATAGTTAGTAAGTTTGCAGATGACACCAAAATTGGAGGTGTAGTGAGCAACGAAGAGGGTTACCTCCGATTACAACAGGATCTTGATCAGATGGGCCAATGGGCTGAGAAATGGCAAATAGTAAGATCTTAGGGAGTGTTGCTGAACAAAGAGACCTTGGAATGCAGGTTCATAGCTCCTTGAAAGTGGAGTCGTAAGTAGATAGGATAGTGAAGAAGTCGTTTGGTATGCTTTCCTTTATTGGTCAGAGTATTGAGTACAGGAGTTGGGAGGTCATGTTGCAGCTATACAGCACATTGGTTAGGCCACTGTTGGAATATTGAATGGAATTCTGGTCTCCTTCCAATAGGAAAGATGTTGTGAAACTTGAAAGGGTTCAGAAAAGATTTACAAGGATGTTGCCAGGGTTGGAGGATTTGAGCTATAGCGAGAGGCTGAACAGGCTGAGGCTGTTTTACCTGGAGTGTCGGAGGCTGAGGGTGACCTTATAGAGGTTTACAAAATTATGAGAGGCATGGATAGGATAAATAGACAAAGTCTTTTCCTTGGGGTTGGGGAGTCCAGAACTAGAGGGCATAGGTTTAGGGTGAGAGGGGAAAGATATAAAAAAAGGGCAACATTTTCATGCAGAGGGTGGTACGTGTATGGAATGAACTGCCAGAGGAAGTGTTGGAGTCTGATACATTTGCAACATTGAAGAGGCATTTGGATGGGTATCTGAATAAGAAGGGTTTGGAGGGATATGGGCTGGGTGCTGGCAGGTGGGACTAGATTGGGTTGGGATATCTGGCCGGCATGGACGGGTTGGACCGAAGGGTCTGTTTCCATGCTGTACATCTCTGACTCTATCTATCCACTACACCAATGTTGGTGTTAAAGCAAAGAAGGTTACCACAGAGTGCAACAGGATTTTGATCAGATGGGTCTGTGGGCTGATGAGTGGCAGATGGAGTTAAATTGAGATAAATGTGAGCTACTGCATTTTGGAAAGGCAAATCTCAGCAGGACTTATACATTTAAGGGTAAGGTCCTGGGGAGTGTTGCAGAACAAAGAGGCCTTGGAGTGCAGGTTCATAGCTCCTTGAAACTAGAATCGCAGGTAGATAGGGTAATGAAGGTGTTTAGTATTCTTTCCTTTATTGGTCAGAGCGTTGAATACAGGAGTTGGGAGGTCATGTTGTGGCTGTACAGGACATTGGTTAGGCCACTTTTGTGCAATTCTGGTCTCCCTCCTATCAGAAGGATGTTGTGAAACTTGAAAGAGTTCAGAAAAGATTTACATAAATGTTCCCAGGGTTCAAGGGTGTGAACTATAGGGAGAGGCTGAACAGGCTGGGACTGTTTTCCCTGGAGTGATAAAAGCTGAGGGGTGACCTTATCGAGGTTTATAAAATCATAAGGGGCATGGATAGGGTTAATAGACAAGGTTTTTTCCCTGGGTTAGGGGAGTCCAGAATTCGAGTGCATAAGTTGAGGGTGAGAGCAGGAAGGTTTAAAAGGGACCTACGGGGCAATATTTTCAGGCTGAGGGTGGTGCGTGTATGGAATGAGTTGCCAGAGGAAGTGGTGGCTGGTACAATTACAATATTTAAAAGGCATCTGGATGGGTATCTGAATAGGAAGGGTTTAGAGGGATATGGGCCAAGTGCTGGCAAATGGGACTAGATTAATTTAGGATATCTGGTCAGCATGGATGAGTTAGACTGAAGGATCTATTTCCGTGCTGTACATCTCTATGACTCAATGACTCACTAACTAGCAGTTGCAGCAAAATATAACTCAGCAAGGTGACTTGACACTTACATAATACTCTTTTGGAGCCTGAGAGACCATATTCTCAACAAGGAATAGTTTCATAGCTGAAATCATATTATTTCTATTTGAGCAATAGTTCTGAGGTTAGCTAGAAGAATTTGCAAGATACGAATTTTTTCATACTTTCACCTTGGCATTGCTTGCAAATTGCCCTAATCAGTGCAAAGTGAAGGGAGATCGACATTTGTGCTGTGTGAGGAAAATGCTGATCCGTTAGTGGAATTTGATTTGCCTAGTTTTTGCTATAAATAACAGAACAGTTAATAGTTTTAAACAAGGCAAGTTCACACTAATTGGTCCAAACATTTCCCCAAAAAGTGAACCAGAGAATGTTACGTATTTTACTGCATTCAAGCAGGTATAGTGTGTGTCATTTTCCTTCTCTCTGCAAAGAACAGGATTCAGCGTATTAATCTATGGAGCTAATAGATATTAATATATCCAGTGCACACAAGTACACAACACAGCAAGCCTGATTGACAGTCCTAAATTGGTTGCTAGTATAATTCTTTGCACACTCAGGATTGCGTAGTAAATGTGGTTCCAGCGCAATATCCCATCTAAGGTTGGACACCGTAATATTACATTTGCAAAGAATAGGCTGGTTGATTACAGAAACTGAAATAACTCCAGAGGCCACTATCCCATCACCAAGTCATCCTTTATTTACTCATGGAGAGTCCTCGACACTGATCCAGCTCCCTTAGAGCCAGCTCGCAGAGTGAACAGGATGTCTGACACTCCTGTTCTTCTGTCAGCCAGGGCTCCCTGATTGGGACTATTAATCTGTCTAATCAGAGAACTCATATTCTATAAGGTCCACCTGACTGACCTCATTACAATCAGTACGTCCCTTCCCCCTCAGTCCGAGGACATAACTGGATTTTTTTGTTTTGTAGATCCTCTTGGGGCATTTCAGCACTGGCTCAGATTCTTCCAACTCTGCCTCCAAGACAGGTGGTGTGTAAAGCACAGTAGTTCACCTCTTTGAAGCATCTTATTCAGGTGGCAAAGGTGGTGATATCTGCCATGTCCATCTCAGATTCCCAGGTTATCTTCAAAGCTTGCTGGAGAGGGAGAACCCAGTCAGAAAGGCTGTCAAGGAGCCCACTCTGTTTTACTCCTGCACTGTTTGCGAATTTACAGCTTTCATACAGTCCACGTGCTTTTTCAGGACCATTGCACCTACCTGAACCTCCTACATCACCGGACCTGACCTTGCTTCGACTTGCCTCCTACCCATTCAGGGCCATGCCTGTGATTCCTACAAAAACCTGGTCCCCTGAAGTAAACTATCTCTCTTGCTTAGCAGAACCTTAAGTCCAGTATTGGCATTTCTGATGCCGTTTCGCTCATCCGCCTCCCCCCAACCTGGTTCAGAGTCTTCTCCCCATTAAATCTCTGCTGAAGCTATCCAACTAGTTCCATGAGGGGTAGTACTATAATCAAATAGGAACCAGGATGGTTTGGTACTGAATGAAGCTGCTGTTTCGTTAAGTCTGCTTTCAAGAGTTTGGTCTACACTTTCTGCTAGCTCATTGGATGATGGATGGTATGGAGCTTCATTCTTTATCTGGGTGTATTTATGCTCTGCATTAGCCAAAGTCCTGGATGCATACACGGTTGGATGTTCCTCTCCATTGGCCAACCTATGATCTAATACTATGCCGATGCCATGTGGGGAGGCATCGCATGTCAATGCTAGATCTTGCTTGGGATTATAGTGTGCCAACACCTTTAGAGGATGATAGCTGTTTCTTCACTACCTTGAAAGCTATGCTTGGCTTGGAACCATTTCTAATGTCGACCCTTTTTTTTAAAAGAATTGATGGAAAGGTCCCAGGATGGGGTCCAGGCTATGTATGAACTTTGTTCTAATTCACCAGCCAAGGAAAAACCTAAGCTCTGATATGGATGTGGGAGTCCAGGCGCCTTTGATTGCCCTCATTTTATCCTCCAACTGGTGTAAATCAGTCTTGTCTACTCTGCAGCCCAAGTAGGTCACTTGGGTTGCCAGGAACACACATTTGAAATGGCTGTGTTGGTACAGGTCTCCATTAGAACTGGGTGACCATTTAACCAGATATTTATTTTGAGTGGTTCTGATTTGGATGTTGCTGAGCAATTTAACTTTTCCAAACCGATGTAAGTGGATTTTTCAGGGTGTGCACTATCCTGGATACCAACCTGTAAGTCCTCTTAGTCAATTTAGGTCTAGTGAGACTTTATAGCTGTCTTGAATCCGCAGACTTAACAACTGCAACAGCTTGCTGGCCCAGGTCCTGAAGAAAGTTTTAACCATTTAGCCAAGGCCTGGCTTTGTTTTGGGGTTTTGCTAGAGTCCCTCTGTTCAGGATATGTCCTGATTGACACTACTTATTGCCTTCTTTCACGTGGTGTTCCACAAATTCAGTGGGAATGGTGAGGGTGTCCACTTCTGTTGTAATAACCGGCAATTCATATGCTCCACTTGCCGCATTTTCCAATGAAAAAGCCAGTTGTAGTTTGAAATCCAGTTGGGCTTCAGCTAGTAGATGCTTTTGCAATGGTCTCTCAGCATCTCTTTAAGAGTTAAACCAAAGTCCCATGTCTCTGCCAGTCTTAACATAGTCTAAAATCTTAATACAGATTGCCCTAGTTCTCAAATTGCTGAGTAAAACCAATAGTTCTCAGAATTAGAAGATGCTTGGGGTAGTAATTTCCCTTAACTAAATCCCTCAGCTCTTGAAAGGAACCATTAGGCTCCTAATAACCAGAAAAGCTGAGGGTCCACAAGCTGTCAGGAGAATTACTTGTTGCGTTTCATCTGCCCCAATGTCATTTGTCAGGAAAATATAGCACATTCTTTCTACATTCTGGGCCCAGTCTTTGATGGCAGGATCGAACAAGTCAAGTTTTTCAAAGAACGGCATGATCCCAGAAATGCTGCCCCCAGCTCAAAGACGACCATTGCAAGCAAATCTCTTCAGAAGTGTGCTTTTCTCATATCTCCATTGAAGTAACTCTGCAGAGACAAGTATGCCATTCACTAAGTCACCCTTTATTTACAAATGGAGAGTCACTTTCACTGATCCAGGTCCCTGGGAGCCAGCTCTGAGTGAACAGGATGTCTGATACTCCTGTTTATATCTGTCAGCCAGGGCTCCCTATTTGATCCAGATGAACAGCTTCAATCAAGGAATGAGCATTCTGAGATCCACCTGGCTGGCCTCGTTATAATCACTACAGAAACTAATATCACAATCCTTTAACTGGACAACCCAAGATTTAATAATCAGACATAAGAGACATTTCATTGTATTTGTAAAGTCCGCCGTTGTGAAATCCAATATGAGCATATTTATGTGCTTTCACTTCAGTCAGTAACCAGCATGTGAAAAGTATTTGTTCACCTGTATTTTTTTAATTGCCTCTCCTGCTGATCTGGGCCTGCATGCTTCCAAATATCCAATAACCATTTCAATATGTGAGCCAAGGTGATGGATATCAGCAAGTGTTTGAGCTTGGAGATCTGAGTATAACTTCATTCAGCTTGAACAGAACAGAAAAATAGAGCTACAATACAAAATTTCTGCAACTCAATTCCTTTGAAAACGGCTTGTTGCTTAGAGTACAAATGAATCATATCATCCTCTAATTCCAAAGTTACTTATGCTGCAAAGAAACACTGAAAACAGAAACTATGAGTTTCTTTTGTTGCTCATTAGGTCAGAGCACTACAGCCCACTCACATACCTGATCTCGCAGGAATGACTAATCTGAACAAAGATTGGAAGTCCCACATTAGACAATCCCACATTAGGGCAATTTGATTTTGAATAGTTTAGGTGTTTTTTTTTGTTTTTGTCAGATAAATGTGGCTCTGACTGTCAATGGAGATGTGACTATTGGAGGGTGGAACCTGTCTGGTTTGTTATGAATTTCAGCTTTAACTAGTTGATAACACTGATCCTCCTTGGAGTCACAAGCTCATGGGACCTAACCTCTCTATGGGCCTGAACATACAAGTTCAGATGACGTGTAAGTGCAATGCTCAGAAAATGCTGCAATATCATATACACCACTGTTTGGATAAGATATTAAATTATGACCCCATCATTGCACTGAAATTTACATCAAAGATCCTCTTACATTTTCAAAGTAAAGTAGACCCTTACCAACATTCTTTGTCCATCCAACATCATAAAAAAAATGAACAGTTAGTGTTTCTGAGAATGTACTTGTTTTAAATTGGCTTCATTTGTCGATTAAAACCGTGTCGATACTTCACAAAAACTCATTGGTTGACTGGCATTTCAGGACTCCATGAGAGTTCATAAGATGCTCTGTAAAGACAAATTCTCTTTTTTTGGTAATTTTTCTGTTTTAAATTTGTTTCTATTTTTCACAGTTTTTCTCTGTAAATCAAATGAAAGTATTTTATTTTAATACTGGGTCACAATAGTCAGAAGTTTATTTTATCATGGATCACTTTGTTAATCCTGACCTTTTATGGACATTAGCAGCCTAAGTAAATAAATAAAAATAATTGTGGTAGGGTATGAATTCTTGCACACAGATATGGAAATTATAGCTGCTCAAAGTTTTGGTTGAGTCAAGAGTCCAGAGAAAATGCTGCACATGCTGGAAATCCGATTTTTAAAAAATGGAAAATACTGACCATGTCTGGCAGCCTCAGGAGAGAAAAACAGAGTTATTGTTTCAGGTCAATAACCCTTTGTCAAAATTACTTGAGGATCATGATTTGTATCATTAATTCTGTTTCTGCTAGGTGCTGAATGCTGCTAGGTCTGCTGAGTAGTTACTCAGAAAAACCCACCTGAACTCCTCAGCTTATTTCTTCCTTCTTGTTTTGTGTGTCTTGCAAAATTGGTAGTGAAGTTTAATAGCTGTCCTATGACCGCTTTGTGCCAATAAGTCAATGACATGGTACAATCTGAAGTGTGATGACTTAAGCCTGGCAGGAAGCAAGTTTAATGCATGCAGGATATGCAGCCTATCAGAAATTCTAACATACTATCAGTAATAGGTTAGAAAACAGTTTTTAAAAAAAGCAAAAGCACTGATGGAGGTTTAATATTCAACCTCCATAAGAGAGTACAGCTTTCTGAAAACCTGAATTGCTCAGACATTTTCCAAAATATTGCATTTGATATTCAATTATTTTTTTTTATTGTCAATGTAGGCATAACTTCTGAGTGGTGTGTTGGACTAGCTAATAGCTTCACCAAGTTGATTACAGTGCTGTGATAGCCTAATCTCATGCTTTGATTTGACACAAAGTATCCTTGACTCCACCTGACCCAGGTGACCAAAATGCAGCACAGTTTCAATCCTGAGTGTTTGAATTTGGAAGTACAATCTCTATTTAATTTTCTTATCTTTGTTTAAGCAAACTAACTATGCTGCAAGATTAATGTGATTTGTAAACCATTTGCATAACATAAACAAAAAGATACATATCCATATCAATTGTAATTACTTGTTGTGGAAAACTGAAGCTTTCATTTCAGCGATAACATCTTACGGTGGTAGCACCTTTAACATAGTAAAATGTCCTAAGAACTTTTACAAAAGCATAATTAGACAAAGGTTTATGCTGAGACAAAGGAGGAGATATTAGAACAGGTGATCAGAAGCTTGGTCAAAGTGCTAGGTTTAAAAGAACAACTTATGATGCAAGAGAGAAACAAAAATCTAGGCAGCCAATTCAAATCTTAGGGCCGAGATGCCCAAAGTAATGGCAGTGATTATGGATGCTGAAGATGGGGCCAGTAATATAGAAATGCAATGATTCACTTGGTTCAAGGATTGTACAAGTTATAAGCAAAGAGGGACAAGGCCATGCAAGGATAAGAAAATAAAGATTTGATTTTTAATATCCAGGCATTGTTGATGCAGGAGCCAGTATAGGTCAGCAAGAATCAAGCTGAGTGAATGTGACTTATGACGAATTAGGATACAGCCAGCCAAGTTTTGGATGAGCTAAGTTTGTGGAGAGTGGAAGATTTGGAGGTTGGCCAGGAGAGCATTGGAATAGTTGGATATGGATGCAAGAGGTTTCAAGATAGCTGAGGCAGCAGTAGAGATGGGCAATATTACATAGATGGCAATAGGAGGAATTAGTCATAAAATGAATATGTAGTTGGAAGCTTAGCTTGGGGTCAAATAGGATGGTGAGATTGCAAACACTTTGGTTCAGCGTTATTCACTGGCTAAGGAGGGGGATAAAATCAGTGCCGATATGAAACAAAACTTGTAGCGACGGCCAAGGACAGTGGTTTTTGATGTTCCAAATTGGAGCCAAAGCACACCTTAAATTTTAATTATATTAACAGTTTTGGAATCTGGCATTACATAACATTTGTGCATTAAAAACATAAGTGTTAAGAAACCCTGCATGAGGTAAAATAATGCCTTTTTAATTAATGAAGTCCCTCTGTCATCACAGATCTGAAATGGTAGAGTCCCAAACATCAATGGGCAAGTCTGAACCTGCCTTGTGGTTAATTGAATAGTCATGAGGAATAGAGGGGAGGTCCAAGTTTTTGTTGTTAGATGCAGTCTGGAGAGAGGATTGAGAGAGAGAGAGGGGAAGAGAGAACGAGAGATAGGAGAGATGGAAAAACGACAAAGCCTATCCCACCGTGTTTACCTATTTCACAGTCCCCAAGCCTTGGTCAGTGGATGTCATTAAGGTCTATTGTAGACCCCACACCATGTTCCTTTAAGACAGGGAGAAAAACATCCATCCTCTCTCCGATGACACCTGAGGTGGGAATAATCCTAGCTGCACCCACATTTCGGGAACACTAAAATGCTTTACATAAGTGACGCAGCCCAGCACTGCACCACGGTAGGTGGCTACAAATTTACCTCTTATGTATATATTTAAAATTTTGTGTTTCAGATTTTTGGCAAAATCTGTACCTGTTGACTGACTTGTTGGGGAATAAGTTTGATGCTGCTCTCATTTCCTTCTGCTTGTTGCTAGGTAATTAGACAACACCATGTCTGAAATTAATATTATATACTGCTAAGTTGACCTACTGTCACTCTGATCACAAAAAAGGGTTTATAGTAGTGGTGGTCCCTGGTCAACATTGCCTTTTTAGTGCTGCTGTGCCCTTAACTAAATAATCTTATTAGATCCTTATAAAGGTCCTTTGGCTCATAAGATTTTAGATACTTTACAATTCTTCTATAATGCAAGCAAACTCTGAATGAGATATAATAGAATCCAGATAGTTGATACAAATTGCATTTAACTGCGTGATCTAGGTACTAAGTATTTATTCTATAATTAAACCTGTTTGATTCAACCTTTCTTATCTGTGTTTTCTCACATCTACTATAAATTATCACTACTCTGAACTTTTCGATCTTGTTTTTCTCTAAGCTGCCAATAACATTATTGCCAAATTTAATTTATACTTTTGCTGGACTCTCAAAACTGAAATCCTTCATCTGCCTGAGCTACACTTCTTTCTAGCAACCACTGGTTCTACTTTACCCCAAAAAACCCCACAAAATGGATGGCTAGGACCTACTGCCATCTTTCCTTGTCAGGGTCTTGATACTGAGCAGCATTATTCAACATTTGAAACAATTATGCTTTGATTGTGAGACCGGCTTCTAAAATTGGATGGTGTATCTTTCAGATCTGTTAATTAACGTTACTCAAGTGAATTCTCTGTAAACAGATTTCATACCTGGTGGTGCATGAAGTTGTCAGATGAATAATATGGCATCAATCTCTAGATTAATGTTTGGATTTGGAAATTTTGGATCAGTATGTTTATTTAGCACTGGGAACTAAAGGTATAAATGCTGCAAATTGTTATCTAAGGTGAAAATGCTTAAAATAAAAGGCACTCCCTAAAAAGAAAAAGGACAGACCAATTGGTCAGTTTAGTTAGTTCTTTTATTTTTCCCCCTCAGTCTGGAATCCCCAAAACTATTCAAGAACATTCAGAAGACTGGATCAGGGGTCATATTTGAGAACTATCTTAAATCTACAATGAACTTCATCAAGTTTTTTTCTAATTTTATTATATTTTAAATTGAGGTCTTGATAAATTAGAAGATGCATGCTTTTCATTTATTTAAATTAATCCCATTATATTATTGTCTGACTCCATAACAGCAACTGTATGGGTATCATTGCTCACATGTAAGTAACACAGTAGGGGCCATTATCTGTATAGCCTTCACTCAATAGTTTAGGTACGAAGGCATCTCATGTTCTGATGACCTTTGGACATAATTTAAATACACCTTGCAGTATATAGTGACTTTCATGTGCAACATCTCTGTGAACAAGTGGCAGTACACAATGCTGAGCATACTAATAAGTGAACCTGTGAAAGAAAGGAAAATTAAAAGAATGGAAGAGTTGAAAACATTGTTAATTGTTTCCAAGAAACTTTGGAAGAATAGTAGAAAGACACAGCGAATTGAAAAGTTGTTCCAGATGTTTGGTACTGAAACAATTTGCTGATGTAGATTATGAATTGTATTACATTGTAAATAAATACTTGATAACTATCCAATAGTATAAAAAAATCTCATTTTATTTAGCATGTTTTAAAGTCTTACCCTTGGGTCCTGATGAATGTTATTGCTACTAGACATTGAGAACAATTCCTTGATTTCACATACTTGGCAGTGAAGCAACTGTCATGGGACAAGAAGTCAGAGATGTTTATGACTGTGTCTTGATTCTCCAACCTGTGCTCCCCGCATGGTTTGCTGGGAGGGCCCAGCCATCTACATTACTCTTGTCACTCTGCTTCCTGGTTCTTAATTTGCTGATGTTAAACCTAATTCTCTTTTTATATAATCCACCCAAATTCAATTTATTTTCCCCAATCTCTCAATTGTCTTGCCTGCCCTATATGCTATGAATTGAATTTTGTAGGTTGCTTTCAAATTGTCCAAAGACAGGACAAAGTCAATTGGAATACTGAATTAAATGAACTAAAAAAAATTTACAGGAAATTGTTGAATTTTCTTTTCTCCCCCTTTCCTTAGAAGTTTTTGATCTGAGAGAGTTTTATAAGTGCCAGTAGCTCTTGTTTACATGGCCATTATTAGTGCATCTAACTAGATTATTTACTAATATGGTGTCCTGTCCATACACAGATTCCAACAAGACCCATTGAGATCAGGAACCAAAACCTTGGTTCATGGGCACTGCTATCAGTTGAGCAACCCAACTGTTGCATTAGCAGAATTTGGCTAAACTCCGATTAAAGACCTTAAGGTCTCCATAACTCATTCATCCAGAGTCCTGGTTATTTATACAACTGTAACCCTTCTGCTCTGTTATTGATTGAATATTGTGTAAAACTATTGCAGAATAAGCACCAGACGACAAAGCATGGCTAAATATTTTTTTATCACAAAACATGGAAAATATTAGTTGTTTAGATGACAAACCAAACCCACCAAATTCTGATACCAATCAGGACTGAAAATAGCGTAAGAGATTAAGTAAATCACAAAGTAATACTTCGGTTGACACCAAGCATGTATTTTAAAAGATGGAATCTAAGAGCATGGAAGGTTGACAGAGACAAGGAACACAGCAGTTTGAAGTCTAAGGAAAGGAAAATTTACAGTGGGAGATAGTGTGTTGAGTGGATTTCAACATCAACAATAAGAAGGGTTAGCATTTAAAATTATCTGTAATTCGGGAAGAACAGCTGAGAGAGCAATTTATTGCCAGGGCACATCAATGATTGGCAAGAGCAAGTGGAAGTTCTTCAGTTTGTGAACACTTTTTTTGATGATAATAGAAATCTAATATTTGGTTTAATAAAACTAGGCATAATGGATAAAACAATTGAATGTGGATCTTCAATTTCTGATGGAATTTGTTCATGGAATGTGGATGTCATTGCCTTGATCAGTATTTATTGCCCTTCCTTGATGCCCTGGAGAAGATGGTGCTCAACTGTTTTCTTGAACCAGTACAGTCCTTGGGTCCAGGGACATCGACATCATTGTCAGGGAGGGATTTCCAAGAAATGTGACCTCGTGACAGTGAGGAATGACAAAATAGTTCCAAAACAGGAATGGAACTTGGGTATTCCCATCCATTTGTTGTCATCACCCTTCTAAGTGGTGGGAATCATGGGTTTTAGAAGATGCTGTCAAAGGACCGACCCTTGATGAGTTATTTGTAGTACATACTGCTGCTACTATGCATTGGTTCAACTTGTCTCCACATCATAAATCAACACTATGACTTTGAGATGAAGCTCCTAAAAATCTGAGTGCTTGTGTTACATTTAACCAAAACTCAATTAAAGGGCCTCATTAATTTTATCAATATTTCAGTTAAGTTAGATCCAGACCGGATTAGTTTGTGAGATGAGTTTATAAACTAATATCACTGCTGATTGTAAAGTCATTTTGTAATTAATAACTTGGGTTGTTCCAGCTTTAAGATTTGATTCTGGATGAGAAAGAATAGCATTAGGTCAATGCATAATTTACAGGAAGAAGAAACCAATTTATATAGTGGATTTCAAGACCATAGGACATCTCAAAATGGTGTACAGCCAATGAAATATTTTGAATTCCGGTAATTTGTAATGGTGGAAATTCAATCGGCAGTTTGTGAAGAGTGAACTCCCACTGACTGCAATAGTTTAATATATCGTTCAGTATAATATATAATCAAAATGGTGTTCAGAGATTTGGGGGAAAAAAATAGAACTTTTAACAGTGCCGATGCAGGAACAATGGAGTCGAGTGTGTTGCTGGAAAAGCACAGGTCAGGGAGCATCCGAGGAGCAGGAGGATCGATGTTTTGGGCCAGAGCCCTTCATCAGAAATTGACCTAATGACCTCCTTTGTGCAGCAGAAGTTCTGTAATTCTCTGAAAAATCACACCTCCAACAGTGCTGCTTTCCCTCATGACTGCATTAGTGTATCAACTTTGTATTTGTGATTCAGTGGGACAGAAACCACAACCTTCCAACTTAAATGGTGAGAGTATCACCAATTGAGTTTTTATTTTATATAGCTGACACATACACAGTAATGTGATACTGCAAACTGAGTTCACTTTGTTACAGCTGCAATGAGAAGAATGCACTGATAGCCAAGCCCCACTATTCCATCATTAGACTATTAGTAGAGATGCTTTGATTCAATCACCCAAAATGGCTAATTGATCCCTTTTGTACTTCTGCAGATAATAAAAGGCACTTTTCGTCATGCTTCTTTCTAAACTGAAATTAGTCCATTTATCATAAAACATATTATACTCTTTAAAGCAAGTGGCAAACACTGGTTAATATCTGAGCTATAATCTGGAATTAGAGATGTACCCTTTTTGCTCAACAACAGACACACACAAAACACAAAAGAAAACAGACTCTGCAGAGGTGATGCTTTGATAAAAAGGGAAAAGATACCACTGTTCAGCCAAGGGTCCAAAAAATAGAATGTGATGAATCCTGACAGTGCCGCTGACTTATTTTCAATAACATCGAATTACTAACAGCCGTCGATTGATGGTGGAATTTTAGTTCAGATTGAAATCAAGCAGGGTCAAGCAAATTATCACAATTCTGCTTTTCAGGGTATATAAGGTAATGTGAAATACTGATATTGGAATATTTATCAGTTTTCTGAGATGTTCAAATGAGAGCAGGAGAAAGAGACTTGCAATGCTTAGGATGCTCTTTATGACTACCAAGGTTTGCAGAAATAGAACTCCAGTCCTGAAAAGGTTGCTAGGCAACTATCAACATATTGAGGTGTGGTGGTGGAGGAGTGGGTCTGGGAACACAGCTTCAAATCTCACCATGGCAGCTGATGAAATTTGAATTCAATAAGATCTATAATGTCGAGCTGGCCTAATAGCAACTATGTAACCACTGTTAATTGTTGTTCAACTGATTCACTGATGTTCTTTAGGGAAGGAAATCTGCTGTGCTTGTCTGGCCTGATATTATTTAACTCACAGCAATGTGAGTCTTAACTCTTAATTGCAAGTTAGGATGGGTAATCAATGCTACACGAGTGATGCCCACATCCTATGAACAAACAAAACATGGGTCCACAAGGTCTTTTCCCTTTCCCATCAAATAAGGACCTATCTTGCATATTTCTAATCTATTAGTTTGTATTTTTCTCTAGTCTTTTGACTTCCTGTAAACGGCAAGTAGAGTGTAACATGCAATATTTTCCAAGAAAACACATGGTTAAAAACCAGTTTCAATCCAGAAAGTGTCCAAATAGTTTGATATTTTTCAAATAGTCTATGAATGTAAATATGTATTCCCAACAGTTTTATCATCATGCTGCAAGAGTTATAAGAGGTGGCTGTCACATCTGTAAAGATTACTCTGACATCTTGAGAAGCAGCACTTT
This sequence comes from Chiloscyllium punctatum, assembly GCF_047496795.1. Taxonomy (NCBI): domain Eukaryota; kingdom Metazoa; phylum Chordata; class Chondrichthyes; order Orectolobiformes; family Hemiscylliidae; genus Chiloscyllium; species Chiloscyllium punctatum. The sequence goes on from NC_092754.1 coordinate 14,321,322, forward strand.
AATAATGAAAATGCCATCTTTTCTGGAGTGGCTTGACCCATCTGTGCAGTACAGTAACTCAGTCTTGTATTCAATCACTTATGCATATCTTTCCTACTATATGTATAAGAAATAAGAGTAGGAGTAGTTCAAACAATCCTTTGAGCCAGTTCTGCCATTCAACACTTTCATAATTGATCTTCTGTTTCAACTCCACTTTCCCGTCCACTCCCTATATTTCTTGATTTCCCGAGAATCTAAAGTTTTGTAGTTGAGGGCAGCCACAACTCTTGCAAAGAATGCAGAAGATTCATAACATTGTGCATCACGGAATTTCCCTTCATCTCAGTTCTAAATGACCAGCCGCTTATACTGAGATTAGGCAATGTGTCCTAAATTTCAGTAGGACAAACAGCCCCTCAGTGTCTAACCTGATAAGCCCCTTCAAAATCAAAATCAGAAATTACTGGGGAACTTCAGCAGGACTGGCAGAGCAGTTCTGATGAAGGGTCACTGGACCTGTTGACTCTGTTTTCCCTCCATAGATGCTGCCAGACCTGCTGAGTCTCTCCAGCAATTTCTGTTTGTGTCAGATTTCCAGCATCCACAGTTATTAGTTTTATTATTCCTTCAGAAGCACTTCAATCAGATCACCTCTTATTCTTCATAACTCAAAAACCTAGGCTCAATTTAGTCAGCATTTCATTCTAGAACAATCCTCTCATCCAGAAATAAATGTAATAAACCTTTCCTGTACCACTTCCAAAGCAAGTATATCCATTCTTAAACATACAGACTATAAATATGTGTAGAAATTAATTTGCAAAGAAATCCAATCATTAATCTATATGACTTGCCTCCATAGTACTTGTAGCTGCCTGCTGGACAAGCAAAGTAATCTGATCTTATTCTGCAAGCAGGATATAATTGGCATTTTTACTCCAACTATTGGCAGAATCTAATGTTCCCACAAATTTAATTGGCCAGTATTCTCACATGGAAAGTGTACCGAATTGTGTATTGTGTACCGAAAAGGTAATAGGCTCATGTGGCTTAATATATGATATTTTTGGCAAGTCCCTGGATAAATTCAATTTGTTTTGCACTGTGGGTTTTCACAAATAATTACCCTTGTCCTAGATATCACTTTCTCCTTCTGTTTTCTTCCCTACTCTCCAAAAGAGGTTGTCCCATTAAATCGACAGAAACGTTGAGCATCAAATATTTCATTACAGCCAAATTCTGTGCTCATCTGACCTCCATGTATACAGATCTAGATGTCTTAGTGCTAATAAAGAGCAAGAACAGAGACTCTGCTCAATACTGCCCCACACTTGATACAGGGGTGCTCACATTAGCTAATTCACTGCATATCTGGCACCTTCAGGTTTCTTGGACTCAGTTACACACAACTTTGGATAAGCAAAGGTGCATTACAGCACTGCATCACAGGTGACTCGGATGGCTGGTTTGCAATGTAGAGTGACGTCAGCACAGTGGTTTTAATTTCCGAACCAGCTGAGGTTACCATCAAAGACCCACCTTCTCAACTTTTCCCCTTGCCTGGTGACCTTCAGGTAAACCTACTACCAGTCATCTCTCACTAATGACAGAGCAGCCCTATGGTCCTCTGGACTACAGTGACTTCTGCTTTATAGGTGCGTAATGTTACCCTGAAATGCTAATATCATTGTTGTATCCTCCTGGGAGTTAAGGTTTGGTATTCTGCATAGATGAAATCTTAAGTGATATACCTCAAACCATGTACAAACTGACATTAAAACATAATTTACTAGGATTCCTTCCAACTCCGTACCCTACAGCCCCCACCTCTCCCCACACCACTCACCCCCTCCCACACTTCCAACATGATGCAGACTTTAACAAAACAAATTCTGATTTCCCTCCTCTTTTATCCTATGCTTTTCAAACCACAGGTCTTGTGCAATTTAGGCCCTTGTCCTCATCTGGACTTTTTAGTAAAAGTAATTTGTTACATGAGGTTTATACAAGAATATGAAAGAGCCAAACATTCATCAAGACTTAAATAAGTTCTTCAGACCAGATGATTATTACTGCCATATTCTAAACTGAAGCAACTTCATTTGCTCAGTAAATTACGTTGCTGCTCGAGTCCATTTGTTTCCATCTGGTATAATTGGATTCTGGGTTATTGTTAATTCAGTCATTATTCCAAGATTTGATCTCATAATCCAGTCTAGTATTGAGGTAGTGCTGTTCTTTGGTTGGAGTAGAAACCCACAGTCCTGTTTGCCTGTTTAGATAAATGTGAAAGATCCTTTGACAGTTACTAGAAGAGGAGCAAAAAGGTCCATGTTTTGACCAACATTCCCTCTTAAACTACCATAAATAAACTAAATGTTCATTTAACTCATTGTTTTGTGAGGAACTCTTTGTGTAGGTTGGCTATCATTTCTACCTACCTAATAGTCACTGAGCTTCAAAAATGAAATAATCATACAAAGTATTGAGAAGTTTCAGTGGCTTTATGGTGTACAGTCCCCAGCATTAATATTGTTCACACTTATCAAGTATAGCTGCTGAAATCAGGCAAATGACACTAACCATTTGCCATAATCATTAAAGCCAATTATTAATGTGTCATTTGTAACTCATTATGCACACTAAGCATTTTATACAGCTGTATATCTTATGGTGGTAAACACAGTTGATATTTGATTGCATGGTCCAGCAAGACATGAGAGGTGGAAGCTTTGTTGTGTTAATTTTCACAAATTGCCTCTAATCATCAGGATAATGCTGTTAACTTTTGCACTCTTCCAACACATTCCAGAGGTTAGTAGTGTGCCAATTTTTGTTGCACAAGAAACAATGTTATTCAAGTTTTCATTTTGTTTGGTTTAAAAAATTGATTACAAAGCTTGTATTCTCTTGACTTTGGAAGAATAGAAAAGTAATGTAATCAAGGTATTTAAAATTAATTTAAATACAGTAAATAAATATAGAAAAAGCATTCCTCTGGTAAGATTCATAACAAGAGTTTTAATCTTAAATTAGAACTAGGGCTTTTAGAATAGAATTTACGGAACACCTTTTCACATGCACAACAGTGGAAACCTGGGATGTGCTCCCTCAAAAAGTTTGAAGACTGGAATTGAGATTTTTGTTGGACAAGGTGATCATGGAATATGGAATATGGAATAAAGATGGGTAAATGGAGTGAAGTACAGGTCAATCACGGTCTGAATGTGCAGTCGGTTCCTGTGTTACCATTTGGCATTATTAACCTGTAGCTTCTGACATGAGCAACTTCATAAGTGAATTACCTTTGGATTAAATTTCACTGCTGAGCAGCAGAGGGCGCCATTTGATTTATTTCCACCCAACTAGACCTGCAGGCATTTAGTCTGTGAAAAAACCAGGCTGGTTATAAACGATTTGCGGCATCAACTTGTGTATTGTTTGGGGTGGGGGACAGTGAGGAAGAGGGTATGGGATACCAAATCTCAGTTAAAGTACAGGATAGTTGTGGAAAAGGAGGGAATTGCCAAAATATTTGTACTTACCTTCACTCTTATTTACACTGTGTGTATTATCCGTCTTGAACTTCTTCCTAAATTTTTATTTTATCTGGAGTGAAATAAATTGAGATTTAAAAAGCTGCAATGAAATATCAGAAAAATGTTGCAAATACGCTACAGGTCCCTGAACGCCTGTGAAGAGAAAAGACAAGTTCACTTTTTAGGTGGATCTTAAAGATCTCTATGAATCTATGACCTCTGACAAAGGACTAAACCCTCACTAATCTGTCTTTTAAGTTTTTGCAGTACTGACAGATTTGCTATGTACTTGTGGTATTGAATGGGTGAATTTAAAATATATAAGACAATTTTATTTCAGGTTTGATGCATAAAGATCTACCAGAGATGACCTGCAATGAACATAGATCATAGGTATAAATGGAGGCCATTGGGCTCAACATGCTTATGCCATCACATTGAAAAAGCTGGGTTTATCATTCATGTTCTTTCTCAATATAGTTCTGCAATTCTTTCTTGTTTACATATATACTCTATTTCCTTTTCAAAGGTTAGTACTGAATCTGCATTCACGAATGTTTTCAGGTAATTTGTCCTTATTTACTATGGACACAGTTTTGTTTTAATATTTAAGAAAGCATTTAGTGGCATTAGAAGGAGTTCAAAAGTGATTCACTAAGCTAATTCCTTGGATGGAGAAATTGATTCATCAAGAAAAGGTAAACAGATTAGATTTTATGATTCACAAGAGTTTAGAAGAATGAGAGATAATTGAAGATTCTGAGGGCGCTGTCAATGGGGTAGATGTTGAAAAGGTGTTATTTCCATCATCAGGGGAATTTCAACCTGGGAAGCATAGCTCCAGAATAAGGAGATGCTCATTTTAAAACTAAGATGCAAAGGAGTTTCTTCTCCAAGAGAAATTCTTCATCCAGTGAGTTATGGAGACTCGATCACAGAGTATTTAAAGAGGAGGTAGATGGAATTTTGAAATATTGGAGAGTTGAATGCTATGAAGAACTGGCATATAAGAGAAGTTGAGGACTGGGTAAATCAGATGTGATTTTATTAAAGGACGGGGCAAATAGTTTACTCCTCCTATTTCTTATGTCCTGTGCATAATAGTGTTGTAATGTGGAAATAATGACAGTCATTTTGCACACAACAATGTTCCTTACATCTCATTATAATAACCAGATTATCTGTTTAAGGTTATATTTGATGGAGGAATGTTGGCCTCGATGTTAGGAAAAGCTGCCTTGTTCATCCTTGAAATAGTACCATAGGATCTTTCAGTCCATCAGAGAAAGCAGTTAGGTGTTCAGCTTAATGGCATAATTGGAAGATGACGTGGCAGCACTACCCATCATTACTGCACCAGTGTAGAGCCTCTCATTATTTTTATTTCATTCAGGATATGTGGGTGTCACTTAATTAGCATTTATAGCCCAACCTTATTTTCTCTTGAGAATGTGATTGTGAGCAGTCGTCTTGAACTGCTGTGCAGGTACTCCCACAGTGCAGTTTAGGAGGAAGTTCCAGGATTTTGACCTAGTTTCAGGTCAAAATGGTGAGTGCCTCAGAAGACAACTTACAAGTGATGCTGTTCTCATGTATTCACTGCTCTTCTTCTGGAGGTAATGTTTATGGCTTTGGAAAATGCTATCTGAGGAGCATTGGTGAATTTCTCAAGTGCATTTTGTAGATTGATACACAGAAACAGTAGTATGTACAATGATGAAGGAAGTTAATTTATGTTGCCAATCAAATATGCTGCTTTGTACTGGGTGTTGCACAGCTTCTTAAGTATGTTTGGAGCTGCACTCATCCAGGTAAATGGGGAGTGTTCCGTCATTCCTGTGGCTTGCAGACAGTGGTCAGGCTCTGCAGAATCAAGATATTAGTTACTCACTATTCCTAGCCTCTAAGCTAGTCTTGTAGACATAGCATTTATATGGCTAGTCCAGGTCAATTTTTGATGAATAGGAAGATGTTGATAGTGGGGAATTTAGAGATGGTCATGCCTTGAATGGCAAGGGTTGATGGTTAGATTCTGTTTTGTTAGAAATGATCATTGCTTTGCACCCGTCAACTCAGATCTGGATATTGTCCTGTTTTTGTTGTTGGGTGTAAATTGCTTTAGCATCTTAAGATTAGTGAATTGTGCAGTCATCAGCGAACATCCCCACTCTGACCTTTATGGTGGAGAGAAACTCATTGTATGTCTATACTCTGGCTTTCAGAGGAGTATTTTGTCTTGGTTTTTTTATGAAGAAAGGTTAAGATAGAAGTGGCAAGCAGTCTGCTCAAAGCCAATAAAGTAAACCGCTTGTGAGGCCTTGGTTTTTATTAAGGTTGGAACAATAGAGGCAGCTTGAATGGGTGAGGTCAGGCTCCCAAAGAACCAGGATTTTAGTTTTGCTTTCAGCAGTTGCTGAGATCTTGAAGCTTGATGTGGAAACTCTTAACCCCCTCTCTGTTACAGCTAAAAGCTGTGGTTCTCTTCCTGCTGTTGGAATTGCATGTGAGACAATCTATTTTACAATATTTGCTTTTATCAAGGATGTGTTCATAGAATGTTATTATTATTTTGGAACAGTTAGTTAATGGTAGCTAATATATATATTATTTTGTTAAGCATTTCCATAGATTTACAGTTAAGCCAGATATTTTATTTTTATTTTGTGTGTATTTTAACTGTAGTGTAAAAATAAACTATGTTTTGTTTAAAGTTGAGTAGTTTGACCAATTGAACTGCATCTGAAAAGCTACACCTTACACTTATCTTCAAGATAAGAAAAAGTTAGTGTCTAGGCTGAAGATATTTGACCTAGGACTCTACACCAAGGAGCTCCTAAAATCATATTCTGGAGCTGAACTGACTGATTTCCAAAAACCACAAGTACTTTCCTCCTGACAAGATATGACTCCAGTTGATTCCTGTTGACTCTGGTTTTGCTCCTGCTCCTTGATGCCACACTGGATCAAACGCAGCTTTGATGTCAAGACCTTCACCTCAGCTCAGGAGTTCATGTTTGAACTAAGTCTGTAATAAGGTCAGGAAATGAATGGTCTTTGTGGAACACAAACGTCACTGAGTAAATCATGTGCTGCTTCATGGCATTGTTGATTATTCCTTCCATCACTTTACTGAATATTAAAAGTACATTGATGGCAGTTTGGGAGTTCAGAGTAATTAGATGAGATTGGATCTTTTGGGCAATTTTTCACAACTTTGCATAGATGCCATTTTGTAGCTGTATTGGAACACTTGGTGAGGTCTGTGGCAAGTTCTGAACTACAGGTCTTCAGTGCTGTTGCTGGAACATTGCCATGGCTCTTAGTATTTGCAGTAACCAGTCTATTCATCTGTTTCATGGTATCACATGGAGTGAATCAAATTGGCTGAAGATTCGTATCAGTGATGCTAGGAACTCCAGACAATGCTGAGTTTGATCATTCACTTGTCATTTCTGGCTGAAGACTATTGCAAATCTTTCAACTTTTTCTTTGATGTGCTATGCTCCCTAATCACTGAGAATAGGAATATTTTTGTGAATCATCGCACTTCTGTCTCCCAGAAGTCGTCTTTCAGATTGTTTCCTCTCTTGACCCCTTTTAGTTAGAGTTCATTGAGATTAGAACATTGTTTCTTGTTGTTTCCCTTCTTGATTTGAAGAGGTGCGAATTTTTCATCCAATGGTGCAATGAATATTTGATGAATTCTGTCCTTTAGCCCAATGAGTGAGAGGGAGCCCAATGAGTGAGAGGGTGCACAATGTTAAAGCATTGTAGTTCCTTTTCTTTCTTTCTTTATTTATTTTCTTTATTCTTTCAATGGACGCAAATATTGCTGTAAGAACAGCATTTGCTATGCATCCCTCCTTGCCCTTCCACTCCATGACCTGCTAGGCCATTTCAGAAGTCAGTTAAAAGTCAACCATACTCCTGTAGGCCAGACTAAGTCAAGATAGCAGATTTTTGTTTTTCTAATACTCACTAGTGAACTCAATATGCTTTTTTAACAATTGATGGTATTTGTGTTAGTTATAAAGCCTAGCTTTATATTCTTGATTTATCAATTTAATTTAAATTCTCATTTTCCCAGATTATTAATTTATGTGTATGTATTATTAGCTCAGTAATAGTACCACTATGCCTACCTCTCACCATATTCCATACAATTTTAAAAAACTGGGGTTTGAGCAGTACCCATATATGGTATGGCTTCATCGCACACTCAAATAGCAGTAAACATAGATCATTGCTGACTCTTGAATTTGAGAGCATGTAATGGGACAACTGGCCTCAGTGTATGCACACTCATCACCTCCAAGGCTGTTTCCTCTGCATGTATATGCTTGCATCTGTGTTGCTGCCTGGGTGGAAGTTATGCAGCTGATTAGTACCAGCTTCATTGTCTGGATCATTGCATTAATATCATCTACTCAAAGCCAGCCCAGCCAAGAAGAAGGGACAAAAGGAAAAAAATAACATTCAAAGAAGTATCCCATCCGAACAAGAAGCCACACAGCCACCTTAGACCTCTCCCACCCCTATTCTTATTTGAATAGCTTTGGAAATATAAGTATTCGTCCTGTTGACTGAGTTTTGACTTCAGTTCGACAAGTCTCAACAATGTATTACATTAAAGAGTGTTAGCGCACACACTTTCTCACTGTAATTTTTTTGTGGTGGAGCTGTGAGGGAAAGAAGAGATCATTGTACATTTTTGCAACAGTTAATATGGTGGATGAAAGAAGGACATGAATTAATATAGCACCTTCTGTATTCTCAAGACATCCAAAGCACTTTGCAACCAATTAGGTACTTTTGATGTGTAGTCACTTGATATGTCAGCAAACCAGCAAAAATTTGCATACAGCAAGGACCAACAACAGCAATGAGATAATGTCTCAATTATAATTCTTATGTTTGAGGAATAAATATGGCCAAGATATCGGAGAGAACAACCGCACAGGATGCAGCTACAGGGTCTTTTGAAGAGCTCATGTGTAAAACAGATATGGCCCCAATTCGTGGTCTCATCCAAAAGTTGTCACCTCTGACAATATGAAGCATCCTCAGTACTTTGCTGGAAAATCAGTCTGGCTCTTCTGATACAGAAATAAGTGTTATCAACTTAGATGAACTAATGTAGAACCATTTATAATGATACATGTTATATTTTGTATGAATTCTTCAACTTTACTTTCCACTTCTACTGTAACTAATCATTTCAATTTTCTAAGAGTATAGATCTTTCTACCTGCACTCCTACTGCATCTAGTCATTTTCTTTGACTTTTACCCGAGTTCCAATGAAAATCTGGGATTTCAAAGGGTGGAAGATCACTTCTATTTTTAACTGCATTTTCAGTTCTTAATTTTGTTCCAAGCATGCTATGGAGAGGCAGTGGTGTAATGGTCCTTCCACCAAACTGGTAATGCACCAGCCCGGGCTAATGTTTTTGAGGACTACGTTCAAACCTGCCATGACAAGTGGTGATATTTGAATTCAATAAAATCTGGAATTAAAAACTCAATCGAACGGCAACAATTGAACTGTTGCTGGTTATCATAAAAACCCATCGTTACCTAAGAAAATCTGCTGTCCTTACTGGGTTTGGCCTACATATGACTCCAGACCCTCATGTGACATAGTTGACTCTTAACTGGCCTCTGAAATGTCCTTGCAAGCCATTCAGTTTTAGTTAGGGATGAGCAACAAATGCATGACTTGTCAGTGATGCCCATGCCCCATGCAAAAGTAAAACTAAATCATCTACCTCCTGAGAGTGTAATTAATCTTATAAAAGGAAAAGTTGAAGAATAATCACTGCCTCAATTCCAGTTAGCTAAGCTTTCATCACTAAATTACCACCTTACGTTTTTCTACCAACAATCTTACATTCTGCTCTAATTTTAAACAATGGCGTTTATTGAAGCTGACTGTGTGTTGAATGTAACACCAGCTGATAGATCATCTGAGTAGATTTGCAACTTTCATTCTACTCTCCACATCACTTACACTTTGTCTAATGTTTCTATATATGTTTAAAAGAGAGTGAAAAGAATGAAACAAAATCTGAGAGAATACAACAATTACACGAGACTGAACAGGCCTGGAAAGAGCTTATTTTTCTGGAAAAGAGTAGGTGAAGTCTTGAGATCTGAAAGGTTCAGAAGTTGTGGATGGAGGGAAGATTTTACCATTTGTGAGAGAGACTAAAATTAGGGATCACAAATATAATATTGTTATCAATATGTCCAATAAAAAAATCAGGAGAAATTTCTTTACTCAAAAGTAAATGGAATAAAAAGCGCTGCCACATGGAATGGCTTAGACAAATAATTTTGATGCAGTTAAGGAGTAAAGTATGAGGTAGAAGGGAATGAAAGTCTAGGCTAATTTAGTAAAATGAGGAAGAATAGAAGAGAAAGAAATTAAAGTATCTACTTATTGATAGAATGATGAAGTAAATAGAGTATAGAAGCCTCATAAGAAACATGAACTCTAGCTCAAGGTTAGTTCAGATGGTAGGTTTCTGTGTTATGAATTCTATGTGATCTAAGCAAGCTCAGATGGCCAACAAAAGAATATGTCTACACTATAAGTGGACTAAGTGGTGTACCTGTGAGTGTGAGAATTGAACTTGCAGTTAAGACTTAAAGGTTTGAGCTCTGAGTCCTACTGTCCTAGTACCTGTAGCTGACCAGCAAGGCTTGCCACAGTCAGCTGTTAACTTAGAAATCAACCTCATAATTTTCACACATTCTTCCTGCAGGGATAACTGAAAAAACATGTTCATCTAAAAATATTTGATCATGAAATGGATTACTCATATGATTGTTCAAGTACCATGTGATGTAGAATCCAAGACAGCATGTACTTGTTGCAGAATTCAGCAACAGAATCGTACAGCCTGCAAAGGAATAACTTGGTACATTGTGTTTATGTTGGTTCTTTGAAACCATATCCAATTAGCTCCCCCCCCCGCATTTTTTTTCCTCTGAAAGAGTGTTTTTGTTTTTCAAGTAAGTATCTAATTCCTCAAATGGACTCAGACTATGTTCTGGAATAACTGGTAATACCACTGTAATGATTGGAACGAGGTCAGTCAGATGGATCTCATACTATAGAAGTTCCCTGATTGGGTTGTTAACCTGGTCCAATCAGAGTTCTGAGTGATAGATATAAACAGGAGTGTTGAGGTTCCATTCACTTGAGCAGCAGGCTCTAAGCTAGCTGGATCAATGTCATGTACTGGGCACATGTAAATAAAGGCTGATTCAGTGATGGGATACTGGCCTTCGCAGAGTTATTTCAGTGGTGATGAGAGAAAAACATACCCCTGAAGAGATTCACTCACAGCATGAGTTGGGATAGGCACTTCTGGCTTCATGCCACTATTTGGGAGGCTTGACTCATTTGATCCTGCTGTCAAAGATTGGGCCAATATGTGGAAAGAATGAGGTATTTTTTCCGGGCAAATGACATTGGGGCAGAGAAAACGCAACAAGTGATGCTCCTAAAATCTTGTGGATCCACAGCTTTTTCAGTTATTAGAAGCCTAAGTTTCCTTGAGGCACCAGAATTCTAAAACTTTGCAACAGTTGACTGATTTAGCTAAGGAATATTACAACCCCACACCTCCTGTAATTCTGAGATGCAATCGGTTTTACTCAATGGTTCAATAACCAGGGAATCTGTGTCAGGAATTCTGATGAAGTTAAGACGACTGTCAGAGGCATGTGACTTAGAGTTGACCCAAAGTGAGATGCTGAGAGACACATTTTGGTACGCGGTCTTAATGATGTGATTAAGCGCCTACTAGCTGAAACCAACTGAACTTCAAACATGCATTTCAATTGGCTTTATGCTTACAAAATGCAAGTAAGTGCAGCATGTGAGTTACAGGGTATGCCAATGGAAATGGACACCCTCACCAGGCCAACTGAGCTTGGGTAACACCACTTGAGTAGAGGCAAATGGATAGTCTCATTCCGGGCATATTCTGAACAGACGGACTCTAAATTAGCCCACAGCAAAACCCCAAAACAAAACCAAGCTTCTAACAAATGATTAAAATTTTCTCAAGAATCCAGGCCAGCAGACCATTGTAGTTGCTGCCGGTATGTGGACTCGCAACAACAAAAGCATGCCACTAGGCCTGAATTGAATAAGCGAACTCCTAGACTGGTGTGCAGGTGTGTGTACGCCCTGGAAAGTCCACCTACAGCTGGTTTGGAACAGTTAAATTGCTTAGCAACTCGCAAATAAGAATCAATCAAAATAAGCATCTGGCTAAATGGTTACCAGGCTCTAATGGAGATCAACACTCGTACAGCTGTATCAGTATTTGCAGAAGCAGCCTTTACCAAAATTCACTCTGGATTGCAAATGTTACATTTGCATAAGACCTTGGCCAGGTTAAGAACCTATACCGAGGGACCGGTTAAAGTTACAACTTTGGTTCTGATTTCTTATAAGAAGCAGCTGGTTCAGTTACCACCAACTGTTGTAAAAGGCTCAGGCCCAAGCTTGATGAGGTGAAATTGATCGAGAAAGATTCAACTTGATTGGCTCAACATGTTTGGCTAGGAAATAGCTGCCTGTGTGAAGTTCTATTTAAATACCTTCAAGCTTTTCATTAGGGCTCTAGAAACTATCAAAGCAGCCAAGACCACCTTACATGTTGGCCAAGAAGCAATTTCATGGTTATGCAAGGCCCACTGAGTGCCATTTGCCTTACATGTAAAAGTCGAGGCAGAAAGTAGGATGCTGGAAAGCAAATGAATCATCAAATCAGTACGGTGTGCAGAATGGACAGCACCAGTTGTACAAATTGTGAAGCCTGACTGGTCAGTTTGCCTTTATGGGGATTTCAAACAAATGGTAAACCACTTTTTGCAACTGGATAAATACCCAATCCCTCATATCGAGGACTTGTAGTTAAAACTGGCAGGAGGACTATCTTTCACAAAGCTGGACATGAATCATGTGTATCTGCAATTGTGATTGGATGAAAATTCCCAGAAGCGTGCTACAATTAATGTCCATGAGGGTTTGTACCAATATGTCTTTTGCAATTTCCATGCCTGTGTCATTTTCCAGTGGACGATAGAGAACATTTTACAAGGTCTACCCCAGGACATGCTAATAGCCAGGAAGACTAATAAATAACATTTCGAGAACTTGGACACAGTGCTTAAATGTTTCTCCAAGGTGGGTATACACCTTAAGAGAGAAAACTGTGTGTTCCAGGCAACCCCCTAAGTGACCTGCCTGAGCTACAGAGTTGACAAGACCCGGTTATACCTGTTGGAAGATAAAGTGAGGGGTGATCAAAGGTGCCCTGGCTCCTACATCTGTATCTTGGATTAGTGAATTATTACAGCAAATTCAGAACTTACCTGGTCTCCATCCTGGCACTCTTCATCTGCTATTGAAAAAGGGTTAGCATTCGAAATGGTCTTGAAGCTAAGATGTACTTAGCCTTTAGGGAAGTGAAGAAGCGACTATCATCATCGAAGGAGATGGTCTCATAGCCAATATGTAGACTTTAGGGAAGTGAAAAAGCAGCTATTGTCATCTAAGTTGGCAACTATGATCATAAGCAAGATGTGGTACAAACATGTGATGCTACCCCATACAGTATCAGGGTAGGTTGGCTAACCAATGCCCAGCCGAGAGGTGATCACTCAATTGCTGTAAAGTATGCTTCCCAGACTTTGTCTGATGCAGAACGCAAATATGCCCAGATAGAGAATGAAGGTTTGGTGGTGATCTCTAATGTGAGGAACTTCCATCAATACCTTTATGGATGTAAATTCGTAATAGTAATAGACTGTAAACCCCTGCTAGGGCTAACTCAAAGAGGACAAGGCCATGCTGCCCATAGCCTCCGGTCGAATTCAATGGTGGGCTCTTATTCTGAATGCTTGCAATTAAAAGTTGGAACACCGTCCAGGAGGACAAGTGACAAATGCGCTTGCCTTGAACTGTTCCCATATGCAGGTACACTGCTGGTGGTGCTACCATTGGAAGAGTCCGTTCTGGTTTTAAACTTTATAGACACCTTCCTGTCACCGCTGAAAATATCAGACTGTAGACACAAAAAGATCCTGTCCTGACAAAACTAAAATACCTGATGGTGATGGAGGAAACAAAAGGGCCATCACAACCAGAACCATTGCAACCAAATCTTTCTGACCGAGACCAGGTCACTGTTATGGGAGGAAAATAATTGTCCCGAGCAAAGGATGCCACCAGATACTGACTGAACCCCTCTGGGGATTTCCAAACTAGACTTTTGTGAAAAGTTATGTCTGATGGCCATGATTGGATGTCAACATAACCACATCGGTGGGACAGTGCCCAGAGTGCCAATGATAAAAGTTACTGCCAGCAGCCCCCCTACATTGCCGGTAAACGCTGGGCTCAGTTATACGTCGACTATGCTGGTCTTGTCATGAGCTCAGTTTTCAGTCATTGTGGATTGCCACACAAAGTGATTGGACATGCATAGAATTCATTCAGGGAAATGATTGAAAATTTGTGAGCATCCTTTGCAATACATGGACTCCCAGATATATAAGTCAAAGACAACAGGCTATCATTTACCAGTAGGGATTTCAAGTATTTCCTAAACTCGAATAGAATTCAACATCTGGCGGAAAGAGCAGCCCAAACTCTAAAGATAGGCTTAAAGAAACCGCCTTCACTCTATACCAAACTGTCCCAGTTCCTGATTATAGGACCACCCCTCGTGCAATTACAGGGGCAGCTCCAGCAGAGTTGCTAAAGGGGACAAGGGTCTCTACCAAGTTAAACCTGATCTTCCCAGACCTGGCAGGGAGGTTGAAACAGAAACAAGAAAACCAATACTGGATACAATGCTCCTCTAAGTGAGGAAGACTATTTACTTCAGGGGTTGAAATCTGGTGTCAAAACCACAGGAATGGGTAAGAAGCATGGTCGAAGTTAGGTCGGGTGCCATGACATACAACATTCAGGAAGGAGAGGCGGACCTGAATAAACAGGTGGACTACAGAAAAGCTGTAATCTCGCAAACGGGAGCAAGGGCAAAACATACCCGGGACCCTCAGAACATTCAGCAAGACTGTCAAAACCTGTTAGTTCACCCCCTCCATCTAATGTCCAAGAAACTAGAAATGCCTGAGGACGAGATGGACATGGTTGATTTTGCAGCCTTGAAGTCATTACCGCCTGAAGAATATGAATTTTGGCCAAGACGCTCCAGACGCAAGAGGCAGGATACAGACCAGTACACGCCACCAGTGTCTGAGGCAGGGTTAGAGAAACCAGGCCTGGTGTGAAAATGCCCCAGGCCCATTCGTTATTCTGTAACAACTTCTATGTTCCAGGACTCAGGGCGGCAGGAATGTAGTGATTTGAACGAGGTCAGCCATGTGGATCTCATAGAAAATGTGTTCCCTGAGTGGGGCTGTTAATCTGGTCCAGTCAGCCTGTCAGATATAAAGAGGCATGTGTTTTGTGGAGTCCGTGGACCATGTATATATTGGGTGTGGGTGCTTGCACTCCCTTTTTGGTATCCTTAAAAACCACCTTCTCTGTTTTTTGGTTGCACTTCAGTCCCACGCTCCTGGTCTTTGGGCACTCTGTGCAGAGGGGGGAAGGATAGGTTGGAAGACCTCCTCGTGGGTCTGCTTCTGGCCTGGTCAAACTGGCCATAAACAGGTCCAGGCAGCAGGCCATGGAGGGGATTGTTAGGGCCGATTGCCTGCCCCTCCTCCATGGTTATGTCAGAGCCCGGGTGTCCCTGGAGAAGGGAAGCAGTATCCACCAACACCCTTGAGATTTTCGGGGAAAGGTGGGCACTGCAGGAAGTCCCCCTCCAACTCTATTTTGATTTAATCCCTGCCCTCCCCTTCACTGTTTGATCACGCAGCATTGCCCTCTGAGAAGGGCACTGCTTGCCACTGGCCACTCGAGTGTTTCCTTTCTACCTGGTGGTGGAATATAAATAAAGATTTACACACTTGTTGTTTTTCACTGTGTCTGATACCTGTACACACACAACATGGGTAAAAAAAAAGAAAAAAATAAGCTGGCATGTGTCAGGGGTTCTGTTCACGCTCTGAGCCGGCTGTCAGCGAGCTGGATCACCATTATATACTTACCCTTGTAAGTAAAGGGTGACTTGGTGACAGGATACCAGCCTTTGTGGAATTATTTTAACTACAACATGAGAAACTTCTATTTTAATTTTAGGGACTGAAGACACAATGGAACAGATCTTTTACAATACATTTGTTTAACTCCCTGTTTTATAAAAAAAGCAAAGTGTCCAATTGTTTTGAAAATAGAGATACAATGTAATTGTTGGGTTTTGGTTACTGCGCCCTGGTGAAATGTGTCATACACTCCATCAAAAATGCATTCTACCTGTCGCTTTATTCTTGTCTCTTTGTATTTTTCCACTCTATCCCAGATCTTATTCACTCTCCCCGAGCAGATCCATACTGCCACGATAGGAAAGAAAATGTCACTGGCTTTTCTTCTACAACTGGCTGTTCGTTGAGACCATAACCCTTGCCTTTATGACAAACTGGTCAAGATTGGTATCACTGTGCCTATTTTTAAGAATGAATGGGATAGTGGCAACATGATGTTTAAAAAAAAATTACTAATCATTTTGCATGAAACCATCAGATGGAAATCTGAACAGGCAACAAAACTGGCTGCTAACACCAGTGCTCCTTCAAAACTCCATTACTTGATCATGAAGCCAAAACCTAGTTGGCTATATCTGAATGGCAATCTGAAACCTTGTGGCCTTCCTGCCTAATTTCAAAGTCGTGTTTTCACAGCTAGGATAAGTGCCAAACATTGTTCTCTGTCAGTCTGTCACTTAAAATCAAAATCAACCCAGTATTACAAACATAAAGCAATACTTTGCTTTAAGTTCATGGGAATTGTTGGCTAGCCCAGCATTTATTGCCCATCCTGAATTGCCCAAAGGGCAGTTCAGAGTAAACCACAATCCTCCAGATCTGACGTCAGACATTTGCAATAGCAGGTAAGGATGGTAGATTTTCGTTATTGTATATTATAGTTTGTACATGTTATGTCAGGACAGTGTCCCTTTACAGGTGTGTCACATGACACTAGCAAGTGTTCAGACAGGGTTTTTTCAGACTTGATTGAGATTTTGCAGAGTGTACAGCAGCTTCAGAACATAAAACTCCCTGTTGGGCTGCAGCAGATGACAAGTTGAATGTTCCTAGTTGTTACTGGATCTTAATAATACTCTAATAATATCCTTCCCTAAAGGGCATAATGAACCAGATGGGTTTTTACCACAGTATGAAAACTTTTTATTCCTTTTTCTTAAATTATTGAATTCAAATTCCATCATTGGCCATGGTGGGATTCAAATGATTTGCCCACAGCATATTAGCCTAGAGTTCTGGATTACTAGCCCAATGATATTACCATTGTATCACTGCCACATCTAAATGACCCTTCTGTTTCTATCCACCCTCTGATGCCCTCAGAAGTAGTGACAATGATCCTCTGAATACAGTAAATGGGTCATATTTAATGTTGTCAGGAAGACCCCAGATATATTTATTATTTGATTTCAGTCACAACAGTTGTTGTCATGCTGTTAGTAACCTCAGTGTTAAGGGCAGCATTGTGGCTCAGTTGTAAGCACTGTTGCCTCACAATGCAGGTACACTGGTCCGATTCCATCCCTAGGCAACTGTCTGTGTGGAATTTGCACTTCTTGTTCCACACGGGTTTGTTTTGGTTTCCTCCCACAGTGCAAAGATGTGCAGGTTACGTGGATGGGCTATGGGAAATGCAGGGTTATAGGGATATGGTAGTGGGGTGGGATGCCCTTTTAAGGGTCGGTGTGGACTTGATGGACCAAATGGTCTGCTTCCACACTGTAGTGATTCTACATTGCTGAGCTGAGAAGGAAATTCTTGTTGAATATAGTCCCTCCTAGTTTGTGAGTGTGTGCATTTGGTGAATACAGATTGCGATTGGTTTTGATGCATTGCATGGCAGAAAAAAACTGCTCATTTGCACAGTCTAGGCTGCCACTTGAGGTCTGGCCAGTGAAGTGAAGTAGCAGAGAGATACTGATAACTAGGGAAGAGAACACAGTCTCGAGCCAAATCCTCAGTCTGTTTGAGAGAGATTATTTTTAGGAATTTCCAAAGATACTTCTTTGATTTTCTTAAATTTTTTTCAATTAACCATTCATCTGAACTTTACAGAAAATTTTAACTCATTCTTAAATCCAAAATGTTACTTAGCCCTGAAGGAAAAATTACATTGAATGATATTTGTACTGTCCTTTGAGTTACATGATTAAGACACAAAAACACCCTGAGCAATTCTACCAGATTTCTGCCACAATCGTCAAACATTCATAAGTAAACTGATGGCCAAAAACTGTATTTAGTGTAACGAAAATTTTCAGTGACCATTGGTCAGACAAATGAGCAAGTGGAAGCGATATGCTTCAAGTAGACATTTTAACCTTCATATTTGCCTGAGTGATGCATTTACGATTAATTATTTGACAAGTCTTTACATGGAGTAACAGGGAAAAAAATTCCAGGAGTTGAAATGTAGTGACAGCTGTCTGATGTGTGTGTTTTCTTAATGGTCTGAAATAAGTGGATGTTGCAAGTCCTTACCTGGTTGTTTCACTTCTTATCCCCACCCCTTTGCCTTTCTAGTCCCAGTTTAATTTGCTAAACAGCAGCATGGATCAGAGTATCACCAACCGTGCATCCTCCGCCAGCCCTTACAACTCGGAGCACACCTCGAATGTCCCGACGCCGTCTCCCTACTCGCAGCCAAGCTCCACGTTTGACACTATGTCGCCAGCTCCAGCAATCCCTTCCAACACAGACTACCCAGGACCACATTTATTTGAAGTAACTTTTCAGCAATCAAGTACTGCTAAGTCTGCTACCTGGACCGTGAGTCTGCTCTTTCTTACTTTCTCAACAATATATCTTGATTTAAAAATAAGTTATTTATCTGGAAATATTGGGGTTATTATTCACCAGCAAAAATATGTCTCATTCTGTTATGATATGTTCTTTGTTCATTCTTCTTTTCTTCACTTTCTCTTTTTCATATATGAATTAAATTATCTAAATGTGATGTGCAATTATTGTTAAAGTTTCTTTGGAGATTAGCTTAATACAACTTTGAAACTCATTGTTTTGCTGAAACGAAATGACTGTTGCTTTTATTCTGTACCCTATGCATCCCTCTGCATGCCAGACAGTAAATACCAGTTTTTGTAACAGAATGTATAATTTCAAACTGCAGTCTGGCCAGAAAGTGAACTAGAATGCAAGATGCTCAAACTTATTCAGCCGTAACCTCAGTGTTTTCTCCAATGAGAGAAGCAAAGTGCTTTTCATTGTGAAAATTAGTTTTAACCTAAGTTCTAGTCTGTTGAAAACACTTTTTTTTTATCCTGTGTATTTTTTTTAAAGGTTATGTCTTGCAGTAAGGCATGACTGAACACGCTTGCAATCCAAGCACATGTTGGATGTTGCTTATGCTATCTCCTGGAGGGAGATGTTCAGACTTGCTGTAGACGAGCAAGCATCCTGTCCAACAGTAGGAGAAGCGCGGCTCCCTGTCTGCTGGAAACCGACGGGATAATTAGTGTTTTTCTCAAGTGCAATTTCAAATGTGCTGCTCATCCGTGTCTGTACAAAGGCTTACCACAGTGTGAAGGGTATATGGGCATGCTGTTGATTGGGTTGCTGCAAGTGGCAGCAGTTAACTCTGGATGAAATTAACAATGTGACTTTTCATTAAATTTGGAATGACATTCATAATTTAACTGTTTCCACTCTGACTTCTTGCAATTGCTTGGGTTCAAGCAAAAACCAAGGCTACAATTTGTCATAACCTCCTCTGCTGTTATATTGTGCCAGATGCTGGTTCTGTACCAAACCAGGCCTCTGGTTGCTATAAAACATACCCCCGTTAGACACTGACTTTCACAGAAGCAGTGCAATAGGAAAGGAACATGGCACAAGACATTGCTTGAATTAATTCTGACTAAGTGGCTTTTCTTTCTGGTCAAGGAAGGTTCCAAAAAGGAAAATGGAAGGGCAGGTCTAAACTGGTGAATTGAGATGTCTGCCTACTCATCCACCAGCCAAGTTCGAGAAAAATAATTGTTTTGCACTGTCAAATGCAATATCTCTATTTTCTATCAAGATTTTCCTTGCTCCATCACTGGCAGTATTTCCTCTAGATCCTTCCTGGTACCTCCAAAGGCAGCACAGATACATTACAATGTTGCTGCTCCATTGAAACAAGGAACTTCAAAATGGTGACTGTGTGGGGCAGGGTTTGGAGCAAGCTTTAGCATGCACACAGTAAATGTCTAACAGATGTATGTGAAGGACGCAGATCATGTGGTTTAATGTATAACATTGATTTGGTACCAGCAGTGCTGCTTTGAACTCAGTGCTACTTTGAACTCAATGCTATAGCCAATACCCCCTCTCAACCTTACATAGTTGAATAGCATCTCAACAACTGAAGGATTGCCCACCAACATTATTTAAGGAATCAACTACTTGAAGGTTACAAAAACAGACGTATCGGTTCTGCTGTAATGTGTGTTTTTTTTTCAATGTGAATTGGCTTTAATGTGATTGAAGAATTTAGTCTGTTATTTGTAGATGGCAAACATTCCTTACCTATATTGGCTATAACGCGACTCTGGCCCCAGTACTTTAGATGATGTGGCTATTGCGTGGTTTTCTTATAACGCAAGATCGCATGTGAATGGAGCTCTCGCGTTATATCAGAGCTGACAGTTGCTGGAAATGCTCAGCAGGTCTGGCAGCATCTGGTGACCCTTCTTCAGTTCTGAGGAAGGGTCATCGGACCCAAAATGTTAACTTGGATTTATCTTCAAAGATGCTGCCACGCGTACAAAGCATTTTCAGCTACTTCTGTTTTTATTTCTGATTTACAGCATCCGCAGTTCTTTTGGTTTTTACTTAGAGGTTAGTTGCTGATTAAATTATTCTAGTTGTTGTTGCAATTCTATAGTAGTTTAATGATTTCAAGTTGAAAAAACAACCTACAGAATTAATCCCATGCGCTCAAAGACATTTTGTTGACAATGGTTTCTGCACAAACCAATTGATTCCAGATGTGGGTTCCTGAGTAGACATTTCCTTTGAAAATTCAGCATGAATGAAAGAATGAACAGAGGGCATGTTGGGCAGGACAAGTCACTGGAAGAGGAAGGAGGAGTGGCCTGAAAGATACTCATTAGAAAGCCATAATAGCACCAGTGTTCAAGGAGGAATTAACCCATGCACATGAGTGAGGAACCCTCACTGATATTTGACAGCTCCTACAGCCACAACAGGCAAACTCATTGTAGGACAAGTACGACATTGCCAGTAACCATCAAAATGACTATGCCAATGAGCTTTTATTTTATCCAGGCTGGAAATGGAAATATTTGCAACACTGTTTGTCATCTACATTTTTTAAAAAAAACGCGTGAGATTCTGAGTTCAAAGAGAGATGCTACATCTCAATTTCAAATGTCTGATTCATTTAACTCCACATGTTAACTTTGCCCAGTGGTGGAACTGAGATGTAATCCACTCTGTGTCCAACACATCTCTGATGATTATCAATGAATAATGCAAATCACTGTCTAATATCCTGGGAGCAGTAATGATCCCTTTATTTTGTGGCAGTCTGTTGCATTGCCAATCTGAATAGCAAAGGGGAGCTACTGGGTGGCAAGGGCTAGCTATTGATGACATGGCTCACAATTATAAAGTCCACCATCATACACATGCATAGCATGCTGAGAGTGAAAGCCACATGATTAGAAAACAATGTTTCTGCTGCCATGAACCCCTCTGCCGAATGCATATCAAGATTTGTGGTTGTCTACTGCATACTGCACAATCTTGTCATCATGAAGGCACAGCCACCAGCTTTACAGCAGAAGAAAGAGAAATCTGGACAGCCATTTTACGCCTGAGCTGTGCATTGAGTTCATGTTCAAGTGTGAGATTAGTTCTCCAGTTCCTAATTCACAAAAAGTTCAGCAGCTTATCTCCCCTCTGTCTTGACCATCACGGTGAAAGCTATCCAAAATAATTTATAAACAAAGTCATGCCATATTGTATAGAGAAGTCAGTTAATCTTGTGCAAATCAGTCTTCTGTGTTTCCATTAAATTGGCTGCAACCTGGCAAGTAGAAAGCTACTTTCAGTAAAGGATGCTAAACATATTCTGGAAAATGATTCAAAAGGTTCTGGATCTAGAAGACCCAGCTTGGACAGCTGTGGTCAAGGCTGACTGGCCTGCAGGCAATGGCGAGGACACCAGCAGAGTGGCAGTGTGACAGACATTGTTGCCTTTCTGAAAGAAAGCAGCATATTTGAGCTCCATGGAATGACTCGCTCATGTAGGGCAATGCCTCAACTACCCAAATCATCTAAGAGCCTAAGAAATAGAAACAGGAGTTGACTATTTGATCCGCTATACAATATAGACATTGCTGATCTGCCCCAGGTCTCAACCCCTAGTTTGTACTGATTCCTCATAGTCCTAAACTTCCAGATATTTCAAACCTCTATCTACTTCCTCTTTAAATACTTCCAATGATCTAGCCTCTACAATTCTCTGGCATAGAAAATTCCAAACATTCACTTTCTCAGAAAATAAATTACTTTATATCTCATGAATATCCTTTTTATTCTAGATATATATCCATGAATTGAGAGCCCCCCACTAGTGAAAACTTCTTATTAAATTCTACCCTATAAACCTCCTCAAAATTTTGTATGTTTCAATAACATCATCCGTCCTTCTTCCAAATTCTAATGAATAAAAGCCGAACCTGTTTAGCTGTTCTTGATAAGTCAAATCTTTCATCCCAGGAATCAGCCTACTGAGTCTCCTTTCAAATGTCTCCAATGCCTATTTCCAAAACAATACATAATTCACTAGCTATGGCTTTACAAACACCCTGTACCATTGTAAGAAGGCTCAGCTATTTTTAAACTGAACCCTCAAGCAATAAAAGACAAAGATCCATTTGCCTTCTTAATTATTACAAGCTTATTTTTATGCCAACTTTTAAATGTTTCATGCACAAGAACACTCCGATTTCTCTGTGCTGCACTTTTTTGATGTCTGTCTCCATTTAAATAATAGTCTACCTTTTGATTCTTTCTACCAAAGTGCATAATCACGTATTTTCCTAATTAAACTCCATCTGCCAAGTGTTTGCCTACTCATGCAATATATCTATATTCCCTTGCAAATTCCTTACATCCCTGTCATAGCATACTTTCCCACCTATTTTTGTACAGTCAGCAAATTTGGATGCATTACACTCTACCCCCTTCTTCGTGTCATTCATATAGATAATAAATAATTGAGGCTCTGCAGCCTGGTGACCGTATACCTATTACATCTTTCCATCTTAAAAAAAGAGAATTAATCTTAACACTCCATCTTCTGTATGTTAACTAATCCTCAATTCATACTAATTGATTAGCCTTAAAACTGTGAGCTCCTATCTTCTGTATTACGCTTTTATGTACCACCTTATCAGATGCCTTCCAGAAATCCAAATACATGATATTTACCAGTTCCCCTTTGTCAACTCTCCTTGTATCCTCAAAGTACAGCTATAAATTTGGTCAACATGATTTCCTTTTCACAAAACTATGTTGATAGTGCTTGCATTAAGCTTTTCAAAATATCTTGCTGTTTCTTCCTTAATAAAGCACTCGAGCAATTTCTGAATAACATATATTGAATTAACTGACTTATAGCTGCCTACTTTTTGTCTTCTGGATAATGGCTGTCACATTAGCAATTTTTTTCAATCCACTGGAACCCCCGGGTATCCAGTGAGTTCTGGAGCATATATAGACTAATGCCTCCACTGTCTTTGTCGTCACCTTTTCGAAAACCTTTCAATGAAGGCTTCTGTGCTGTGAACCTCACCCAACAATTCCTCCAAGATTAGTTGTGAATTTCACTGTTTGTTAATTTTCTCAGACGCACTCCGATGTCCATGAATTCAAACAGCAAAGGCAGTGTCAGTTTTTCTTTCTCTCTCCTGCACTGACCTCACCATGTGCTTCCTTTGTCTGTTCTTCTCCCTTTCAAAACTGCTGTCGTTTTGACTTTTTTTTTCCCCCCAAAGTTCCAAAACAATGCAACAGCATATAAAACACTAATTGCTACTCCTGGAATTGGAGGAAATCACCTCCAGCACCCAAAATACCTCAAAAAAAAAGGAGCAGCTGTTAGACCCAGAAATTGTTTTCCATCCTCCATCTTGGATTACCCTGAATCCAGGATCCAGAAACAAGTATTTTGCATCAGTATTTACTGTGGAAAAGGATATGGAAGATATAGACTGTAGGGAAATAGATGGTGACACCTTGCAAAATGTCGAAATTACAGAGGAGGAAGTGCTGGATGTCTTGAAACGCATAAAGGTGGATAAATCCCCAGGACCTGCTCAGGTGTACCCGAGAACTCTGTGGGAAGCTAGAGAAGTGATTGCTGGGCCTCTTGCTGAGATATTTGTATCATCGATAGTCACAGGTGAGGTGCTGGAGGACTGGAGGTTGGCCAACGTGATGCCACTGTTTAAGAAGGGTGGAAAGGACAAGCCAGGGAACTATAGACTGGTGAGCCTGACGTCGGTGGTGGGCATGTGTTTGGAGGGAATCCTGAGGGACAAGATGTATGTGTATATGGAAAGGCAAGGACTGATTCTGGATAGTCAACATGGCTTTATGAGTGGGAAGTCATGTCTCACAAACTTGATTGAGTTTTTTTGAGGAAATAACAAAGAGGATTGATGAGGGCAGAGCAGTAGATGTGATTTATATGGATTTCAGTAAGGCGTTTGACAAGGTTCCCCAAGGGAGATTGATTAGCAAGGTTAGATCTCACGGAATACAAAGAGAACTAGCCATTTGGATACAGAACTGGCTCAAAGGTAGAAGACAGAGGGTGGTGGTGGAGGGTAGTTTTTCATATTGGAGGTTTGTGACCAGTGGAGTGCCACAAGGATCGGTGCTGGGTCCTCTACTTTTTGTCATTTACTTAAATGATTTGGATGTGAGCATAAGAGGTAAAGTTAGTAAGTTTGCAGATGACAGCAAAATTGGAGGTGTAGAAGAGGGGTTTACCTCCGATTACAACAGGATCTTGACCAGATAGGCCAATGAGCTGAGAAGTGGCAGATGGAGTTTAATTCGGATAAATGTGAGGTGCTACATTTTGGGAAAGCAAATCTTAACAGGACTTATCCACTTAATGGTAAGGTCCTAGGGAGTGTTGCTGAACAAAGAGACCTTGGAGTGTAGGTCCATAGCTCCTTGAAAGTGGAGTCACAAGTAGATAGGGTAGTGAAGAAGTCGTTTGGTATGCTTTCCTTTATTGGTCAGAGTATTGAGTACAGGAGTTGGGAGGTCATGTTGCAGCTGTACAGATCATTGGTTAGGCCACTGTTGGAATATTGAATGGAATTCTGGTCTCCTTCCTATTAGAAGGATGTTGTGAAACCTGAAAGGGTTAGAAAAGATTTACAAGGACGTTGCCAGGGTTGGAGGATTTGAGCTATAGGGAGAGGCTGAAAAGGCTGGGCCTGTTTTCTCTGGACGTTGGAGGCTGAGGAGTGACCTTATCAAGGTTTACAAAATTATAAGGGACATGGAAAGGATAAATAGACAAAGTCTTTTCCCTGGGATTGGGGAGTCCAGAACTAGAGGGCATAGGTTTAGGGTGAAAGGGGAAAGATATAAAGGAGACCTAAGGGGCAACGTTTTCACACAGAGGGTGGTGCGTGTATGGAATGAGCTGCCAAAGGAAATGTTGGAGGCTGTTACAATTGCAACATTTAAGAGGCATTTGGATGGGTATATGAATAGGAAGGGTTTGGAGGGATATGGGCCGGGTGCTGGCAGGTGGGACTCGATTGGGTTGGGATATCTGGTCGGCATGGATGGGTTGGACTGAAGGGTCTGTTTCATGCTGTACATCTCTATGATTCTATGAAGGCCATCAAGTCCTGGCAATGTTTCTGTCTTTGGTCCCATTAGTTGTCAAATACTTTGTTACAGAGATTGTCACAAGAGCTTTCCTTCCATTAGAACCTTGCTCATCTGTTATTTTTGGACGTTTATAGTGTCCTTCATTACGAAAGCAGATGCAAAATATCAGTTTTAATTATTTCCTCTTTCCCTGTATTAATTCCTCAGTTGCATCCTCCAAGAGTGCACTTATTTTTACTACTCTCTTTCTTTTAGTATATCCAGAGAGGTTCTTGCTGTTTAGTTTTTATATTTCTTGCCAACTTATTATCATAATCAGTTTTCTCCCTCTTTATTAGCTTTTTAAATTTCCGCCTCTGGTTCCTAACAAAAAAAATCCAATTCTCTGGACTACCACAGTTTTCACCACTTTCTATGCCTTAATTTTCAATTGGTTACTCTCCTTGACTACCTTTGTTAACCATGGGTGGTTCATTCTTCTAATGAAATCCTTTTTTTTGACCGCAATAAATTGTTGAACGTTATGAAATATCTGCTTAAATGTGTAGTGTCGCTCATCCACTGACTTTTCCCTTAGTCTATTTTCTCAGTTTAGTTTAGACAACTCTTTCTTCATATTTCTGTAATTTCCTTTGCTTAAGTTGATGACACTGATTTTGGCACAAGTGTAGTTCTCCCTCAAACTGATTTAGAAGTTCTACCATGTTACCGTCTAGAAGATGTTTAACTATAACATCTCTTATTAATCCAACCCATTGTATATTACTAGATCTAAATTAGCCTGTTTGTGAGCAGGTTCTGCAACATACTGCTGTAAGTACAATCCCTGATACAATCTACAAAATTGTATTTCATGTTATCCTGGCCGATCTGATTGTTCTGTCAGTGTACAGATTAAAATTACACATGATAATTATAGAGTCTTCCTTACACTACTCCATTATTTCTCTTAAAACCTTTAACCTACAATCAGGCAGCTCTCCAGGAGCCTATCATTTGATTTGATTTGTTTTGATTTATTATTATTGTCACATGTACCAAGCTACAATAAAAAGTATTGTTTGCATGCTATCCAAGCAAATCATGCCTTACATCAGGGTAATAGAGCAGAATGCAGAATATGGTTTTATAGCCACAGAGAAGGTGCAAGGAATGATCAGTTTTAATGTTTGAGAAGTCCACTCAAAAATAGCAGCAGCGAAGAAACTGTTCTTGAATTTGTTGGTATGTGTTTTCAAACTCTGATGAAAGAGGGTGGAAGAGAATATAACCAGAGTAAGAGAGGTACTTTATTATGTTGGCTGCTTTTCCATTGTAGCAGGAAATATTGACAGAGTCAATGAATGAAGACTGGTTTTCTTGATGGACTGGGCTGCTCTCACAAATTTCTGTAATTTCTTGTGGACTTGAGCAGAACAGTTGCCATTCCAAGCTGTGATGCATCCAGTTAGGGAGGTTTCTACGGTGCATCTATAAAAGTTGTTAAGAGTCATTGTGGACATACCGAATTTCCTTTGCCTTCTCCAGAAGAAGAGTCATTGGTGTGCTTTCTTGACTGTAGCATCAACGTATATGGACCAGGATAGATTGTTGGTGAATTGTTACTCCTAGGAACTTGAAGCTCTAGACCACCTGCACTTCAGCACCATTGACACAGAGAGGGGTGTGTCCACCACTCTGCATCCTGAAGTCAATGACCACCTCCTTCATTTTGCTGCTATTGACTGAGAGATTGTTGTTACTAAACTCTCTATCTCTTTCCTGTACTCTATCCTGTCATTGTTTGAAGATCTGACCCACTATGGTGGTATCATCAGCAAACTTGTAAATGAACTTGTAGTAGAAATTGGCCGTACAGTCGTGAGTGTATAAGGAATATCGTAAGGAGCTAAGTTCACAACCTTGCGGGACACCAGTGTTGAGGATTATCGTGGAGGTGTTGTTTATGCTGTTTGGGGATTATGGTCTGTGGGTCAGGAAGTCGAAAATCCAGTGAGGGGAGTAGAATCCTCGGTCTTGGAGTTTGGTGACATGAGTTGACTCCAACCCATGACTTATTTTCTTTGCTATTTCTGTTTCCACATCACATTTTATTGCATCTCTATCACTATTCACCACCTCACTGATACTTTGTATTTTTATTGAAGGATAATTATTGTGATGCCCTGCAAATATTTTATCTTACCGTAACCTATAGTCATGATAGTAGCATTCTGAACTTATACGGCAACAAGCTGATCTTGTATGACAGAAATCTGTAGTTCCTGAAGAAGGGCTTATGCCCGAGACGTTGATTCTCCTGTTCCTTGGATGCTGCCTGACCTGCTGCACTTTTCCAGCAACACATTTTCAGCTGATCTCCAGCATCTGCAGTCCTCACTTTTTCCACTGGAATACACAAGTATGGCTGCTGGTTGTGCTATAATAGAAGCTGTTATATTGTCCATTAGAGTCAATGTAATTGTTGCTTCACAAATCTACAAATGAAGTTGGCCACCATTTCCATATTGGGAAGGGTGGGTTTCAAGTTAGTGTCATAGAGATGTACAGCACAAAAACAGATGCTTCGTTTCAACTCGTCCATTCCAAACAGATATCCTAAATGAATCTCGTCTCATTTGCCAGCACTTCGCCCATATCCCTCTAAACCTTTCCTATTCATATACCCATTCAGCTGCCTTTTGAATGTCATAATTGTACCAGCCTTCACAACTTCCTCTGGCAGCTCATTCCATACACACACCACCCTCTGCATGAAAACATTGTCTCTGCCATCCCTTTTGAATCTTTCCCCTCTCACCTTAAACCTATGGTCTCTAGTTCTCGACTCCCTCCACCCCAGGGAAAAGACCTATACACGCTCCTCATGATTTCACAAAACCTCTACGGTCATCCCTCAGCCTCTGATGCTCTGGGAAAACAGCCCCAGCCTATTCAGCCTCTCCTATAGCTCAAAATCTCCAGCCCTGGCAACATCAGTGAATAGCCCTGCAGCAGTTTCTTACTGAAATCTTGCATGCACCTTGGCATTGAATGCAGATTTTCTGACAGGTGTCCCAATGCACAACCATTCAATCATGGCTGATGGGCATTTCAACTCCACTTACCCGCATTCTCCCCGTGGCCCTTTAATTCTTGATGTCACAAGGAATTAATCAATCTCTGCCTTGAAGACATTTAGCGTCCCGGCCTCCACTGCACTCTGCGGCAATGAATTCCACAGGCCCACCACTCTGGCTGAAGAAATGTCTCCGCATTTCTGTTCTGAATTTACCCCCTCTAATTCTAAGGCTGTGTCCACGGATCCTAGTCTCCTCGCCTAACAGAAACAATTTCCTAGCGTCCACCCTTTCCAAGCCATGTTTATGTTGTAGGTTTCTATTAGATCCCCCCCCTTAATCTTCTAAACTCCAATGAATACAATCCCAGGATTCTCAGCCGTTCCTTGTATGTTAGACCTACCATTCCAGGGATCATCCATATGAATCTCCGCTGGACATGCTCCAGTGCCAGTATGTCCTTCCTGAGGTGTGGAGTACTGGACACAGTACTCCAAATGGGGCCTAACCAGAGCTTTATAAAGTCTCAGTAGCACAACGGTGCTTTTATATTCCAACTCTCTCGAGATAAATGACAACATTGCATTCGCTTTCTTAATCATGGACTCAACCTGTATGTTTACTTTTACAGAATCCTTGACTAGCACTCCCAGATCCCTTTTGTAATTTGGCTTTATGAATTTTCTCACCATTTAGAAAGTAGTCCATGCTTGTATTCTTTTTTCCAAAGAACCATGCAACAACCTTGTGGTGATGTCACAGAGCTGCTTCTTACTGGACCTAACAAGCAGTGTGGGCAGAATTGAGAAGACAAGACAGAAACTCATGGAGAAAAGCACGAGGATTCACTTGACATGCACTGGACAGTAGAGTTCGTGGAATAGTTTTTCATTAGTGTAACAGTAAGATTAGAGCTTGGTGTATCTCTGCATGCCAAGTATTGGAGTATTTAGTTTTAATAGGAAATAATCAGTGTTACAAAGAAACCCAAACCTAAGGCAGATATTGACCTTGCCTTCTCCTTGAACAGTCTGCCATTAACCCAAACTCAGGATATTAGCATAAAAGTCACTCAAGTATATGCTTGCTGGTTGTACAGCAAAATATGGTAGCAGTCATGAGAGTGTAGATCTAGAGCAGCCTTTAAATGTTTGGAGGAGAACTCAAAAATCACACTTTTTCAAAAAAAATCATCAGTATAGCTTTAGAAGTAAGACCAATCAGCAACTAGAAAAGCCAAAGAGTTGAACAGATGTTGTGAAAAAATGTCTCTGAACAGAAAGATTCTGCAGAGAAACCACCAATAATAACTAAGTCTGAATAAAATGTTTTACAGCCAGGAACAGGGATGGGAGGGAACTTTTTAAAATAACAATGACAGCCATAAAAGCACACTAGCAACTAAAGGAATAAATCCCCAGTAAAAAGAGGCAGAGAACTGGACATCCAAAACTGATTTGATTCCCTGAGAAGAAAGAAAATAAAATGTAAGTTCCACCCAAAATACTAGTCTGGACACCAGAGTTAAGACATCTGACAAAGATTTAACAATTTCTAAATATTTACTTGATGGCAAAGCTAACAGCAAGATCAGAAATAGGTAAATCCATTGCAAAAAAATCAAGAATCAAAATTACTTGCTGGAATTTGAAGTTTCAGAATCCCAACAGTGATGTTAATTGGTTTAAGCAAGAATCACAAGTTTTCTTCAGCAACGAGAACTTTTTATCAATTATAACTGCTAAAACACAATAAATCGGAATGTCACAACTCACTGGGCTATCATACTGAAAATCAAGCCCCATCATTCCTAGAGTTATCACAACTGTGAAAATTTAATTAAACCACTAAAATCTCAATTTTTCTTAGCTACCTAATTCAGGTAAAAGAATATCCACACCAGGTTCTTTTTCACTAACACGAAAGTAACTATTTATTATAATCAAACTATTTTTAATTAAAGGCAAGGAAAAAATGAATTGTTAATTTATAACTCCAGAATTAAACTCTACCCATTTTTTAAAATTCCCATACATATACAAATACACAGTCAAGATAACACAGAAGTATAATGAGTGAGAATGAAATAGTCACAGAAATACAGTTCTGGTACCAGTCCAGATCACAGGTATCAATGAGTTGTTTTGGCTTTCTTTCAAATCCTTTCAGTTCTTACAAATGACTCAAGGTTGTGGATTCACCAATTCTCAATCTTTTATTCATTGGTTGAGGATTTACTCTTTCAGTTCCTCTGTAGATGGTTTTTCTCCTTTTCATTTCAATAAGGAATTCACAGTGAAAACTACTTAGAGAAAAGTGAGAGAGAATCAGTAGTTTCTAGAGATTTTCTTTTTCTTCTCCACACAGAATGATGAGAAACAGATGGATGCTTTCCCTTCACAGGTTGGATGTTTCCGAAATATTTCCACACCTAAGTGTGTACCCATCTGCCCAGGAACCAGTTGAATGTTATTGCTATGCTGAACCCAGAACAATTAGCCTTGATTGAAAATCATGGCAGCCATCTTTGGTATAGTCAAAATAATAATTGAGTTTTATTGATTAACATCACTTGAGAAACTTTCTACCCACAGATCTTTTTGGAATCCTCAGCCATCATGGAAAACCAATATCTTCACTTATATCTATGAAGATGGTAATTAATAAAGGAAAACTGAACTTTACTCTGAAAGTGGCATTTAGAGCAGCAGAAACATTAATAACTTTCAGTTTAAGTACCAGAGCAACAATATTTACAACAATAAAGATTCAACAACTTTAGTCAATTAAGAGTACAGCATTTCAACAAGATGAGTGTAGTACAAGGAGATCAAAATTCTAACTGTGATCATCCAAATCAAAAAACAGAGATGATCAATATTTCATTTCAAGAACAAATTGAACATTGGCAAGATTATGCTTCAGTAGCACATGCCAATTCTCAGGAGAGTTTATAGCTTAATTAACAGTTTATAGGTACTATCTAAACCATGCAGTCATGAAGGCTTGCAACAAGAGCTCGGTATCAGCAAGACCTGTCATTGGTTTCTGAGATATATCAGTTACTGAACTTCTTCAATTAACAGAGGATCCAACTCTAGAAGTAGTGGATACAGAGTTTAGTAAAGAAGAAGCATTATACAACAGAAATCCATTTAATGCAGAACATTCTACATAGAGTGTTGACTTCTTAAAGCACTAGATCTTGACGGGATTGTAGGAAAAGAGGTCACTTCTCTAAGAGGAACAACAATCTGAAGTGTATACCAAGTCTCATTTGTATATTGCTTTTGGAATTTAGATTTCAAAATAAAGTCAGATGGATCTTGGTTACTACTGTGAAAATTCTTTTAAGAAACAAGGTCAAAGAATTCATAGAATCACACAATGCAGAAGACGCCCTTTGGCCCGTTGAGCCTGCATCGAAAAAAATACTATTGTGAATCTACACTTGACCCACTTCGCAGCACTTGGCCCATAATGTTGAATGTTATGACATTTCAAGTGTTATAGAACATAGAACATAGAAGAATACAGCGCAGTACAGGCCCTTCGGCCCTCGATGTTGCGCCGATCAAAGCCCACCTAACCTACACTAACCCACTATCCTCCATATACCTATCCAATGCCCGCTTAAATACCCATAAAGAGGGAGAGTCCACTACTGCTACTGGCAGGGCGTTCCATGAACTTACGACTCGCTGAGTGAAGAACCTACCCCTAACATCAGTCCTATATCTACCCCCCCTTAATTTAAAGCTATGCCCCCTTGTAATAGCTGACTCCATACGTGTAAAAAGGTTCTCACTGTCAACCCTATCTAACCTCCTAATCATCTTGTACACCTCTATCAAGTCACCCCTAAACCTTCTTTTCTCCAATGAAAACAACCCCAAGTGCCTCAGCCTTTCCTCATAGGATCTTCCTACCATACCAGGCAACATCCTGGTAAACTTCCTCTGCACCCGTTCCAGTGCCTTCACATCCTTCCTATAGTATGGCGACCAAAACTGCACACAATATTCCAGATGCGGCCGCACCAGAGTCTTATACAACTGCAGCATGACCTCAGGACTCCGGAACTCAATTCCTCTACCAAGTATTTCATCCAAGTATTTTAAAGGTTTCAGGTTTCCCAACCACTTTCTGGGTAAATATTGTTTTCCTTAAGCCCCTCTGAACCTCCTGCCTTTCACCTTAAAATTATGGCTCCTTGTTATTGACCCTTCAACTAAGGATAGAAAGCTGGCTTTCTATCCAACCAGTCCATGTCCCTCACCTTCTTATATCACCTAATCATGTCCCCTATAGCCTTCCCTGCTCTCTAAAGAAAAGAGCCTGAGCTTATCCAACCTCTCTTCACAGTTAATCTGCTCCATCCCAGACAATATCCTGGTGAATTTCTCCCCCATCTCACCAACCCTAAGCTCCTTCCCCACTCCCAATGCAATCAAGTCCTTCCTAAAGTGCAGAGACTAGAACTGCACACACTGCTGTAGCTGTGACCTAACTCGCACTTATCAGGATTAAATTCCATCTACCACTGATCTGATAGTGTGACCAATCTGGTTATATCCCACTGTAACTTAAGACCTTCTTCTTCACTGTCAACCAATCTTTATGTCATCCCCAAACTTACTTAAGAAGTCCCCCCTACTTTTTTATTATATATATATATATATATATATATATATATATGTGTGTGTGTTTTGAGAACAGTAAGGAACTCAACACTGATCCATATGGTATGCCACTGGGCAATGGTCTCACTGGACAAACAGCCTTTTACCACTGCCACGTATCTCTAACACTAAACCAATTTTAGATTCAACTTGCCAAGTTATCCTGGATCCTGTGTGCTTTTATTTCTCATGTGGGACTTCCTTGTCAAAGACTTTGCCTATAAACTACATCAATTGCATTAACAAAAACAGAAGTTGCTGGAAAACTCAGTTGGTCTTGCAGCATCTAAGGAGAGAAATCAGAGTTCACGTTTTGGGTCCAGTGACCCTTCTTCAGAACTTGTGTTCCCTCATCCACACATTTGGTCATGGCCTTGAAAAATTCAATTTATTAGTTATGACCTCCCTCTGCCAAAGCCATACTGATTATCCCTGATCAAACTTTGCCTCTTCAGGTGAAGATGAATTCTCTCCTTCAAGTTTTCTCCAATAGTTTCCTTACCACTGATGTGAGAAACGCTGGTCTGTAATTCCATGGTTTATTTTAGGAAATAGAATGAAACCTTGTTTTACCATTGTTCTATGATCATATTAACTGTCTTCTATGTTTAGATTGTTCTGATTTTATTCTATCAATAAAGAAAATCTGCAACTTCATGTCACTATGTTTCAGTGAGTGATCACTGTGTTAAATAACTAAACAACAAAAAAAATGACCTATTAAGTCAGATTTCATTCTCCGATCCAACTTTCCCAGTATTACTATCAGTTGTGACCATGATGCGTCAAATCAAATATTTTTAAGTGGACAGGTGTATTTGTGCCTTTAAACAGAACCTTAAAAAACTGGTCAATACTGCAAAGGAATAAGTGTCTTTATATGAGAACAAATATGCATGGCTGAACAACATCACTCTTTTCTCAGAAAATTAACACCATTACCCAACCCAGATACTAATGCTGGGGAAGATGAAATAACCAAACTCCTATACATTCCTGCAGTTACATGAATGCAATACCCTTCAACAAGCACTATTGTTCTAACACAAGCCAACCGTGAGAAAGAAGCTCACGAAATATACCTCAAGTGTTTCCATAACTTGTCATAGACCTGTCCGACAAACCTATCAACACAAATGAAAATCAAATTAAAGACTTTGGGTGGTGGGGAAAAAATGAAAATTGGATGTTTTGAAAAGAAGAAATGATGATAAGGAATTTGATTTTATACATATATTTATTAATCATTTGATAGGGGGGAACAAAGCTTAAGGAGAGGTACAACGGTGTTATATAAGTGCTTTAACACCTTAGAGCAACTTTGTGATGATGTCATGGAGCTGCTCCTCACTGGGAATAAATAGAAAGAAAAAAGAAAAATAAATAGAAAAGCAAACAGAGGAGATGAATAGTAAAAGATGATAGAGTTCAGAAAATAGTCTTAATAATGTAACAGTGAGATTAGAGCAATATATATCTCTTCATACCATGTATTGTACGACATTGTCTTCATATGTAATAAACTGCTGTCAAGAAGCCCAAGGCCGAAAACACTTCTTTGCCTTGCTTTCTTCTCGACTTGTCAGTCTTGATCCAAGCTCATGAATAAAGGCATAAAACCACACAACAAAAGACACATCAACCTTCTTCTGTGGCTGTTCCATTTGAATCTTCTGTAGCAGAATCCATGTGCAAATTCATTCTCCAACATGCTGAACACTATCCCTTCCCTCTGCCCTGGCTGGAGGCTGTCACTTTTGTTTTATTCATTTATGGAATGAGGCCATCAGTGGTTAGACCAGCATGTTATTGCCCACCCCTAATCTGCCAGGTTACCCACCATACACTTCTCCTATCCCAAGCTATCCTCCAAATTATGCACAGTCTTAGTAGCTGAGCTGGTGCCTCTAAATGCCAAATTGAGTTACATTACATTATTATTGCTGTCTTTTTGCTCTTCCTCCAATGTCTGACCAGGTTGAATGTCTTGAGTTTCTGAAAGGCAAAAGGTGCAAGGGTAAATTTGATTTGAGGAGATGATTGGAAATTAAGAAGATGCATATTTTCAACAATTGAAGCTTGAAGTCTGTAGAAATTACAGGGTGAGCTAGAACTGAGATGTGAGAAGTGCATTAGGTATAGGACACTCTCTAGTTTCAATTGTTTTAGTCCACAAGTAACCATTGTCAAGCAACAAATGTTTTAATGTTGGCCATCACCATCTTTTCCATGAGCAGTCTGTCGTCTTCTCGGTAGCTCCTGCTGTGCCAGGTCTTGCACCATCTGGTCCTTCAAGAGAGAAGTTTGTCACCGAGTTTTGGGTATTATGTTTGGATGGGGTAAAGGCTGAGCAATGTAGGTGTGATGTTTGTACCAGTGCTAACTGTATGAGGGTAAGGTAAAAAATATGAATGCACCTTGATTGATAGAAAATGCTAGTCAATTACTAGTGGGGGTGTAATGAATTGAGTAGCATCTGAAACAAGTGTTGCAATAAATAAGATATCATATTTGAAGATGCATTCACTAAACTTAATTACCTGTGTGAGACCATCAAACCTTTTATGGTGTTGCGTTCAGGTCTTTGAAGTTCTGTACGTCTAAATGCTTCCAATGCTTTTCAAACCTAACAGTAGAAGACAATACTTTCTATCTCCCAAGTGCAGTATCTGAAAGCTTCAGATTGTTCACATGTTGCGCCACACTTCACTATTTTTTCAAATCAGATTCACTTCCTACATGATTGCCAACCCTACTCCAGCCACAATACTCCTCCCTTTTAAGAGATATGGGCTAGAATTAAGCAATATAATTTTGCTTTAATGCAAGCAGGAATCATTGAACTAAGTAGATGCCGTAAACTTGGTGTGCTACTTTCATTGCAGTCAATTGGCATGTGTTCACATATCATAATCCCTGTAGCCATTTTTAGGACAATCCAGTTTAGCCTCCTCAGCTTTCACTGCTTTATTTTCTCCATCTATCCCATTCAGTATTCAATATCCAAGATACAATTCCTGATGCATTCCATGCCCTTTTTGGCGAGTGCCAAACAAAGACTGAAACATCAACACAGAAAGAAGTTCATGAAGTGAAATCACACCTGGGCAATTGCTGGCTCCAAATGCCTCAGCTAAAAGGTTCACCATCTTATTTGTTGAACATCTTGAGGCATTGTCATTTCCTGAAGAATTCCTTCTCCTTTAGAAGGATTTAAAATTACTAAAAAGGATGTATATGTCCCAAAATTAGATGTATGAGAAAAGAGGATTGCGTACACGAATGCACATATTCACCTTGATCAAGCAAGATCCTCACACAATGCTCATCTTTGACTCTGCAAGAGTGAATTATAAGATATTCCACAGAACAGCTTTAAAAACAAAATGTTTGGAAATAGTGGATATGTCTGCATGTGTAAAGCAGAAAGGTATTTAATAAAGGATTAACCAATTGAACTTGTGATGTTGGAGATTGCATCGATTGTTTGATAGAATTATACCAGTGATAAGGGACTTCAGTTGTGTGAAGAGACTAGAGAAGCTGAATTATTTTTGGAGAAAATTGAGATCTTATGAAGATGTAATAAATAATTACAAAGAATTTTTATGGCATCAATAGGAAGAAACTTTCTTTTAATAGAAAATACAAATAAAAAATTATCAGTAAATGAATCAGTGAGGAGATTGAATGTTTTAATGATACAATGAAGTTATTACAATCTGGAATGCTATGATAACTTTTAAAGGAGAATTAGCTATGTAGTTGAAGGGACAAAACTTGAAAAGTTATAGGAAAGACCAGAAGAATCGGACTCTTTGGAGAGTTAATTCAAAAGAACTGGCCCAGGCAGATTGAGCCAACTGTGCTCTCCCTAGTGTATAATTCTATGAACTACTTTGATAAAGGTTCCCTTTACATAGAGTGTGCTGACTTTATTCTTTATTGATGCTAAGAGACATGCTGTACATTTCCAGAATTATTTCTGATTGATAACATATATATTTTTTTAAAATACTTATGTAATGCTTCCAGCAGTGCTGGATCTGGTTCTGGGGAAAGAAGCTCGACAAGTGTTCCATGTGGCAGTGGGGGAACATTTTCGCAATAGTGACTACAACATGATACGATTCAAATTTGTTCTGGACAAGGAACATGATGGCCTGCAAAAATGACTTTGGATTGGGTGGAAGGCAGATTTTATTAAAGTAAAGCAGGATCTGGTCACAGTGGAAACAGCTCCTTGCAGGTAAGTCTGCAATGGAATAATAGGTGACCATTCAAAAAGAAGCTAGGGAGACCACTGGTCCAACATGTATTCTTTAGAGGGAAATGTCGGAGCAATAAGTTCAGAGAACCCTGGGTGTCTAGGACAATTCAATACTGGATGAGGAAGAAGATTAGGACTTTGAGCAAGTCAGCTGTGGCCCTAGAGAAATACAGGATGTGCAGGAGAGAACTTAAGAAAGCAATTAGAAGAGCAAAAAGGGGCCATGAGAAAGGACTTATAAACAGGATTAGGGAGAATGCTAAAATATTTTATAAATACATTAAAGGGAAGAGGTTGACCAGAGAAAGAAAAGAGCCCATGAGGGACCAAGGGGACAATCTGTGTGTGAAGCCACAGGATATTGGAAGGGTGTTGAGTGAATACTTCTCTTCAGTTTTCACTCTGGAAAAGGAGATGTAGGTATGGAATATGGGAAATGGGACTTTGAGGGATTTGCATAGCTTGATATAAGAAGTGGGGAGGCTCTGTCGTTCCTAAAAACAGACAAATCCCCTGGCCCAGATTAATTGCATTCCAGGCTGCTTTAGGAAGTGAAGTAGGAACTTACAGGGGCTCTGACACAAAGTTTAACTCCTCTTTGGCCGCAGGGGATGTGCCAGAGGACTGGAGGATGGCTAATGTGGTTCCACCTTTTGAGAAGGCTGATCGGGATGAACCAGGATATTACAGATCAGTGAGTCTCACATCAGTAGTAGGGAAACTATTGGAGAAAAGTCTGAAGGAGCGGGTTAATATCCACCCGAAAATACATCAGTTAACTAGGGATAGTCAGCATGGCTTTATCAGAGGGAGGTCACGCCTAATAAATTTGTTAGAATCTTTTTGAAGATGTGATCAAGTGTGTGGAAAAGGGAAGTTTAGTTGATGTAGCTTATGTGATCCTGCTTTATTTTAATAAAATCTATCTTCCTCCCAATCCAAAGTCATTCTTTGCAGGCCATTTTGTCCTTGTCCAGATGTTGCCCTACTGCCACATCGTTGTAGCTTTAGCAAAGCTTTTGACAAAGTCCCACATGTGAGATTGATTGAGAAGGTTAAAGCACATAGAATTCTGGAAAACTTGGCAAGATGGATCAAAAACTGGCATAGTAATAGGACATAAAGGCTAATGTAGAAGGCTGTTTGAGTGACTGGAGGCTAATGTCCAGTGGTGTATCAGTAGCAGTTCTGGGGCCCTTATTGTTTGTTATATACATAAATAATATAGATGAAAATATGGGGGAAATGTTCAGCAAATTTTCAGATGGCACCAAGATTGTTGGAGTAGTTAATAACTAAGAAGATGGTTGTAGGTTTCAGGAAGATATAGACAGGTTCGCCAGATGGGCAGACCAATAGCAGATGGTATTTCACCCTGATGTGTGAGGTAATGCACTTTGGAAGAAGAAACCAGATGAGGGAGTATTTAATGAATGGCAGGACACTGGATAGCTAAGAGGAACAGAGGGATTTTGACTAATTACTCACAGAACCTAGAACTAAGCAGAGCATGTAAATAGGATAGTTAAGAAGGCATAATGGGACACTTGTTTTCATCAGTCGTGGCATGGAGTATAAATGCAAGGGGCTAATGTTAGAATTGGTACAGGGCATTAATCAGGCCAAAGCTGGAGTACGGTGTGTAGTTATGGTCACCTGACTACAGGAAGGCTGTGTTAGCACTGGATGGGATACAGTGGTCATTCACCAGATGTTGCTGGGATGGAGAAATTGAGCTAAAAGGAAACTCTAAAGAGGCTTGGATTGTTTTCGCTAGAGCAGAGAAGACTAAGGAGTGGGGACATAATTAAGGTGTATTAGATTATGGAGATTATGGACAGGTTGAATAGAGAGCAGCCTGTTCCCCTTGGTGATGGGGTCAATCACAAGAGGGCATAATTTTAGGGTAAGGGCAGGCGATTCAGAGGGACTTGAGAAAAAACATTTTTACTCAACGGGTGGTGGGAATTTGGAATGCAATGCCTGTGAAGGTAGTGGAGGCCAGAAACCTTACAACCTATAAAAAAAATTTGGATAAGCACTTCAAATATCATAACAGTCAAGGCTATGGGGCAAATGCAGGAAATTGGGATTAGTGCAGTTTTAGTGGTAGTTATGTCAGTGCAGACTCAATGGGCCAAAAGGCCTTTCTTATGGTATTAGAATCTATGGAAGGAAGAATGGGTCAGGGAAGAACAGAAGAAAATGTAAAAACAACTTTTCTGCACTGTTTTACATTTACAATAGCTTGTATATACCTTTAATAAGAAAAATTAATTCCATAGTGTCTGCAGTTTTGATGACTTTTAGTTTCACCACTCAATATTTGGATGGAAAGCAAGATACTGTGAATCCTTCACTGCAGATCTTAAGCAATTCTTCCAACTTTCTCGCCAATGCCCATGCTCATTCAGTGACTGGGAAGATACCATCCTTTATTTCTTTTGCTGTTGTTGTTTTAGTGCATGAAAGCAACATTTCTGGGTGGTGTTCCATAATTACTTCTCCAGTACACAGACCTGGGCCCCAGTGACTAATGTCAGCACCATTTTCCTAGGTTTCATCTAGTGGT
This sequence comes from Chiloscyllium punctatum, assembly GCF_047496795.1. NCBI lineage: Eukaryota > Metazoa > Chordata > Chondrichthyes > Orectolobiformes > Hemiscylliidae > Chiloscyllium > Chiloscyllium punctatum. Next base: position 14,361,514 of record NC_092754.1, read on the forward strand.
CCTTTTATACAATTTCAATCTATGTAATTGGGATTGTTTGAAGATAAACAATGATAAGACCATTCTACCACTTCTTTAATATATTACTGATTAGTCTACATTATGAGAGGCAGAAATTCAATTGAGTCATTGCCACTATGCCATGAAGCAGAATTCAAAATAATCACCATACATAGTCTTGGGTGACGTGGAGTTAGATTAGGGGCTAAATGAGCCAGTGCATAGAAATGTAATTCAGTCTTCATTTTCACATTATACATTATATCTCATTTCTACATTTTCAATATAAATTCTTGTGCACCCATTTATACTAGCAACTGCCTACATTAAAAAAAATTCATGATATATTTACAACCTTCTGCCATTGGTGAGATATAATAAATTTATAATAATAAAATGAGAAAGGAAGAGCGTACAAATGCAGTATTTGAATACATGTGAATTTGAGGGCAAGCTTGGTGTCACCCACTCACTGCTACTCTTTTTGAACTGTAGTAAAACCTTGGCTACCTTCAAGTTCCTCAAGAAAAAAGATCATAATTTGGCAAATATTTCCTCTTGTTTAACATTGTTATATTAATAAATTGACATAATTCTTCATTTTTATGATGCTGTGGTTCTTGTTTCGAAGTTCAAAAGGATTTATAAAACAGGACTTTGCATTGTCAGCATTGTCAAGCCTAAGTTACTAAACATGAGAAATACACCTGTCCACCCACTCATTAATCAAATAATCTTCATAAAAATTAGATAGAAGTGAGCTAAATAGGAATTTTAATTAATTTTCTACAACAGATAATTGCAAAGCGGATTATCATGTATATTACTATATCTTACAAAATCTAACATGCATGTTTCCAATGGTTGCGCAGTATTTCACCCTGAGGCTTTCTAAGTATTGATAGATATTTGCTAAACAAATTTTTCAATGTGATCAGAAACTTGGCATCCCACAGAATTTATTCACAAATCTGAAGGATTTAGAACTTAGATAGGTAAGATATGGGACTATAATTTACGAATGAATGCTTCAGGTACAAGCCTAGAACTTTTAATGAGGACAGTCACAATCTTGATTGTTCTATAACAATTGGTACCAGGGAATGGGTACCTTTAATATATGGTCTCAATGGAACTAGGTACGAGCAGGGAAAATTATTTAAAAGCAAAGCAGCAATTGTAGTAATAAAACAAAATAGAAACTGAATGTCAAAGTTGAAAAAGGTCACCAACAAGTTGGCAACCTTTCTCTTGCATCCTATGAAACCGTGCAATAGAAGCAATAAGGGAGGCTGACTTGGTACTCTCCACACCTGTTCAAGGGCATCCAGAGATGAGGAATAAGTATCTGGACCAGACAGCAACACCCACAACCCATGAATGATTAAAAAAAAAGTATACCTTGTATTTTGCCAATGTCATGTTTCTGCTGTTTTATGTTAAGTACACCCAGGTGTGTTCAATGGACTGCCAGGTGTGTTAATCATAATAATCTGATATATAAATGTACCAATATCAATGGTTTCCAAATAGTAGCCCTTCAAAAATCAAATTGAATCGGACCTCCTGACCTTTTAGTCAGAGATAATTTAAGCCCTTAATTCAGTGATTCAGGGTTCAGTAATGCCAATCTGCACTTCAACAACATTTATATTTAATGTTTGGGGCAGGAGAACAGCAAATCCTTGTCTGGGAACATTCACATTTAGAAGTAGGCTATATTAATGGAGTATTCCTGATATAACTAATATTGTAATAGCTGGATGCAGCATCAGTGCAATTTATCCAAAAGAAGTTAACCTGAAATAACTGACCCTACAGATCATTGTTGCTGCAGAGAAAGAACCCTACAGTCAGTTGACTAAAAGTTAACCACGATGTGTCAAACATCACCCCAAGCCCCATCTTTGGGAGTTTACCCGAATGAAGACCCTACAGAGTTTTTTGACGAAGAGTAGACCATTAGTCAGACTCTTGCTGCTGTCTTTTGAGTTAACTGTCATCGTGGCAGCTCCAAAGTGCTTTGTTCATAATAATATCACTTGGTGATCCAGTGATATAATTTACAGCACTGGAAGAGATTCTCCCAAAATGGTTATGAGATTTGCATAGTCCTATTGGCCTGACTGCTCGAGGGGACAATAGTCAGCTCTAGTGGTTTCTTCTCAGAGTGTCTTCCTGTGTCATTAACGTAAAAATTGAAAGCAATGACCCTTTGCCGAACCAACTCATTGGATAAGCACTGCCTGACGTGCCACATTATACTTAACAGGAAGGTATTAGTTTGGTCTTTTCTGACTTTGTCAATCTCAGTTGGGAATGGCATTCAGGTCAGATTAAGGGACCTTTAGAATACTTGAGTTGGAAAGGAAAATTCATACATCCCTCTCACTACAATTACTGTCATAATTCCTTACTGGAAAGAACATAATTTGTCGAGGATATTGTTCACCTGGGCTGTGATACTTCATTTAGTCAGATAGCCAATGAACTGAATAGAAACAAACTGAAAAATGCAACTTCGATGCTGAATGGTTGCTAGTGCAATCTTGCATTAGTATTTCAACACCTCAGCAGAAGAGAACAGAAAATTTGTAAAACAAAGATAAGATTGGAATCTCCTGGGCTTTGAAATTATAGTTGAGTTAAGTAATTCTGTTGGTATTACATTTTGCGGTGTGTTGATGGACACTAAAGTTCATTGGTTGTAAAGAGTTTATATATATGTTACGTGGAATCATAGTGAAAGGTTTCAGTGAGTTCCAAAGCTCAGCAGTGAGTGAAATGCTGAAGTGTCTTCTGAGTTCTTCTGAGATCAATTACGATGATAAGTTGGGGCTATCAATTTTGTGGCTGAGCAATGGAAGTGGTCACTGCCCATGAAGCTCACCACAAGAAGGTGAACATAAAGACCTAAGAGAAACAACCACTGAGCTTCATCTACCAGATAACTGGTCATACTTTCAAGTCAGGAATTAGCCTGAGCACCTGGGCAAATCATGAGCTGCCCAGAAATGAGGCAAGATTAGATAATAATGAATGGAACTAATGTCCATACCACCTAATAGCAAGGTTCTGATCTAGCCTTTGAACCCGTAAAAATTAAATTGTACTTTTTGTCTGGATATTGAGAATCTCATTTTTCATTCTTGCCACATTTTCCCAAATATCATGCAATTGCCCATGCCACTCAAGGACAAGGAAATTTTACTGGAAGTGTCACCATGTAGCTATTATCCCACTAGTGACAAAATGATTTTCCTCTTTGAATTTCCTTTCTACTTACCTAGTAGCCTCCTTTAAATCAAGAAACAGAAATCACAATATGACATAGGTAAAAGATTAAAAAACAGCAGCAATATTGCTGTAACTTTTTCATGACTATGCTGCTGAGCAGGAAAGGTTGCAGATTTGAGCCTCCACTCTGTCCCTTTCTGACCTTCATTGACCAGGAAGGAAGGTAATCAGATCCATACTAAGGATATTTTGGGACAAGGTTGACAGGGATGTGCACTGTACTAAATATGCAAATTGACAAGCTAAAGGACTTATGAAAGAGAAAAATATGTCTTAAAAAACAAAGAATTGTGTAAAATATTCCCTTAAAAAACACCAGCTTGGCAAAATGAAATTGATTAAACACATCTTTAGGGATGACATTCTTGAAAATAACATGAGTATCATTTCATCAATAATGTAGTGCTGTAATACAAACATATAAATTAGGAACAGGACTTGGGAATTTGGCCCCTTGAGCCTTTTTCATTGTTAAATAAGTTCTTATCTGATCTGATTGTGGCTTCAACTTCATATTCCTACCTATCTAGATAACCTTTGATTCCCTTTTTAGAGAAGAATCTATTTACCTCTACTTTGAAAATATTTAGTGAACCTGCCTCCACTGCTCTTTGGGAAAGATAGTTCCAAAGATTCAAATCCTTTTGAATAAATCCTTCTACATCTTAAATGGGAGACCCCTTCACTAAAACTTTGAATCCCATTGTCCTAGTCTCTCCTACAAATAGTTGCATCCTTTCAGCACCCAACCTGTTATTTCCCCTCAAGGTTTTACATGCTACAGTAAATTCACCTCTCATTCTTCTAGCTTCAAGTATTAACAGAATAAGCCTGTCCAATTCTCTCTGATAAGATAACTACCCCTTCCCATTCCCTACTAGTGCACATTATCGATAGCATAAACTTTCTCTGAACTGTTGTTATGAAGAAGAGGTCCTTTACATTAACAAACTCCTGGAAAGTTTGGGATGGTGACAGATGGGGTGTCATAAAGTAAATATGTCTGTGTATGTGTAGAGTGTTACTGTTCAAAGTGACAAATGTATAAAAAGGAAGCAACTAATAATTTTCTGCTATACTGTCTGATCTTGACAAGATATCCCTTGGCAATTAATTTCCTATAGACGAGACATGTGTCTATTTTGACCACTTCCTCAAAGGGGAAAAACCCACATGATGCTTTCCAAAATTAATTAAATTCTATTTTAACAGCTAAACTACAGCCACCCAACCATTATACCAGACCCCAGAGAACCTGTAGGTAACAACGTGAACAACAGCTACTTACTAATAAAAGTTTGTAGTTGTCCTATGTTTGTTATATATTATGGTACTGGTAGGAGAAAGAGTGTAAAAATAACTGATTTGTTACAGACTAGGCTGAGATCAGGTCCATTTCTTTGTTTTTCATCTCAGTCCAATTTTAAGGTAAACGTGTCTTCCATCTTATTCTTTCACAGATCTCAGAGCTGTGAAACTACAACCTGTCTTCTCTTTGTCTTATAATGCACAGATTTTGTGATATTTAGAAATTACTCCTTCACAATTTAACTTGCCTGACCTCCCAACTTCAGTAATTCACACTATGGGCTTTGACCTTTATGGGACAAATCTTCCTGTTCCTGCATCTGTACCTGAACAAAGTTCATGGGAGGAAGTAGCATGGAGAAGATCATATGTCCTAAATGGATAATGGTTTGGGGGTGGGGGGGGGTGGGGGTGGGGGTTGTTGTCCTGCACTCAACTTTCTCAATCCAATTTTTATCTGTGTTCTGTGGCCAACACTTCAGGTCAGGAATGCAAAAAATCTACTCAGAGTAGTCATACGAAATATTTAAATGATCTTTTGAGAAAATAAAGCATTGTAAGGGTTAAATATATTTATTGCTTTACTTAATATTCCCCACAAAAACACATCTTTGAAACTTGAAGCAGCGTAGGGTAAGACAGTTAACGGTATCTATGGTTTGCAAGAAGGTACTTGCCTGGAGACAAGGGATATAGATCATTACCACTCTCACTCAAAGAGCCTGTCCCAACATGTTGCCAAGATATGAGTCGACAGCTGTTTGACTTAGACGTGCCTGCGGCTGCCATTTCCTCCTTGCCAGTAGAACTAGCGGTTTATTAGGAACCGTTGAGTGTCTGTCCCGGGCACGTCTCATGCATGCTCCCAAGCTCAGTAAGGAATGCAGGAGACAAGAGACACAAAGCATTCATTGGTTAGATCCTTTATATAAAAAAAACAAAGAAGTTGATGAATATAATCCCTAAAGAACAAGTCTGAACTTTTAGGAAATGACAGCTGCACTGTAAATTTCAAAATTGTTAGCAGTATGGGAAAAAAAAGTTTTCACATCAAAGAGATGACTTTACAGCACAAAAACGGCTCATCACCTACATTCATCCTCAATCAAGTTTTGGATAAATTATGCCAAAACAGAACATTCTTCATCCATGTACTCCTTTTTGAGTGGTTATCTTTGGAGATTCACAGAAAAATATATACTGGATCATGATACATGCCTGATGGCACACCAATACACACGTTTGGAGTCAATGTTATACTTTCTGTAGTTGTTGACTGACCTCAATCATGTTATCAGCAAATAGTGCTATAGCATTGATGACTATGTGTTTTGATGCAAACCAAGTCTTCTCTTAACAATGTTAGGTTAGAAAAGGTTTCCAAAACACTTCTAAATATCTACTTAAATTCTCTTGGTGCCATTTCTCTTTCAAGTTTGATATGTCTTCTTCAGAAATGCTGTTGATGGAGAGGGAGTAGGAACAAGTGGATCAGATGGTGAAGGTTCCAAGCGCAAAAGACAAAGGAAGTGCAACTGGTGCTAAAGGAAAGATCAAGATGTAAAATAGATATAAATTATGGTGTGAAAAAGAGAAATGGCACCACTCTCCTGAGAACAAAACCAACGCAAGCTGCAGGAACAGCACCTCATATCTGTGCAGGCACTTCACATGTTTCAGAATTCAACAGAGTTCAAAAACTTCAGGACATGACCTCTGTCTCCATTTTGATTACAACTCCCACCCTTTGTTGACGGTCTCTTATTGGCTTTCCACCTCCATGAAATTCTGAAGAGCTGTCACCTAAGACAAGATATTTTAATTCTTTTTCTTACTCCACAGATGCTGCCAGTCCAGCATTTTCTGTTTTTATTGTCACATTGTTGTTTATGGGATTTTTCAGTGCAAATGTAATTATGTATCTGTATTTCCAACATTGTAACAGTGAGTACACATCAAAAGTGTAATTTGTTGTAAAATGCTTTGAAATATCCTGAGGTTATGAAAGGCATATGTAAATGTATGACGTTTTCTTTGATAGTTCAAATATTGGAGAATATTGATTGAAAACAAGTACTTTGGGGGTAAGAAAAGAGGTAAAGGGGATATGTTTCACCAAAAGAATATTAGAATTCTGAAGTAAGTCCCCAGGGAAGACTATTGAAGTAAACAATACACATGGGTTTAAAGAGCAGCGTTGTAAATTGGCTGGGAATGTATGGTTGAATGCGATGTAGATGAAAAGTGGTTAATCTGCTATTTTAATAACTATTCATGTTTGTAAAACTCATTTTCCTCTACTAGAAACATCAGCCTCAGCAACTTCTATATGTTACCCAAAATGTGACATAAGTACTAACAATAGCAGGTGTAGTTGGAAGCTGGCATTTGATTAATTTAATTAATTGAACATACAATGCAATGGAACCAGAAGTAGGCTACTGAGCTCCTCAATCAGCTATACCGTCCAATAATCATGGCTAATCTGTGTTTCAAATTCCACATTCCCATCAACTCCCATGATCTTTGATTCCATTGTCAAACAAAAATCTGTGTACCTCCATCTTAAAAATATTCAGTGACCCTATCTCCACTACCTTCTATGATGTACAATTCCAAAATCACACACCGATCTCAGAAAAAAAATTCTACTATTTTAAACTTAGGGTTACCTCTACTTTTAAAATAGTACTATCTAGTTCTGGACCTACTCAGAGGAAAAAATATCATTTCCATATCCAACTTGTCATGACCATTCGAGATCTTATAAACTTCAATCAAGTCATACTGAACCTACACCACAGAGGCCAGTATTTCTGTAACCAAGTCCCTCTGTATTTACACGTGGACAGTCCTAGACACTGATCCAGCTCCCTCTGCGCCAGAACAGAATTTCTGACACTCCTGTTTATATCTGACAGCAAGGGCTTCCTGACTGAACCAAATTAATAGTTCCAATCAGGGAACTCATTCTATGAAGTCCACCTAGCTGACCTTGTTACAATCACTACACACACTTCATTCTTCTAAACCCCAGTAAAATAAACCCAGTCTGTCTGATCTTTCTTCATAGACAACTGATACATTCTAGGTATCAGTCTGATAAACCTCCTGTGATCTGTCCCCAGCACATGTAAATCCTTCCTTAAATAAGGAGGTCAAAACTGCTAATAGTACGCAAGATATGGTCTCATCAATGCCATACTTTACTGAGTTAAAAATCACACAACACCAGGTTATCATCCAACAGCTTTAATTGGAAGCTTCCAATTAAACCTGTTGGACTATAACCTGGTGTTGTGTGATTTTTAACTTTATACTCCCCAGTCCAACACCGGCATCTCCAAATTATGAATACTTTACTGAAGCGTAGCATCCTTACTTTTATGTTTAATTCTTCTTATAATAAATGATAGCATTCCAATATAACTTTGTGACTCATGCACTAGAACACCTTGGTCCCTGTGCACCTCTGTGGAGAAAAAGTTTGCATAGACTTCCTCTAAAAACAAACATATACAAATTATGGTGGCCACATGATTGGGTCATTGCAAGTCTGTTTTATCACCTGTACAATCTGCCATCTGTTTTTACAGCTAAATTGCCAATATGCCTTCTTACACACTGTTGTACCAGGAATGCAAACAATAACATTTATTTTAAAAGATGTAATTCAGGTATTTCTCATTCACATTTAGCAAGTCACTAAAGAAAAAAGTGCTTTTCTTAGCACTTGGCTTTGGGAATGTAAGGTTTGGATGTTTAGAGTATTTGAGTTCCGAGGGTAGCAAGTACATACTGACCACAATAGATTTGAATTGAGTAGATGCATAATCATCTCATCTTCCTTACTCACTAGCATTGCAAGGGACAGTGCACACAGATTTTGCCACTATATAAGCATATAAAGGGCAGGGAACAAAGAGACCCTTCACTCTTTAAATGAGGCATCTCAGAGGGTTTGATGTGGAAATTATTATTGGTATTAATGATTCAGATTAGTTTAAACCAGCGAAGTGTTTCAGGGCCAATATAATAGAGCAAGCATACATTTCAATAGCTAGAACTATTGAAAGGTGAGTTTAGGTCACATTCATTAAGACTTTTACCATGAAAAGAGTGGTCGATGCTTGGAGTGATCCTTCATGAAGCAAAACTTTTAGAGTTGTTTCAAAACCCCGATGAATTAATCCACACATTGTACAGTTTTTTGGATGGATGAGCCAAGATGAAACACATGATCTCATCATCTTTACTGATAATCAAATGCCCCATACTGCTAGACCTTGTTACCACCAAAGCCAAATCCTTTTTTGGGTTTTGACATTGGCCCATATTTCAACTTTTAATCACTACATAACTTACACTTGCACTAACAGGCTCGCACCCTGAGCATTCCAACCATCACCCCCAGCTGAAATTCTGCCTACTGAATTAGGTTGGAGTTTCACAAAATTATATTGTTTCAGGATCTATTTGGGGAAGGGGCTTTGTAGGAGAAACTTGGGTACAGAAGTTCAGAACACAAATGGTTTAATTCCAAGGTAAAGCTACTAGGATTAAGAACAAATGAATCACTATTTTCAATTTTCGACATAGACAATGAGACTATAAAGAAAAACATTAAATCACCAGAATAGTATTCACAATGTCAATTCATCCTGCTGAATTTGGTATTCAATGCATTTTGATCCTATGTCACATTAAGTACAAATTAGGTACAGAATATTTATTATAATAACCAACACCAGTGAAATTGAACAAATCACAATAATGTCTCGAAGCATGATGTTTTGAGACTGAGCAGTGGACACAGCCTTGCTAGTTGCAAACACAAAATGGAAATCGTGATATACCATTAGCCCCAGTTCTTCTGCCTTTGATTTACTGATTGAAAGACTTTATGGATCTCTTACTATAGATATGCAAATGTTTTATAACTAGCACATTGATCATATTTGGAAGTGTCAAATATGGCATATTGACTGGCGCAAATGTTATATTCGTAAAACATCAACTAACAAATGAATAAGTTGATATTATCTTTAAAAAAACAGAAAGTAATGCAGCTTTTTCCCTAATGATATAGTATAGGAAAATGTGAAATTACTCCTTAAATTGTATTGGTCTCTGTGAGACCTCATTGTTTCCATTGGCCATTCCCAAATAGAAGGAACTAAGATTTACAAGCGCGTCAATCTAGCAACAAACATCCCATAATAATAGCAATTCAAGAAAGAGATTGACTTTATGTATTGCCTTATTATTTCTTCAGGACCCTTTAAAGTTTTTTACACTGAATAAATTGCCTCATATATGTAATCATTATCATGCAGATAACATAATAAAGTACATAGTCTCTCATATAACTCAGTCTTCATTTTTATAGCCTTAAACAGACAAATCTGATTGAATACTGAATCTTTTCACACCAAAATAATGAGTTGTGGTATTGTGCTACTTTGGATCTTCTGAAACTCAATGGGCTTACAGAGCCAGCTCAAGGGACTGAATAGTCTACTTTTGCTCTTTCTTCGTATGTTCATTTGGTATGTTTGAATACATAAAATGAAATTTCCACATTCATAACAATAGCATCATTCTCCTTTTTTTTTTCTCATTCTCCTCTTAAATCCTGAAAATATGGAAACTTAACAGTAACATCCTGCTTCACAATTGATGAATTTTTTTGGGGGGGTGGGGCCTGAAAACCTGAAGCCCAACTATGCTGCAGTTGATTTTGTGTAAAGGAGCAAGAGGCACAAAATTCATGGACCAGATTAAAGCACCTCATGGGTCCAATATGACTCATTGTCTTCTTCCCCCCAGATTCCCCTGAGTTAATGGGACTTTATTAGACTATAATCCCTATGTTCCAAAGTGACAAAATACCAACCCCAGAAGAACACCCATTACTGAATCAGAGTAACATTACTACCTTTGTGGTCTCTGTGAAAACAAATCAGTTTGTTTTGGATTGGTAATTAATTTTGGGTGAGATTCTGCTGCAGAGTTGATAGGAATTGGACTGAAACTTCTTTCATATTACTTTCGTAAAAGAAAGGAGATTCCTGATTAGAAAGTTTAGCACAGGTTACAGAGGTGAAAGAAGAATATACCAGCCATCTACAATATGAAGTCCCCATTGTGTTCTATGTGTGTAGTCTTCATGGAGTTTCTTTGTATGTAACTTCATTAAAAAATTAATTGAAACATATCATTTGCATGCAAAATAGTGTTTTTGGCAGGGAACATGTTGAAACAGTAGCTTTCACCTTATTGCCGTTCAGTATAATACAATACAGGAACAGGCCCTTTGGTCCACCAAGCCTGCACTGATTCCTAATCCTTATTCGATCCACTACTTATTGCCCATATGCGGTTTCTATCTCTCTGGTCACCTCCCATTCATGTGTTTATCAAGATACATATTAAACTTTACCAATGTGCCTGTTTCCACCACCTCCACTGATTCAGATGGATAGATGTTGGTGGGTAGGCTAATCTAATACATAAGTGAGCAAATGTATTTACTAAGAGTGTTTGATCCTTTTTTACAGAGTCAGTTGGTATTGGGCTTGGAAGAGGATGAGTGGATTGGTGCTATCCTCCCTTGTTCAGAGTAGGTGGATTATTTATTTGAACATATAAACCAAATGGATTTAACTCCATGGAACCAGATTTCAAAAATAAACATTTTAAAATTAAGGTTCAAGTAGACGGAAATGTTATTACTCTATGCTTTCAACTCTGGGCAGTATTCCAGTCTAGTCCAGATTACATTTGATCCTGATAATTGCTGAGGTGATGGAAATAATTTAGTAAATTATATGAGATTCCAATGAGCAATGCTGAGCTATTCCAGAACCTTATGTACTTGTTTGTATTGAAAAGAAAAGCATTCAAGGAAAGACAAGTATTATATGTAAATTGAAAAAAATGTTTAGAGTGAGAATGAATGGAAAAGGAATTGGTTCATCAGAATTCTGTACAATAGGAGTGAATTGGAAACTGGTTGTCCATTGACTTCTGTACAGCAGGAATGAGTGGAAAGTGGTTGCTCTAGTTGGAACTTCTGGAGAATAGCAGGCAGTGAAAAGGTTTCGGCCCATTAGATTTCTATTTCATTAAATTAAGTGAGAAGGGGTTTAATCTACAATTTTATAAAACAGGATGACATGCAAGTGAAATGCTTCATTTGAACTCTATTATTGAATTTACTATTCGTTCAGAAATTAATTTCCATAAGGAATGTACAACTTGATGAATTTTTAGTTCCTGGACATTGTTTGCTATAGCACTTTTTCTACAACATTGTTCAGTAATGCACGCAACCATTTCATTTCTGTCTCCATAATCCGGGTTCTTTTGACCCTGTTTAGTAAATGGAATTAGGAGATAGTATTTGATTTTACTGAAGAAATTTAGAGTCGTACTTTTCTCGTAATTCACTTGTCCCCTTGATAATTGACAGAAGTGTAAAGAGACAGAATGTGAATAATTTCCTGCCTGAAACAAACTGCAGTGTTTTATTTTTTTTTTCAGCAGTTGATTCACTGTGCAGCTTTAGCTATTTCTTGTATAACAAGCCATTCCCCATCATCTGCTAACACAGCAGCATAGAGTGTCGTATTTTCTGAATTTCTTCTTGACCCTGTGGAATTGCTTACATCCCTGCACGTGCTATCTAAACTAATCTGCAGTAAATGTCCTGGTTAATTAAGTCAATTACTATATTGTCTTTACATCTTTTGGGAATCTAGGGTCAATCCAACTTCTACCCCCAAGGCAAGCATTTTCTTTCAATGTTGCAAGGGTCCCAAACCAAATTAATTGATCTAATTTCATTCCAGTTTTGGTACACAGTAAACTGGTGCTATATTCATCAACTTGGCTGAGTCAGTTGCATTCTCAACTCTGAGCCAAACATTGGTTAGAACTGCCACTTTCAAAATTTGAGTATTGAGACTGACATTTTGGACAGAAGATTAACATTTTTGTAAATAACCATTTTGGGTCCTGGCCCTGCATTTATGCACAGCATTCTCTCTTGCACAATCTTCTGGAAGCTGTCTCAGCAGCTGATATATAATCTAAAATCAAGTACGGTAGGCAGGTTCCTGAAGTTACAGATTCAGTCAGAGAAACTGCAACCTTAGAAGGACATCAGCACCATCGGCACAGGTGGACACTGCTGCCGTCAGAGGGTGGCCAGGATGCCAGAGAACTCCCTTACTATTCTATATTTGTTTAAATAAAACAAAAGGATCTGTTACACCCAGTTTGGAGTGAATTGTGATTTAATATCTCACCCAAAAATCTTCTGGAAGCTGATGTATAATCTATAATCAAGTGCCTCCAACATAACTCAGTATTGCACTGAAGTGTATCATCATTTCCACAGTGTAAACACTGATGATTTTCCACTGTACAATTCAAATAGGCAAGTAAGAACATTGTGACAAAGGAGCTTAAAGCATTTAACCAACTCTGACCCCATAGGCTATTTGTTTTTATAATGGGAAAAAAAAGAGTAATTTCAGTGTTACATTATCCCTAACATCTCTTATTAAATGTTTAAAGCACCTGTATTTAAAAGTTTTACATTGTCGTGACTCGTAACTTATAATATGCACCTCGCAGCAATTTTATTTTATTTTATCTTTAGTTTATCCGTGTATAGCATAGAGTTGCTGGAAAATCTATGCCTGTAAGCTATGTGTAGTTCTGCTACCCTCTACTCTCCTGCTAAAGGTTAGAAAGACATGTTGAGAATTGTTCAGGAAGCAGGCAGACCGTGTGAGGAGCTTGTCTGAAAGTGACAAGCTGTGTGGATAGCTGGCTTCCTGACAGTCTAGGGTATGTTTGGTCTGAATCTGGACCAGAGAACTCTGGCATTTTGACTTGACTGCACACAATAATTTTTTAAGAAAACATGGTAGAAGAGCATCCATTTTCTCTGCACTTAGCAGACTCAATGCATATAATTCCTGATTTACTGAACAAAGATTGAAACTTTGTTCGAACTTGTCACCACATGGAGTAGTCAAGACATGTAGCAATAATGCATTTAAGGGAAAGCTAGGTAAGTGGATGAAGGAGAAAGGAATAAAAAGAAATGTTGATAGAGTGAGAAGAAGTAAGGTGGAGAAAAGTTATATGAGACATTACCATTGGCATAGTCCAGGTGATCAATACAGCCTTTTTCTGTGCTGTAAATTCAACATAAACAAACAATATTTTTTAAATTTTGGGAAACGAGATTTGCTACATAGAGCAAAACTTGGAATGTCTCCCAACAGATGTTATTTGTTTCTATCATCATGCAACTAATTTTCAATGCCTCTCCTGCCCTCCACCTCAAACAATTTATTAAAACTTTTGAAACTATTTTCATTTGGAGAACAGTAGTCAACTAACTCCACTCTTCCATACTCTTCCTCCCACCCATTAATCCTATCCCTTTTCTTCTCCTCGCCAGTTTTAAGTTTGACAAATGATAAATTAAGTCAGAGACAAATACTGGAAGGATTAGCATAGCAATGCCTTTTTGCTGCTATCAGGATACTGATGCTATATTAGAACACCCACTTTTTTGTTTTTTTGGGAAATGTTCATCAGTGCCAGCCTTCAGTAGCATCAGAACTATGAGGGTGGCCTTTGCTGTAAGCACTATGCCGTTAGGACAATAGCTCCAGTGTGCCAAAACCTCCTCACATAGACTGGCAGCCTCTCTGCAAGCTGATGGGTTCCTCACATGATGGGGGAGTAAGCAACATGTCAGCACCATGCTGGAGACCAAAAAATATTGCCCTTGTAGCCACCTGCCTCTAATCAAAGGGCAGCTGAGCAGCTGCCTTTCCTGCTGTTAGTAAACTTTCCAAGTGATGGGACTATATTGGGGAGCTAGTTGATGAGGCTGTCTAGCATTTTGTAACCTCACACTTTCCTTGACCTCCATCCTGAGAACAGTAAAATTCTGCCCAATGTCTCAGGAAAAATTTGAAATTTACAACTATTTAATCATTGTTGACTTTGGGACTGGTGTGACTGGCTGCCATGAAGATGAAGTTTAGGTATGGCTGAGAATCATTGCAGTAACTTAGTTGAATTTGGTGATTCATGAGTACTGTACAGAGAATGATCGTAATTATAAATGTTTTCAGCAGTCTTTAGTTTCAATCCTCACCCTCTAAATTAACACCAGATTATACACAGGAATTCTAGTCTTGCAACACTCTCATTAAATTCAACTTATATCTGAGTGTGTGGGAAAAGCAGCCACAAAAGGAAGAAGTGAATTCCTCATTATTTACCTCTTCAGGGTGGAGAGACATTGCAGTGAATGTCAGTTCAGACACGGGACAGACAGTGTGAATCTTTCACTGTCTCGTCTGAACTCATAAAGTTAGTTAAATACGCCAAACCTTGTCAATTCCCAGAACTCCTAAATGTTAGTAGAATAAAAGTTTGAATAATCTTAGTTATGTTATTACTTTACATTAAATTACATTAAATCTATCCTGCAGCAAGATGATATTTAGCCCAAATGGCCTATCCCAGCTTATATCCACACAGAAAGTTCCTCCCGTTTCTCTTCATCGCCACCATATTCTAGGCCTTCCTCCCCTATATGTCTGTTTAGGTTATCTTTCAATGCAACCATGCTACTTGCCTGAACCACTCCTTCTAGTGGTAAATTCCCAATTCTTATGATACTTTGGCTAAAGGAATTTACTCTGCATAAAATGTATCACTTCCTCAGTTTTGTTTGAATGCATTGGCTGAACACCTAGTCTGCTGAAACATCTGAGCTCAAGGGGAAGCATTGCCTGATTTATAGCTTTCTTATGTCACCTGCATAATGTTATTTATCCAGAGTTCAGAGACTACAAATGCTTGCAGTTTCTTCTATAATCTTTAAAGGATCTGAATGAGTGACAGTATTATTGGCTAGTAGTAAAAAGGAGGTTTTTTTTAAGAAAGTGCAAGGTAATGAATTTGTTAAGCCAGTTATACACACCCAATTGTCACAAGAGAATCCATTGCTTCTGTAATAAAAATACTGAGTGAATGGGCAAGGAGGTGACATATCTTGGTATGAGAGCATGAGGGCACATGGAGGCGCAAGCTTGGCATGGTGAGCACGAGGAGGACTTTTAAAATTTACCCTTCAAAGGGTTCTCTCATGCAGGCTATGGTTCATTACCCCTCTGAGATACTGTGATCCATAAATCCTATAAAAGCTGACATAAGGCCATGAAAATTTACTATCCCAGCAATTAAACCTAGAGTTCTGGCCGGGATTGTCAGTAGCAGGCTTATTATCTACAGCAGCCTGCACCATTGAGAGGCACTCTGTAAAATCATCAGAATCAGCACCTGCCCATGACTTCTAACAAGCTCCCAAATTCCCCTGACTCAATGTAAATGCAGGCCTATGTTTCTGCCTTACATTCCCTGCCTTGAAACACCGCCCTTTTATTTTTCCAATTTCCTGGCATATCAGAACCTTGCTTTAACTTCTGTCTTTAAACTTTGATTTTATTTTGACCTACAGAATGTGAGGAAGACCTTACTAGATCTGTTCATGCTAATTAAAGAAAATTAGAGGTTTAATTGTGACAGGGCTGTCTCTTTGTGACAGGGCTGAAAATGGTGGAGTTCTGGCTCTTGGAGAAAAGGCATTCCTTCTATACCTAATAACATTTAAACAGAATGCTGATTTTGCATAAACTTGCATTTAGAAAACTTAATTTACTTATCTACATGCAGTGTGATAGAAATTTTTATGGCACTGGTGTGTTTCTTCACTGTGATTGAACAATGCATGGCTTCTTCTAGTCCTTCACAAACCAAAAGCTGTCTGTGAATCAATTTGTGTGATCTGTTAAGAGAAGAGAAAAAAGAAGTAAGATGAAAAAGAAGAGAATAATACAAAACCTACACTTGTAGCACTTTAACATAACACACTTTCCCGTTGTGCTTTCAAACTGTGGCTAAAAAGAAGCAGGAATCAAACAAAAGCAGTCACCGAGTTAGAAAGACCAGAACAGAATGTGACGCACTGATAAAGTAAAAAGAGAGATAGATAAGCATACAAATGTATACAATAAAGTTTGGTTTAAGACCTGATCAAAATCTTTGGCTATTTTGAAAACCAAGTGCTTTCATATAAAAAGAAACTCAAGGACTGAGGTTTGTCTGTTATTTTCAAAGTTCAGTCTGACTATCTCTACATATGATTCTGTTAATGGAATGCAGCCATATGTAAGGAGCCAGTGTATGTTCTAAATGAGACAGGCACAATTCATCTTATTCAAAATGTGTGCATGTCAGGACGTGGTATAACAGAGCTGTTCCTCTTTTGAAAATTAAAGCAAGTCCTAACTTTCCCAAAATGAGAAGCCAATGCTTTCTGACTGGATCAGAGGAAAAATATGTTGAAACCTTTCAAGGAATAAGAAGAGCCTTTAGAAAGCTACTCTGGGGGGGGTCTGGGCTCTCAATCTTCAGAGCCTCAAGGATATCCAGGTGTTGGAGGAATTAAAGTCTTTTAAGAGTCTCAACAATCTAAAAACTTGTCTGCTAAAACACTTTAAAATTACCCAGTCTCCTTAATAGACACAGTGTCAATGGATTGTTTATCAAAGCCACAAAGATAATGAGATGCTTCAAACACTAGGAGGGGGTTCCCATTATTGTCACTTGCCAGCTGTGCTCTCTAAATTTAAAAAAAACAAGTTCTCACTACAAAAAAAGGCTGTCTTCAAGTACACCAGACTCCTAACACATTTTATAAGGGATTTGGCTTGCATTGTTGAATTACAAAGAGAGTTATTTCTGACTAAATATAATTGTCAACGTGAAGATAAGATAATAGGATTTGCCCTAGCTACCTGTTGAAAATGGGATGGTATTACAGTTATCAAAAAATGATGTATTTGATACTGAAACAGATTAGCTTGTTAGCTGGAGAATAACTCACCAGTAAAAGATAATTTAGCCATTGCTTACTTTGCTACCCACTGTTGCTCAATTTTTACCATTGAAGTAGCAGAGCTTTTGGCAAGTTCAGCATGACACTGAAATTCTCTTTAAAGTTTCCTTCCCCATACTTCATTTTTTCCCCACAACTTCAGTAGCCTTACTTTACTCCTCAGCAAGGAATTATGTAATACAGGAGAGTAGGCCCCTCTTGGTATGGCAGATGAAGATGCAGGCACAGGCTGACAGGGAGTGGCGTGCTGAGTAAATGACAAAGGAGAAGGTGTCTGGTGGCTGTGGCAACAACATCAGGACAAGGCAGATGAGGCTCCACTCCAGCCCAAGGTCTCCCGGCAAGTGAGGAGCAGACCTCACACTTAATCACCTGGTCCAGATTTGCAGACTGAACTGAGGCTCCAGGTCCATGGTTAGGCCCAGACGCCTAATGACAATTGTGGTGACGGTAGCGAGTTTGGTCCCAATGCAGACTGGTGGTGCCTGGGTAGGCAAGGCTGGCCCAGTATGAACTCAAAACGGCAGCAGCATTGGTGGAGGCAAGATGGCAGCAGAGAGCGGCAACTCTTTGTTCCAGTGACAGCAATGACATCAATTTAGTAGCAGGAACTCTAGGCATAGGAGTGGAGGACCCCAGATCCAGGCCCGTGCCTGAGCCAGAAGCAGGACCTGTTCCAAAGACCACTTAACTTTGTTGAGATAAGGCTATAAAATAAATTTTATTGTTTTTTTCTGGCTTTATATTCTGTGTTTTAAGAAGGTGCTAGACAGTGGCGACACTAAACAACTATTTTACTGTAATAAATGCATGTGACAATAAATCAAATCAAATCAGTCTGTCACATCTGTACAAACTCTTTTCTACAACAATCCAAAACTAATCCCACTGCTTCACTCTCCCATAATTATCTACTACAAATATTTCATTTTCCCTTAAAAAATGAGATGGTTTCTAGATCAATGCCTCTTGTACCAAAGCATTCCATGCAGCAAATTTGTATCAAGAAATTTTTCTGAATCTTTCATTCTACCATTTTGCTAACAGCAATTCTAAGTACCAAAGCTAGTATTTTCCTTTTCACTCTATAAAAACTCTCATGGATTTGAAAAACTTCAATTTCTTTTTTCTGGCTTCCTCTGCAGCAGTGGAAATATTCCTTTGATGTTTTATCCTCATTGGTTTGGTTTTCTATCTCTGGCATCATTCTGATAGATCCATGCTCAACACTCTGTGGTTTTAATTTCCTTCTTATAATTTCCTGGGTTGCACAGTTGCACAGTGGTTAGCACTACTCCATCACAACGTTCAGTTCCACCCTTTGATGACTATGTGGAGTTTGCACATTCTCTCTGTGTCTGCATTGGTTTCTTTCAGACACTTTACTTTCTTCCCACAGTCCAAAGATATTCAGGTTAGATGAATTGGCCATGCTAAATTGTCCAAAATGTCCAGGGATGCGCAAGGTAAATGGATTGGCCATGGGGAATGCAACAGGGATAGGGTAGGGAGGGGTGGGTCCGGGGGGAAGCTCCTCAGAGAGTTGGTGTGGACTCGATGGGTTGAATGTTCTGCTTCCACATTGAAGATATTTTATGATATAATGAGGTGATCAAGATGTACAGTCTTCTTAGCTGTGACGTAACCAAACTTTTGCATAGATTCAACATTGCTTCTTTATTCTACAGTTTTATTGACTATTGTGATTGGTTACCGACATTCTAATTAATTTCAGTATATATTTCAGTCCTTCCAAAATGTAGTATGGTAGAAATTTGCTTCAACAGGACAAAGCAGAACGTGCAGACAAGTGGCAGGTGAAATTTAATACAGAGAAGAGTAAGCTGATGCATTTTGGCAGAAGACAAAAAAGATAAACTTAATGACATAATTCTTAAAAAAAAGGTGCTAGCAAAGAGAAACATTGAGGTCCATGTGCAAAGATTCTTTGAAAGGACATACTGTGAGAGTTATTTAACAAAGCAAATTGAGTATTACACTTCATAAATGGAGGCGTGAAGTTAAAATGCAGAAATTTATGCTGAAACTTTCTGGTTAAGCCGAATGAGAGAATTGGATCCAGTTCTTTCACCACCCTTTAAGAAGGATGTGAAAGTCTTCAAGAGGGTGCAGAGTAGATATATTAGAATGGTTCCAGAAACAAGGAGCAAACACTTGCGAAGGCAGTAGGAGTCTTGGAGGTGAAGTTATTGACTTCAGTCATGACCCTTCTGGCCATGAGTATTGGTAGGAAAGCCAAGGCATCCCAACCATCCAAGAGATGAAGCTCCACTGTATCCAAGCAGATCATGGTAGTGGTGGTACCCAGCAAGAAGGAGTGCTGTGGCCTCTTAAACAGAGGCTATCAAGCAGTGGCTACAATGAGGCAGGAATAAGTGTCAGCTCAAGTAGGTGGTGTGGAGCCTGATGAATACTGTAAAAGCTTCCTGGTGCAGATCTCAAGGAGTAGTGCCTTGGGCTCCACCCTTGAATGAATTATTTATTTACTGTCACTTGCATCTTACAGTAAATAATACAATAAAGTACAGTGAAAAACTCCATCTGCCATAATCTGGCATCATCTTAAATAGTTTAAAATAAAAAGGATGAAAGATATAACTGATAACAGATAAAAGAAAGAGAGTCCTGAGCACTGAGCCAACTCAGCAATGACACTTAAACCACCACCCCTCCTCCACTGCCTTGCTGCCACCTGTACTAGACACACCAGTGTAGGAGTTGCCATTCTTAAGAAGCCATCTCTTTGCTGCTCAGCCTACTTCACCAATTCCATTGTTGGGTCCCATACTGACCCCACACTTAGTCAGGATCCTCCAGCTCTGCTAGTACTTCGGTGATGCCAGGAGTCCTAGTTCTGGCTTACCTTGCTGCTGTCGCTGCAGCTGCCACCTGCCCAACATAGGGGTCCCCTCTCTGGGCTTACTGCAACTCTCGCCAATGCCAAGCGTTCCCGTTCTTGACCTACTGAAACCAGGAGCCCCTGGCTCCACTGCCAGCTAAGGCCACCGGCGCCGTCTCATCAAGAGTCACATTCTGCCCACCCTCCTCCAAGAAATCACCTTGCTGGCACTGCCATCTTGAAAAGTCCACTGCCATCGCCAGCCCTGAACACTGGGAGAATGTCCCCACAGCTGTGAGGAGCTGTGTCCACCTTCACCTCTGACAGCAAGGAGGCCTGTCTAGCTGCCACTCTGATTATGCTAACTAACCTGCTGCAAAAGGCTCCAAAGTAAAGAAAAAGCTAAAGAAATAAATGAAAGAAAAAAAGCAGAAGTAAAAAGAAAAGAAAGAAAGCATGCAGTAGCAGATGTGCCCCAGGCAAGAGCCCACATGCAGCCCTGCTAACTTGCTACCATCTTGAAGTTGCAAGTTTGGAGGGTCAGGGATTGGAAAGGTCAGAGGATTTTGACCTAGTAGCATTGAAAAAACAACAAGATTTTTCCAAGTCAGAATGATATGCAGCTTGGAGAACCTGCAGATGGTAGTGCCCCCAATGTATGTGCTGCCCTCCGCTATCACCTGATGAAGGAGCATCGCTCCAAAAGCTAGTGTGCTTCCAATTAAACCTGTTGGACTATAACCTGGTGTTGTGTGATTTTTAACTTTGTACACCCCGGTCCAACACCGGCATCTCCAAATCGTGCTGCCTTTGTCCTTCTTGAAGGTGAGATTATAGATTTGGAAGATACTGTTGAAGGAATTGTGGTGAGTTATATCTTGGAGATGGCACACAAGGATGTCCTGTGTGTCTATGGTGGATGGGGTCCAAATCAAGTAAGTTAATTTAATCTTGATGTTCAAGCTTTTTGAATACTGCTGGAGCTACACTCGTTATGGCAAGTGAGGAGTGTTCCATCACACCCCTGACTTGTACTTTGTAGTCGAAGGTCAGGCTTTGGGGATTCAGGAGGTAAATTACTCACATCAAGATTCCTACCCTCTGATTTGCCCTTGAAACCACAGTTTTAGATGGCCTGTCCAGTTCAATTTCTGGTCACTGGGATCCCCAGGATGTTGATAATTATGTCAAGCACTTCATGTCATGAATTACAGCTGGGTAAAAGGTGCTAACAACATCCCACAAACTGTAATGAGATGAATGGTGGTGTTAGTTGAAGGACTGTGTTTTAGCCAGAAGAACTCTTTCCTCTCCTTCAGCAGCCCAGTGGAATATCATGTCTACTTCTTCAAGAAGACGAGATGGATGAAGTCTAGGCTTACCTAACCTGAAGGTCCTGATGTGCAGTTGAAATGTGCAATAATTGCATCAAAGCATCCATCAGTATACTATTGTGAAAATTAAAGTTTGCATTTACATAATTCGTCATATTTTATACACCCACCAAGTTACCACTTTGTTAATTTGTGGCATACCTCACATTCCATATCAGCCTTCTCTGTTGCCAGACTGGAGTTAAAAGAAAAGAAAGATTTGAATTTTTATAGTGCCTTTCACAACCACTGAATGACTCAAAGCACTTTACAGCCAATGAAATACTGCTGAACTGTATTTATTGTTGTAATGGGCACAGCCAAGTTCTCACTAATTGCAATCTGATAATGACCAGATAATCTGTTCTTATATAGTCACGCTGATTGAGGAATAAGTATTTGCCAGGAGAAAAGTAACAGCTCACCTTCAAAATAGAGGCACTGGATGTTTTGCATTCAGCTGAGAAAATAGACAGGGCATCATTTAATGCCTCATCCAAAATATTGCGCGTCCAAGTGTCCATTACTCCCTCTGTACTGCTCTGAGTCTCAGCTAAGATTTTTATGCTCCCTGGAGTGTGACTTAAACCCACAATGTTGATGACTGAGTAGAATACTATCAACTGAGATATAGGTGACAATGTTTTAATCCTGGATTCTCCCCTTCCTTCTTGAATGTGTTAATTTCCTGTTGATAAACATGTAGAATAAATTGGGTATTGGTGGAGGGCATCCAATTCGAAATATGTGCTCGTTCAGTGTTCATGACTTCCCAGCAGGGGTCACTTGAGTGTGTTCAGGATCAAGGAATCTATCCACAGCCCAGGGCATTTCATAACTTTGCTTTTTTTTGGATTAGCTAATCTAGGACAGTGTCATCATATTGTGGGCGTCCGGTGTGAGGAGTTTGCATAATCATGTCTCTATGTGGCAGACTGATTAAAAGCCATTTGCAACTTATGGCCTGTCAAATGCTGTCATTCAACTCCATTTATCTACATGTTGATACAAATACGACTGAAAAGTCAGGAAGCAATATGCTCCAGCTGAAGTTCTGGGTTTTTCTCAAGAAAGACATGCTGAAGCATGCAGGTGATAATGTAAAGACCTCCATGCATTGTGACTGTTGTACCCAGGAGTGAAAATAAAATATGAGGGTTTAATTTCAAAGGGGAGGAAACTGTTTGGATTTCAAAGACTGGTGTCAGTACAGAAGAGAGTGATATTCTCCACCTTAGACATGACCAAACCTGTTTATTTTGGCTCAGCGTTATAGTAAAGTCATTTTGCATTGACTAGATTTGGAGTCCTGTTATTGGTTTGTATCTTTTTTCTACTTTTTAAAAATATTAGCCACTGTACTTGGAAAATGCATTAGTAGTTTTACAGTGCACTTATTTGAATTGAAATATATAGCTCAATCCAAAGTTCTTTTGATGACTCAGTTAGTAAGAAGTTGTAGTACTAAACCATACTGAGCAGAATTCCTCTTTGTGCTGAATTACAAATCAAAAGCAATTAGTTTTTCAGCTGCCATAAATGCATGAGGTATACAAAGGGAAAAAGATTCAGGACCATCCTTCCAGATCATCAACTAGTGAGGTTTTATTGAAATGCATACCTGTGTTGATTTTGGATGAAGATGGGATTGAGCCCATGACCACTTCCATCTATGGCATGGAGTGCCAGTGTTGGACTGGGATGGACAAAGTCAGAAGTCACACAGCGCAAGGTTATAGTCCAACAGGTTTATTTAAAATCACAAGCTTTCAGAGTGCTGCATCTTCGTCGGGTGAAGGTCATCTGAAAGGACATGGGCAGCAGATACATGGAACACCATCACCTGCAAGTTGCCCTCCAAGCTAGTTACCATCCTGAATTGGAAATATCACCATTCCTTCAATGTCATTGGGTCAAAAACCTGGACCTAAACTGCAGCAATTCAAGATGTCACCACCACCTTCTCAAGGGCAACTAGGAATGGGCAATAAATGTTGCCCCAGCCAGTGGCTCCCACATCCCATGAGAAATTTTAAATCTATACCCAGGGCGCATCTCTCTCTGCACCTTCCCTGATGATGGAATGTGATGCTTAGTGTTCAGTGCCTAGCACCCTGAAGTGTTTGTCACTTTTGGGCAATACCAAAGAATGACTCCCACTTCCTAGAACTGCACCTTAGCAAATGAGTAATAATATATTTTAGATTTATC
Organism: Chiloscyllium punctatum; assembly: GCF_047496795.1. NCBI lineage: Eukaryota > Metazoa > Chordata > Chondrichthyes > Orectolobiformes > Hemiscylliidae > Chiloscyllium > Chiloscyllium punctatum. The sequence continues at coordinate 14,385,563 of NC_092754.1, forward strand.
AATCAAATCCTTTCTGATATTACTGCAGTTTCAACTATTATTGTAGCAAAAAAATTAAATCCCAGCACAAGTTGCATTTTCTTGACAGGATGCAAATCATTAAATAAAGCCTTCTCTAGTGGTTTCACACAAGGAGATTGTAAAAGGAGAAACATGAAAGTTTTATCAATGGTTTATGAAAGTTAAACATTGTGCTTACAAGTGCTTACAGTATTGATTTGTTTACCAAGTCAGCATTAATCATAGGTCAAATGATCCCTGGAATATATTACTGTTTTCAAGGTATTTTCAGAACTATTCAAGAATCAAGATTCTACCGTATTTCCATACAACTTCATGCATTCAGAAGAAATTTCTTCCTATATTGTTTTCACCTTAATGCTAACTTGGATCTTGTTGAAAAAGCACAGAAAAGTACTTTGTCATAGTTAAAAATTTACAAACCACATTCATAACTGCTACCGTACAGCAAAGGAACTGACAGCTTGTATCTGTGTTTCATCTCTGAGATGCAAATTTAACTCCACACTCTACTGAAAGATTCTGTAACCTCTGTATAGGCTACTTCTGCCTTCTTCCCAAAATCCACAAACCAAACTGTCCTCATCAGTGTTTCAGCCTGTTCTTGCCTCCCTCACCACCGTCTCACACCCCACCAAGCATAATTCCTCCTACGTCAGTTCTTTTTTTCTCCCTATCTTGACTCTAACTCTTTTGGGTTTTTTTCATTCAGCTTCTTCCCACCAATATTTGCAAGTCTTCTGACACCCTAAGGCATTTCAGAACTTTCCAAAGTTCTTGGCCATGACTGCTGCTTTTTCTTTCTGATTTCCCATTTTGGAATACTGTGTTCAATTCTGGTCTCCCTGCTATAGAAAACATCTTGTTAAACTTGAAAGGGCGCACAAAAAATATACAAGGATGTTCATGGGTTTGGAGGGTTTGAACTAAAGGGAAAGGCTGGAGAGGCTGAGCCTATTTTCCCTGGAGCGTTGGAGGCTGAGGGGTGACCTTATAGAGATTAATAAAATCATGAGGGGTGTGAATAGGGTGAATAGCCAATGTTTTCTTCCTAGGATAGGGGAGTCCAAAACTAGAGGGCATAGATTTAAAGTGAGAGGGAAAAGATAGAAAAGGCACCTTAGGGGCAACTTTTTCACAGAGTGGTGTGTGTGTGGAATGAGCTGCTAGAGAAAGTAGTGGAGGGCTAGTACAATTATAATATTTAAGAGGTATCTGGATAGGTATATGAATATGAAGGGTGTACAGGGATATGGGCCAAATACTGGCAAATAGACTTGATTAATTTGGGATATCTGGTCAGCATGGACGAGTTGGACTGAAGGATCTGTTTCCATGCTTTACAATTTTATGACTCTATGACCTTGGTCCCCAACATGGATTGTCTGAGGGCTCGCCTCTTCTTACTTGCATGGAGGCTGGAACATTCCCTTGCGTCACTATCCTTTTCCGCCTGGCTGAACTTACTCTTTGATTCATATGTTGAACATTTATAAATTGGAAACCCTCTGTACCCCTATCTTTCTGTTAATTCACATCTCAGTTATGGGTTTGCTGCAGTGATCCAGTGAAGTACAACCATTGGTTTCATCAACTTCAGTTCATGAACTCTGTCCTCCATTATGTTCTGCGATTAGCATCTACTTTGAACCTACCTTGCCCTTCTCTGTGACCACTTTCACCCCCTTCACCTTTTGTTTTATGATCTCTAATCTTCCTTGTTCTCCACTTTCTCCTCCCCACCTTTTCCTACAGTATGAAATCTGTCACTTTTCAGCCTTTCTGTTCAGTTATGAGAGTCACAACAGACTCTACACTCTGAACTGAAAGACCTAGGAGTCTGCTTCCCTCTCTGCAAATGAATCCTCAATTTCCTGACCCACAGACTGCAATCAGTAAGGATAGGCGACAACACCTTCTCCACAATACCCGCAAGACCACGTACTTAGCCCCTTGCTTTACTCCTTATACACTCATGACTGTGTAGCCAAATTCAGCTCTAACTCCATTTACAAATTTGCTGATTACACCATCGTTGTAGGCGGGACCTTAAAAAACAATGAGACAGTATAGGAAAGACCTAGAGAGTTTAGTTATATGGTGTAAAGAACAATTTCTCCCTCAATGTCAGCAAAATGAAGGAGCTGGTCATTAACTTCAGGTAAATTGGAGTGGAGGACACACCTTTGTCTGTGTTAATGGTGCTGAGGTGAAGGTGGTCGAGAGCTTCAAGTTCCTCGGAGTAAATATCACTAGCAATCTGCCCTGATTCATCCATGTCGATGCTATAGTGAAGAAAGCACACCAGTGACTCTACTTCCTTTGAAGGCAAAGGAAATTCAGAAGGTCCACAATGGCTCTTACCAATTTATATAGACTCACTAGAGAAAGCATCTATGGGGGTGGTGGAGGGATGCTCAGGGTTGGGGAAGGCACCTCTTCATGGCAAGAGTCACGTCCAACAGTGCTCTGATCCAGTTAAATAGTGTGTACACTCTGACTTAAAACAATGAACGGCTGGCTCTCCTTCAAGAGTTTCCATTCCCATTGCTGCTGGCTTCATCTAACCCCATCATTCAGTACAGTGATTGCAACTGCAATATCAATGTGAGTAGATGATCTGGCAGGGTTGACAGCATATTGGACAACATGTCTAGACTCCTGATTGTAAAGGTAAATCTACCAAGCTGCATTACATCTCTGGCGGCCCTGCAAATGGAATTCAGTGTAGATGCACCTTGTCAAGAACTAACCGATCTCTCTGCTTCAAGGTAGACATCCTGTTTGTGTAACATGCATTCACAGTCAGGTTCATCAACATAAGCTTGTGTTCTTCTTTGATTACTGCCTCCTACCAGCTGAGTGTCATGTATAAGAAGACCAGAGGATTGGTAGGTGTCAATCCAACTCAATGTGAATTTGCTAACCCCAGAAAATATGGGGGATCTCAGAAGATTTTGAAGGTTGGGGAATTATGAAACCCCTCTGTGAGGAATAGAGAGAACCTGCACTCTTCCAGAAAATCATGCAAAACCTCCCCTAGTTGCAGTTGGTAGGGATCAAGGAGAATCTCCAAACAATGAAGAGTCAACAAGCCTTGCTCTTTGACTCGAATCATCTTCCAGCCCAGAGTCCCTGAATGAGACAATGTGCCCAAGATTCTCCTTCTAAACATACAAGAGAACACTTTGTGATCAAGAGCATGAAGGACGAAAATGGCTCGGGTAAGTCATTGGAGTCTGACACCGAGGATCAGCAAATCATTTTCTTTCAAATCAAATCAAATGAAGCCCACAGACAGAACAGCCTCCACATTTTTCTTTATTCTCCTATCATGGCGGTCTTAAATGGTAGTGTGCAGGAGAATCTAGACCAACCACTAATTGTGGATGAACTGAATATGGCCGAGTCCTTTGAAAAGAGAAAATCTCCTGGAAGTTACAGCTGTTGTTTGAGTTGTATTGTGGGATTGGATCAGCCTACAGGTTTATGAAAGTATGCTGAAACTGTGTCCGAATCTGTGAGAAAAGGAATCATCACCCACATACACAAGTGGAAAGGGATGAAATTAGAAATTGGCACCCCATCTCACTATGGACTTCAAAATTCTGTCTAAGGTCATTGCCTATCAGGTCAGTCTTGCTCCGGATTCACTGATGCATCCAGTCCAGGTCTGTGTTGTAATCAACAGGAGAACTCACTTCTTCAGGATGCAGTACCTATCTTTGGGACAGAGACTTGGATACCTGCCTTATCAGCCTAGACCAGCAGATAGTCTTTCATACAACATTGAAGACTTAACATGATGGGGTGCACTCCAATCTGAGGTTTGGAGAGTGAATCCACAATTGGATCAAATATTGATCAAATCTAGAGTCAGGCAGGCATCTTGTCTCTCCCCTCTTCCATGTGTTTTACGTGGAACCTTTTTCCAAGTCCATCAGAAGGATCTGGGCAGAAGAGAAGTAGCAATCCCAAACAACGGAGGCACGCAGGCCAAATTATCTTTGTAAATGCATGATGTCAGGGTCGTCTGCTTGGATCCATTGTCATTAAGTAACATAATGAGTATCTGTAACCAGTTCAAATAGGCCTTGGGAGCCACGGTAAATCAAGCCAAGAGGGCAACTATGTATTTTGGGAACCAGGCCAAGTGAACCTCTGTCCACTTCACTGACTGGTTAGTCTACCTGTAAAGGATATTGTTCAGAGAGGCTGGAGTGTGTGCTAAAATGTGATGATAATAAAAGAACAAGGCAGGTGCTATTCTCCAACCAGCTCATACTTTTCTACTTTTGAAAATGTTTCTGGTTTTCTGTGTGACTATTGAAACAAACAGTATATACAAATCAGGCTGAATGTAGAGTTTTAAAATGTAGGATAAATAAACTTTGTGCATCTTGATCCTTAGTTGTTTAACCACATTTTTCTAATGACTACTCCGGGAGATTGAATAGTAAGGAATTATGAAGAAATATAAGTAATTAATGCTTTACTGTGTGTTATTTTATTTTCTAGTATTCTCCACTGCTGAAGAAACTATACTGTCAGATTGCAAAGACATGTCCAATCCAGGTGAAACTGGCCTCACCACCACCTCCAGGTAGTGTGGTGCGTGCAATGCCTGTCTACAAAAAGGCTGAGCATGTGACTGAAGTGGTGAAACGCTGCCCCAATCATGAACTTGGCAGAGATTTCAATGATGGTGAGTTATCAAGGTGCAATTAATCCCTCTCTTCTTATCGACTGCAATCCCCTTAGGAAGTCCCAGATGGGCAATGACACCAGTTAGAAAATTTAGAGTACATATACACTCGTTCAAATCCAGCAGCCTTAGGTTTAAGGTTGTACCAGATTTTGGAACTTGCCAGTTTTCAGAAAACATTTGATGCATTATTTGAAATCAAAACACCTTAATCTTATGAATAGGGGACAAAGAAAACTAAGTGATCTGAAAAGCAAAATAGTTAATAGGTTATATGGTATCAGGTGAAATACAGAGGGAGATAGAAGAGGGATGGGGTCATAGTATTGATCAGGATATCAGTTATATAGTGAACAGGGATGATATCTTGGAAGGATCATCAAATGAAACCAAATGCAAGGAAATAAAATTCACAAAAGGGGCAAACACACTGTTGGGTGTGTACTACAGGTCCCAAAACAAAGAGATCAAATATGTAATCAAATTTCAGAAAAGTATAAGAATCATAAAAGGCTGTCATGGTAGAGGATTTTAACATCCCAAATAGCAACTAATGTTTGAATGTTCAAGGTAGACGGGGAACTTAAATTCCATCCAGAAGAATTTCTTTTTAGCCAGTACGCAGAAAGTCAGTCAAGAAATAGGGCAGTACTGGACCTGATATTTGGAAATGAACCTGGGCAGATGGAAGGTATATCAGTAGAGGAGCATTTTGGAAATAGTGATCATAACTCAGATATATTTTATTCATTCACAGGATGGGAATAGAATAATTAAGAAGGCATAGGGGACGCTTGCTTTCGGCAATCGTAGCATAGAGTATAAGAGCAATGAGATATTGTTGGATAAAAACGGAAAGATCTGCAGATGCTGTAAATCGGAAAGAAAAACAGAAATTGCTGGAAAAGCTCAGCAGGTCTGCCAGTACCTGTGGAGAGAAATCAGAGTTTACCTTTCAGGTCGAGTGACACTTCCTCAAAACCCTTCTGAGGAAGGGTAACTCGACCCAAAGCATTAACTCTGATTTCTCTCTACAGATGCTACCAGACCTCTGGAGCTTTTCCAGCAATTTCTGCTTTTCTTTCTGAGGTAATGTTGGAGTTGTACAGAGCATTGGTTGGGCCACAAATGCAGTTCTGGTCACTTTACTTTAGAAAGGATGTGATAACACTAGAGAGGTTACAGAGGATGTTGTTGTCTGGGATGGAGCAATTGAGCTATACAGGGAGATTAAATATGCTTGAATTGCCTTCTTTAGAGCAGCAAAGAATGAGGTGGGACATGATTGAAGTTTATAAGACTTGAACAGGGTGAATAGAGAGCAACTATTCCCCTTGGTTGAGGGGTCAGTCATGAGAGGACCCAGCTTTCGAGTAAAGGGCAGCAGATTCAGAAGAAAAAACCTTTTCATTCAGCAGGTGGTGGAAATCAGGAATGCACTGCCTGGGAATGTAGTGAAAGCTGGAAACCCTACAACCTTTTAAAAATATTTGAATGAGTACTTCAAATATTATAACATTGAAGGATATGGGACAAGTACAGGAAATTAGGATCAGTGCACTTTTAGTGGTAGTTATGTCAGTACAGACTCAATGGGCTGAAGAAGGGTTCCAATGGGCTCAGTGTTGAAGTCTTTATTGTTTGTGGTTTATATTAATAACTTGGACTTAAATGTAAGGGGAATCAAGATGTTTGCAAATGGACCTGAAAACTGATTGGTAGTAAATAATGAGGAGGATAGCTATAAACTGCAGGAGGATATCAACAGTCTGGTCAGGTGGACAGAGCAATGGCAAAAGGAATTTAACCTTGAAAAGCTGGAGATACTACACTTGGGGAGAGCCAACAAGGCAAGTGATTATATTATGACTGATTGGACCCTGAGAATTACCAAAGATCAGGGGGAGCTTGATGTGCATGTCCACAGATTCCTGATGTTGGCTGGGTAAGTAGATAGTGGTTAAGAAGGCATATGAAATACTTGTTTTTAGTTTAAGCACAGAATACAAGAGCAAAGACGTTACGCTGGATCTTTATAAAATGTTGATTAGGTCATAACCTTGTGCACCTCAATCAGGTCCTCTTTCCAAGGACAACAACCCCAGCCTATCCAATCTGGAGTACTGTTTGCTGTTCTGATGACCACATTGTGGGAAGGAATTGATTCCACTAGAGAGGGTGCAGAGGTGATTAACCAGATGCTGCCTGGACTGAATGCCTTGCTAAACTGCATTCAGATCACATCAAACTCATTGCCATCATCAACAGTCCAGGTTATCTCCTCAAAGAATTTGATAAAGTTTGTCAAACACAGCCTTCCCTTAACAAATCTGTGCTGACTATCCCTAATAAATTCCTGCCTCTCTAAGTGCAGATATATTCTGTCGGAATTCTTTCATAAGTATTCCATCGAGATCAGACTGACTGACCTGTAATTTTCTGGAGAGTTCGGATAGATTAGATTAGATTCCCTATAGTGTGGAAACAGGCCCAGGCTGGGATTGTTTTCCTTAGAACAGCAAAGATTGAGAAAGGACTGTATAATTATGAGGGGCAGTGATTAGATGGATAGAAAGGCATTTTTTCCATTAGTATTGGGGGTCAAAAACCAGGAGGCACAGATTTAAGGCAAGCACTTGGAGGCTAAGAAGAGAATTGAGATTTTGTTTTTACACAGAGGATCATGGGAGTCTAGAACTTATTGCTTGAAAGGGTGGTTGAATCAAAAACTTTAACAATATTTAAGCAGTATTTAGATATTTACTTGTGTTGCCAAACACTCCAGGGCTGTTGTTCAACAGCTGGAAAATGGGATTAGGATAATCAGATCTCAGTAGATCATCGTGGAAACAATGGGCTGAAAGGCTTTCTTTTGTGCTGTAAATTTCTCTGAATTTAGACTAACGACCATGTTACTCCTGAGACTCATTCATTTCTCATGTGTTGGATTTAATAACCCCTTCATGTACGATGAGAAGACATAAATTGAAAAAAACTGTCTGGTTTAGATCGCTTGATTTGAGAGAATGTATCTGTTTGGTTTTCCATCTCTTTCCTGTCCTGAAAGCACTAACCCATCAGTTCACATTGATTATTCCATTCTGTTCTGTTAAAATCAGTGATACCTCTCTCTCTCTCTCTCTCTCTTTAGAGAATCAAACCTTAAGGGATCACAGATCAGAGAATTAACATTACAGTACTGTAGCTAATTCTCTGACAAGTGGTCCCAAACACAGCTCACCATCACTTTATTTTCCTTTAGTAGTATTTGACACTTGCTCGCCAAACTGTTTTTTCATTCATGTGTCATTATCAGAAAATTAAAATGACTGAAAGAGTGTAAGGGGGTAAGAACCAATGGTTGAATGTTCTGGTAAGTGGTAGCCTATTCAGTGCTGTCCGAAAGATTTGTTACAGTGAACTTTGTGTAGTTACTTCCTGTAACAGATATGCTAGTGGCTACAAACCTACCCCCACATCATGGAACTGGTAGCACTTCCCACAGTGAATTCCAGGCATGGCTTGAGCATAAACTTTGCAACTGTCTTTGGTGCGAGTGAGGGTACTGGGGATATGCCCTCCTTTCTCACACAGTATGTGAAGAAGCAAAAATTATTCACCGAATTAACAATGAACTGAATAGAACTTGCCTTAGATTGAAGTTAGCTTGAACTCAGGACTCTGCTCTGTGAAACAGGAGCATCTATATCCTTGCAGAGAAACAACTCATTCATTTTAAATTGGTTGTTTATTTTATCATTCATTTTCCAGTCTAAAAGTCTCCCTATGAGGATGAGCTGGATCCGTGGTTTATGCAAGCAATTCCACCTACACTGTATTCCTAATCACCAGCCCCAGTTCTCTCCACCCTTCTTCACATGTTCCAAATAATTCTGTACATGTCAATACTGCAAAGTCCTTTGTACTTGCAACTTCCATTTCTTCATGTGATGTAATCTGCGTACTTAACGAGCAAAAGTACGCCCCACCCCACTTAAACCATGATGAAAATGAAATTTATCTTTCACCATCCATACTATATGTTGCCATATTCAATTATAAAGCAAAGTAATGTTGCCAAAGTCCTACCGGATCATTGGACTGCCCTCTCATTAGAGAAGTGGTGGTTTAACCTGACAGTCGCCATGCCTTATTTGGGGAGAGATTCAGAAGAAGAGTCCTTCTAAGAAAGATCTCAAAATTAAAAGCAACCTAGTGGAAAAGAGAAAAGAATGCCTGACCAATAACAGGGGGAATTGATACTTCTCTTCCCAATGTTATTTGTATTTCCCTGTCAATCCTTCGCCGAAAAAGCAGACAGGAATATACTCCCTCACCTAATTCAAAAACAATTGCTCAGCGATGCAACCTGGGACTGGCTCTTCCTTTGACTTTCCTTTCTTACCTGTTGGGAAATAAGTGGGTATTTTCTCAGCAACTGATGCTAGCAGCACAGCCGAGATTGTAACTCAATGTACGTGGGGTTGCAGCCACAACTCTGGTGCATGCAGGATTCAGCATACCAAAAGGTCTTAATGTTCTTATCTCTATCACTGGATATGGTATAATTTGCCAATTTTTCCAAGCCCAAGGGGCTTTACAAATGACAACCAGTGAACAAACTGTCAAAATTTGCCAATTTATATGTAAATTGTTTGTTGTCAGGAACCGTGCCAAACTTGCAATGAAGTATAACAATTTGCCTTCTGCAATCGAGCTCAGTATCAAATTTTCAACTAGCTTTATGTTTGCCAAGTGAAAATTTATCATGCCCACTTATTAACTACCTGCAGGTAAGGCCTTGTTGCAATTGTCATCTGGATTATTTCTGTCGGTTAGATTGTGATGAGTTTATTAAATAGCGTTGGAGAAATAAAATAAATCACCTCATTGATACCACAGCTATTTACGACATTCAGCAAATTCTGTTTGGCAGCAATGTTATTATAGAAATGATCTCTGAACTTATAGGGTCCTCATGCTTTGCTTTGCCAGACAGTGCAGTTATGATCCACCTTCTCTATTGCTTCCTACATGCAATGAAATTTCCAAACATAGGTGAAAATTGATTATCTTGATCTAATTTCCTGTTTAGATAAATACAGTTTGGTTACAGACTGGTGTAACGCAGGCTCTTTCCAATGCATGTGCTGATATCAACCATGACAATGGTACTGCAAATGATCTTTGTGCTTCTAGATTAATGATGAGAAAAAGAAGCCAATTTTCCCTTCAGGATTACTTGTCACTAACTCCTGGGTGAGGACATGATTATGATTGGGTTAAGTCTCATACTCAATCACGATACAACTCCACAGCTGAATAATTTATCAGCAACCTCAAATTACATTTATTATTTACAATAATATTATCTGTGCAAATTGACCGCTTGAGTAAGACTAAAAGCTGAACGACATTTATTGATCTTTCCTAAAATGAGGAGAGAAGAGGAGAAATTGGAAAAGGAAAACAAGGTTGTTAGTGAATTGAAGCCTGTAATCCTGCCTCAGGAATGTGTCTTCTGAACCCTAGACTGAGTTGGTGCGTTATAGTCCATTGAGATCTTCATGACTCTCATTCTGTTTATTCACATGTCATTCCAGATAAATAATAAAATGGAGTAAGTTAGACAAATGGAAAATGTTATCATTTCACTGTTGGGTCCATATGCTTCCTTCTGGGTGAATCCTCTTTGGACCGTCATTATTCAGTCTGTCTTGGTCACATTTTATAGCCTGTATGTCACTGCCGTCCTTCCAGGCCAGTCTGCTCCAGCAAGTCACCTGATCAGGGTGGAAGGAAACAACCTTGCTCAGTACATTGATGACGCTGTCACAGGACGGCAGAGCGTCTTGGTGCCATTTGAGCCTCCACAGGTATATTGCAAACATTTGTCTTTACTTTTTGCTTTTATTTCTGAGCAAAGTAGATTAGATGGAAATGTCCTTGATCCAGTTAGGAAGGAAGATATATTTCTGTGAAATGTGAACAAATAAAGAAGTTTGGCTCATCCTAAAATAATTGTGCTTCACACTTTGATCATAACTGCAATAGAATCATGAATTAGGAGTAAGTGTCTTTTGTAATATTTTCAACAATAATTGAAATAGGAAATAGGAGTGGGTTAGAACCCCCTGAGTTCAAGACCCACTCCAGGGCCCAAATATTCCAGCACTGGTTGAGGTAACTCAGTATGTATCAATGCTAGTCCCCAACCTGGCTAAATGAGGAGAGTTTGCAGCAGTAAGGGCATCCAGCTATAAAACTACCTGCCAAATTAAAAAAAAAGGGTGGCTGTTATAAAAGTGATCAAACAACATTGTTAAAAATCACACAACACCAGGTATAGTCCAACAGGTTTATTTGGAAACATTAGCTTTTGGAGCACTGTTCCTTCGTCAAGTGATTGTGAAGAATAAGACCATAAGACACAGAATTTATAGCAAAAGATTGTAGTGTCATGCAACTGAAATGATAATATTGAACAAACCTGGATTGTTGTTAAGTCTTTCATCTTCTAGAATGGATTGCAGGTTTCGGTTCATTAGTATGTAAATCCCAGAACTTCTTTTAAGTCACCTTCTCGAGATAACTTAAGGTTTTATAACAAAAGGTGACATCTCAGCTCAGACAATGGATTAAAGGTGTGAGGTTAGAGTCTGTCTGTATCCGAGTCTTGAGTCAGACTGGCTCTATTTACAAAGTGGAATTTACAAACTATTTCATGTATTGACTGCCTGCAGAGGCTGATCGCCAAGTTCAGTACCCATGAGAATGGCCTCAACTGGGACCTCGGGTTCATGTCACACTACAGGTGACCGCACTATACTGTACACTCTCCCACACACACACACAGCACACATACACACACACATTCTTAAATACTCACACGCTCATGCAGACCCTCTCTCATACAAACGCACTCTCTCATACATACACCCTCCTCACTCATACCCTTGCACACACCCTCTCACAGGCTTATACTCCATCACACCCACACACACACACACTTTATGAAGCTTTCACACGTGCAAATACACTCAATCTCACATGCACACACTTTCTGTCTCTCTCATGCACGCGCTCACGCTTATAAGTCTATGGGGTGAATTTGTATTTGCAGAATTATTATTTGCAGATACATTCTATTTTGCTCAAAAAATGCACAGTCTGTAGGCAGTCAATGCAGACAGTTAATACACGTAATATTTTGTAAATTCCACTTTGGAAATAGAACCAGTCTGACTCAAGGTTAGAATACAGACAGACTCTAACCTCACACCTTTAATGCATTGTCTGAACTGAGATGTCACCTTTTGTTATGAAACCTTAAATTATCTCGAGAAGGTGACCTAAAAGAAGTTCTGGGATTTACATATAAATGAACCGAAACCTGCAACCATTCTAAAAGAAGAAAGACTTAACAATCCAGGTTTGTTCAGTGTATTATTTCAGTTGCATGACACTGTAATCTTTTGCTATAAATTGTGACTGATGGTCTTATTCTCCACAACCACCTAATGAAGGAGCAGCGCTCTGAAAGCCAGTGCCTCCAAATAAACCTGTTGGACTATAACCTGGTGTTGTGTGATTTTTAACTTTGTCCACCCCAGTCCAACACCGGCTCATCCACATCAGAACCACCATTGTGGAATTCCCATGTAACATGGGAAAAGAGAAAAAAATGAAGAATCATTCAAATAGATGATGAATGTGGACCAGGCTCATCAGTTAGTTATAGTCTCCAGCTAGATTATTCTTGCAGTTAAAACTTGAACAATTCGTATCCATTCATGGGATGTGGCGTCACCAGCTGAGACAGAATTATGGACAAATGTATCTGCAACAGGTAGATTGGTGAGGACTAGGTCAAGAATGTTTTTCCTTCTTGCTGGTTCCCTTACCATCTGATGTGGACCCAATCTAGCAAGTGTATACATTAGGACATGGCCAACTCAGTCAGTAGTGGTGCTACCGAGCTACTGTTGATGAGGGGTATTGAAGTCCATCACCCAGAATGCACACTCACTACTTCCTCCAAGTGGTGTTGAATGTAAAAGGATTTATGATCCATCAGCCAAGTGGGGTAATTGGGTGGTAATCAGCAGGAGGTTTCTCGCCAGCAAAGGTAGACCAAGGAATTGATTAAGAAGGGGAAAGTAGAGTATGAGAGTAAGTTGCAGGGAACATAAGAACTGACTATAAAAGCCTATGTTAGTAGAGCAATGGTGTTGGAGAAATTAATGGGATTAAAGACGAGTAAACCTCCAGGGGCTGAGAATCTACATTGCTGAGTGCTTAAGGAAATAGCCCTAGAAATAGTTTGACCTGATGCGATGTGATTTTTAAAAATTCATTGATGGGATGTTGATGTTACAGGCTAGGCCAGCATTCATTGTCCATCCAAAGTTGCCCAGATGAGTCAAAACATTGCTGTAGGTCTGGAGTTGCCTATAGGCCGAACTTCATGGTGTTCGCAATCAATGTTCAGGTTTCCCAGGGCATGACTGTGTCAGTCTGTTGCTCAACTACAGTGTGAGATTGCTCTCTCAATTTTTATGTATATTCATAAAGATGACTTTGCAGGACCAAAATGCTTTGTTGCCTTTTTCATTTCTGGTGTCAAGTTTGTTGCCACGTGGCCCATCCAGTTTCATTCCTTTCCTTAGACTTTGTAACAGTTTGATATAACAAAGTTTCTTGCTCGGGCCACATTG